>NC_141761.1:100008808-101208808 GCF_982258835.1 Parasteatoda tepidariorum
GTAACAGTGAAAGTTTTCTTCCGTCGAGACGAAGCGGAAGTAGTTTTGTTCAAATTACAAATCTAAACAATGAATCAGCTTATTGTTTAAATAAACTGCAAGTTAGCTTTGTTATATAAAGAATCACTAATTTTAACGGAAAGGGGAGGTTGTAATGAAATAGAAAAACATTGCTTTATCTAATGAAGCGATAATCTGGGCTCACTGGAAAATAAATTTCTAGGCCTACAATTATTAGTTAAGTTATGATTTAGACGAGATGGGTTATAACAAAAAAATAGGATATTGTGTGACATCAAGGACTGAATAAGGAATGAATTTCATCTTATTGGAAAATAATAATTACTTTACCCACATAATTTTATTACATTTTCCTGTGGTTTCTCATGGCATAATCAAATTTAAATTATCAACCCTCTTGAACAAATTATGAAAATATTATTTTATTATATTTTTATCAGTTTTTTGAATAAGAAAACAAGTAATACATTCAACTAATCAGGCGACCTCGTCTTCGAATACCTTCATGAAAACAAATTATTTTCTTTAAAATTGATTATTGAATTATCTCGAAATAATCAAGGTGACACGTTGAAGATAAAATTCTTGGAAGAATTTTAGTTTCTGTAAAACAAAATCGTTACTTTTTCTTGATACATTTAAGATATTTCATCAGATTTGACAGACTTCCTGGAAGCATGCTGATTTCATTGTTTTCTTCATAAAAATATCAAGTTGCTTTCTTTAAAATAAAATCATGGTAGTTTATTGAAATAATTAAGATTTTGTTTTGAAAATGTCTCTTTGTTAATCGCGATTACAAACTTATCGACGAATATACTGTCTTTATCAACAATTTTCCTTAACAGTTTTCTTAATTTATTACTCCTTGACAGTAAGTTATACATTAATTAAAAATAAACGTTTTAAGTTTCATTAAATATATCTTATTTTCTAAACTTGATGAACATTAAGTAAATTTTTTTCTTAATTCCAACCTGGGTTCTTCCTTGTATTTTAATTACCCTTAAGAAAATTTGTCATAGAGAAACCTATGGTAATATTTAGCAACCTATGGTTACAGTAGAAATTTGTATGGCTAGATACCATACGCCTATGGTTGCCATAGAGATCTGTATGGCATTTATATGGCATAACACCATAAGCCTATGTCTACCACAGAAATTCGTGTGGCAGTATACCATGGGCCTATGGTAACCATAGAGATCTGAATGGTATTTATATTCCACGACATCATAGGCTTATGGCAACCATAGAAATTTGTGTGGCAGGATACCATAGACTTATGGTAACCATAAAGATTTGCATAGCATATATATGGCAAGACACCATAAACCTAGAGTAACCATGGATATCTGCATAGTATTTATACGGCAAGACAATCCCTTATGGAAATGTACCATGCACATAAGGCAGAAATTAGAAGAATATGTTTGAGAAGTTCAGATAATAGGCATTCAAGTGTACTTAAAATCATAATAAAATAATGAATTTGATAGTGCATCAAATTAAATTCATCAAACATTTTTTTTAATATTATATAATCAATTTTTTACTTTTTTACGATAAAATAATTTTAAAAATAATTTCAAAAATAATTTTTAATTCTTATTTTCCAAACTTGATGAACTTAAAGTAAATTTTTTATTCTTAATTCCAACCTGGTTTCTTGCATATTAATTAAAGGCAAAAGTTAAAATAATATGTTTAAATAGTGAAAATAATAAGCACTCAAGTGTACTTAATATCGCAGTAAAATAATGAACATGATAGTGCAAATTAAATTCATCAAAAAAATTAAATATCATTTAATTGATTTTTAACTTTTTTAGAGTAAAATAATTTTATAAATCATTTCAAAATTAATCTGTACATTATTTGATCAATAATTAAAAAATCGAGCTTTTTGTTATATTTTAATATGATAAAAAAACAAAATATTTATTCTCTAAGAACATCATAAACTATTTTTTTATATAAATCTGACTGCTTAAATATGATCGATGAAAGTTCGGTATCAAGAAAAAAAGCCATCCAGGCAGGTAAAGACAATATTTCTATTCAGGAGTATTTTTTTTTATCCGGCACAATTTTTTTGCGCATCTTAAAAAACAAAGAGTTCAAGTTTAAGATATTATAATAAATATGAATAATTCAAGCCTTTAGCTATCTTATGATAGCTTAACAACCATGACTTACAATTTCAAATATAAATTAATTAATATGGAGCTAATTAAAATGGAATTAAATATGTCCCGCTTCTTTATACATTGATTTATAAATATTGTATAATATCTATTGCATATATTTTGCCGCTATCGATTTGAAATAATAAAATAAAATAAAAAGAAATGAGTAAATTAATATTCTAAAAATATGAAACAAACTGAGTAATATACTTTCAGAAACGAGTCAGCGTTGTAATATTGCAATATAATCCTGTAATTCCTGTAAAAAAAATTAAAACATGATTTATGACTTTCATATCATCATGCATAATCATTTTCTGCAACATTGACGTCTAAAGGGCCGGGATAGCCAGGTTGGGGATGTCCAAGAAGTCGTGGGTTCGATCTTCGTCGGTCTAAGACTCACCGTGTAGTAAATGGTAACTGATGCACGTTAAATCTGTGGGGTCACAAAGTCATTCATGTTACCATAACAAATCATACCTCTGGGGCAAGGCCGTAGCCAGGATATTTCTTCGGGGGGGGATATGGTAAAAAACAAGGACAGTTTCAGACATGCAAAGTAGGGGACATTGTAACAAATATTGTTTATTCTGTTGTTTGCAAAAGTTGAACTAGCAATTAAAAAATATTACATAATAATTATTTTTCAATTAATGTTACTTAATTATAATCAACTTGTAAACAAAGTTTACAAAGACATGCGGCGGGGATTTGAAGAAACTTTTTCGATTACTTTTTTAGGACAAACCCGAATATCCCGAAATATGCTTAATAAAGTTAGCCCTGTTTAGCCTTTCTTCTTTAGTAGCATTTCTTGTCGCTGTTTTTACGCGTTTAAGAGTAGAAAAAGTTCTTGCAGTTGCTGTGGTGTTTGGCTACGTAGCAAATATTGATAACAAGCTATAAATGTTTGAGAAAAATATACTGTCACATTCTTCCATTGCTGAAACTGCCGTAACTGGTCTACTAAAGGATTCACGTAGATTCCACTTTGATGTTACTTCCATACTTCCATTTCTCTCATGAGGTTTTCGATGTCAATGAAATCTGCGTAGATTCGGAAATTGCATAAATTAATATCAGCGTTCACACAATACTTAGGTAACATTTTATTGAGAGATGCAAGAGTATCTTCTTGCTTCGAAAATCTTTCAATCAGTTAGGCAGCGAAATAATCTAAAAAAGGAATGTATATATTTTGACGGAAGTACTGATCTGGGTCTGTGTTCTGACTTTTTATATTGCCACGGTGATTTTGACAGGATGCCAATCTAGGAAGTTTTACATCTAGATTCAAACTTGTGAAAGTATTGAGGAGTTCCGAATATAGCTTTTGAAATTCATACTCGGCATTTTTTTCTTTTGTTTAGAACTGTGTTGTTTATTGAGCTCCATTCAAATCTAGATGAATTTGTTGGAGTGCTCAGTGGGAGAGTCACAGAAAAAATATCTCTACAAACAAGTAAAGTAATGTAAAACTCACTTTTAGTGACTGGGAAAAGGTTTGATTCGACAGTTTTTCTTTTTCTTTTTACTGAGAGGCTCAAAGAAAGACTAAGAAGTTTGAATCCCAGAATTTCGGGAGGGATATGTCCCGACTGCCCCCCCCCCCTGACTACGGGCCTGCTCTGGGGGTACTGATCCAGGAGTTTCCTTGTCTTCTGAATTAGTTCAAAATTACAAGGCTACGGTAGTTGAACATAAGCAGTCGTAAACCCAAAATTGTTTCGGCAGTTCAACGACGATTATAACATAAAATACAAAAACATTGACGTCGCGTTTTCTAGTAAAAATGAATTAATGTTAAATTAAATAATTTCTTGTTTTTTTAAGTGTGGTATAAGGGGGCTGCAACAAACTGAACAATTCTCTTGGACAACTCAAAATAATTAAAATGCTCCAGGAAAAAAATGTTTCGAAATTTTTCATATCCGAAATTTGTAAAATATTAAAAAAAAGTTTATATGTTTAGACAGCCTATTCTAAGTATGTTCTTTGTTAAAAATTTACAGAAAATAAAGCATTTTAAAAATTCTTATATTATTATACATAAAAACCCTTAGTCGTATGAGTTTTTCGAAATCCCAAACAGAATATTAAATTCCATAATATAATGTATTTTGTCGCATATCAAAGAAGTCTCGAAATCGAAATCCACCCATAAAATTGTTTTTTTTTTCTTTTGCTTTTGTAAAACTAATATAGAAATTATTAGTAATGTGTCGACACGATTCATTTAGTAAAGTTATAAAATAAAAAAATAAAAATAACATATAAAATATAAAGATTGCACAACTTAAGTAGTACGCTTTCAAAAAATGATTCTGCGTTGTAAAAGATTGAAAACTAACACTGATATTGTAACATAAACCTAGATTTAAAGTTTTCGTAATCGTAAATCATCATACATTATTATTGTCGAAAACATGGACTTCACATATCCTTGTAACTAATAATAAATTAAGCAATTTCTTAAATCCAAAACAGTTTCATATATTGCTATGTAGTTACTAATGGATCGCTAAATTATTGGATCAAATTTCCAACTGTTAATAAATAAATAAATAAAATGAGAGTTCAGGTGGTTCTTACATATTAGACAAGCCTTCATACAGCATGTTAGACTTCGTCATAAGTTATGACACATCGACAGAGGAATCGGCAGTTGTGATGTGGGCGTTTCCGTCTCTGCTCATCCGTCATGTTCCAGCTATTCTTGTTCCATCTTAGAAAGAAATAATGTAATAAAAACTTAATTTCCATTTAGTATAAAGCTTTGCTTTAAGATGCATAAAATTATAAATTAATTTTTCCAATTATTTTTTTAAAATAGACATTTCTCTTTATTTTATAATAAATATTTCTCCTAATTTTAAACAGCTTTCATAGCATATTATACAAGAATTTGTCGAAGACTCCCCGTGCAGTAAATGGTGAGCACGTTAAATCTGTCGAGTCGCAAAGTCCTCCATGTTCCCATAGCAAATCAATGCCTCTAGGGGTACTGGATTAGAGATCTATCGTTCTCTGATCCAGGTCAAAAATTACGATCTGTGGATGAATGAATGGATGTATGAATGGGATCACCCTATAAACGGATGTGACGTGTGTGTGGCTGAAGACGAATTCTTGGCCATAGATGGCGCCACTGAAAAACAAGAAACGCACCCTTTGCCTTAAATTTGGTCGGTTTCGCCACGCAGGCTCGCTAGTCTGCAAGTAGCATTAGAAACAACACAAGCCTTTGTATCGCATTTGTTAGACTTCGTATAGATTTATGTTAGACGTATTCGTTAAGTTTCGGCTTAGACCTCACATAAATTACATAAATCTTAACATGCACGTCCCTACTATCAATATCTCCTGGCTATGTTTCATCTGTCATCGTGTTACGAAATCTAATATACAGCTTGCTCAATAGTTTATAACTGTTACTTTTTCTCAAATGAGATATTTTTACATCAAATTTTAAATTTGTATTGTTTCCAGATAAGTATTTTACAAGTTTGTGGTATATCTACTTGTCAATAACACGACGAGCAGAAAAATCACAATGCCTCCAGGAAAATCATGGTATTTTAAAAAAATATCCCTTCTTGATCTGTTAAAAAATGTGGCTTATCATTTAACATCTTATGTCTTTTATTTATTATCCTGCAATTAATTTTATTTGATTTTTGAATGTATCCTTCGAGCGTTGCTAAAATTATAGTTCTGAAATGTTTGAAAGCGGACTAATTTTTTATCCTATAAACCTTTAACATTAATATTAATACTTGAATAGAATTTAAATGAATAAAATGCTTTGGAGTGAGTCATATTCCCTCATATTAAATTAATAAATATTATATTCATATCGTTAATGGTTTTTTTTCAACTGCTTAAATTAACGGTATTTTGTGCCGTTTACTAGTATCTCAAAAACAATTTACGAATTAATACATCTACATAACTGTTTCTATTTCAATATCATATAAACTAAAATAATTCATAAATAATTATTATAAATTATTGTAATTATTGTATTTAAAATAATTAAATATAATTATTTAAAATAGTTAAATGTAATTAAAATAATTAAATTGTTCCATCTTTAGTTTATTTTACATTTAAAAACATGTAATTTTCTTTAATAAAAATATATACTAAATTACTATTATACCTGTAAATTATCAAACAAAACATCTGATTTGTGTTTTTTAAATATATGTATACTAAAATATGGACTTTTATATTTATTGAAATATATACTGAAATAAATGTATACGCTTTTAAATATATACGTTTTTTTAAATGTATACTAAATACAATTATACCTGTAAATTATGAAGCAAAATAACTGTTTTACGTGTTTTTCAACCATCTATCAAGGATTAATTTAAAAGCTTACATGATATAAAAATATTTAAAAAAAAAAGAATTCTACGACTTTTCCAATCGTAACTAATCTTCTAAAAGCTTTTAGACAATAAAGATGAAATAGAAATATTTTAAGAAACTAAGCTCGGTACTAAACAAAGTTTTGAAATATTTGTGGTAATATTTCTGATAATTATACTTCAAATAAAATTGTTCCCTCAGCAAATATGAAATGTTTACTTTGGCTTTATTTATTGTTGAGCAGGAAGAGGATAAACTTGTCATATTTAATGTCAACCTGGATTGGTTTCCCGGACAACAAAATCCTAACTTTAAGAATCTCATTAAATGCTTACACACGAATAGAATTGTTCAATATTTATTAACGTTTAAGCTATGAAAAATTGAAATACTATTTTAGGTATCAACATTTACTTAACATTGTTTAGAAAATGTGCGTTTGTAAATTAGTTATTTGTTAGTAATGTAATTAAACAAAATGAGTAAATTTATTTAAAATGCGTTTGAGTTTTGGCAGTAGAGCTGTCATGTTCTTTTCGCCATTCGAGCAAATTAATTATTATAGGCATATTTTGAGGAAGTTAATCCATTTTTCTTAACATTATATTTTTATTTCATAAATTGTTCCTTTACAAAAGTTATGTCTCATTTATTATGATTAAGTATTAAATTTATGAATATTACGAACTTAGTTGCATGGAAACCACACGGAGAAAAAAAATTCAGTTAACATAACCGTAATATGCGGTGAAACTTTCCTGGTAAGGAAAAAAAAACTTTTTTTTCTGCAATAACACCAATATATACGATATTTAAACTATTCATAATGTAACGGTTTCCATTCATTAAGGGTTTACTTGAAATTCTGCTTTTCAAAATTACAGTTCCTATTACACCCATAAAGTAAAAATACAAAAATTTATCAATAAATTTAACCGAATAAATGGTTTTCATGCCATTCCCTAAGGTATTATAAATAAAATTGCCCAATTTTACCACAATTACTAAATTTTAATGCATGTTATAAAACAATATTTATTCTTATTTTTCCTAAATCATTACCAAAACGCTTCGCCAAAAATCAAATGATTCTCGACGTTCTCAAAGGGGAAGATTTCCGTATCGTGATCTGTGGCAGGATAATCGCCAAGTCTTGAAAACTTTCGGGCAGTGGCCCGCAAGAAACTTTAAAAAAAAATAAATAAATAAAAAAAAATCACAGAATGGGACCAACTGCAACTATAACACCACCGAGTAAACGTCTACATACTTTTTTTAAAAATTTTATTTTTTTAAAATTTGAAAAGTTTAAAATCTATTTGACACCTTGGCGATTGTAGTTGGCGCGACAGATCACGATAAGGAAATACCCCCTCTCAAAGAGCCAAAAACACGGTAAATGTTACCATATTCTGGTAGTTTTAAGCACACTCTTTCCTAGTGCAGAATGTCAGTAGAAAAGTGACATTGTTCTATTTATAACAGCAATAAGTACAAGTAAAAAGTGCTTAATCCCTTAAAAACACCGAATTATTTGTTCAACAATGAACCTTAATACAGGTACCATGAATAATAACATCGTTCAAAACTTTTTAATAATTTATTAATGCCCTAAATATAACCGTGTTTCCGTTTGAGTTATATTTTAGTATTATGTAACAAAATATAAGAAGTACAATAATGTGATTAAATTTTGTACCACATTAAGTGTGTAGTGAAATTTTAAAGATATTATGGCAAATACAGATATTCCCTACTGGCCACCCTTAGCATGTATTTGAAGAATGCTCGTGAAAAGTGTAAAAGTCTTTAACTAATTACTACTTTGGAAAGCAGGACTAAAAATATTTAAACGTTTTTGATATATTAGGAGTGGTCGTTATAGGACATCCGGTATACATTTAAAAAATTCTCTAGTGACATAAGTTTAAAGCTTACGGTTTATTGACATGAGAAGAAATTTACTAAATAGAAGCTAAAATACGTTGAAATAACTTCTACAATTTTATTTAAATTTAAATTAACGTTAAAATGACATTCAAGAATTTATATAAACCAAAATTATTCCATATTACAATTCTTTAAAAATCTTTCAAATTTTAAGGTTTCTGGGGAAATGATTTCCCTTTTTTTCTATAGGCTCAGTTCTAAAATTCATACGAAACTGAAACAGTTTCTTATAACCATTACGAAATAATAATAAAAAAAACATTTTAAGAGGATTGCTTCTAAAAATCGCAACGTGTTAAAGAAATAATCTTAAGAATCCCTGATTACTAAACCTAAGGGTACAGTTTTTTAAAATCAATCAATAGCTTAGAAGTCTGAAAAGAAATTTTTAAAACATGAAGCATAAAAACCAAGATCAAAGAAAAAAGATATTTTTTGACTGTAAATTAGAGTATAATCTTTAAATTTTTTCTGATTAAAAATGAAAGAAAACGTTATCCTTAAAAATCTTGAAAATTCTCTTTGATATCTCTTTCTATCATTTAATTCTTTTCCTTGAATCGGAATCTTTTTCTCGAAATTAAATCAAAATACTTTTTAAAGGTTCCTTTTAAATATTTAAATAGAGAATATATCTAAATTTGAATTGACAAAGTTACTTTAAATTCGAAATTTAATTTTTTTGATGTATTCACGATGATTAAAAGAGAGAGTTTAAAGTTTTTGAACTCAGAGAAAGGAAAAAAAACATATATTTTACAATCAATGCATTCTTTTAATTTGCATTGAAATGTTTTAAAATAAAAACATCAGAATAAATTTTCTCTTTTTTATAATACAAATCAGAAATGCAAGTTTTTACTTGTTTAGCTTTAAGTTAATGTAGTATATCAAATGTAATGCTTAATTCAAGGTACGTCGTATATTCAAAAATTAATTTAATTCAAAGATTGTTGTTTGAAGCTTTTGATTTTAGAACTATCTTTATTTAAAACTGCTACCTTTTTTTCAACTCAGCGTTTTTAACGTTTCAATGTTGAGAAGAAAGTTATAAGATACACTTGAATCATATACTTTAAAACTATACGTGTTCAAAATTCTAAAATTACATTAAAATTTAAAAATAGCAAAAATAGAAGGAGAATTATATAAAAAAGAATGAGTTTGGTTTGTAATTTTACATTTTTAAATAAGCATTAAAAAGTTTAGCTTATTAAGTTCCTGGGAAGAATTAAGATAAAATGTGTTTGTAGCAAATAAGATCAAATAGATACGTTTACTCTTGTAAATTGAGTAAAAAAGTGTGAAAACAAATGTGCTTAATCTGAAATTTTTATACCTATAAAGTTAAAAATTGCTTAATTTATTTTCCACAATTACGTAACAGACTTAACCCTTTGATGGGACACCGTTGTTTCTTTTATACATTTTTTTCTTTCGCTCTTATTACACTCAAAAATATACCTTGGTATTTTTTTACTACAAAAAGCAGCCTAATAGTTCCGAAAAAATCTGTTAGATTATCGGTATTATATTTGTACTAAAATATAAAATCTGAAAAAAATAATTTCAAAATTATTCAGTTGTTTAAAAAATGTACCAATAATTGATTTTGTAAATTTAAAAATAAATAAATGATGAATATCTGTTTCTCTCAGATCTAAATAACTGCAAAATTTGAAAACTGGTGGAAATTTAGCCGTGTTAAGTATATTAACACAGAAAAAGACACCAGTGTTCATGTTGTATTTCATAACCATAAAGAATTAAAATGCTAAACGTAATATTTATCTTTTATTTTGACCCAAATTAATAGAAAATATTGAAAAAATTATGAAAAATAAGTTTAGAAAAAGTTTTGTGTCAAAGGGTTATACAAAACCTATTTCTTAAATTTTTGTTAAATGCAAATTATTTTTTTAATTTAAACTTAAAAACCGAAATTGAGAAATAGTCTTATAAACTTTATAATTAAGTTTTAAAAAAATTAAAATTCAATTTTAATAAAATAATTATAATGCGATCGCTCTTTTCCAGTTACTTTTACAAATAGCTTAATCCAGAAGTTCCCTATTTTTTTTCGATATGGAACTTTAGTAGAACACAGACTTTATTCGATCAAATTTATTCGCCAGACAAGCCAATTTTGTAAGCCATAGTCGTTCTAATACTTCAACTTTATTCTCGGGTCTGAAAATTCGTTGTTAAACAAACTGGAAACAACAATCTTCATCGCATCTTATCTGAGTACACAGACAACTATTTCTGCCATACATAGTTTAATTAAATTTCTATATTGGTTTTTGGTTTTGCAGCTTGGCTAATAGTCTAAATACGTAATTTGCATTTGAGGTATTTCTCGTCAAGAACAACTAACATGGCTGCAGCAAATAACCAGTTTTTTTATAACACTATAATACTTCTTTCTAGTTTTATTTTTTTAAATTAAGAAATTTTTTTTAATTGTCCTTTATTAAAATAGCATCTTTATTTAAACTATAAACCATTACAACTTTTATTTAAATGTAGCATTTAGAAATATTTGATTACATTGAATTCTTAACTTTTAAAAATCATTAGTTACACAAATAAGCAAAAATATGTAGATCTTTGAGTTAGAAACAAAGCCAGTCTTTTTTCGAAAATAAATCAGGATACAGGTAAATTTTTATACGATGCAAGTAGCCTGATTGTTTTTAATCATTTTACAATGAAAGTTTGAATATCAAATTATATCAATTAATTATTAATTAATTTTATTTAATGATGCACAAATAATAATTTCCTTGTAACCTTTAGCACCTTGAACTTTTAGCTTTTAAATTTATTGAAGTTTGAACTTAATTTATAAAAACGAATAAATCTATGATTCAAATTCATAGAATAACAAAATTTTTAAAAAAGACTTTCATAAGTTTTCTAAAATTCATAATGATATATAATTGTATTATTATGAATGATATATAATATACCAGTGAAATAAGGTATATTTAAAAGAGATTGCAAGGGAAAAAACTTTAACACAACTCATTGAAGTATATACAAGTTATTGAACAACTTATTGAAATGTGTCCATTGTTTTGAAAGTTATATAAGATTAATAAATATTTAATGGGGACTAATACGAGAATTAAAGCTAAACTTTTCACAAGAATTAAAGCAATTAATTAACTTAAAGTGTTTTTAACTATTGGTATAACAGATAAATTTATAATCTCATTTGATTATCATTTTCTCATATTTATTAGATACATGATGTTCTGTATTTACCACATTTAATATATACTTTTAGAATCGTTATCAGCAATGAAGTGAAAAAGAATGCACATTAGAGATCACATTAAACTATTGATGGAAGATAAAAAAAATGAATATAATGTTTAAATCTGACTCCTCAATATTGAAAACTTTGAGAAATGAAAATCAAAGTATGTTTAATTGTCTGATATGAAACTTGGAGATACCTATATTCAATTCCCATAATCAACAACTTTTTAAGTCTTGTCTATTTGCTCAGATAATCAAACGGATTTTGGTTTATTAAGTCAAGCTTTTATAGGATTTGTTAGAGTTTGATAGCGTTTATGTTTCTTTGCTTAAATATTAATTAGTTACTCTTAATGCATATTTTTTTAAATTTCGTTTATATTGTAATAAGGGTTCTAACAATATGCGTTATTTATTTATTTATTTTATTATTATATTTTTCATATAACGAGTATATAAAAAATTATTTAACACACTATCGAAAATTTCGCTATAATCATTTGAATTTCAAAACTATTTTTAATATTTATTTTTTAATATAAAATGGATTTCATGATTTGCATCCATAAAAAAATTTAATTTTAACTTCTCCAGACATAATTAAGTTTCTTAAAAGTTCATATTCGCATTAAACTCCCAACTACATATTAAATTAGATAAATTTGACGTAGTTGAAGGAGACGATTTGAGAATCTAACTTTTAAGATGCCTTTGTTTATTAAATTAAAGTTTTGTAATGATGTTTTCTTTCTTGATTATCTGGAAAGTATTATGTATATTAGGATGTAGTTACTCTTTTTTGTGCGTAGTGAATTTTTATGTATTCAAAGAAAATTACTTTTTATTTATAAAATATTGTAGTATAATTTATTTTTTCTTTGATGCGTATTTGAAATATTTAACACATATAAAGTAATAATATCAATATTTTCTTTCAACATGCAAAGTAGTTCAAATAAATGTCCTGCTTAATTGAGTCATATCACATCAATAATTTTTCGTATTTGCCTTTAATTAGCAATATTCATTTTTTTTTTAATTTCAAAATTATATTCTTTCTTAAATGTCGAAAATAAAAGCATATCCAAAAATTTTATTTAAAAATTTATATCTTCAACCTTAATTTTATTGCAGTAAATAATATTTACACGGAGAAAAATATTCTGGTAAAATAATCATACCGTATTGTACGGTAACAGCTTTTCTGATTAAAACAAAGACTATTCTATTTATTAATACCAATATATACGGTATTTAAATCAATCATTTGATATTTTTTCCGTTTATTTGGTAACGGCTTATACAAAATTTGGATTTCAAAATTATAACTCTTAATATCAAACATTTAGTAAAAAATCCAAAACTAAAAGGTATATTTTACCGATTAAATAGTTTTTATGCTATGTACTAAGGTATTACGATAAAAATAGCACACTTACCAAATTTTATCTCATTATAAAACCATATTTTATTCTTAATTCTACCAGAATCATTACCAAAGCGTTTCGGTAAAAATTATCAACCTTTTTTGGTGTTCCTATAGAGCCAGAAAACTTTAAACTTTACCTTTTTCTGGTAGTTTTACTATTATTTTTTCTCCGTGAAACGACGAGTTGTGTTGCAATATTTTTAGTCTTTAACTTCTTTCTTTTTTTTTAAACTACTGTTAAAAATAAAATTTCCTGTTTTTTTATTTTTTTTAAATTTAAGTTTAAAAAAAATGATATTCACTTGCGCCATCTTACAAATTCGATATGGAATTAATGTGATGCCTGTGGCATTATTTTAGTTTGCCGATTTACTACGGAAACATCTACCCTGCCTTAAATTTTTATAAAATTAAAAATACTCACCATCATTTATAATTTGACCAATATCAATATTTTGCAAAGTTTTCGAAAAGTATCTAGATGGTAAAATATCTAAAGAAATTTACAATGAATAAAAAATGCTAAGACATTTTAACTTCATTACCTGGAAGTAGAGTAGTGGGAATTAGGCAAATACTATTAAATATGAATCTCTATCATTATTGTAGATTTGGATTCTCCAGAAGTTGTACTACAAGGTCTTTCAATTTGGCTCACAGATGGCGCTGTATTTGTAAAACAAATTGGCAATGGAGTACAAGTGGTAAAAAATGAAGATTTTTCAAGAAATATAATGAAGATGGAATTAATGAGATAATTTGCAAAATATAAGATGTGCTTGATATTTTGAAAAAAATTCTACTTATGTAGTCCAAACTTGAAAAGAATTGTTCAAGTTAGTCATGCAGCTATTATTATTTATTGGATTCGACGCATTTTTAAACCCGAAACCCAAACTTTAAAAATCAAATTTATTTACGTATTTTTGGAAAACTCAAACCTGTAATAAAATAAAGATTTATATTTAAGATTTTAAAACCGCCCTTTAAACTCCAAATGAAAGGATTTAGGGTTCAGCTTAGGATTTAGGTGTTATTAGATAAGTTTTGCTTGTTCAAAACATCGAACATGTTCTATTTAGCTTTAAATAAGAAGTATATTTCTTCGTCTTAAACAATTTGTTCCTTATTTTTAGTTTTGATAATTACGCCATCTGTGAGTCAAAATGTTTATACATGAAAATTAAATTTGGTTAATTTTCTATTAAAATACAGATGGCGAAAAATGGAGTCTTTAAACTTTAATATGATATATGAAGTAAATGTAGTGTTTTATTTTAAAGGAACTTTCATCGTATTATAATAAAATGAAAGCACTTCTTCTTCCACTTTGCGTGCATATATATATATTAATGCACACAAAGAAGAAGAATAAAATAAAATGGAAAAACTTTTAATGGGAAATCGTAAAGGTCTTCATCAGGACACAACCTTTACGATAAATGCGATATCTCAGAAAAAGGAATAATTATTCTAAGATAAAAATTACTCTTTACAATGTGCCTATATCGCTAAAAAATAAAAATGCTGTTGGAAATGAGTATGAAATAAAAGAAAGCAGAAAACAAACTTGCCGGCGAGAAACAAAAGTAAAAAATGTTTTAAAGATAGCTATACTAATTTAACAGTTAAGAAATTTTGGCGAACAAAGGAATAAAAAACAGTGCTTATACACTATCTGGCCATTAATGACCGGACACCCCTCATTTCGGATACATGAGGTGCTAGTATCAAGTCAGTAGGGCGTAGGGCCACCACGCGCCCGAATCACAGCTTTAACCCTTCTAGGAAGGCTATCCACTAGGTGTTGGTACACGACGACAGGTATTACCCGCCATTCCTCCTGTTACATGGCGAAGAGTTGAGTGGTGGTTTTGGGGCGTTGTGGTCTAGCCCTCAATCGGCGCTTACAACTCATCCCAGAGATGCTCAATTGGGTTGATGTCGGGAATTTAGGATGGCCAGTCAAGCGCTTGCACCCCCGTTTCATCAAACCAGTTCGTGATGGCATGTGCTTTATGAATGGCAGCGTTATCGTGTTGAAACACAAACGGGCCATTACCGAACTGTTGCCACAGAGTGGGAAGAGCCGAATTGTTCAGGATGTCTCTATACCCTTCTGCGCTCAGGGTTCCACGCACGAACACCAAGGGTCCAAGGCCAAAACATGAGAAACAGGACCACACCTTAATTCCTCCACCGCCGAACTTCACAGAGGGGACAATGCACTCGGTAGGTACCGTTCTCCGGGCATTCGCCAGGTCCACACCCGTCCATCAGAGTGCCACTGCATGTAGCGTGACTCATCACTCCACATGACGCTTTTCCATTGCTCTTCTGTCCACTGGCGACGTCCTCTGCACCACTGAAATCTGTGGTGGGCGTTTGATGGAGAGATGTTTGGCTTATGTGCTGCTGCTCGTCCTTGGAATCCTTGCAATCAGCTTCCGACGAATGGTACGTGTACTGGCAACACTGCCAGATGCAGCCCGGAAGTTGGTAGTGACAGTGTCCAACGACATTTGTCGGTTTGCCTTCACTACACGTCGAAGAGATCGTCGATCCCTGTCGGACATTATTTTGGGCTTGCCGGGTCGGGACTGCGGTTTTATCACTCCCTCTCGTTCCCATTTCAATACGACGTCACCAACTGTTGACCGTGGTATCTGAAACTTGTCGGAGATGGCCCTTTTCAGCTCTCATTCAGCTCTCGCCGTCCACTCATTTTCACTGTTAACGCTCGTATGGCCGTCGCCTGCTTGCGAATGGTCTTTCCCCCACCACAGGTTCCGTATTTATTCCGCCAGGACGAGTCCACCTGCCGTTCAAGGGGTGTCCGGTCATTAATGGCTAGATAGTGTAGCTTAAATCATATAAAAATGATTTTAAAAATGTATTTGGTAGAAAAAATATGAAGCAAATAATATTGCAGTGCTGACATTCATGAGAAAAATCTTGTTATAAAAAATTATTTGGAAAATTTATTTACCAAAACCCTTAATAGGAAGAAATTTAATTAATAATAGAAAATAAATAAATACGTAAAACAAAAAGGAACATTCAAAATAGGAAATTGTTGTAGTTTAAATTACAGACTTAAATTAGGAATAAACCATTTAATTTTTCATCACATCTTTTATACGGTGACTGTTTATAAATCAGAGACTATGTACATAAATAGAAAGCCGTTTATAGACTTTAACCTGCATTCATTCATCCTTTCGTAATTTTAATGTCTACACATATTACCTGCATTCAGTGGGGGTGGCTGCTCTCAAACCAGAGCCCATTCCCTTCTTACTGAAGAAAAGTAGTAAAAAATAAAAGTAAACTGCTTATTATACTGGACAATTAAAATTGAATAATTAAAGTTATTTAAAACAATTCATTTATAAATTTACTTAAAAATTTTTACTAATCCAATATAAAAGGTCATGCATCCTAACTATTCAGTACAGTGGCTTTAGGATTAGCTGATCAGAATTAGTTCCTAGCTTAAAAATAAATCAGAGCTAATTCTAAGCAGAGAAGAATTAAATAATAAAAAAAATTAATGTTCTAAGTGGCTTAAAATATTTTTAAAATGAAATTGAAGAAATGAACTAGGAAAATGGCTATTAATTAAATCTGTTTTAAATTTATCAGTTTCTTTTATAAACTTTTTATAGTTTGAATTATTTCTGTAAAACCTATGAATCTGATTGGTAATAAAATTAAAAGAAACCTTATTGGCTCAGTCAGAATTAAAATCCATGCTCTTTTTACTTGGAAAAATAAAATCATTTCTTTTATCAAAAAGTTTAAATGTATTTTTATTATCTTCATTAATATTAAGAGTTAAATCTAAAAATATTTTCTAAAACTTATTACTATTACCAATAATTTGATATATATAGATATATCAAATACGATATATATATATATATATATATATATATATATATATATATATATATATATATATATATATATATATATATATATATATATATATATATATATATATATATATATATATATATATATATATATATATATATATATATATATATATATATATAACTGAACTGTCAGAGGAAATATATATATATTTCCTCAAATATTTCAGCTTAATTAAGACTGATTTGTATGCAAACTATAAATTACTTCCGTTTTTATTTTAATTTCCAATCATGTCGAAAATCTTTAAACTAGAAATTTTATTGGAATTAAATACTGACTTAAACTTAATCGAAAATATTTTATAACACCTGAAATAAATGAAGTATGCAGCAAAATATTCCATTTTGATGGTACATTCATCTAATCTTATTTTAATGGTTATATTACATTCTATATTAATGCTAAATAATAAACTTTTTATATTGTTATCAAAATATAAGTTAATATAATAATGCATTTAGAACTCTTAGTGTTAAACAATTGATATTTTACGATAAACAATAATTTTTGAACCAATTTGGACATTAAAGTTTCAAATACAAAGTTAAAACATTTCTTTGTTTAAAGTTGAAAGTATTTAAATTAGTGAGCATTTGAATTATCTATGTAACTTTTATAACATTTTCTAAAAGCTTTTGAAAAGCTTATTGTTAAATGAATGTTTTACTTTTATTTATTAATGATATTTAACATTAAATTATTTACCAAGAATATATTTTCATTCAAAACTGGATACTATTTAAATTTAGTTGATAATTGAGCTTAATTGTCTGATTTTGATTTTCACATAAATCAAGCATTAATTCTCCCTTTCTTTCATTCTCCAGTCACGAAAATAAAGTTCATTAAAATCTTTATAAGAATTTAATTCCGATTTAAGCATATTAATAAATCTTTTATACCACATAAAATAAAATAAATACGAAGCACAATCTTCCATTCTAACGTTACAACCGAATTAATAAACTAATTTGATTGTAATTAAATTATCAATTAATTTCATTATATTATTATTTAATCACTCAGTGAAGCCGACACATAATAAACATTTCATCTTCTTTGCATAAAAGAAATACTTTGAAAACTATATTTTCCACTTCAGAAAAACTAATTAGTATTGAAAAGACAAAATGAAATTCATTAAGAAGTAATTGATTTCTCCGAAGAAGAAATAAATTTCGTTGAGATCATAATTTGAATATAGTTACATTTCTTTATTTAATTAATTATCTTTAGTCTGTAATAATGAAAAATAAATATTCAAAAACGTATATTCAAAGAATAATAAAATTATTACTTACTTGTCGAGTAATATTTTACTGAGCTATTTTTATTTAAAAGCTTGCAAGTTTAGAATAATTATTCTTTTAATTTTTTACAATAAGAAAAAAAGTATTATATGTATGTATATGTAAAAAATATAAAAATTTTCTCTAAGAAATTTTTGGGAAGAGCTTTCTGTGACATTGTCAAGTGTTAAAGATTTCTTAAAGCCACTGCGAGTTATTTAATGTTTTGAAACAACTAAACCAATCAAGTTTAAACCAATTGAAGAAAATAAACAAATTTTTTTATAATTGATCTTGTCTTAAAAATTAATGATGAAGAAGAGTTTGTCTCAAACTCTATACATAACATAATCCTTTAAAATACATAAATCCTTTTTTTAATAAATTGAGACCATTTTTTTGTTAATTCTTTGAATTGTTGCAAAATAGCTACAGAAACAGAAATTTGAGAGGGAAAGTTTGTACTAAAAATCAAATTTTAACATTGACCACGAGTAAGAAATTTTAGGGGAATTCGAGTTATCAAATATTTCGAATTATTCGATTGCGTATTAAAGAGAATCCACCCTTTTATTTGATAGCTTGTAGCTCAATTCAACCAAAAATTGGTTTTATTGGGCGTTTTTATAAATTATTTATATTTGATATCTTACGTTAAAGTAAAATCAGCGTTAATAATGTCGTTACGCATAGTGATGACGTCACTGAGTTTTTATTTTAAAAGTTATATGCGACCTCGAATTTTTTCTATTGATACTTAATTGATTTAAATCTCTAATAATTTTATAAATTAAAATTCAACAAGATTGAAAAACTAAAATTGAAGTCAATTATTAAAGTTAACCATTAAGCAAATGGAAAAATTGTGACAAATTATGAATATTACAAGTGAAAGAATACCATATGTATGTTTAATCTTCCTTTTATGATTTAAACTGCTAACATTATGGTAATCTATTATTATAATATTATGGTAAATTTTATAGCACGAAGTTGATCTGGAATATACAGAAAAAAATAATTAAAGATTGTGTATGAGATGCTATGCATGTTTAATATGGGGATTTTAAGTAGTTTTTCGTTTCGGAGGGTGGTTAAAAAACAATTCCAAGATACCTATGAGATGCACCAAAATTTGTGTATTAGGGTTTTTTTTTATCAAAGCAACTATAAAGAAAATAGTACTTAATGCTTAATGTAGTATTAATATCACTTTTAAATAAGGAGGACAAGCGTCAATAGCAATTTAACGAATTTTTACGGCCTTCCGAATGTTAACGAATTTCTACTGCTTGATGTACCGATATTAGTTCGTTAGATATTAGTGTCGTTGCTAATTATTTTCAAGAATTGAAATTGAATTAGTGATAATCTGTCTAAATTGAATTAATAAAATAATTTTGTATTGAAAAGCTAAATTAATGGAAAAAAGTACTCATGTAGGAAAATCATAAAAATTCCCTTATTATTATTAACGTCGAAGATGCTTAATTAGTTTTAGTAATAAGCACTAATTGTACTAAGTAAATTGTTGTTTTTAATACGTACTGAAGGCATTTCCTGGTATTGGTATCAAGATACCTTTGATAAGTACTGAAGGACTAGGTGTTTAATAGTAGAATAGGTAGAAATAGGTCGAAAGAGATTAACACCAGAGAAAATCGCTAATTATGGTAATTTTTGACTATCAGGTGTTGACCACGAGTATCATAATTGTGCCAAATGATATTGATAATTAATTATTATTTTGATGGGATGGACTTCGAAAAGCAACGTTTGCTTAATTTGTTAATATAAAGCCACTAAAAAAGGCAATACATTTTCATCGAAAATAATGGACTTGTTTAAGCTTAAATAAATGTGTCGATATATGTCTTACAGTTTTGTGTATGATTTTGTAGCTTTTATTTATATTAATTTTATTGATTACTTAATTTTTTTCCCTCATTTCAAAAAACGGGCATTCAGAAAGTTCAAAAAAATTTTTTTTTAATATTTGTTTCTTTTTTTTGTAATTTATTATGACATAAATTCATCATACGAAATATATATTTTTAATAAATCAATGAAAGACTTCAAAATAACGTTATCCGTTTTCTTTGTTCAGTCGTTGAATGGCTGAATCATTTATTGGAAGAAAGCCTGGATAGAACGACTGATGGGTTCTAACAAAAGACTCGATAGATTAAACGAGTATGGCAAATCAAAAACTCTACGGTGACAAGAAAAATGAAGTTTACCATCGACGTCCAGGACAACCAAGAGAAAAAGTATCTCCTGGGAGAATTTCTGGAAAATAGATTATGTTTTCCCATCATTCTTTTAATTTCGTGTTCTTGCGTAACACATTTTTATATTTTATTTTCATTTTTTAAGCATTATGAGCTTCAATTTACGTTAGTATAGTATTCGCAATTTTTATTAAAATTTGGCAACTCCAATTTTCATATAAAATTAGTACTTACAATTTTCATTTAAGCTAAGTCATTGCAATTTTTAATTAAACTTAGTAATTGCAATTCTGTCTGAATTGTAGTGATTGCGATTATTTATTTAAGCAAATCACTGGAGGTTGCGTAATAAGGAAGCGTGATTGAGAATATTTTCTTTAAATTAGGGGATGAAGGATAATTTCGTTAAATAAGGGGAAATACGGATAATGTCTTTCAACTGAAAATTTTTATTTAAACTTAGTAACTGCAATTCTGACCAAGTTTTAGTGATTGCGATTAATTTCTTCAAAAAAGAGAGAGATTAAGTATACTTTCTTTAAATAAGGGGAAATAAGAATAATATCTTTAAATGTGGGGGAAATAATGATAATTTCTTTAATTTAGGGGGGATAAGGATAAATTCTTTAAATAAGGGTATTTTAACAAAACAAATTATTACACACCTATTTTATGTTTTTTAAAATTTTAGCCATTTTTTTTCAAATCCATAAAAATATTACTTAACATACTCTTCCACTAATGAAACCAAACAATAAATGCATGCATGTAAATTATATAAATGGAGCTTTAGCACGAAATGAAGTAAAATGCACATCTACAATAGTCTTAAAAGATATGAAAAATATTATTTCTTCTCTGCATTAAAGTTGAAGGAATTTAAAAAAAAAAAGATCACAAACAAAACCAGTTAATTCGGGATATTTTTGAAGAAGAAAATGACATAGTGACTGTAGTATTCACCATAATCAGGATTTCTTATTTTTAGTAATCTAGCTATAATTCTTTCTATATCAGATCGTTAGAATAGTTCATCCAGATTTGATGGATTCTGGAAAATAGACTTTCATATAATTTATGGTTCGGTAAGGAATAAAAGTCTGTCTCAAAGATGAATGTGGAACAAAAAATAAGGATTAAGATGACTTGCGAGTAATGAAAGAGATTATTGGGAAACAATAACGAGCCACACTTTTTCTGTACAGTTAAAATATTAGTAATGTTAATACTCTATTTTACTCATTTAAATACTATATATTTTTACTCATTTTACTTTTTAATTTTTTTATTCTATTTACTTATAAACTAAAGATCGGATATGATCAACAACGCTTTTTTAAACATGACATTTTAACAACGAATAGCTGCTTAGAATTGTTTTCAGATAGGTCGAAGCAAGCAATTAAAGTAGTTATTTTAAATCTTAACTCTTGGTATATCAACTAATCGAATATTATTTTACTTTAATTTTATAACCATCGTTGAACAGACAACCCAATTTGAGTTTACTAGTACCCCATTGCCTTTGTAATTTTGAACCCTATCCTGAAGACAAGGGAACTCCAGGATCAAGCATTTGGAGAAATTTTGCTTTTGTGGAAGATTTTTTGAAGGAACTAACCCTCATTTGCGTTACATGGAATCAAAAACTCCAACGGTTAGTCTGACGGCAAGGGGACTCTAACCCATGATTCGTCTACCACTGAGAATAATTTACGTCCCGCACTGTAGTCTGTGCAAGACGTGTGCAGAATTCGTATCAACCAGCTATAGCTGGGATTCGAACCCGGTTCACATTATTAAGAGACTAACGTTCTTTGCCCTGAACCACAACGGCTCATCTAATGTTATTCATATAAATCAGCTCTCTCATGCTATAATAAAGTAAATTCGATTTTGAGATCTTATTTAGAAACTCATCGCTAATTATTAGTTGAGCCAAGATGTTTTATGGCATAAAATACTCGCGTCCAGATGAAGTGGCTAAAGCTCAAACCTTAATAAAGTTTGGTCACTTCGAATGATACTTCTAGCCCGCTTCGCCAGGAAATGATGGTACAGAGCCGATAATCACAATCCTTAAGAATAGATTAGAATTTTTTTTTCTGTTAGTCTAACCAATATAGATTTTTCGAGACCTTCCTGTCTAGAAAGAAAAGTGAAAGTTTACCCTAATGTTTAATCTAGAAGCTCCCGCGGGTAAGAAGTTGGGGTTAAAATTAAATAAAAAAAACATACGGAGTTGTCTCTTTTTGCAGCCGCAAACCCTATGTGAATCAATCGCTAAAACGCTAAATCAATCGCTAAATCAACGTACGATTTATTTTGCGCTTAGTCGAGAAAAAAAAAGATGAATAAATATGTATAAACATGCAATATTAAATTACTTTTTGGCGTGATCCAAATGCATATGACATCCCATGTCTTAAAACGCTAATTAGCAGCATTTATAGCTCAGCATTATAAAAGTTTAGTAAATTCTGTATTGAGAATGACAAAAGTATAAATTCAATTATTTTAACGCAACACTTCTTAAATTCCAATTAAGTTCTTTGCACTGCGCATAAATTGCAAGTGTATAGAACTCATAAAATAAGTTAAAAATATAGAGAAAACATGGAAAATAAAGATAGATATATATATATATATATATATATATATATTCATATATATATATATATATATATATATATATATATATATATATATATATATATATATATATATATATATATATATATATATATTCATATATATATTCATATATATATACATTTATATATACATTTATATTCATATTTTCTATCTAGTTCCTACCATTTAGAGCACATTTCATCAATTCAAGTATGAAATGAAAATTGCAAAATTCTGAGTAGTGATTGGAAAATATATAAAAAAATATGAATTAAATTTTCTACTATTTACATGCTAATTCGCAACATTTACAGCACAATACATCAGAATATGAATAGAATTTTATTCAAAAATCCAAATTTTGAATCTAGATAAGCATTAAAATTAAACCTTGCATTATACTTTTATACATAACATTTTAAGTAGAAACTATTCCATTCTGAAACAGCACATAGTACATTCATTTATAATTCAGTGTATTATAAAATGAATATTTGAATTTATTTATAATGTAGTAACCTACATTATAAATAAATTCATTGATATATTCTGAAAAGTAATTGTTGGTCTTGAGTAGAGAGAAAATTCGGAATGGTAAGGAAATGTAAAGATTTAATTAGTAACGTAGATAATCAAGTTTATTATTTATCTAATCATTAAAGAATGATTTAATTCTTATGACTGAAATCAAATAAATCTTGATGTTACCAATATAATTAGATTAGTTATCAAGAATCTCAGGATTTTTTACGTATGTATAGTCAGTGCATATATTAAAATAATATTATATCGAATTACAAATATTCCAATTTAAGAGAACAAAAAAAAAAAAATGTTGGTTTTTCGTCGAATCTCTTCTCGAGTGCTGTATTAATGAATAAAAGCACTAACTACAACTGATTGCTTTAACTATTAACGAAACTATTTTAGTTTTCTTACATCTGATCTAAAGAATTCGGACGATAACAGAGTCTGGGTCTGTTTTAATTGAGTCATTAAGTTCCTCCGTGTAATAGGCGCAGCAGTGGATTACAAGTCTATCAGTGTAAATTCCTTACCTTTTTACTTCGTTGCTATTACAAGAAATAGGATTAGGATAATAGCGGCACTAGATCTTATAAGCTGACTTAAACTGTAGTCACAGTCATTTAACAGTAATTAGGTCTTAGACTGAAATTAAAACATAGCGAATAAAAATGGAAAAAAAAATTTCTCTAATAAAATTTTTTCATCTTAAAAAATACAATAAAAATATCCAAACGTATTTAGTTCTAGGAGTAATAAACTTTCGCGTTCTAGGACTTAAAACCTCATGACTACTCATAGTCAAACTTCTATTACCATTCCAGTAATATCTGTGCTTTCAGCTTCAACAAAGAAGATCTTACAGTATTAAATATGACTGTTCACTTAAGCCTAAATGCTTTGATTTAAAGTGAACAGTCGTATATATGGCTTATGTGAACAGTGTATACCTAATTAAAAATATGCAAACTTATTCAGTTCTAGGAATTATGAATTTTTGCGTTCTAGGACTTATAACCTCATGACTACTCATAATCAAAACTCTATTACCATTCCAGTTACACCTGTGCCTTGAGCTTCAACAAAGAAGATCTTTCAGTATTAAGTATGACTGTTCACTTAAGCCTAAATGCTTTGGAGATTTTTGAAATTTAAAATAAATTTTATAACCTCCGTAATAACGTCTATCCTTTGTTTTTTTAATTTTTATGAGAAGTAATAAAATACTTTCCGTGAAAGAAGGTATAGTTCTACAAAAATATATATTCTTGGTAAAACCATTAAAAAATTGTTAATAGATTTAAGTGTTGTGAAATATAATTTACACAAATTCTCCAAAATGTTACTTAAAATTATCTTTCACTGAGCATTAATAATTAGTATTTTAAAATTTATTTAATTTGTTAGTTTATAAAGTCCTTGCCGTACGGTATGATAACGGCCGGTAATTTAATATGGTACCGTACGGCCGTATGGTAATTTAACAAGTTGTTGGCCTTTGGATGGAGGTAATTGCTTCTTTATTTTGAGAATAATGACCAGATGACGGCAATGCTCGCGGTTAGAATTTCCATTTTAAAATCATTATGAAATAAACTGCAGCAGTCTATCTATCTAATACACATTAAGTTTACAATTAGGAACATTTCTGTACTTCTACGGTTCTGAAACCGAGAATTCAAAACTATATGGTTTAGTAACTATTTACAACTAGCATGGTTTGAAAATAGTAAAAAGGAAATTTAACTGGACATTAGAGTTAGGTTTTTCGTTAGATAATGAACATTGGAGTCAGATTACATTAGGTTTTTCATTACATAATGATCATTGGAGTTAAGCTATAACTGAGTTGTGTCTAGTCGTAAAATGTGGCCTAATTAGTTTATCTGGCTGTGCAATATATCGCGAAAGATGGAAAAATTCTACTTTTTTGCTGTTAAGCAGCTTAGTGGTGCCTCAATCTAGACGTGAATGAGAGTTTACAATTGCTCAGGGTCACCCATTTAGCAGTGTAAGATACTGGTAACTCTTCATGTATGACAGGAATTGAAGAGATATAGTAGTGTCAACATTTGGATTCGAACCCTTGTTCAGCCGGTCATGAGATTGACAGACTATTCCTAAAGTGCGTACCCAACTGCAAGGATTTAAGTGGCTAGTTGGAGAGGATAACATTCTGGTTGTTTAATCGTATCAGGGGAAAACAGTCAATAAACGATTTTTATTTAAGTTAACAGTTCAAATACCATCTCTTTATGGTTATTTGACTTCTTGGTGGAATATGGTAATTTAACAAATAAATTGTTATTAAACCGTTTTTTGAGAAATTTCTAACAGTGAAGTCAGCGGTACGTGCTGACCTGTTTTACTTTTCAGACAAACTGGTTTCTACGACTTTGTGGTGGTTGTTGCTGGATGAACAAAATGCTGCGACAAGGGATATATCTTCGGTCTTTCCCCATGACAGCCTATAGAGCTATCATCACTTTCCCATCGTGAGCAAATAAAACGTTAATGAAATTTTTTTAAACATTTTTATGCAAAGTAGATCTTAAATTAAACATGCGAAGAATGTAAAACATTTATGATCTTCTTAAGTCTAGTTTTTTTGGAGAATTTATGACTAAGAACTGGTTTTCCGAGTTGTCAAAAAACAAAAATTTTTAGAAATATTTATCACATGTTTTTGTTTAACGCTTTTCGGATTTTTGTTTCATTTTTGGTATTATACGTAGTATTTCTTTTTAAAACACGCCAGTAGATCAATGCATTCAAGAACTATTCAAATAACGGAGAACATTTTATTGCTATTTGCGAAAAAGGAACGGATATAAAAATAGCTCCCGCATCAAAATTGCTTACAAAACATTTGAATATTCTCAAACACAAGATCTATGCATATTTGTTTTTCGAAGCTGCAAAATCTTTTCACAAATCTCAAAGTTATGAATTTCTGGTATTTTAGCATATTTTTTCAGTGCTGGTTATATTATTTTTATATCTAAAAAAAAATTCAAACGTGTTATGAAATCGTAAATAGTAAAAAGGTATGTTTTGATTGGAAGAGGTTAGTTTTATTTCAGTAAAAGATAAAAATAAAAGTTTTATTTTAATTTTAATTAGGACACATTTAGTTAAATTTCCCCAAATTTCAAGAGGTTTGTTTGCCCTTAACAATATAATATAGAACTTCAAGCTTGTTCGTTTTGCATCCAAACAACCGATTTCTGTTCCAACGTTCTATTTTTAAAAGACTTTCTTCTTCACCCCAGCTGGCATATAAGGCCTCAAGACTTTTTCCGGGCACTCCAACCCTAATCTAGCCCACTTCTATCCTCTCATCTATTTAATTTTACTTTGAACAGGTCTTAGTGCACGTATCTTTCTTAAGTTAGTCTCAGCCTTCCTCGTTTTCGTTTTCCATCTGGCGCCCAAATAAGTGCACTACTAGCAGACTATCTCGTTTTAAATGAAAGATATGTCCAGTTTATGTCCATCTTCTCTTAAAAATTTCCTCATGAATGGGTGATAATCTTGCCCTTATTAGAAGATCTTTATTTGAAGTAGTGTAAGGACAGAAAAGTTTTAAAATTATCCTTAAACTTTTGTTCCGGAATGTCTCCTGTTTTTCTATTTCAGTGTTGTGGAGGTTCCAACATACAACACTATACAAAAGTATGGAGTAACAGCTTTAAAAACATTTATTTTTATAATTAAAGATTTCTAAAATTTTTGAATGCTTTTGAAACCTGATTTTTTTATGATTCTTTGGTTTATATCATCATTGCTGCCTCCTGTTTTATTTACTATTGCTCCAAAATATGTAAAAGAATTAATATCTTCAACTTCTTCAGAATTTTCTCAATACATTTTGCTTTTATTCTCATGTTTTTTTGTTTGTTTTATTCTTAATAATTTGTAAATTGTTTTGATTTGCATACTTATTAAATTTTTCAGTTTTCTTTTTAAGATTGAGGAATTTAAATGAAATGAGGACTTTTAAATGAATGAGAAAATGAATGAGCATTTCAAATGAATTTTAAATGAGGGATTAAATGAATGCAACCATCTGTTTTTTATTTGCAATGATCCGTTTTGAAAACGTCCTTTCCTTGTTTTCAATAACTTATATTTTTTTTGCAAAAAAATCCCTTTTGTAATAAAGATAGAATAATGCAATTCATATGCTTATAATTGATTCACTAAATAATTTCCTTACAATGCATTACAGCTTACTATTGACCAAGACTGCCCCAAGCAGTCTTGTCATCTGGTCCTATCTACAACAAGGGTCTTCTAGTTTCCTTTATTTACACATTCTTTACAACAGAGTTAAACCACCTAATTCGTAATCTTCTCGTTTTCTGTTTCCCATGGCATTAGTAAAAGAGTTTTTTTGCTGGATTTACATTATCAGCGTCTTAAAATTGCGCATTATTTTACATTCGTTATAAAATAAGCCTATTTGGCAACAAGGACTTAAAAATCCATTCTTTAACCCTCTGAAACAGATTCCAGGCTCCAACTTTAAATATGTTAATTAATTAGTGCTGACCAACTATTATGCATATTGAGAAAGCTCCAAAAGTATCACCCTTATTATATATTTTTAAAATTCTTCTCAAAATAAATAAAAGAACAAAGCAATGAGTGCTTCAAGTTGAAGTTAAAAAATTACATAGTAAATTTAGGAAAAAACACAAATGTTTTCTAAATTTGACGAATACTGATGAGAAAGTGGAATTTAGAATAAAAAAAAATCGATTTTCTTCCCGGATGAAAATGTTAGGTATTTATAATGACGAACTTTAAAACTACTTTCAACTTCCTCTGGTAGTTCAACAGGTTTGGATGTTTAAATTATAAATATGCTTTCCAAATTTATAATTTGCAACTTTTTTATAATGTTTGCTTTTATGTATCTTTAACGTTTATGTTTCCTTTAATGTTTACAACTTTTTTAAAATATTTTAAGCCGTGAAAAAATCGCAGCTTAATATTGATTACAATTTTTTAATCAGTATTTTTTTTCACTAAATTCATACAAATATTGTAAGTTAACACACATTAAAGATGATAATATTAAGGATGACTGCACCTTGTAATGTTATTCTGTAGGAATGTTTACACACCGTTATTCGTGTATATAGCATTCTGCCTTTACTGCGGTTTGAAATAAAAGATATAGAGATTCCACATATTCTGAAATCCATAAGCATAATCCATCAATGAAACCCTTAAACATAAAAAAAGTACAAATAGATAAACAGAAAAAAAGAAGAAAATAATATTTATTCTATCGAGAAAAGAGAAAAGCAGCTTATCAACACATCTCCACTATTACATTTGATGCGATATGCTTTCAGAATAAACCTGAGATGTGCTTTAAATAAGATTTTACTCTATTTCTGCTGCAGAATATATCGTGAGATCCAAGACTTTATTCTCATACTATTCAAGTTCAGAATTACATATTGAAGAGATTTAAAGAGAAAAAAAGCGTCATTATTTATATTTCTTAGTAAAGAATATTATTTTCTTGTTAAATTTTTAACAGTAATCTCTTTTTATAAATCATTACTTCCAAACCAACGCAAAAATTTATGTTTTAAATTGTTAGTTTTATTTTAATTCTGTATACTTCTCTCCAAAATTAACAGCACAACATATTTTATGAGGCTCATTTGAAAACTATCGAACATAGTCATACGAAATTTATTAAGAATATTTTTAAAACTCTTCCTCTTGATTGCTATATTAGAAATGCATATAAATCCAAACACAACAATTATTTAAAATAAAGGAAAAACCTAGGTATCTTCTTAAAATTTCTTCTTAGATTTCTTCTTTCGGTCTTACATCACAGTTTAGTGTGAAAACAATACAAAAATTATTTCTAATAAAAAAAAATGTGTCTACCCCTAACTGTAATGGTAGGCATCGTATAAGCATGCAGCCAATTAAGTATCCGAATTGAAATGGGGAACAAAGACCAGACACAGAGTAATCCTTGTGCCAGCTTATGCAGCAACCATAGAGGAAGACAAAGCAGCAGTTTGGGTTCTAAGATATTCCCGAAAGTTTTCCATTATATACCAATAATATATATATCTATATTATATAAAACGCTAATACGTATGTAACGCTAAACGTAAAGCCGATGATATTTCTTTTCTCGCGTTGGCAACAGTTTTCATTTTTAATTGATAGGCTTCTGCGCGCAAGAGCACGTAGTGAGCATCATATGGCTAATCTATATTATATAAAACGCTAATACGTTTTAATTGATAGGCTTCGGCGCGCAAGAGCACGTAGTGAGCATCATATGTCTAATCGGGAGAATTCTCACCGAATTATCAAAAAAATTCTCACAAAATTATCTTCATCGAAGCCGATGCTTTACATCCGGCGCTCAGTACTATTTCATATTGTTTTACAAAGTATGGTTTTAGCCCTCTGGTGGGAAAGACTTTAAAACAAAACTTACAACAGTAGGTTAATCTAACTAATAACAGAACATGGTTTAAAGCTATGAAGGTTGTGTGGCTATCCAATATGATGCCTTCTCTAAATGTTTGAAATATTTTTGGCCACTCTTGCTATAAATGGTGCTATTAATGATCACTATGTTTAGTAAAATATTTTTATTTTACACTGACCACATATGTTCCTTTAGTTTTGACTTTAAAATAATAATTCCACATTCGAAATACTTTTTTTAATAATTACATTTACGTTTTAAATAAAATATGTTATAGTTTTAAACTCACTTTATAGGCATATCCTTGGACGCACATGTTTAGGCAGATAATATGGCAATGCTAAATGAAACATATATTGTACCATTGGTGCAAACGGGTCAGTTTTTTTATTGAAAATCTGCTACCTTTCTTTTAAACTTATGTAAAAATGTACAATAGATAAATTGGCGATTCTGTGTGGAACTGAGGGTTAAGTATATGTAATAGACTTAAAAAAATTTCTGCAGAGAAAAATAATCTGGTCTTAATTATAAGGGAAAGTAAAAGCTTAAAACTTCGAAAAAATGCTTAATTACTTTAAAGAAAGCAGAAACTACAATGGAAGCTCGCAGTTTTGCTCTCAAAGCTAATTTTTCTTTTGTAGGTAAATTATATAAAAATAATCCAGCTTTCTTACTTTTTTTACCAATTTTAGAAAAGATTTCTTTTTTTTTAATAAGGGAAAAAACAACTTAGCTAGCGGGCTCTGAGACAATTAAAATTTCAAGTAAAAATATTTTTTCTAACGGAAACCCTTTAAACTTTGAGTAAATCTCATTTAATTTTGCAATAAAAAGTGCTCATTAACAGTAATTTCTTTTATTATCAAATCGTAGGATTTTTTTGTCGCATATCGAAAGATATTAACTGTACTTTACAAAAAATAATTTAAAGAAACTTTACAAAACCAGTTAGATATAGGTGTTGTTGTTTTTTCACAAGAGAAATCATAAAAGCGATTATTTTCAGTAAAAAAACTACACAGTAGTTTTTTACTGCAAATGCTAGTAAAAAACTTGCTAAAACTAATTTAAAAAATTGCAGTATGATTACAAAACCTGAAAAATTAGTTTTTGCTTGTTCTTGAACGAACAAATTATTGAGGTATAGATAAATTGTATTATTTGCGTTCAAAGTTTGATAACAAATTATTATAAAGGCTCATTTCAAGCTTACTTATGGAGTACTTTTAAAGTTTTAAGTACTTAATGAGTTAATGTTTTATGCACTGTATTCTTTTTTATAGCAAATTATTATAAAGGCTTATTTCAAGCTTTCTAATGGAGTTCCTTTAAAGTTTTAAATGCATTATGAGATAATGTTTTATGCACCGTATTCATTTTGAAAAGAAATTATTATGAAGGCTCATTTCAAGCTTTCTTATGGGGCGCTTTTAATGCTTTAAATACGTTATGAGATAATGCTTTACGCACTGTAATCTCTTTGATAAGAAATTATTATAAAGGCTCATTTCAAGCTTTCTTATGATGTACTTTAAAATTATGAAACACATTATGTGATAATATTTAATGCTCTGTATTCTTTATGGTATCAAATACAACTTAATGAACAATTCTTAACGCAGCCAGTGTCAACTTTGTTAGTTTCTCGAACTCATTTTGAGCTGCAACCAATTTTTTTAAAAGTTTTTGTATGAACTTTACTTCAAATTTCTCTATCTGCTTTAATTTGTTTTATTGTTTTATTTATATATATATATATATATATATATATATATATATATATATATATATATATATATATATATATATATATATATATATATATAAAATCTGCTATTGCAGAATCACTTACTGAGAGTCGATTTATTCGATTCACCAAATGTTTCAGAGAAAAAGCATGTCTCATTAATATTTTTTTTAAAAAAAAATTATAAATAGGGGACATTTTTTTATTTATGTTACAATTGGCAAATTCAATTTCTTAAATAATATTTTTGCATAAAATTCAATTGGAAAAACTTTGGGCCTGTTACTTCCATTCAACGAGGGATTCATGAATCCTAGATAGCAGTCAACCTTGAAGGAAACGTTGTATTTTCCTTTTCACTTGGTTGACTAATTAATCCTTTTTTAAACTTTTACGAAATATTAGTATGGCAAGCTTATTTTCTTAAAGGTTGAATAAAGGAATGTAGAAAGCATTACTTATTTTTAATTTTCAACTTTAAACCTTGCTTATGCCTTTCGCTTTCATTCTTGCTTTGTCCAGGCTCTCAAATACATAATTTTATTTTTGTTAAAAACTTAATGATCAGGTAAATCTTCACTTTTAAACTGTAAGAGAAAGTATATAAAAACCTGCGTTAATAAACCTTGCAACATTGATGGTAATAAAATTTAAAAATAAGCTTTGAGAAGGTAAATTTATCCTAGATTTGAGAATGCTTTCATACTCTTGATTTGCGAATGATGATTTATCATAAATTTTAAATGGTTTTTCAAAACTTGATTTGTAAAAGCAAATTCAATCTCGATATAAAAGGGTAGTTTATAAAGGATTAATGCCAATCTCATATCGCGTAAGCCAGCATAGTTGAATTTATCATTTTTTCAAGCTAACATAGTTTTTTTACGTAAATTATTTATTATTTCGGAATTTGCAATAAAGGTTGTTGTTGACATTAAAATCAACCCAACATTGCTGTCTGGAATAAAACAAATACTTTGATTCTATAAAAAAATAACAGCTTTATGGATTTTATATATTTATTATCCCTTGCAGTTTTCAAAATCATTTTTTAATATTCCTCTGCTCTTTTATCTCCTTTAGTTGAATTTCGAATTTTCTAACATTATGTATCGTAACATTTGACAGCTTTATCTAAGATTCTGTTTCTTGACGATAAATACTAGAGATCGTAGTTTTGGACCTCAAGGGAAAATAGTAATGCTTATTTCGTATTCAAATATTCATAAATGACATATGATAAGAGAAAACTACTGCTACTTTATCTTTTGAGATTTATTCATTTTGGCATCAAATTCGCGATAGAACGTGAGAAGAATTTGAAATTTTATTTATTCTCTTCTTAAATAATTTTTCTCATTTTTTACATAGTTACTTCAGCGCTATATTTTATTCTTCAACTATTCTCTTATTTAAATGCGTATTTTTCTAAGACATTAATTATTGAATAAAATTTATTCAGCATCAGAATTTCGATTAAAATGCAACATGCGCTGAATATCGATTGTACATAATTAGGCTAGATCATATGATGAACCAGTTTATACATATTATAAATTTTTATAAGATCTGACGGATGAATTTGCTAATTTTGTACAATGTATAAGAATACTAGATAAGCAAAATACCATTTTTTATTTCAATAAAACGAATAAAAATAAAAGTTTTTTCTCTCATTTTAGTACAGTCCTATAAAATGCTGCGCTGCCAAATTAAATCTTATAATCGCAATTCATAATGACATGGTTGCCATAAAAGGAGAATATAGGTCTAGAAAGACACCAAAGAGGTACCCATTGCCAGATATTAATTAAAAGATATTAATTAAAAGATATTAATATAAAAGATATTAATTAAATATTACAACTGTCTGACGGTATTTACTTTCGGAAAATTTCTTTAAAAATATCCAACTTTTGATCTTCACAAATTTTAAGTACAATGTGGAAACTGTGGTGTAATATCTCGTCGAATATGATGATGAACAACCCAAAATATTGTGTGAAAGAACACTTTATTCCAAGTTAACACCAAAGCGAACGTTCATATATGAATTAAAAGAGTGTAATTTAAATTTAAACAATTTAAATTGAATAATCTTACTGTTTGGCCGATAGCTTGCGGGTGTATAAAAAATCAAACGTGGACTGTAAACTATTTATTTTGCGGGTGCGCTGGTAGCGCTGCGGAGCGTGTATGCGCTTTTGTTGTTTCACATCAACTGGCTCTTGGCTGATAACAATGACGCCAAGAAGCCAACGGGCGTAGCAACATACCGGGCCACCTTGAAACATAGTTTCAAAATTTGCACATAAATTGACAAAAAAACAGAATTAAACTATACATCTAATAAAAAGATAATTATAAAAAACTAATGCAACATACACAAAATTTAAATATATATAATTATAAACAGATGTATAGATTCCTTGGTATAAACCGGATAACTAACACAAAACAAAAGAAAAGTCTAAAATAAAATAAAGAAAGTTAATCAGTCAATAGGTAAAACTGACAGTTTGTGAATGGGTCTTTTATAAGTTCCAGTCTCAGTTTTGACACTGACCACTCTTACCTTAGCATCAGCACTAGGAAAAACTTCTTGTATACGCCCTAATTTCCACTTCAAAGGTGGAATATTGTCCTCTTTAATGAGAACTAAATCGTTAATTTTCAAATTAGGCTGTTCTCGCAACCATTTGGGGCGCTGCTGTAAGCTGGAAATATACTCGTTAACCCATCTTTTCCAAAAATTCTGGAAAAGTTTTTGAGTCAACTGCCAACGTTTTAATGGGGATATGTTTTCGCTTAGAAGGTTCTCTTCTGGTATAGAGGAAAGAGCGGTTCCCACAAGGAAATGTCCTGGGGTAAGTGCTGAAAGCTCAGCGGGATCGTCCGATACTGGACACAAAGGAAGAGAGTTCAAGCAGGATTCAATTTGTGCAGTAAGAGTTAAAAACTCTTCAAGGGTCAATTTATGATCACCTATTGTTCTTTTCAAATGCGATTTTGCGGATTTCACAGCAGCTTCCCAAATTCCTCCAAAGTGAGGTGCTGAAGGTGGGTTAAAGTGCCATTTAATTTGCTCATCGGCAAAATACTGCTGGATGGATTCTTCTTTTTGAAGAGATTTAACTACTCGATTAATTTCCTTATTTGCAGCAACAAAATTTGAACCACAGTCTGAAAATAATTCATTTGGTTTTCCTCTTCGCGCAACAAATCTTTTTAGAGCTGCAATAAATGATTCAGCGGTTAAATTTCCAACAACTTCGATGTGCACCGCCTTTGTCGCGAAACACACAAATATACAAATGTACATTTTAACTGATCTAACTCCACGTCCAGATCGCGGTTTCACAAAAAATGGACCTGCATAATCCAGACCAGTCTTGGAAAATACTCTAGAAGGCGTTACTCTTGAAGGTGGTAATTGAGCCATTATCTGTGTCGCGGTTTTTTCTTTTAATCGAAAGCATTTTATGCATTTCCAGATTTGCTTTTTTATAACTGATCTAGCATTTACTATCCAAAATTCTTTGCGAATAACTGATAATAGTAAAAGTGCTCCAGCATGCAAGAAGGATTCATGATAATGAATTATAATTAGATTAGTTAAGTGATGTTTTTTCGGTAGGAGAATAGGATGTTTTCTTTCATTCGATAATTGTGTATTTTCTAACCTACCGCCAACACGGATAAGGCCCTCTTCATCCAAAAATGGATTCAAGGAGAGGATCTTACTACTCGAAGAAATTGGTTTGCTATTTTTTAGCTGGTGATATTCGTTTGGAAATTCTTGTTTTTGTACTATTTTGACCAAAACGTTTCTAGCTAGTTTTATCTCATTACTAGTCAAATAACCATTTATGCGATTGTTCGGAGATTTACAGTTCATTATGAAGCGGAGACACCAAGTTATAATTCTTTTTAACTTAACGTATGCTGAAACATTGTAAATGATCGGAAAGTCAATAGGAGTTGTTTCAATCAAGCACGATGTCTTTTTGCGTTCTTCTTTGAGAGCGTCTGTTGAGAGAGGGATTTCCTCCAAATGCGATATTTCACCACTTTTCATCCAAGACGGACCCGACCACCACAAGTCTGATGAGGAAAGTTCTTGAGGATCCAAGCCACGGGAAATGAGATCTGCGGGATTGTTATGAGTAGAAATATGTCTCCACTGGTAGTTCTCAGTCAAGGTTTGGATCTTGGAGACTCGGTTTCCAACAAAGGTTTTAAGCTGGTGGGCTGGCGTTTTAATCCATGCAAGTGCGATGGTCGAGTCTGTATGCAAAATGACTTCGTCAATGTCCATTTTAAGAGAATTATAAACCTTTCTTATAAGTTGAGAAAGAAGTAAGCAAGCTGATAGTTCTAAACGTGGTATAGAAATGACTTTTATGGGTGCAACACGAGATTTGCTCGCAATAAGACGGCAAGTGCTAGATTCAGCTAGGCCTGGGCAGTACATGTAAACCACAGCTCCATACGCTAATTCCGAGGCATCAGCGTAACCCATTAAAACAGTTTTTGTAAAAAAGTCAGTTAAAATGTATCTATTAATGCGAATAGTTTCTATATGTTGCATAGATGATGCAAAATTAAGCCACTGACCTGCGATTTGTGGTGGAAGGGGATCGTCCCACGACAGTTTATGTACCCACAATTTTTGGAGAAATATCTTTGCTTTCGTGATGACAGGTTGCAAAAGGCCTAATGGGTCATACAGTCTTGCTATAAAACTCAGCACTTCACGCTTAGTGAATTTGGTGGTCATTTCTGGGATGGATACTTTAAACGTAAATTGATCTTCAATTGAATTCCACCTTACACCCAAAGTTTTGACACTCGCATCAACTTCTGATGCAAAATCATGCTCTGCTGGGTCACCTACAGGTAAACTGTTCCTTAACTCCCTTGAATTAGAGTTCCACTTATGAAGAGACATTCCACAAGTTGATAGAATATCGTTCAGCTGTTGTTGCACTTTCTGAGCACCTTCTAAACTTTGAGCACCTGAAACGATATCGTCCATATAAATATCTTCCAAAAGAACTAATGATGCCAGTGGAAATTGTAACTCATCCTTAGCCAACTGCTTGAGAGTTCTGATTGCGAGAAATGGAGCGCAAGCAGTTCCGTAAGTGACTGTCTTGAGTCTGAATGTTACCGGTTTTGCGTACTCTGAATCTTTCCACACAATTCTTAGAAGATCAATCTGTGATGGATCTATTTTGATTTGTCGAAACATCTTTTGGATGTCTGCCGTGAAAGCATATTTATGTTTACGAAATCGAGTCATGATTTCGAAAATGTCCTCGACCACGTCCCCCTTCAAAATGACATCATTCAAGCTCACACCCGTTGAGGTACTTGATGAAGCGTTGAACACAACACGTAACTTAGTGGTTGCCTTCTCTGGACGATAAACACCGTGATGTGGGAGGTAATAGGTAATTTGATTACCGGAATTGCTTTCATTATCATCATATTTTTCCATATGATTCATGTCTAAGTACTCCTGCATAAATGATTTGTATAAATCTTGCATTTCTTGATTTCTGGATAATCTTTTCCATAGTTGATTCAGACGTCGCACAGCTAAGTCCTTGGACTCTCCTAAACGCTCAACGTCCTTAACTGGCATCTCTACGATGAATCGTCCATGCTCATCTCTGCGATAAGTATTCTGAAAATGTGATTCACAATACTTTTCTTCTTCACTCTGAATTTTTATTTTATAGTCTATATCCTCTATTTTCCAGAATTTTTCTAAGCAGTCTTCGACTTCTGTTTGAGTGGTTATGAAACCGCAGTGAATTTCTGGAGTGCGGGTATTTATTGCTCCAGTTGCAATGTATCCAAAAACAGTATTGCGAAACACCAAATCACTGTTTGCAACGCGGATATCTCCAGCCTTGATAATTTCGAAAAATACCTCCGCGCCTAAAAGCATATCTATTCTTCCAGTTACCGCGAAATTAGGATCTGCTAATTGTTGCGGAATTTCTAACTTATCTACTTTGAAGGATGTAACAGGAAGAAAATCGGTAATTTTGGATACCACTAAAAAATCAAGAGTTTTCAAAAAAGAACTATTACCATTACAAATTGTAGCTTGTATTTTTGATCTTATTGTAGTTTCGTTTCCGCCCAAACTCGAAACCCGATAATTTATTTTTTCTTGAGGTACACCTAATTTATTAGCGAAATTAGCTGTACAAATATTCGACATGCTGCCTGAATCTAATATCGCCCTACATTGAATATAAGATCCATTTAAAGGATTTAAAACCCAAATTAAAACAGTCGGAAGAAGCCCTGTTTTATTTTTCGAATTAATGCAAGATAAAGAAGCAGAAACAATTTCATTATTTTGTTGATGAATATTAAATACCGCTGCTTCGGGATTGAGGTCATGACCGTGAGAAGAAGAAGCCAAAACCGCAGAGTTGTTTATAGTTTCGCGTTCTTTATGGAGTAGTGTATTATGCTTTGAGTGGCATATGTAGCATAAATGTTTCGATTTGCAATTCAATAACTTGTGTTGACTGCTTAGACAATTTAAACACAATTTATGTTTTGATACCAGCTCACTTCTCTGATGACTATTCAATTTCAAAAAAGAATCGCACTTAAAGATAGGATGATTCATTTTACACAAAATGCATGATTGAGTTACACTTTTATTAATTAGAAATGTTTTCGTTTTTGGATTTCTCTCTTGACTTAACTTAAATCTTAAAGGAGTGGTTTTGCTAACATTTTCTAATATTTGAGCTCGTTTTTCCAAAAATGAAAATAAATCATCTAATTTAGGAACATCGTTTGAGCTAATATTTAATTCATACTGCCTTCGAGTTTCCCTATCCAATTTTTGAAGTACTATATTTAAAACAAAAATATCAGAAAGATCATTGCGATTATACTCCAAAATTTTTAATGCTCTTATATTTTTCTTTACACAATCAATTAAATTACGTAAGTCTTTAGCCGACTCATGCGTTAATTTTTCAATATCTAATATTGATTTAACGTGAGATTCTACTATTAACCTTTTGTTTTCGTATCTTTCTTCTAAAGCTGTATATAATGAAGTGAATGTATCATCTAATGTAATAAGATTTTTAGCTTCTCCGATTAAAGCTGAATTTAAATAGTGTAGTTTTTGTGCATTTGTCAACTGATTATTGGATGTAATAACATTATTGAATTGCAATTTGAAAGTACTCCATTCTTCACATTTACCCGAAAATTTCGGTAGCGGAATTTCTGGTAATTTTATGCTAACACTATTGTTTACAAAGCTTGAGGCCGTTAATTTCACTTGATTAACTGATTCTAAATAGGTTAAGCAATTTTTAATTTTGCACTTAGCACTAATGATTTTTTCGTTGTATTCTTCGCTAGTGCTAATTTCAGTTTCGAATTCTGCTGGAACCGAAATTAAATTTTCAATTTCAGAATTTAATGACGTCAAAATACTCTCCTTTTGACTTAATTGCTCAAATATTTCATTTAGTTCTGTTATTTCTTTAGTGTCACTTTGTATTATAGTATCTGCTTTTGTTATTAGTTTTGTAGCGCTAGTTCTGATTGTAGCGCGTTTCTTTCTACATTTCTCGATGTTATCCATTATTTATTAAATGAAATTATGCGGTAAATTTGCCTACCTTTCACTAATTCTATGGCTGGAGATATGCTGCGTTATTTCTGATGCGATGCGTGGTCAGTCCAATAATGAATGCGGGTTTTTTATTGTAAATTTGCGATATACTGGATCTTTATCCTCCTGATCGTTCGGACCAGTGTTTGGCCGATAGCTTGCGGGTGTATAAAAAATCAAACGTGGACTGTAAACTATTTATTTTGCGGGTGCGCTGGTAGCGCTGCGGAGCGTGTATGCGCTTTTGTTGTTTCACATCAACTGGCTCTTGGCTGATAACAATGACGCCAAGAAGCCAACGGGCGTAGCAACACTTACACCAAATTTTCACGCTTTTACGCCAGGCCAGAATAATTTTCACTTCCGAAAGCACCAAGGTTGGCCCTTGGCGAGTTGGCGAGCTTTGAATATCAAGAAACGCCAAGAAGATTATAGTGAGTAATTCGTTTATAAATAATCTGAAATAAGGTTTCGAGAGTTTGTTCACTGATTGTACCAAAGTTATAGTTTTCAATGGTGAATTATACCAATAACAGAAACAAATTTCCACTAACAGAAGCAAAAATTTGCCGCTTAACATATATGCATGGTTTTAGTTGTGTAATAAAGAAAATAACGTTTTAATTTTTAAATCTTTGAGAAATGTATTAGCTGATTTTATATTGTGTATTTTCTAACCGTTCTGTGAAGTCTAGTTCGAATTCATGGTAAGATTCTCTCTGTACTACGCGAATATTTAATTTAAGAACTATTTATTTATTATTCCTTTTAAGAAGTAATTTTTATAAAATTCTAAGTTATATTGATTCTCCCTTCTGATGATTCTCACTTCATACTGTATTGCAAAAATGCATTTACTGACTCTTATGTTTAACTTAACTTACTGTAATTATAAATTTTAATGCTATTGAACAAAAAGGGTGGAGACTACTTTACACCAAGTAGTTTAAAAAACATTGGCGTTGTTGCTGTTACTTGAACCATTTGCCAATACCGGTAAGCCTGCTATGGGAAACCGTGACAAATTTTTAGGGCAGAGGGTGAATTTCTTGTTTTCCAGTAACGCCATCTAAAGTCAAGAATACGACTTCAGTCACTCATAAGTCACAACCTGTTTCTTACAGGGAGGACCCACTCGAACTTCATTCATCCACAGATTGTAATTTTGACCTGTACCAGGGAATGATCAATCTCTAATTCAGTATCAATTGAAGAGTAGGCTATCCAAGACGGATATACGAAATGTTAGATATGGAAAAGATCATCCCTGTTGTGTCATTGCAAAAAAAAAAATTCCAGTATTATTTGGATAATAAAAGTGTTAAATTATCACACTTTTGACTTGTACTTTGATTTAGATTAAGTACAAAAAAATATCTAATCTTCAAGTTAATCAAAAGCATTTCAAAGTAATAGTCAAAATAAAATGTAATAATCATAATAGAAATTCTAAGCCAATAAACCAGCAAGCCAGCTATGAGAAACCTTAGCGAATTTTTAAGGTAGAGTTTACGTTTCTTGTTTTTCAGATGGTGCTCTTCTATGGCTAAGAATACGACTTTAATCACGCACACGTCACAACCCGTTTTACTTTGAGTACCCAATCATAGTCCATTGCTTTACCCACAGATAGCAGTTTTGACCTGAACGAAAGAATGATCAATTCAGTATCCAAAGAGGAATTAATTTGTTATGGGAATTTGTATCCCGATAGATTTCACGGGCACTAGTCACCATTTATTAAACGGGGAATTTTTGGCCGTCGGGATTTGAACTTGTGATCTCACAACTCGTGATCGAGCTCAACGTCTTACAACCGGAATATATCAGCCTAGACATTCTTTTGAGAAACTCTACCTTCACCATCCTTGAATTTAGGTCAGATTTTTGATTTACATTTTACTGATATTATTTTTATTTAGCAAATTTTATTTGAAAGCACTATAACTTTTAGAATGGGTGAAAATAAAGAGGTCACTTTATTAGATTAGGAGAAACAGCACTAGATAATTATAGGAAGGTTTATGAATTTTTCGCATGATTATGAAGTAAGAGAAACATAATAGTTACGAAAAAATTGCGTTAAAGTTTTGAGTTTTATAATACATATAAATGTATAAACTATTGCAACTAACTATATTGCATCAATACAAGGTCCATAAGATGATTTTCTTTCATATTTCTCAGCTGTCTCAAGTGCTTGTTCAGCACTTTTCCTTGTCGATCTACCCTCATAAAATCTACCGCCTTATCGATCCACCTTCATCAGTTTTTAAAGTAGTAGCCAATATCTGTCGTTCATCTTTATTCTGAGCATATTCTTCTGCTGTCCGGCCTACATTTATTTCTAATTGTTCCATAAGAGTCAAAAACTCTTTGCAACCTTCATTAAAAATTAATACAGATAAATGCGTTGCAATTTAAACTATTTATATTGAAAGTACCATAAATTAATTTTCTTACATAATTTCTAGAAATAATTTTAAGAAAATAGTTAAAATAATAGTATTTTACTAAAATGTTTTGATAGCAGTGAACAAATCCTTTAACCGACTCATCGCCCTAGTAGTTCACTTGATTATGAATGTCATAACGTTCCCTGCATCGGAAGCAGCGTTTGATAGATTGTGTTGTAACTTTTACATTTTTGAGAAAATCAATTCAAAATTTTCAATTCAATATTCAATATTATTCAATATTCTATTCAATGAAATCATATTAGAGGGATAAAATATCAAAAAATGCAATATTTTTCCCATTGGCAAAATGGGTCTTGTTTTAGGTTTGATGGCCTCCGCATCTTATTTGGACGTCATCACACTTTTCAATTGTGTTCAAGAGTAATAGTAAACAGAGCGCGTGTCTCGTCATTGCATGCGTTGCTATGGCGACCACTGCTGTTAGATAATTTTTTTAGAATTCTTTTTTTTTCACTTTTAATCTCGTTGGTAGTTTATTTTTGAGATATGGGGCCAGAGACTTCCCATAAATACTTCTTGAGTTGTGAATAAAAGAGAATTTTATTATTTGATAGATATTTTCGCTTTTATTGCTTTAATTGAGAATCCCAAATTCTAACCTACAGTTCAGACTGGATCGTTTTCAATACTAAGATAAAACATAAAGCACAATAAAGGTAAAAACACAATAAGGCTGCTTTTCCCAAAAAAAAAATTAAGCTACCATTTTGCCAATGGGTAACTTGTGATCGCTTTGAGGCGATCAATTTTTTTAAATTCTTTTCTTAATTTATCTCTAACAACATGTAATGTTTTTATATGAATCTCTCTCGTTTTTTCCTTGCTCATTTTAAGAAACTTTTACTATGTTGCTCTCCCTTGAAATCATTTGGGCATGACCCTTGAAACTACATAAAAACATAGGCTAAGCACGAAAAATAAATTTTAAAGCATTTTCAGAAAATCTTTAAATAATTAAAATATCGTATTTTTGTTTTATAATTAAAATTTTAAAATATTTCACTTTCTCCAAATAGTTAAAATAAGCAGACTGTAAGGTATTCTCTAATGTAAATTGAGATAATCTCATTGGCATTCCATTCTCTAATGACTCCTTAATGAAATGAAATTCTTGAAAGTGCTCTTTCGGTCATTAAGTTTAAAATCCACGCCATTTCCCTATTCCTGAGAAAATAAAAACTTATTTGCATTTAAATAGAGAAAGTATCATATTTGATATTTATGTTAAGTTGTGAAGACTGTAATGGAAATTTCTATTATGATAATTACATTTTATTTTGACTATTACTTTGAAATGCTTTTGATTAACTATTGAAGCTTAGATTAGTTTTTGTACTAAATCTAAATCGAAGTACAAGTCAAAAGTGTGATAATTTAACACTTTTATTATCCAAATAATACTGGCAATTTTTTTTATATATCGCAAGGAAATTTCCTTTTTCAAAACTAAAGATTTAGTTACGAATTAATCATGTGTTTATTAATAATAATCATGAGCTTAATCAATGATTTGCTCAATGACTTAATCAATGACTGCTCATTTGCTCAAATTGACTAAGAAAATAAAAGTTAATATGTTTGAAGCATTCAAAAATATGCGCTCATTCTCAAGATTCGGTTGGTGTGAAAATCAGTTTTAATTTCACGTCTAGCTAGTCTAGAGAATGAGCACCTTTGTTTGAGTGATCGAAAATGTCGGTTTATTCTATCTTCATTAGTGTTTGTGCTGGTTATAAACGTAAATGTTTTCGAATTGTAATCAACACTAAATCAAGAATCTCATCGAAAAAAAATCTTTGTACTATCACAAGTGTACACAAAATATAAAAACATATATGCGTTGCCAACAAAAGAATGGTGTAAGAAATAATATAAGACGAAATAATCATTGCATTTGAGTTGATGCACTTGCGTTTGGAACAGTGTTTGAAGCAATTGAAGTTATTTTTATTATCAAGTATATCCTTTCACCTCAGTATCTTGGAAAAGTTATAATTTAAAATACCAATAATATTTATAATTTTTTTTAAAAATAACAAAGTGAATTATCTTGAGCTTAGACGGTAACTTTAGAAATCAAAAGTGTTACAAAGTCAAAGTTCTATTTGTTTCTGACAAAAAAACTAAGCTGAACAAGTATACTTGCCTTTTTTAGAAAAAAAAAATAATAAATGAGTTACACAAACAAAGTTCAAATGATTCGCAACAGCAAATTATATCGAATCCAACCGGTTTCTTTTAAAAAACGGGTTAGACAAAGTTAAAGTAATTTCTCAAAAATAGTTTACATAAAAACCTAACCAGTTCTTTTAAAAAAAGAATTAATTATTGATTAAATATAAATTTTCCATAAAGCTTCCAAAACTGAACATTCACATGGTAAAAACTAAATTAATTCTAAGAACAATTTTTAGTTAATCAATCAAATTTTGATACTCAAATTATAAGTAATCACTTAATATTTTAAAAAAAGATTTAAAAAAATATGTTTCAAATTTGTTTCCAAAAGCGTAACATTACAGAGTATTTATATATATACATTTATAAAATGTATTATGAAACATGCTGCATTAATATAAAAGTTTGAAGCAAGAGTATCTACAATGAATTACGGTTGCATAAAAAGGGAAACTTGATTTATTTTTTATTTTACGATTGGATGAAAAATCATTCCATATTTTGGGCATAACATAGATCCATGATTGCATCTTGTATCGGAAAAAAACCACATTCCGTGCAAATACGCTTACAACTAAAACATTTTTCTTCATTATTACCGCATGTAAAAGTGCCATGTTGCTGTGTTTCTATTTTATTATTAACAGCTGCATCGATCAAAAGAAACATTACGTGTTATTTTCTATTGAATATTTTATGTACGTCTAGTGATAAAACAATTTTCCTAAAATATACTCTTAACCTTTATTGAAGGCATAATTTACTGTATACATCAGAAGTTTACAAAATTTTATTTTTCAGAGACACTTTATAATTTTTTTCTACATAACTGGGTATCCATTTTTTTAAAAGATGAAATAAAAAGCTTATAAGGGTTTGCAGTTATTTTCAATTTAATGAAATAAAATTAATTAAGACCGCTATAAATCTAAGTTTCTTAATTCCAAGTATATGAACCACACATCGTTGTTATAATCTTGAAAAACTAATGCATTTTGATTCGAAATTTTAACATATTTAAATAAAAATATAGTCCATTTAAATTACATATAGCTTCCGTTTTTATTTATAAATGTATCGAAATTGATGTTTATAAAATGTATATGTATGCACATATTGTGATATTATTTGGAAAAAATACGATTTGAAAAATCATAGACAACAAGCTATATACAACAATTTTAATTCAGTGATTTAAAAGAAATACTTACTTATCAAACTTTTTCAGTATAAAGATTAAATATTTGTTCAGAAATCCAACAAAAGCATCTTAAATACATTCAAATGGAATGTTCAAACTCAATTCCCCATCCATCGGCTACTTAGCGTTTTTCATTTATAAGGAAATCAAATACATCAGGCTCATACATAAGCATGCATTTAACTTCAAAGTTAAATGTATGCTTGTGTATCAGAATATGTGAATTTTAAAGCAAATAGCTACATATTCAAGATTTTAAGATCTAATAACATCGCTTCTCACGTAGAAAATTGAAGTACATATCGGAAAAGAATACTATTGAACAGTTTAATGTAGAATGGAAGACATGGTATTTTCCGCGAAATACTCTCCTGAAAAATTTGAAAAATTGACTTACCACGGCAGAGCCCTAAGTTTTCCCAGCGATTTTTTACTACTAAAGTGTCGAAATAAATTATTCCCTAGATTGTCAGTTAATAAGCCCATTGAATAGCGTAAAGTGCAAAAATCTTTTTAATTCCTTAAATTACCTAAGTAATCTGAAAACTACCTTTATAATCTGCACACTACATGCGAGGCACTTGCTGAGATAAGAAGAAATCTATGATGAAGAAGTAGAAATCTTTTCAACATTAGCAATACCGAAGCCATTAAGGAGCACATTACCAAATTAAATTGCGGAACACTCTTGATTTCGCACTTTAATGGTTTATCCCAGTTAATCTGTAGATTATATTTTTAATATACATATTAATGGTTTTCAAGCTTCATCGGCAAAATCTGCATATACGTAACATTTTCTAAATAATTTACACTTTTTAAGTACATAAATTATTTTTTCAGATATTATCATAAAAACCCAAATTTTATGCACATAGAAATAAAATTTGAAAATATATTTTTTTTAAAAAAATCCCAAACATCGTGAAACTACAAGCAATAATCCATTGCATTTCTTCATTACTGTATAACAGCCGCCAATTTTAAGAGAATTGGCATGCTTGATCACATTTACTATGTTTGTGAGGCACAAACTTCGAATTATTTCTCTTTTTTTCCTTTGGCGTTATACAAATTACACTTTCAAAAGCTCACTCTGCCATGTCAATTTGTAAAGTAACATCAGCACTATCGTATTGCTCAAAGACCAGAATCTTTTAAAGCTCAAAGTTTCATTAAAGTATTCCCATTCAAGCCAAAACTCCTCGCCATTATTCGGTCAACATATTACAACCAACTGAATTCTGTTTGCTTTGAAAACAAACTCGCAACGATTACAAAAGCTTTATACTGTCGTCCAAACAATTCCTTTAAAAGCAAAAATAAACTGCTTAGAGAAATCTGACATCCAAGTTTCCGGGCTTTATAAAGCTAAGAAGAGCGATAATTAGTAGTTGAAATCTGAGGATTTCGTAACGTTTGGTTTCAAGTTACAAATTAAAGCGGCGTTTCTCCCTAGCGAGTTTAGTTTCCAATTAGTTGAGTTCCACTGAATAGTTTTACAATTTACAATTCGTTTGTAAATAAGTTTCACAAAATGTGTTTGATTAAACTTCTGATGCTTGTAGATTTTGAAAATGAATTACACAGTAGAGTTATGTTGCAGATCGTTGAAGTCGGGAATTTAAGAGATTTAGAGAGAAAACAAGGAAAGCGATATTTTGAGAAGACTCCAATTTTTGAGTTTAAAGTATTGCGGTCAGATAAGGGTTTATTTATTTTAGCAAGCCGATTAATAAGGCAGTTTCCAGTTAAAACGATAATTCACAAACAGCTTTCTGATATTATCAATTATTCGAAATCTGATTTTCTGATGTTATATAAAATATCTAATCAAGGATATTTTTTCGAATGACTACCAGGATATCTACTTTTGTCATTTGGGTATCAGAAGGGCAGATTTGTTGACCACTCTCTCAGGGGCACCATACTAGGTGGGTCAACATTGCTCCAACAGTAAGAAAGACAAATAATGCAGGGAAGAGAAGGAAATAACATCTGGCACCTTTTTGACTTGAGGTCAGCTCTCTGTCCACCATACAACCCGGTCGGCTCAGAGATACTTATTTCATTTAAAGTCTTTCATTGATGGTTTCGAACGTAATGCACTCATGAATCTTGATTTAATATTTTCCAAGAGAGTATTTTTTAAAGGGAGGACGTAACTATTTACATAAAAGCAATAAGATGATTCTGTATTATTGTGCTTTCATTCATGGTTACTCCAAGAAATTGTGAAGTATCTGTCTGGAAACAATATTAAGCTGATAGGATACTTTTAAACGCTTAGTTTTAAGCTACAAATGACAGCAACTTAGTTTACAATTTATAACAATTATACAATACAATTTACAATTAGTTTATAAAAGGTTTTAACAATTAACAATTATTTATACAATTTACAATTAGTTTGTTAAAAGTTTTACAAAATATGTTTGCATAAAATTCTAATGTTTGTAGAGAAATTTTGAACATAAACTATCGAATAATAATGTATTGTTTAAGATCGATAATGCAAGAAAAGGATTAGGTAGAATAACATGTAAAGAGTTCCTCAAATGTTTGAACAAACACTCAAAACACTAAGAAAGCACTCAAATTTTTAGAATTAAACTATTGTGGTCGTTTTTAAGCATAGAAAATTTTATTCTTCTAAGCCGATAATTAAGGTAGTTTTCAATAAAACGATTTTTCTTAGTAACTCTCTGCGATTTCTAATTATTCTAAAACAGATTTTCTAATATCTCATAAAATTTACTTTAACAGGTAGACTCCTTAAACTTCAATTCAACCCTATGAATTTCAATTGCTTTTTTGCAATTGAATCATAAACTTCCCTCGCACATTTTCAAATTGTTGAGTGATTGTTGTTTGGTAAAAACATATAAATTTTTGATTCAGCAATAAATTGTTTAAATTTTTTGTATTATCATCAATTGGAAATTCCAAGAACTCGTACTGTTGTAAGCATCTGTCTGGAAACAGCATTAAAGTGATAAGAAATTTTCGAAACTTTAATTTTAAGTTTCAAATTAAAGTGTTGCTTCTCCCTCGCAAAATAGTTCACCAAAATGCGTTTGATTTCCCTTGCCTTCAGGATTGGATTCAAAATTACAAGGCTACGGAGTTGAATATTAGTGGTCGCAAAAAAATTGGGTCAGCTGTTCAACGACAGTTATAAAATAAAATAACTTTTACTGAAGAGCTTCGGCAATGATTTTTATAAGATAAACATTAAAATATGATTTTATAAAATTTGATAATTTTCTCGTGATGCCTTAGAGCATGGCGCAAAACCATTTATTCGGTTTAATTAATAAATTTATTTATTTATTATTAATTTTTTAGTAAATGTGTGATAATAGCAATCATAATTTTGAAAATATATCAATACAATAATGTGAGGAGCACTCAAAAAAATTGAAACAGAATTAGAAGACATTAAGTAAAAAATATGTACGAAAAAACAAACAAATATATCAAGCAAAAAACGGTATTTATTGTATTGATATATTTTGCTTTGGCTATATTAATACAATATTAGAAAGCACTCCTTTTAGCGGATATAATTGTGTGGGCTGATGGGGAGATTGTATCTTTTCTTTGCTTTGTTTTCCGGATTTTTAATTTCTTTCTTTTTTCTTCCTTTTTTTTAGATATCAAAAATTTTATTTTTTTAAATACTTTTGAAAAATTATTTTTAATAATTTTCTTCTCTTGTCAGTATTTTTTATTATTTTCCATATTTTCTCAACATTTTAGCTTATATATATATATATATATATATATATATATATATATATATATATATTACCCAGATTTTTTAAGGGATGTTATGATTAATTAGTACTGTAACTCCATTAGGATGAAACACTTGTGTGCCATGAATGTATAAAACTTTGTGAACAGAAACAATAAGCTGTCTCGTTTACTTAAAAAAAAACATTGTTTTGTGAAGAACAAAAAAAAAAAAAAAATAAGTGAGATAACAATTATATTTTGTGAGGATAGAGTCTCAGAAAGGTAAAATGAATACAAGAAATAAAATAAAAAACAGTTTTTTATTACTCGTTTTAGTATTTGTTTTTTGTTTCGAAAGTAAAACTTACATAATACGCTTTCATTTGTGACCTCCATGTTTTTTTAAAACTTTTTTATTATTATTTTTTTAATATTTCATTTTTATTATTGTTCTGTTTTTCTTAAGGCTAATACTTTTTTTAGAAACAAAAATATTTATTTAATGATTAGCAAAAAAAAAAAAAAGATTCTTAGATAATATTTTTTTATAGTTTTTCTGATGTTTGTTTTGCGAAAGAAAAATTTCGAGAATAGATTTTATTTTAAAACAGAAGAAAAAATAGATATTCATGATAAACTGTAGAGAAAAACAAAAAGTCGTTGTTATTAACTTAAAGAATTAAATATTATTCAAAAAACTTTCAAATTGATGAAATGAAAAAATTTCTAATGATTCGTCGAGCTTTTTTAAAGTAATGAAACAATGTCTTGACTTCTGTTCCTATTAAGCTAAATAAATTATATCTTTATGTGAAAGCTTCACTTAATATTTTTATTTATTATCTTTTTCTTTTCATTATCATTTATTCATTACTTTTAAACTTTAAAAAAAACGCCTGTATAGTTAGTATTATCAGCTTAAACTTAAAATAATATTTATGCAATATAATAGAGGACTAATATGAGATTTTACTGACCAATAGATTGAAAGTAAGTGTATAATTGATGTTTTTTTCTTAATTATTGACTGTTTTATGTTAGATCTGGGATCAAAGGAATTGAACTTTACGGATTAGAAATAATGCTTTTTTTGCTTCTATTATTAGAATTTAGACAATTAAGGTACGTATTTTTTTCTCTTCTTTTTCCTTTTTTTATGTATACATATATTTATATTCATTTATAAATTTATCTATATTACTTTATGGTTTAAGTAATTTTCATGAAGTTGATCAAATTTTTGACTCTCTGCTTTAGAGAGAATGATCATGTTGAGAATTTATTTTTTCCAATCAAAGATTTGAGAATTGATCTTGTTGAATTGATGATTGTTGTAGAGAATTGATTATTTCCAACCAATCAATCCAATGAAAGTGATAGAACTCAGCAAGGGGATATTTGGTTGCATAATAAAAGACTGTGCCTGTTTGGCTGCAGGTACAATTTTCTGTGTTGGTCAACTTTAACCTCTTTAAAAATGCTTTAATTGCTCTATGAACAATAGTACTGTAACTGCGAATGACAGAAATTGGTGGTTGTTTACTTCCACAGGTGAATGTTGACAATCACATTGTCGCTTTGGAAAATGCCTGAAATATATACTAGGTCTAGTTAAATGCCACTGCCCGGTATACGTTTGCCAGGTATTCCCTACATTAATGTTTTTTTAAGGTCAAGTGCAACTTCCATGTATGCATTTAAAGGGTACACCGAACCCTGATGTTTCTTCTAATCTATCAGCAGCAGATATTAAGATATGAAATATCTTAATATCACTTATTAAATCTTTTATATCATTTTATGTCATTGAATTTTAATTCAGTATTTCATTATTTTAATTTATTAAATAACATATAGGTAGATGGTATTTGCATGATAAAAATTTATTAATTTGAACTGCAAGAACATTTAAAATATAGCTGCCTATCTGTTCCCTTCTTTTCACTCAATTACTAACCATTTATTATGTTTTATTTCTCGATATAATTTAACAAAGAGCAGTTTCAATGATTTAAACTGTAAATTTTACGGAAGAATAGGTTGTTTACTGTTTCAGGTAACTTATTTTTTTAAACACTTCTGAACCTTGATAACAGAGAGGAATATATGATGATTTCGTATGCATGTTAAGACAGAGTGGTGCGATTGTTCTTGATTTCCAGTGGCGCCATCTACGGCCAAGAATTCGACTTCTGCCACACCCTTACGTCGCACCAGTTTATAGGGTCGACCTGTTCATACATTCATTCATCCATCCACAGATCGCAATTTTGATCTGAATCAGAGATCGATCAATCTCCAATTCAGTACCCCCAGAGGTATTGATTTGTTATGGAAACATAGAGGACTTTGCGACTCGACAGATTTAACGTGCTTCAGTCACTATTTACTAAGCTCGGAGGGGAGTCTTTGGCCGGCGGGGTTCGAACCCACGAACTCTCGGACATGGGCCCAATGCCCTACCGACCAGGCTATCTCGGCAGGAGAACATATGGTAGGTATAAAAAGTAAATTAACAAACCTTACACATGCATTAAACTTGAAATTCAGATATCTGAAATGTTGAAAATTCCGTATTTTTAGAAAAAATTGTGAAAAGTTTATTTACTAAAGTATTTGTTTGCCCCTAAATATTCGTGTCCTCATATTAAGCATTATTTTTCATGCAATATTATAAAATTTTAACGATACATTTCAGATTCTTATTTTAGTACCATACGTGATAATGCATAAATAAAAAATGAGTTTCGAAAATTATTTATGGAGTATCACTATTTTTGTTAGACTGCAATTGAACTGGCGTACGTGGCGATGAATATCCATTTCATTCTTATGGTAGGAGTTTCAATCTATGTTAAATATTGACTTCTTTGGAAAAAACTTTATTTTTTTATAAGAAAAACACTAGCAAAGATTTTTCTTTTCAGTAATGCGGGCTGTCATATTTTTCATGTCTCAAAAAATGTACATGCTTTGGTTGCATAAAGTTTCGCTAATCAAAATAAATAACTTAATTGTACAAAAAAAAAGTCAAAAGCAAAATTCGAATTATGTTTTAAGTATACTCTGATTAATTTTTAACTGTAATATGATTTTCTATTAAGATAAAAATAATTAAATTAAAAGTGTCAATTTTGATGCATTAATGTTTAAAATCAAGTCTTTTTATATTCTTTTAAATTAGCAATTTATATTTTTTGTAGGATCTAATGTCCAACTTTCAGTACAGATTCACTTTAAAAATAGCTTTTTTCCGTTTAGTTCTTTCTATTTTTTTAATCTTTTACATGAGAATGTTATGAAACTGGCAGATGGATTTGAAATTAATAAGCAATTGAAGTTCAAATGATATTACTTTTCATACATTTAAATTTTGCATAATGGAGTATTTATTTTTTCCATAATTATTTATTTATTGTTTAGGAGCTTTTGAAGTTTAAAATCATTTGACTATTTTTACCCTGTTTGTAATATAATTTACCGAAATTCCAAGTTTTTCATAATAGAAGTATAACACTTACGAGTTTTTAAATGAATAATATAATGCTCTGTTAAGCAATAAATTTAAAATTTTCTTAAAAATGTTAATGTCAAATTATTAGTTCAAAACCAAATATACAATTTTAGCAACATTAGGTTTCAAGGTTTCTATTTTAAATTATTCATTCATGCATGTTTTGTATATTTCATTCATTTGGTATTGTGACACTAATTTAAAACAAAAATAATGATGTTTGAGGGGAAAATGAGAGATGAATGTGGTTAGGTTCAACTTCTTTTGACATCAGTTTGCAGCTGGCTGATGACAAAGTGATAGTGACAGAATACTTAGAAAGTAATACAAGATAGGCACCGTTTCATACTTAATGTTTTTCACTCTTGTTGAGATTCTAACTACTGAAAAGGAATTAGTTTTGATAAGGAGATGATTTTCAGGGGACTGTTATACTTTTTTGTGTCATTTGATAATTTTAGAGTTAAATTTTTGAGTGAAGGGCTTTTCTCAATGCTTTCCTAACAATGGTTATAAATAGATTCTTTCTGCTGTTAGTTCTTCCTTTCTGATTCTTCTTTTACCTCCGTGATAAATTTGTTGTTAACAAGTGAGTTAATTGAAAAGAGAGTAATTTTCTTTATTTGTCTCATTTACAAATAAATTTTGCTTGCTCTAAGTGATGCATAACGGTACAACAAACAATGACTTTGTTGGAAACATATTCTGATTCAAATTTGAAAGATCTAGATATTGTCAGCCAGTCCTGCTAAGTGAGGGGTTTTAATTTTTGCGTAAGGCATAGATGAAAATGCATTTAATTTCTTTGTCTTCTACTCCATTCTATATCTGTAGAATATTGTTTTTAATATATATTGTAATATATATCTTAATAATATTGAAAAGCATAAAGTGGAAGTAAATAGTAAATAGGGACAAAAGCAAATAAAAAATTCAAGATTCAAAATTCTATAGTCAATAGCAAATAAAAACAAAAAAGTAGATAGTCAATCATAAAATTGAATAAGAAGGTGAATTTTCTATGCCAACAGAATTTAGAATGTCGGAAACAAATTTAAAAAAAATCATGGACGTGTATGAATTATGCTTTTGGCGTTTTTTAAAAACTATTCCAAGGAAATTAGTAGAATGTCTCGAAAAAAGAAAAGCTGAGTATGTCTCTTTTTTTTCAGGGTTGGCATTTACATCCTTAGACGTAATGATTACATCCTGGGGCAAGCAACTAATATTTGCACTGGCCTTTAATGCCAAGTTTCATCTAAAAGGGAGGGCTCACTTCAATATATTTTGCAAATGAGAAAGGTAGGAAGCAATTCATTCTGTTTTTTATACTATTTTTACTTAAGGTTTTATTGTATGGTACTCCCTACATGGATGTTTTACTTAGGTAAATGACTGTTGCCCGATATTTCCTACACTAGTATTTTTTCTGTTCTAAATTTGGCGAAATTCACCACTTGGCCGGCACAAAAAATACCGTGTCTATTAAAACACTTAAACTAATTTTCCTTTTGATTTCATATTAATGCATCGAACTTTATACGCAAACAAATATTTTAACATTCAGAAAACAAAATACAAACAACCTTGATAAGCAGTAACATTTAAAAATGAAAAACAAAAAATTCATAACTCTTGCTACATTTTACGCCATTTGTTATAAACCGTTATTTTTAAACTTCGTCACCAAAAATATTTCCAAGCAGTATACATAATAATAACATTAAGTAAATATTCAGTTTGAAATATTGCTTACAAATTATTTCAAAGACTTTTTAGAGCAAATAAAGGGGGATATCTTTGCAACAGCGAAGCTTCTGTTGTTTCTTCGAATTATTTCTTTTCTAGTATTACATGTGATACGGTTACTTCCTATTGGAACTTAATCTCGTAGGTTAATCCCGGAAGTGTGATTTTATTTCTTTTCATCAAAGCAGTAGGATCAGATTAATTCTTGAGATTAGAGAGGCTTGTAATTTCTCTTTTGATTCCATAATAAGGCTCATGTAATGCAATGAAAAACTTTATTTCTACAGACACAAAACATTAAATATGGTATTTATCAGCACGAATATTTGTTATTTTTGTTGACTTAGTTTCCCATTGTCTGAGTTTTTTTAAATAGCTTTCTCTGAGACTGTGGCAACGTCAATTAGATCTTAACTGAACATGTTTTTTTAATTCTTATTTTGTATACTGAAATTATTTTCCAAAAAAATTCCCTCTTTAGACGTCTCATATTTTATGTATAATTCGTCTTTTTATTAAATTTCGTACAGATTAAGTTACCCGAGTACCTTTTTAAAGACAGTCATTGACCAAATTATATATTTTCTTAAAATGAAATGAAAGTCTGGACTTTTTTCTTTCAAAACCCTTTTGAGTTTTTATACAAAAAGAACGAAATTTATGATGATTTTTTTAAAAAAAACAACGATATTAGTATTAAATAAGCATTTTTTTTTTACCTTTTTCTTAAAACTAATTTTTTTGTTACTTTCCTTCATTCTAAACGCATTATTTCGAAATTTTTTTTTAAAAATTACTTCAATTTTTGTATGAATTTTTTTTATGCATTCGTCTGAGGAATAGATTATAGACTAGTGACTATAGTAAGTTTTACATCAGCTCACAGTTAACCTTCCGTCCATAGAAAATAGCCCAACCCGAGAGAAATACATCACAGTAAATAAAATTTAAATAGTTTAATTTCCTTGGGCAGTTTGGTATCATTGGATCCACGGTTCGGTACCGGTTCGTGGACCCTGTGAGCTCTGGTTTAATTAACGGAGGAATGAACAACTTGTATATTGTATTATTATTATTACAAGGTGAAAAATGACTAATATATAATATTATTGAACGATGTATATTTTTTTAAAAATATTCATAATATTACAAAGTACTACGCGTTTTAAAATTTTCCCTAAAGGGACACAATATATATGTCCGTTATCAAGTTTACGAGGAATCACCAATCGCTGCTCATTGTTGGAAACTTGGACATAATTTAAATTTCGACAATGCCATAATTATTTCCAGCTCAGTTGCATCAGCTCATTTTGATGCCTTGGGATCTTGTTTCTTTCATATATATGACGATTCTCTTGTAAACGACATTAGATCCTCACTGTCTCGCGATAGTGCGTGGAAATGCATTTTACCCGGTTTGTTTCGCTCTCAGTCAAAGCGGTTTTTCTTGTTCTGTTTTTCAATCCTTATTTTTATTTTCTCTCAGCTATTTGGGTAGTTCTAGTTTTGTTTATCACCTTTACTTTCCATTTTTTGTTCGCAACTTTACGTTTTATATTTCAAATCACTTCTGTTTCCTCTCAATCATATCTGGCAAGTCTTGAAAAGAGGCATCTATTTTACAACACCTTAAACATGTCGACTATTATTTCCAATCTGTATATTTTTGAAGTGAATGAAGTTTTTTTATTTAAGTAATTACAACGTATAAAAACTAAACTAAACTCAGCGGCGCGACAGCCCATAGAAGGCCAAGGCCTGCCGTGCCTATCTCAGTTTTCTTGACCTTGAGCTTTAGGGTGCAGGAGCAGATGTTCCGGTCAGGTGGTCAACCGAACGCGAAACCCCCAGTGCTTAGTTCTCAAACATGCTTGGTACTCATTTACGACCCACTGAAGGGATGAAAGGCTGAGTCAACCTCGCCCGGCCCGAGGATCGAACCAGGGAACTGTGGCACGACAGCGCGAAGCGCTACCGCTCTGCCACCGGGCGTCAATTACAACGTATAGCTCTTATTAAAAGATATGATATACTTTAATTTATATTAATAAATGGACATCGTCAACTAATATTCATATCATTTCTAAAAGTATTTCGTTTGCAGTAAGAAACACTTAGATCACCCACAAAATCCAGCATTTAGGCTTGAAAATGCATAAACAAAGACATTAAATGTTAAAAAAAAAATATTTATCAATGATAAAGGGTGAAAGAGATAAGAACCTTCACGATGCATGTTCTCGAAATGTAATGCAACTGGAGAATCTTTAGAAATGTGTTTTAAATAAAACTGTACCCAGAAAAAAGTATTGAAAATTATAATAGTATTAAAATATAAAGTATTATAAATATTAAAAATATAAACAATCTTTGTACAATCAATGTAAAAAATTTTTTTTATCAGAGGTAATATAATTCAAACAGATGGAAATATTTCCCATGTTTGTTATCTCAAATAAATTCAAAGACTAGAAGAAATAATAAGAATGGATCATTATGTAAGAATGTCACATGTGGGAAAAGTATGGCTTACCACTATATTTCTGAAAGGCCTCAATTATTACGAGTATGTCAACAAATGACACTCATGTGTTTTGGCTCAATTATATTATACCAAAGATTGGCATTTATTATATATATATGAGATTAGGAACTAATCAATTGTCTTGTGTATTCCCTCAGCTGACGTACATTCGAAATTGTACGAATTCTTATATTTTATTGTATTGTAATATTATTCAGTGAAAGCTACAATTACTCTAATAATTGACGTTAGTATGTCCTATTTATTATCTACAACTGAACTGAATGAAAAAATATTGTTATTGTGGGTATTTCTAAACATAATAGTAACTTAATAAAAGTAGCATATGAAAATGCATTATAACTCTTCCTTCGAAAAAAGTAATTTCAAGATGCATGTAAACTGTTGTTTCATAGTCAAAAGTATTTTATATGTAATGAAGATCATTTCGAAATCTATCTAGGTTCAAAATTTACACTTGAATAAAGACATAACAAAAACAATCAAATGCAACCAATGTAGATCAAGTATTTCGCGAAAATTAGTGGTAAAGGCAATTATGAACTTATCGATCTCAGTTCTTGAAGTGAAATAGAAATAAAAGATTTTTCAAAGATTAGTGTATATAAAACTGCCCCAGGAATTTCTTTCAAACATGTTCTATTACAACATGTGTTTATAATGTGTTACAAACATATGTTTCAATACATGCGTTTCAAACATATGTTTATAATGTATTATGAACATGTGTTTCAATACATGTATTTATAACATGTTCTTGAAATGAAATGTAGATAAAAGCGTGGTTTAAAAACCTACACAAAAAATTTTCGTCAGATAAGTAGAATTATTTCCTGCCTTTTGTCTTTCAAATATACTCAGAATCCGGAGGAAATAATTAACTAGATGTCAGCTGTGTTTAAAAATATTGGCATTAATGATTTCAGTTATTTTCTATTATTATCTCAAAATTAATTTGAATGATTGTGGTCCTTCATACATTGAATTTTACCCAAAAACTAGCAATAATTAACTCTTCAACTGTCAATTATTGTGTGTGTCAATTATCGTTGTTTCTTTTATGCATTATATTGTTTTATATAATGTCAATTATTATGTCAGCAGTTGTTAATGATTAATTTATCAATAACCTATTGAAGTACTTTGTACAACTAAATAAGATTCTTTTCACAACACTTAAATATTTACTTTATTTTCTTCATATATACAGAGAACAGTCGGCAAAGAATTCTGTTAGGTTAAGAAACATTTCGCTAAAAAGAACGAATTCTACAAGTATTGAGTATTGAGTATAGTAAAGTGCGGCGTGCTCTCTGCTTTCGCTTATAGCACAGCGTTTAAACAAGTAATAAAAATAAACAACTTAAAGAATAAAAATGCTGTTGCCATAGAATTTTTTGAAAGTTAACTTAATGACAAACCAAACGATGCTAACAAAATGACGTAGAAAGCGCAACTAGATCAAAATTATACAAGCGCAACTAGATCAAAATTATAATACCTGAGCGCTTGACGTAACACCTATTATAAATCTTTTTACATAATATTTAAACGAAAAATAGCTGTTATTAAATAAATTGTCAATTATTAAGACTAAGTTATCAATCATAAAATTAGCAGATTTTCAGTTATTATCAGCTGATAATTGTGAATCCTAATCGCAAATTTATTTCCTAAATTTTTTGGTCTCAATTACATCTTATTATTATAGAATTTCTGAATAGAGTCTCTAATAAAAGTAGCTTTAATAAAATACATTCCTATTATTCATACAAAAAGCAATTTCAAGATGCATGTAAGATTTTACTTCATATTCAAAAGTATTTTGTATGCATTAAAGATCATTTAGAAATCCCCCAAAACCCAACATTCAAACTCAACAATGTCGGAACAAAGACAATCAACTGCAACCAATGTAGAACGAGTATTTCTCTAAGATTAATGGAGAAAGAAATAATAATCTAGACGGTGCCATGTTCTCAAAATGAAATGTAGATGAAGGAGTGGCTTAAATAAAACTGCACACGGAATTTCCTTCAAACAGATAGAAATATCTTCTGTCTTTCAAATAGATTCAGAAACTAGAAGAAATAATAAGAATGGATTACTTTAAACTTATTCGATGATTGGGGTCTCCTTTCTGCGGATTTTCTCAGAGGATTGAAATGAATTCCCTTCTCTTTATTTATAGATCGAAATCTATTTTTAGCAGAAACTTTTTGATTCTGTGTTTTAAGCAATTCTTATAAATACAATGGCATCTGTTATCGATAGTATTTCGGGGAAGATTTAACCTTTTTCGTCATTTTCTTAGCAGAATTGTTCAAAACTAGGTAGCATTTTAGTGAAATTGTTACAAGAAATAAACTTTTATCTAATCAAAGGAGTAGTAAAAAGCTAAACTGCAATTCCCCAAATTTATAACAAACCAAGTTTTTTATAGAGATTTTTTTTGTTGTTTAATTTATCATATCGCATAAATAATTTTGTTAGTTTTAAAGATTTCTGGAAGTTTCTGCTCCATTTCGCAAGTTTTTTTTTAAAGTAACGCGAATTTGTTTCAGCAGTTTAATATTGATCGATAATATATGCTTGTTCACAAATGAAATACGACATCTAAATAAAAATTTAAAGTTCATTACATAATTAATTATTATAAATAATAAGCCTGTAATTATACAAATTTCATGAGGGAAAAGCGCTATTTTTTATTTATTTATTTTTTGAATGTTGAATGAATTCGTTTTATATTAGTAATTTATATATTTTTAATCAAAACGCATATTTTATTTCTGCTAGTTATATAAAATAACTAGAAATTTTTAAGTGAATTTAACTAGAAACTTTAATTTATATTTGAATATAATGTCTAGTTCTTTTGGATCAAAATATTAAATTATCTTTAAATAAATTGCATTAATACATGCAATTTAGCTTCAGAAAATGCTTATTTTGCTATTCACGGAATTATTTTTTTATTTGGGAAATTATTTTTTTTATTTATGAAAAATTATTTGAATATACTTATTTATTTGTGAAATTTTATATTTATTAATGTACAATGCACAAAATAAAAAACGGACCACCCTGAATAACTTTCGATCTAATGATTGGATCTTCAATCTTAATGTTTCGAAGGGATGAACTCAAATATGCTAATTAAAAACTGTAGACGATATTTTAAGTTACGAAATTAGGAAAAATGTGTACTTTCTCTGAATAAACATGCCTTTTTTGCCGGATTCGGATCTCTGACCCCTAGATTTAGGAGGTAGCAGCAATCTATGAAACATGGTTGCAATAGTGTGGTCAGGAGTTCGCTCCAAATTTTGAACCCCTTAATGTTAATTTCATCTTTTGCAGAGTATGTCAGAGTATCTTGAGAACTTTTTACACGAATTGAAAAGTCTTCGCACACAATTATAAAATCCATTTTAAAGGATAATTTCAAGCAAAAAAGAAATTTTAGTAAATAAATACTATTTCTTATAATTTTTTTAATAGCAGTTAAATCACTACTTTTGAATTTTAAGGTAAATACTTTTTTACATAGTTTTAAATAATGTAATTTTAAATGGCAAAATTTGAGCAAAATTGATTGAATTGTGCAAGGAAAAGCGAATTTTGAGAAAGTTGTAATTTTTAAATTTGATATCTTGGGAAATATTTGACTGATTTCGCACACATTTTACATTTCGCCATTTAAATTTGCATTCTTTAAAATGATGTAAGAAACTGCATTTCTTGCAATTCAATTTTTTTTATTAATATTAAAAGAAATAAAAAAAATAATAAATATTTACAAAAAATTTTATTTCGTACTGAATTATCTTTTGATAAACGAGTTTTATATTTGTGTGAATTTGTTTTTCCAAATCACTTAAAAAGCTCTTGAGATATGGTGAAATAAGCAAAAAGTAAAATTAACATTAATGGGTCCAAACTTTGGATCGCTCTCCTGACCACACTATAAGGACCATATTTCCCAGATTGCAACTACTCCCTATATTTTGTGGATCAAAAATCTGAAGGCGTCGGAAAAAAAGTACGTTTGTCCAGAGAAAATACGTTTCCGAGTCTGAATTCGTAACTCATAATATCGTCTTCACTAATTAATTAGCCTATTTTAAGGTCACCGTGACGATCCGATCACTAGATCAAAAGTTACTCAGGAGGTCCGTTTTTTTATTTATTATTTTATTATTATAAGCTGACCAGGTGGCCGAGTGGTTAGCGTGTCTGACTGCAGAGCAATTGGCCGCGTGTTCGAATCCTGCTCAGGGCATGGATGTTTCATTCTCTCTCTGTGTTCTATGTCCTTTCCTCTTTGTGTGAATGTGACCCGCCCTTTAAACGGGTTTGTGGTTGTGTGACGTTGGTGACGCTGCTCCACCGCCGTGGCTTCGCTACAGGTGCCCACTGGGTAACGAAAAGAGAGTAGCAGTTCATTTCTGTGGCCAATGGGACAAACCCCAAGTGCCCACTATTGAAAAAAAATTATTATTATTTTTTGGCGCATTATACAATACGACAGACGGCTAAAAATTTTCCGCCAAAAATTCAACTTTCCTACCAGTTTATTTTTGAACAAGTTTTCGGAGCTTGAACTATCTATCCGCCTATTTCTACCTAAATTACTCCTCTAAAGTGTCACTTAAGAAAATTCGGTTCAACACTGAATCAATTTTTTTGCAGAATTAGTGCCTTCTGTATCTTCTATTTGATTCGATTTAATTGAAAAGGAAAAAAAAGGTTCCCATTTTCCTTAACATTACAAAATAACTGAATTAGTTTTAGAATAAAAGTGCTTTATATTCATAAGTATTGAGAGAAAAATATTTTTACAGTCATTGAGACAACATAACTAAAATAGCTTTTTAATTACAACTTCAAGTTTTTTTTTTTCAATTCAGAGAGTTTTCAATTGAAGTGTACACCGCCGGAAAGTATAAGTGTATTTTTCCTCTTTGCTTGAATCTTGATTCAATATTTCTGGAGTGTTTTTCAGTGTAAAACGGCACTTAGATTAATTGAAGTGGATATCGTTATTTTTAACGTTTACTTGTGCTTTGTATTAAAAAAAAATGCCTTCTTTCTTTACTAAATTGTTGCGAAGAAAACCTGTTTCTTTCAGACTAGTTTTACGCCTAGTTTATTTCATAAGAGCTATAAGCTAGTCCTTATTGATTTTTTTGTTTCTCTTAAAATATTATTTTAATGTTTTCTTTCAAACTCATTATATTGCTTTCATTTAAACATATTTATTATAAAACGATGCGTAGAAACTGAGCTTGTTGGCGATGAATTATTGACTTCTTTAAAAATCTCATGTTTTAATAAATTTAAAAAGTTCGATTTAGATCTCTAGGTTACATTATAATTATCGTCCTCAATATATGTTTTTGGAACCTTATTTTGAACATATGTGATCTTACTATTTATGAAATAACTATAGCATTTTTAGAATTTATGTATTTTTGAAGAATAGGTGGTTTCACTATGAAGCCACTTATTTTTGAACCACTTATATTCACCAGTTTTTCCACTTTAAACAAGTGAATTCACAATAAAACCGCTTATTCTCATCACTTCCTTTTCAATATAATTCACTTCATTATTATTCATTTCACATCACTGGTTATAACTTTTTTCAAAAATAAGTGGTTTAGCTGTTAAACCACCTTGAGTTAAAAACTTGACCAAAGCCTGTGCACTGTAAGAATTGCAAATTAATATTTGATGGAATTGCAAATTAATATTTAAAACTTAACCAATCATTGACATGGAAAGCGAGAACAAAACTATCAAAACCTTTTTGTTTGTCAAAGTACGAGAAGATTTGAAAGTTGATTAATTAATTACACTTCATTTACATAACTAAATAAATTGCAATTTATAGAATTTTATGCATTTGAAAAAGCTTCTGGAACAAGCTTTCCGACAAAACATGCAACATGGAAAAGTGTTAAATCCATTGCCAGTAGGAAACTATCTCGATACAATGAACATCCTCCATTTACTGAATTCCATGATACAAGCTGGCTATTTCCTAGATAAAATCGAAAGCAAAATCTCTTATCAATTTACAAATTCGAAAGAGGATGTGAGATTCATTTACAAGTGTACTTCATTTACCAGACCTTAGTATTATTTGCTCCGTAAAAACTAATAACAGAAAATCTCGAATAAAAATTATTATAGTATTTTTGGACAAAAATAAATAAAAAAAGGCTACCGTTTTGGATTCTTCAACATTGAATTCTTTTGATTACTGTGAGAAACAATCAAGGTATCAAGTTTATAAAAATTAAAACCAGTATATCATCACAAAGAAAAGAATTCTGATAAAATTACCGTACTATATAGTGGAGTTTGAAAACGCTTCAGGTAAAAAAGTCCACCAAAACCTTTTTTAAACTGGTAAGAAAACCACAATTCTGGTAATGAAACCAAATATACGGCATTTAAATCATTCATATAGTAAGGTTTCAGCTCATATGGTATGGTTTACCAAAAATTCTGGAGATCAGACTGTGTTAGTAATAAAAAATTTTATCGAAGTTTTGTATTTTTAATATTTTCGAAACAAATTATTATTGCGGCATAGCGATTTTGATTTATGGTGCAAATATGCTGCTTGAGAGTCTAAAAAATATTATATACTTCTTTAAAGACCAGAAATCATTATTAATACTATCTTTGAAAGTAAACAAATAAAAAAAGAAAATGTCTTTCGTCTTTACATGGTACACTTTAGGAGAAATAATGGTATGTTTTTTTTTAGCTTTCAACTATAAAACTAGACTTACCCGCTTAACTAAATTGTGAAAAAAATTCTTTTGTTGAGTATATAAAAAGCTGGACTTCTTTAAAACTTTAAAGCTTCAGAACAAGAAACTAACTTCTTTTATGTCCGTTGTAAGAACCAGTTTCTCAAAACTTTTAGAATTTTAAGTAACTTCAGTTTCGTATGTTTCACTATTGTTTAAAACAAAAAATTCGGCATGTTCGGGCTTAGTTATTTTTGTTCGTTTTTTTAAGAAGTTATAATTTTTAAACTACGTAACTACAAACAGTTAAACTACAAACTGTCATCTTAAACATTGATGAATAATTCTAACTATACACAAAAATAATCAGGTAACAGAATATTAATGATTGAGAGCAATCAAAGTTGCTTTTTAACACTTAGAAGTCAATTGACTACTTGCAGCCACCAAAACTTTTATTCCGTTGCAGTCGTATGTCAGCCCTTAGCCACCAAAACCAAAAACTATACCAAATAGCAGACAACCTTACATCAAACGTATTTTAATTTTTTTTCCTTTGGCATAGAAAGGATTATTAATTAATTTTTATTGAAACTCATTCCAAATATTTGTATATAAAGCTTGTTTCTTTAAAGATTAAATAAACGTATGCAAAAGCCTTTAAAAAAAATCATTCTATCAAAATCATCAAAAAATTATTTTTGAAGTTATACTTCTTATGCGACTTCCAGCAAGGTTGCGTTAAGCGTTTAACACTACATTTTTATTGGCCTGGAAATCACGTGGTAGGATCCAGTTTTCTCTAATTCATTTCCATATTGTTTTGGTTCTCACTAGCATAAAAATAATAAAAGTATTGTTTTTCTATAAATATTTTTTTAGTTTGATTTGAATCACATATAATTTAATAGGATATTATTTTTTATTTTCAAATTTAGTGGATAACAATTGTAAAAAATGAGTGAAAACAATCCCACGGACAATGCGACGGATTTATAAGGTTATGTCAAGGTACGTCTCTTGTGAATATCAATTGATTGTCAGGTTTTCTCTTTTGAAATTACATTATGACGTATTCACATACATTATTGATACAAATACATTTTCCATGGCGAGACGATGAGGCAACCACAAGCACTTCCACTGATTCAAGAGGTCCACGAGAGAAAAATGCACAATATTACCGTTATTACAGAGCACGGAAGCGAGCAGAGCAGGAAAAAGAGTCGTTGAATAGAACTAGTGATTCTTCTACGACTGCTGATTCTTCTACAATTAACGTCGCAGGTTACGAAGTTTAACTTCTTCCGCGCGGAGGGACTACACGCACTATTTTTTTTTTTTTTAGCTTTTATTTACAGGTATTGTAAACCTTGTTTTAGCCTTTTTTCATGCTAGCTTTGTTCAAGCTCTCAAATGTTTGTGTTGAAAACATATTGATCAAGCCAACCTTCACATTTAAGGTGTTAGACCTTGTTTTAGTGATTACCATGAAATCTAAAATAGACCTTGAGAAAGTGAATTTATACCTTGGTTTCTACTTTTTTTGGCGAATGATGATTGATTTTCGAAGGTTTTTCAGAAGGTTTTTCTAGAATTATTTTGTAAAGGCTGATTCAATCTCAATAAAAATGCAAGCTTAATGCAAACTTCGTAGGGCGTAAACTAGCATAGTTAAATTTAACATTGTTTCAAGCTTGCATGATTTATTTGTTAATCATATAAAAAAACCTTGTTGTGCTTTGTTATAAACGTTATTTCTGGCATTAATATCAATATTATACAGCTATCTATGATATTGATTGTATGGTATTGAATAATAGAGATAAAATAAATGGATAGGCATTGTATAAGTATAGTAGGTAAGTATAAATATAGTACGAGCATAGTATATAGTATAAGTATAATATATAGTATAAGTATAATATGAGTATAGTATGTAGTATAAGTATAGTATGTAGTATAAGTATAGTATGTAGTATAAGTATAGTACATTGTATAAGTATAGTATGAGTATAGTATATAGTATAAGTATAATATGAGTATAGTATGTAGTATAAGTATAGTATATTGTATAAGTATAGTATGAGTATAGTATAAGTATAGTATGAGCATAGTATATAGTATAAGCATAGTATGAGCATAGTATATAGTATAAGCATAGTATGAGTATAGTATATAGTATAAGTATAGTATGAGCATAGTATATAGTATAAGTATAGTATGTAGTATAAGTATAGTATGAGCATAGTATATAGTATAAGCATAGTATGAGTATAGTATATAGTATAAGTACAGTATGAGTATAGTATATAGTACAAGTATAATATGAGTATAGTATATAGTATAAGTATAATATGAGTATAGTATATAGTATAAGTATAATGTAAGTATAGTATATAGTATAAGTATAGTATGAGTATAGTATGAGTATAGTATATAGTATAAGTATAGTATAAGTATAGTATGAGTATAGTATATAGTATAAGTATAATATAAGTATAGTATATAGTATAAGTATAATATGAGTATAGTATATAGTATAAGTATAGTATGAGTATAGTATATAGTATAAGTATAGTATAAGTATAGTATGAGTATAGTAGTTTTAAAAATGACATTTTACGACTAGTGTTTAGGAACAACGGGTTTTTTTTTAAATTTGTTTTTTAACTTTTTTTCCTTGTTATCTTTCTCAATCTGTTGATTCAGCAATATTCAATTCCGACCTCCATAAATACTATATGTATATTTATCATCCAGTAAAGGGTTAAAATAGACTATTGTATTTTTTTTTCTTTTAGCTCTACCTGCCTACCTGTCCTCTTCACGCTTGTTGGCATTTAAGATGTCAAGTCTCTTTTTTCAAGCACCCATGTCCTATGTCTTCTCCTATCCATATTACAAAATAACAAATAAAATACTAACAAAATACTATTTGCCTCTTCAAATCTCCTCCTCCACTACTCCGATCTCCTACTCAATACTATCTTGCCTCCTCCTATCTTCGGCAAGTAAGTTTCGGACTTCATCTTTTAAATTTTCATTTGGGTTGATATATAATAATAATACACATCACAAAAAAAGATAAACAAATCCATCGGTCAAAAAGTGGCTCAATAAATGTTCAAAACATTGCTAGAATTTTAAAAATCCTGAGCAATCAGCTGACAATCGTCTTCATTTTATGCTTTATACGGTTCTTCGGAATATAGAAAATACGTCTTAATTTTACGGATTACATCGGATATACTTTATAATACAAATTGGGCAAAACTCAAGCCTATCGTGAATTAAATGAGTCAATCCTTATGCACTAGAAATGTTATAAGTAAATTAGCGTAGTTAATGGCAAATTACCATAGGTAAATTAACGTAATTAAACAAAGGTTGTAGATAATTTTATTTAAGTCAGAAAGCGATTTTTTTATATGCTTGCTGTAACTTTTCCTTGAAACAATACATTTTTAGGTACATTTCCTTTTCAACTTAATTAAACTGAAATTAAGCTAATAAAATAATTAAGAACAAGTAGTATGAAATGATAGTTTTTTTTCCTTGCAAAATAAAACGAATGATACCCACAGGAAAAAGTTTGATATTTAAAATTTACTTTGCCATCATTTAATGCGGAAAGAGTCTGGTTTCATTTCCTCAAATTGCAAGAAAATATTTTTTCTCTGAAGTTGTTAAAGAAACTCAAATCCATCGAGCCCTAGGAATTCCTTACTTGACAAAAAAAAATAATTTTTTTATGGTCAGCGTCCTTAAACTAAACATTAGTTTAATTAAAATAAAAGACAATTTAGGTTTTTATTGAGTTTCTTCGTTTTATTTTTTAATGTATTTAATCTTGAGTCTTGTGTGCCTAAGGCTAGTTAGAATACTAGACAGGCGAATGCATGCCTGAAACGGCGGGAATAATTAAATTTAAATTACAAGTTTTGTTCATTTTTGTATTTTGTTTAAATGTTGAATTTTTATTAAATGTATTCTGTACTGAGCGAGCTACTCCGGGTATTTAATTAGCTAGGTATTTTTTCCTTAGCAGGAATGCACTTTTCTTTTCAAATATGACAAGAATGCATGATTTTTTTTAATTAAAATTTATTAATAGCCCTCTACAATCTTCGTGAGAAGTCTAAAGATAAAGGTATAACTGCAATAATCTTTTTTTTAAATGCACCATAAGAACCATAACATAAAAACAAAATTACCTCTAAAATACCAGGAGGACAGAAAGAAAAAACTCATTGACTGAAAGCGAGCCTGCAACTTTTAACCCTATTACGCAGATAAGACCTGTGCTCCTATTATATGCTCCTATTATTGTATTGATATTTCGATATTTAATTTTGATAAGAAAAACAGTTTAATAGTTGTTGAAATATTTGTCAGATTATCGGAATTATATTTATACTAAAATCTAAAGTTTGAATTTTTTTCTCATAATATATAATTTATTAATAATTAATTCTGTACATTAAATAAATTTTAATGCTGAATACCTGTTTCTGTTAAATCTAAATAACTGCAAATAAGGGCAAATTTGAAAATTGATCATATAGTAGCCGTGCTAGAAAGACTTCGTCTTTACCTCAGTAAACAACACAGATGCTTCGTGATATAGTTGATGACCATAAATTTTTAAAAAGCTAAATATATTTTTTTTTCATTTATTTGACCTACTACGAAATAATGACATAAGTAAGAAAAATATGTATAATATAAATTCTGCGGCTAAAGGTTAAAGAAATTTATTGTTGGAAGATCAGTACCGCGCGTTCGTTGATACACTGTTTAACCGTATTTGCAACGCATTCATCTTATTAGAAATCGGAGGCGAGAAAGCAACGCTAAATAAATATATTTTTTCGTAATAAAACATTGAAAAAGTCTCATCCAACTGCGAAAAACAAAACGAAGTTTAAAGGAATTTCGTACACAATATTTGTATTGTTTTCTCAAAACTTTTCCTGATAAGATTACTTTTATCTGTGATTACTTTACAGCTTCCCATTACGTTTTTGAAATACGTATATGTTCATTTAGAGAGATTGTTAGTACATTTCCCACGTATCCCAAGAAAATCTCAAGAGCAATGGCTCAGTGGGGTTAATTTTCTCTTCATGTAGGTTCTATCCCAGATAGCAAAATAAGGTTTATTTTCACTCAGTAGAAACCTTTTAATGTAAACCTAAAAAGGTTTTTACGCCGTTTACGTGTAAACCTTCTAATCTTAAAAGGAGATCTGTGACAGTCTGCTCTATTCTACGCAAATTACCCTAATCCAAAACCTTGGAAAGCAACTTTCCATATAAAATCCTTAAATCGAGGTTGTCTTAAGGTTTTCAAGCGTAAAAAAAATCCTTGAATAAAGCTAGTCTTAAGATTAAAATAATCTTAAATCTAGGTCATTATAAGGCTTCTTTTCGCAACGTCTTGTATGTTCAGCTAAAATCCACCTTGTCGTGAAATTCAAATGGACAATTCAATTTGATCCTATCGCTAGTGAAACGTCAGCTAAAACGTCATTATGAACCTAAGTGGCTATTTCGCTCAAGTGACAATATTTTTTTAAAAAAGTTTTAAAAAATAATTTTTAATCTTTTTAGGATGAAAGGTTTCAAACTGCAATATTTTTGCTTTAATGAAGAAAAAAAAGGTTTTTAGCACAAACACTTTCTTGACAATAAAATGAAAATTCCGATACAAGGTTGCAGTAAGGTTACATGCTTTCTGGGTATGTACTGAAACCATAGACTAAATTTATTCCATAACTAAATACTGAAACCATATGCTAAATTTATTCCATAACTAAATACTGAAACCATATACTAAATTTATTCCATAACTAAATACTGAAACCATATACTAAATTTATTCCATAACTAAATACTGAAACCATATACTAAATTTATAATAAACTAAATAATTTCGAAGTAACTATTAAGTTCATAAGAAAAAATGTATGATCAAAACTACCGAAATGTAGTAAGTCATTTATAGCTGTAATTAAAATTTCTATTCCAGATAAATAATAATACGTTCTTAAAAATATATTTTATAGGTTAAAATATTGGATAATACTGAGAATTAAACATTAGCCAATCAATTTTTATCTTTGGTAGAAAATGTCAGTCGTAACGAAAGTATTTTTTTATAAAATAATTCAAGGCTTTATTACGCCGTACCATGTAAAATAACTTTTTTTATTCAATAGTACTAATAATTATATAAATTGTATAATGTATTTTAAAAATATTGATGAACTCTCGGAGATATGTTCGTTCAGATCAATTTTATAACTTGCAATAAAATCAAATTATTGATGAAATATTTAGAAGAAATATTTTTTACAGAAAAACATGTTAAAGTTTCAATTAAATAGAGAGAGTTAACATTTCAAAGTTTCAAATTAATAAATTAATGGATCTATGGGGCACTAAAAATTTTTTTACGAAGCACTAATGATTGATTTTGATTTTGATAATTTAATGATTTTCATAAAATTCACAATAAATTATAGTTTTAAAATAAGTGATAAAATTTGGTAAATATGGTAACATTTTGTAATTTTATCAATATACCTCAAAGCATGGTATAAAAACTATTTATATGTTTAAATTTATTTTATAATTTTGTATTTTTAACTAAATGAGTGGCAATAAGAGCTGTAATTTTGAAAGCCAGTATTCCTTGTAAACCAATACCATATCAATGGAAAGATTACAAATGATGAAGGATCTAATTGCCATATATTTCGGTTTTATGAGGCAGAATTTTTTTAATTCATAAATGCCATTAATATACAGTAGTGTAATTTTAGCTGAATTGTTCAATTCAGCTAAAATTTCCGTACTGTATAATATATAATTCAGCTCAATATTTAATTAATTCAGCGGATGATGAACATTATTAACTAAAAAAAGATGCTTCAACACTTTTTCATTTAATTGGAAATTGTCTTCTGGATTGAGTTCAAAATTACAAGGCTACGGAGTTGAACATTAGTAGTCGTACACCCATAAAATTTGGTCGGCTGTTCAACGACGGTTATTATCTATTGTTCCTAGTAAAAAATTCAAAGTTTCTGCATTTTGTGGGTATTTTTCAAGAAAAACAATTTACTAGCTGTATTACAATTATAATGAGAAATTATTTGAAATTAATTTCATCTTATATATATCTTAAACGTGATTTTTTTTCAGAATTGAAAGTAATAAAATGCGAGGTTTCGCATGCTTTGTTTATTTAAACTTTTTTCCTAATTGGTGCCTCAGATGTTAAGTGTTATGTGCCATTAAAATTTTTCAACCTGATGTTTTCTGGATGAGTAGAACTTATGCTATTATTTCATTTTTTTTAAAAAAAAACATGATTTGGGGGAAAATATAGATCAGTTTCTAGTTGTTAGGAAATTTCCGACGAACATAATATGGCAATGTATACTAACCGATTGACTACCAGTCTTTTTTCCTCCTGTTGCTCGGATGTTTCTGAACACGTTTAGCTCTTCTTTTTCGGAAAGCATTTGTAGTTACAGTTTTTTTGTAATCACCTAATATAAAACACCAAAGCTATATAATTCTTAAAAACGTGTTATAAACTTTTGGTAAACCTAAATTTGTATTCACTGGAGCTGTGAACTAAAATAAGAATAGTCTGCAAATTTAAATTGCAACAATTCGTAATGTTAAGAAAATACAATTTTCGCTCATCCCATACGTATGATTCGTTATAGAATGTTTTAATGTATAATGTTTCAATCTTCTCGGTGCTTCTAACTATCAGTAGGCCAAATTTTACAGCTCTCGATCAGATGATTTGAGATTCTATAAAAGGCAGGCAGACAGACATTCATTTTTATGCATACAGATTACTGCCTAAATGGTAAATTTTAATTTTTAGCACTTTTGCACATTGTATGCTAGTTTTATGGAGTCGGTTACTTTGGTCAACTCACTATACTTGCACAAAACTCATTATGTTCAATGGTCAACTCACATACTTTGGTCAGTTCATTATACTCACACAAAACTCAATACTCACACAAAACTCACTATATGCCATAGAACTGCCCATAAGAATAGTGGTATAAAATATTTTATGTTTCTTATATGTCTAGCTGCAATTAAAAATTTCGACTATTGTGAATTAAACCAATTAAATTTATTTATAGGCAGCAGTTTTCTGAAATCATAGAAATCGTTTATAAAATATCATTTCTTAGAGTTATAAAATTGAACCAAATGTTGCCAATAGTGTTGCCTGTGTCTAAAGTAGAGTTTTATGTAAGGATTAGTTTTAATTGGCAAAATTAAATAATTCATATAAAGTTTTTTCGTGGTATTTGAAAATTAAGAAAAATATTTAAAATATCAATCAGTAGAGCTATAACTCAGTAGATTGATAATAATAAAAAGTAATAATGTGCTCCACATACGGAATATTTCTGAGATCCATCAATGTCACTAACAGATGATGGATTGGACAGGTAAGAGGGTGAAAAGTTTTCCCAAATAATTTGTGCAGAAGTTCATGCATTGTTCGGTATTTTCGCTTTTATCAAGATCAATTTGACAATTAAAAGCATGATTTGAATTTATAAAACTGTTTTATAAATTATTTGGATCGAAATAAGAAAAATGCATCAAATTAATTTCTTATAACGAAAATAATATAAGCCTACAATATAAACAAATAATAAAAAAATTATTGTCATCGGAAAAGCTTTACATGGAACAAATGAACAACTTTTAAACTTCTTAATCAAAAAACTTTTTTTAAAAACTTTCTAATTTAATGCTAATATAATTTAATGCTTAATGCACACTTTGCTTAATGTGTAAAACTTAATGTTTGCTTAATGTGTTCGTCGATTGCTTTTTAATATTTCTAACTTAACTTTATAATGAAAAGAATATTGCCAGATTGTATTTTTGCTTCATGTTTTCAAGAAAAAATATTTTAATTTTTTCTTCTATTTTTCCTTTTTTGTCTCAAAAAAAAATTGTTCTAGTTGTAAACGAAACGTCCTTAATATTGAATAAATAAATTTATACAATTTATTAATGTTGAGAAAATTACTTCGTGTTATGCCACTAATTAAAAATTAAACAACAGTTGGACAAAATATTTTGAAACTAGCAATAAAAAAGGCAGATAATGGAAAATATTGTCATGATAGTTAGTTAACAAAATTTGTTAGCCAATTACCAGTTCAATTAGGAAATCAACTCTGTTGTATGGCATGGAGAAAAAAATCCTGATATAGTTAACATGCAGTATGGTAATGCCATTTCTGGTAAAAAGAAAACCATAATTCCAGTATTAAAAACCAAAATATACTGTATTTTAATTATTTATATGATAATTTTTCTGTTCATATGGTAACGGTTTAACATAAATTCTGGTTTTCAAAATGAAAGTTATAATTACAACGCATTTAGTGTCAAATGAAAAATTGAAAAATAAACTTAACTGATACCACATTCCTCAACTTTTATTACATTATGAAACCATCCTTTATTGTTCATTTTACCAAAGTCAGTACCAAAGTATTTCGGTTAAAATGACTAATCTTTTTGGTAATCCATATATCCAGACGCGTAGTAAATTTTGTAGTTTTAGCCATTTTTTATTCTAAGTGTTGAGTTAGAACATTAATCTATGACGCTTGATTTGACCCGGAATAGCTTTTTATACCCTAAAAACATCGTAATGTTTGTTTTAACTGTGTCATTTTAAAATATATGTTTAAATGTTTAACCATTTACAATTCCTACTTTATATTGTGAACCGTTCTGTAGCTATATATTCAGTATCTATATGTATTATATGGAAAATTAAGCTTTGAAATTGCATTCCAAAACTTTTCAGAATTTTACTTGGTCAAAGTTCTTTCTAATTCTATCAAGCATCCCATAAATTGTTTGAAGAAATCATGAATTCTTAAAAAAAATATCGAACGTAATGTAATAAAGTTCCAATAAAAGCAAAAAGCAACGTAAATAAAAATGAACGTAAGCTTAGAAAGCAACACTATTGACAGAAGTTTGGTATTTTTTACGTATTTTATTGTCACTTGAAAGGAAACAAAAGTCACTTTGTTTTAATCATAGAAGAGTAATAGCATTGCTTCGTCGTTTACCAAACAAACAGCCAATATTTTCCCTTGCACTGAGATGCATTGGGGCAAACTATTCTGCTTTTTGCACTTAACGGTTTTTTTCCCCTTTGTCTCTTTCTATTCCTTTTCAGATGCTTTGTTTCAACTAAATATTTCTTTTGTTTTCTATAGATTTTTGTTTAGAAATAAGTTACAGTTTCTGGTTTTGTTTTTCCTTAAAAAATATTTTTGAGTTGAAAGCTGATTGCATTTCATTTGTTAACATAAATTAATTACTTCTATCAACTTTATTGCTACATACATCGAAATATCTAATACCAATTTTCGAACATACAATGTGAAACATTAAATTATTGGAAATTATAATGATTTAATTTATTTACTAAGTTGTATGCGTCTTCTTATTAAATCATTATGAATTACATATTTATAAGGCCGTTATAAGTATACAAGCATCGCAAACTTCAATAAGTTATTTTCATACTTATGATTTATTAGGCCATCTGTTGATAACTTCAGAAAATACAAAAAAAATGAAGACAGGCTTTGTGTGCATAAATGTGGGTAACAGTAAAGGTTAAAGTGGGGTCAAGAAAGAGAAACCAACAATTGGGGAGCTATTTTCCCTTGTGTGTTATGTGCCCGTTCATGAAAAATATCTTATCAAATTTATTTGGAATTTATAAGCTTAGTTATTTATAAACATAAAAGTTAAGTGTATAAATCAGCGCATTTACTCTATTCTATATCGAATAAATATAGATTAATACGTAGTCTTCATCCAAGCAAAATTAGTTTTTTTTCATCGAAGCTAAAGAAAAAAAGCTTCAAAAAGATACCGCAAAAATAAATGTGGGTATTTTCCATATAATAAAAATATAAAAGGAATCTTCTTGGATTACATTATTATATATTTTTTTCATAAAATTAATGTTCTTGTAAATATTTACAAAGTTAACCATCCACATAAATTTTTTTCTTACAAAATAAATGCAGTTTACTATAAAAAATTAATTTGTAGAAAATTATTTTGTAATTCTTGTGACAATTGAGTGTACTATGGTAAGGACATTTCTAATAACTGAAAACATGATTCGGGCAATAAAAACAAAATGTATGGTACTTAAACCATTATTTTGGTAATTCTTTCGTTCGCATGGTAACGGTTTACAGAATATACAGGTTTTCAAAAAAAATTATAGTTTTCCTTATCATACATTTAGTAAAAATACAAAATTTGAAATTAAAATGGTTTTAATGCCAAATAAATGGTTTTAATTCCAAATAAATGGTTTTAATACCAAATAAATGGTTTTAATACCATGCTCTAGGGTATCATAATATAATTTTTTGTCCCGCAGTAGACTGATAGTTAAGACACCGTTCCCAGTAGAACACCGAAGTCAAGCATCACTGACCGCGGTCAGTGTGCGGGTGGGTGACCACTTGGATCAGTCTACGAAGGACCGAGGGTGTGCGATATTGGTCCTCGCTAAACTGTTCTACCGTAAAATGCTCGACATCATGCGTAGGTCGTCGGGCTATCGAAGCGGGTGTGCTCTTCAGAGGATCAAAATTGTGATGGTATGTCTTCGGATCATCCTCAGGGATGTTTCAGAGACGATCGCCAATAGCCCATTGTGTAGCTCTAGTGCTACGTAAATAAATTACAACAACGTGGTAATAAAACCATATCTTAAGGTTAATTTTACCAAAATTGATTAACAAAGTCCTTCGTTAGAAATTAACATACTTTTTCGGAATCCCATAAAGTCAGAAAAAGAAAATTTTACGGTATTCTAACAATTTCGACCATACTTTTTTTCAGTGTATTGAAAGAATTTTTCCGAAGCAAGTAAAATACGTTGAACTAAAAACCTAATTTATTTTTTAATAATAGCAGAACGCTTCACCTACGAATTAATACATTGGATTTAATTCGAGCTGTTTTATGCAAATTTAATTTCGTTAAGATCTTGAAAACACTTATTTGCTTAATTCTATCTCGTTCAAGATAAGTTAAATAAATAAATAAGTTAACAGCCAAAATAATAATTTGAAAACTAGATCATTAACCAAACAAAGTTTTATTTATAACGTACTTCAAACGAATTGAGATTTTTGAAATGGATTTTTCAACATAATATTTGATAAAAACTCAAATTTACTTTCCACTTAAGTTGCAAATTAAAGTCTGTATAAGAGACTATAATTAGATTAGGGAAACCTCTAAGGTATAAAGTTTCACTAATTTAAATTCAAGAGATTCATTCGAAGTAATGTTAAGTTACTAGAGAGTAGAAAAAACGCTTGTTTCAATTTTTTTTCTTTCACAAAAATATCAAGTATTATAGACATTCTTTTGGATTTTCCTTGTTATTATTTTTATTAAAGAAGTTAAGGGAGATAAAAGATTTATTATCAAAGCTAATCTGCAGCTCGAAAGCCGTACATGTGCACATTACCCAGTTAATCTGCAGGGTAATAGATTTGTTTCATTAAAGAATGGAATCAAGTGTTTTTAGCATTTTATTATGTACATTAACGACCTCCATTTTCTTAACGAATTCCGTATCATTTATATTATTAAATGATGATTGATTCTGTCTACTAATTTGCTGATTGCTTTGTTGTAATACTTGATTTAGATATGTTATCGTTAAAGTGTGAAATCCGTTATTACATAGAATAACTAGGTATTTCATGAAATAACTAGATAAGCCAGTTGAAGTATATTAAATTATTAAATTCTGCAGTTTAGCGAGGTATTCTATAGAATAACAACATCTGAACTTCAGAGATAACTTACACACTAAAGTACTGAACTGAGAGAAATTAAGATACGCTATCGTTAAAGTGTGGAATCCATTATTTCATAGAATAATTAGGTATTCCATGTAATAACTAGATAAGTCAGTTGAAGCATATTAAATTATTAAATTCTGCAGTTTAACGAGGTATTCTATAGAATAACGACATCTGATAGCTTATGAGGTAACTTATTCATTAAAGTGCTGAATTGAGAGAAATTAAGATATGTTATCGTTAAAATGTGAAAACCATTTCACATTCATATTTCATAGAGTAACTAGGTATTTCATAAAATAACTAGACAATTCAGTTGAAGTATATTAAATTATTAAATTCAGCAATTTAACGAGGTACTCTATAGAATGACGACATTTGACATCTGAGCTTCAGAGTTAACTTATACACTTAAGTTCGCAGAAAATCAAAAGGATCCCTGAATATAATTTTATATAATTTTACAATAAGCATTCCCAAATGAACTCCATTTTAGATAATTCAATTATTTTTAATTTTTTTTTATTTCATTTAAATTTTCGTACAATATTGTATATGGCTTACATTTATAATCAATAAATGTACAATTTGTTTGGATATATTCATACTAGTTTAAAAAATTGTCAAACATATTGTGATTTTTTGATATTTAAAAACTCATAAAATATGAAAAATTACTTTATTTCTACATTAAATGCGCTTAAGCTTCGGGCCAATTTTAACTGATTAATTTATCACAGAGACTGATAAATCAATAAAACTCAGCTGAGACCTTGTATTTATTTGACGTTAAAAGTCGATAAAAGGAACATGCTTATGCATTTACTTGCAACAATGTGCTATCTTTTATCCAAAACAGAGGGATAGCTTTAATAATTTAAAAGCGCTGTAAGACTTGTCAATTTTTTTCCAAAGCTATGTATCAACGAAATGATTTTCAGGAGAGCATTTGTGCAAAATGGTTTTTTTTCTAATGAAAGAAGCCATCAAAAAGCAATTTTCTGCGAAGAATCGTAGTAGGAAATGTAACTCCATGTCTGAATATATGAAAATAGATTAGTTATATAAGATATTTCTAATTCACACAATACGAATTTTATATTAAGATAAAGGATGTAAATATTTATTGTATTTGTATTTTTAGAAGGGATCTTTTTTATATACTAAACTTAAATTTTTGCCGCTTTTTTCTTTTTTACTTTCGTTTAGTTTTAATAATCTCTTTGAAAAGCAGAATGAGTTAAAAGTTATTAAATTCTCTTTGGTGTAATAACTGATAATCTTATGTTAGACCAATCACAAGTTAAAGCAAATTCTGGTAAGACAGGCGTACTGTATAGCAATAACAGTTCTGTTTTTTTTATAACTATTATAAACAATTCTTTTGTAATGAAAAATAAAATATGCGGCATTTAAACCCTAGGAAGGTAGATTTTCCCCCTCATATGGGTACTGGAAATTCTGATTTTCTGAATTATACTTCTTATTATCACATATTTAATAATAAATACAAAGCTGAAAAGTAAATTTAACTGAATAAATGGTCCTTATTGCCGAATTTCATCACACATGTTAAATTAATATTTCAATGCTAATTTTACCTAAAGCATCACCAAAGCGCATTGGTGAAAATTATTCAGCTTTTTGGTGTTCCCATGGAGAAAACATAGTAAATTTTGCCATACTCTGGTAATTTTGATTACATTTTTTTTCTCAGTGTGAAAAGCAGTAGTGTAAGCTAAGAAATTAAAAAATCCCATTAGTATAGCAACTGATAGTCTTATGCCCTGTCAAGTATAATATCTTTATTTGAACCTACAGAAAAATATAAAACACCTTTAGCCCCTGGTTGTCTGATGTTAGACCAATAAGAATATCGTTACTATAACGTACAGATTACCCACATTTTAACCTAAAAAACACCATCAATGCGAAGGAGGCAAAGAAGAATATCATCCAGTCATCCAATGAACAACTAAAAGCATTAAAATTTATTTACAGTCTAATTTTTTTATTCTGAATAAATACAGTCTCTGGCCATATTATTAGAAGCAAAATAAGATTCTATGTAAGATTATAATTATCAGGTGATACTATACAGCTGTATTGTTTTTACTCGGATGAAACCGGTTTGCATTTGTTCACGCTTAATTGGTTAACATTGTAATGCAATACGTTAAAAATAAATACAAATAGGAAGTAGATTAGTATATGAAAAAATCACCTGAATAAAAACGCATTACATGTAAGTTTAAATATAAAAGTAGTGCATATAAATTTGTGCAAATCATGTAATTATTAAAAAACAACAGTGCATCTAATAATTTGACCTAATTATTATAATATACGAATATAATGCTTGATATAATAAATATTCTATATTTGAGCCATGATGGCTCAGGGGTTAGAGCGTTCTCCTAGCAATAAGGTGAACCGGGCTCGAATCCCGCTGATGACTGGTCGATACGAATCCGCATCCGGCTTGCACAGACCACAGTGCTAACGTGAAATATCCTCAGTGGTAGACGAATCATGGGTTAGAGTCCCTTTGCCGTAAGTCTAACCGTAGGAGGTTCTTGTGGGCTTTCACTTAATGTAACGCAGATGCGGGCTAGTTCCATCAAAAAAGTCCTCCACGAGGGCAAAATTTCTCCCAATACTTGATCTAGGAGTTCCCTTGTCTTCTGGATTGGGCTCAAAATTACAAGGCTTCGGAGTTGAACATTGGTAGTCGTAAACCCAAATAATTGGGTCAGCTGTTCAACAACGGTTATAAAAAAAAATCCTATATATATAATATATCGTCTAATTTATCCTATCGTCAAATTTATTGTATCTATCGTCTAAGTTGAACTAATTGATACACTAACGTAAACAAGTGCAAACCGGTTTCAGTCGCATAAAAACAATAAAGATGTATAGTATAACCTGATAATTAAGGTTTTACATAGAATCTTATAGTGCGTCTAATAACTAGGCCAGGGACTGTATATTTGGATAAAAAATATTTTGTAGGGAATATGATGTATAGATATAATAATTAAATTTCACATCATTACAGTTTATATATTCTTCACACTTGAAAGAGTAAAACTATGTTATCTGTGCTTTCTTTTAATATTTAAAAAAAAATTGCATTCCCGTTAATGATAACATCCTCTTTAACCATGCCATTCTCTTCTCAAAAGCATCGACAGTAACATATAATGGAGGACATACTTGAAATGTAAACCCTTTATTTGCTTCATAAATCATAAAGCCGGCTCATTTCAAGTAGATCTTTCCATTTCAGTATCGCACTATAAGATTCTATGTAAAATCTTAATTATTAGGTGATACTGTACAGCTTTATTGTTTTTACGCAACTGAAACCGGTTTGTACTTGTTTACGTTCGTGTATCAATTGGTTAAATGAGACGATAGATAATATAAGTTCGACGATAGGATAAATTAGACGATATATTACATGAATATAGAATATTTATTATATCAGGTATAATATTAGTATATTATAATAATTAAACCAAATTATTAGACTCACTGTAGTGCTTTAATAATTACATGTGTTGCACTAGTTTATATGCCATACTTTTATATTTAAACACACATGTAATGGGTTTTTATTCAGGAGATTTTTTATATACTTCCTATTTGCATTATTATATTATTTTTATAGCTTTGTTGCATTACAATGTTAACTAATTCATACACGAACATAAATAAGTACAAACCGGTTTTAGCAGCGCAAAAACAATAATGCTGTATAGTGTCACCTGATAATTAAGATTTTATGTAGAATCTTTTATTGCGCCTAATAATATGGCCAGGCACACTGCGTATAAGATGTTCTAAATTTCAAAAAAGTTACGTTAACCCACTTTTTGGGAAATTAGAATGCTAAATTAGCCGATATATTAACCGTAAGGCGTAATAGATTTAATTTAAAATATTACAGTTGGGCGAGCTTTTTCTGGTTGGCAAACAGATTTATGGAGCTCTGTTTTTAGAACCATAGATTTCAATTAAACTTTTTCCTCCACCATACCATCTCTAAACATTACCATTAAAAGCGAGTTTTTATGTTTCTTTTAATTTTCAGAGCTACGCTGAATGAATATTAATGAATGCATCATTTTTTACTGTCAAATGAAGTATACTTTTTTTTAATGAATATTAAGCGTCTTGTGCTAAAGGATTTTAACGAATCAATACTTTTTAAATGAAGACTTCAAACATACAGCTTGAGTTTGGATTCGAAACGGTTTTATCCGTTTCATGATATTTAAATTTTATTTATTATATTTCTCTATTTGATCATAGAACTTTATATTAAAATGTAATCATATTGTAATGAACTTAGAAAACTATATAAATAATAATATATTTCGTGAAAAAAATTTAAATAATGGCATGCTAGATTATTATTAATAACAAAAATTTATTATATAAAATTTTTATGTCAATGCGTGTGTTGTTGTTAATTGAAAAAGTACTAATCATTTTATTATTTTTCCAAGTACTATTAAATCTTTTTTTTTTTTGCTTAAGACTTTTCCGAATTTTATAAAACTTTTAAAAATGCAATTTATTTTTATTGTTTCGCATTTTATTGGCAATATAAATCTTTAAACTAAAACATGAAAAGGAAAAGATCCGTTAAAAAAGGTGTCATACTTGAAAAGGAGGGAGAGGTTTCCTGAAATTTTAACTGTTTGTGATAAAGAGAAAGGAGGTTTATTAAGTGATTTATTTTTTCCATCTAATATATATAATCCCGTATAATCTTACGCATGTGCAATATTTCAGAAGGGATGAACTAACATGCGATAGAAAACATTTTTCTCTCAGTTAGCAGCTCCATCTGTTAAAGTACATTAAGAAAGTGCTTTAATATGAAAATAAAATATAGTAATGTCTAATTTTCTTTCATCTAGATAATTAAAGGTAGACTAGCTTTAACAACTTTTTTTTAAACATTGATATAAAATTTTTAAAAACTAGTTTGTTTTATTATGTGTAAAAACTAGCAAAAAATATATTACTATTTTCAAACTTTTTATCAATGACAATTTTTAGGTAAAAATAAGAATTTTTTTTTCATACTCTAAACACTGTGACAAAATTATATCGCATAAAACGAAAAAGTAGTAGAGGATTTTATTTAGAAGGCTATCAAATATGTTTTGTAACTGTTATCTTAAAAGCAGGTGCATATTATACTGAGTTAGGGATCAACGTAGTTAAAAAAGCGAATTTTTGCAATTTCAATACTTCTCTAAACATGCATTAAATATGAAATTCGACATTATTTGTTAATTCACTGTTATCACCTTACTCAAAAACTGCTATAACTTAGTAAATATTTGGAGTACAAGCGAAAATGAAGTATTTTTGGAAAGCTATGGTTACTGGAATTTTAAATTTATAATTAATTTAATGTCGAAAATTTTGTCCGAAATCATGTTTTTGCGCTAGTCAGATACTTTAATAGAGTGTTCAAGAAAGTGTCAAGTTCAGAGAAAAGTGAAATCAGGTAAGAGTAAGATATGAAGTTTCCAATGTTTTTAAACTATAAAATGAAAGCAAATTGTTGCAGGATAACCTCTCCACTGCGTAATTCAGAGTAATCCTGTACTTATTTGTTTGCATTTGGATAATTTGAAGATATTGCTGGGATAGCCTAATTGGACTCGTGTGCGTTTGAACGTCAGTTTGAATCCCGCAGGCTGAAGAATCCCCGTGTATTAAATGGTGGCTGCTGCACGTTAAAGTCTTCGGAGTTACAAAGTCTTGCAATAACGTTCTCGTAACAATAAATACCTCTGGGAGTATTGAATTAGAGATTGATCGTTCTCTGGTTCCAGTCAAAATTACGATCTGTAGAAGAATAAATGAAGTATGATTGGATCCCCCCTGTAAAACGGGGTGTCACGTGTGTGTGGCTAATATCTTATTCTTGTTCATAGATGGCACCACTGAAAAAAACAAGAAACGCACCCTCTGCCTTAAAAATTGATCGATTCCCAAACAGGCTAGCCGGTATTGGCAAGTGGCATAAGTAAAAATAGCAACATAATTTGAAAGCATTTTTCATGGTTTAGTCTTGGTCAAACAGAATTCGATTTTTCCATACTTTTGATTTTAAACTATTTATGTTGATCAGAGAGAATTTGATATAAATGGTTTCTCTCTAGGTATGGCGTTTTCTTAAAGCTAAATTTGAATCTTTGTGAGTATACCTAGTTTCTACTATCCAGAGAAAAAAAATTCTATCATTCTGTTTAATTGATTTTTCAAAACATTAACCAGGTTTAAAAATTTTCGGTAATTTGCATTAAATATGCAGGAAAGTAACAAAAGAAATAACATTTAAATTTACTTTCCTAATGCCGTTGGTGTTCAGCAATGAAAACAAAAATGAAACAGAGTTGAAAATCAAATCCTACGATACGCTAGAGACTCATAATAAAGAGAAGGAAATTATCCTTAACAATCTCTTGTTGTTTAACAAAACACTCATTAAATAAAGAATACAGAAAAACTTAAACAAAATTTTCTTTTGAATTTCTAAGTTCACAAACGTAACTCCCCAAACTCATTTGCTTATTAAACTACAGATTTTACCGAATGACTGCAACTAAATGACGAGATAAAAATAGAAAAACGTTTTTTGCCACTTTTCCCCAACGAAAAAAAAAATATCGTTTTTATTTTTCTGACTTATATGCTTACAAAGATTATAGTCAATACCTAGAGATTATGGAATTGTCTGAGGACAACATAAATAGATGATGAGCAATATTTTAGTCTAGAAGTATTCTGACATCCTGTGGGATTACAGAACATTCCTACAACTTTTCTAAGTCGAGAGTACAGCCAACACCTAATCATTATGGAACAGTCTGAGGACAAGGCCAATAGATAACGAGCAATATTTTAGTAAGAATATCCTGACATCCAGTGGAATATCAGAACATTCCTACAACATTCCTAAGTTGAGAGTACAGTCAACACCTAATAATTATGGTATAGTCCGAGGACAGCATCAATAGATAACGAACAATAGTCTAGTAAGAATATCCTGACATCCAGTGGGATATCAGAACATTCCTACAATATTTCTAAGTACAGTCAACACCTAATTATTATAGTATACTCTGAGTATAACATCTGTAGATAACGAACAATACTTAAGTTGGAATATTCTGGCAACCAGCGGGATATCAAAACATTCCTTAGTTGAGATTATAGTCAAGACCTAACAATTATAGTATAGTCTAAGGACAACATCAATAGATAACGAGCAAGATTTTAGTAAGAATGTTCTGATATGCAACGAAAAACATAGTTTTTCTAAGATGCATAAACTTTTGGATGTCAAAAAAAAGATGCAAAAACTGGCTTCCAGAAAATCGAATACATTTATAGCTTCTTCCATTTTTTTACTTGATTTCTATTAAGTCATTAGACATTTTTTAAAAAAACAGTGCGTTATACTGTTTACGAGCGATGTCTTAGTAAGGAATGCTCTATCATGCACAGGAAAACACTGTTTGTTCTTAGTGGAAGTAACTAAGTTAGTAACTACTATTAAAAACTCGTGAAACATATTGGTCCCAAGCAAATCGCATATATTTCTATACTCTTCCATTTTTTAAATGTTTTTTTTTTCAAATTATCAACCATTTTTGAATATCCGGCCATTTGTGTTAACTATATAACAAAACAAATAGAATATAAATTCGCTTTCCAAACGTCAAAGGCGTTTGTCAAAGAAAACAAAGGTGAGACAGCGTTTAGAGCCTACGACGCACAAGAGACTCGTAATAAGCATAGGAAATTGCCCTTGGCAGTTGGAATAATAAGAAGAATACTGAGTCTTTTATTGTTTAAGAAGACACTCATAAAGGAAGGAATACAGGAAGACTGAGGCCAAAATTTGTTCTGAACTCCCGAGTTCACAAACGTGACTCCGTATTTGGATGAGAAACGCATTCGCTTATTGAACTACTGATTATACCAAATGACTGCAACCAAACGAGGCGATGAAAATAGGGAAACGTGTTTGCCGCTTTTCCCCAAAGCAAAATGGTGGAATAAAATTCTATTTTTGCTTTCCTAACTTAGATGCTTACACAGAATGCTAAGTAATGCAGTTTATTGATAAAAATATTATTCAAAAAGTGTTCGAGGTTCACTTTAATGCAGAATTTTAATTAAACACTTTTTTAAAAACTCTTTTCGGTATTTTGTGTTAACTTAGCTCTATCCAAAATAAGTGAAAATCCTATTTTTTAGGCAATTTAATAATAAATGATTATGAAATACAGCATGAGATATCTGTATCTTTTTCTGCGATAAAGTTGAAATTTTCTAAACACTGCTCACTTCCAAATAATAATGTTTTCACATTTGTACTTATTTTCAGTTATGTAGATCTAACAGAGACAGTTATTCATCATCGAAATTTCTTTACTTTAAAAAATCACTTATTTTTGAATATGAATGAAAAAAAATTCGAGCTACTTTTTTTAAATTTATATTTTAGTACAAATTTATTTATACTAATCTAACAAATGTTTAGTAACAATTAGACTGTTTTTTTATAATTAAAAAGTACTAAAATATAATTTTACTTGTAATTAAAGAGTCAGAGACAATATTAAGAAGGGGCAAAGTTGTCCCATTTACGTTAAAGGGTTAAAGAACATTTTTGAAGAATCAAGTACAAAAATCAAGTCCTTTTCCAGCTTAATTTATATTTAACTGGTTTACAGAAATGGGACAAGAATTGATATTTTGCGAAATATTATCTGGTCATTTAAAATCCGTCAATTTTGACTAGAAATATAAAATCAATATACATTTTAACTTTAGACAAAATAGTATAAACAAATTTTCTCTTTACAAACTTAATAGAGCTTAATCATAAAACTTAAAACAAGATTAGTCTAGAAGTTATTATTCGAGTTGTAGTCTCTGAATTAAAAACATGCTCATTTTTATTTTCCGTCAATTTTTTTCATTTTTATTTTAGCTGTATTCTCATTAAAATCTAGATAAGTATATTATTCTTATTAAAATGTAAAAAAGCATGATATTTTGTAAAATATTATCTGGTCATTTGAAATCTGCCAACTTTAACTAGAAATACATAATCAATATAAAATTTAACTCTAAACAATATAGCATAAATAAATGCTTCTCCTTAACTTATCAGTATAGATTTTTACTCTAGATTATAAAGCCTAAATTTAGATTAATCTGAAAGTTATTCGAGTAATAGACTCTGAATTAAAAACAGGCTCATTTTTTTCTATTAATTTTTAAAAAAGCCATTAGCGAAGCTTAGGATAAACATAGCTGTATTCTTAATAAAATGTAGATAAGTATTAAAAAATATTTGGAATCTTGAAAATATTAAGTTAATATCACGACTTTTGAAAACTGGCGAAAGTCATCAGTTTATAGAAAGAATATAGAAATTATCTGATATGCATTCGGGTAATATATAGTAAATGATCTCCTTATCAAACTGTTGGGATCATAGTTACTAAATTGTGACTAACTACTATATTTTGGTAGTCAAAAATCCATATTCGTCAAAAAAAATACATGTTTATGCATAAAAAGTAAATTTTTATATCTGATTTTATAATTTAAATTATAGTCCGAACTGATTATTTCGCCTATTTCATGTCACCCCCGTGAACAGGGTTCTAAATACATCTTTGTTATGTTTAATAAATAAGATTAAAAACAAAGGTAATATTTTATCTTGTCATTATAACACAAATATTTATTGCAATATTTGGACATGAAATACATATCTTGGTTTTAAGACTACCTTGGATTCTAGAAGTTAGCTACAAATATGTTATGCCACAAACTTAGAATGGACATTTTAATTGTTTGGAGAACGAAACTATGTTGTGGTTTTCTTTCATTAAATAGCTTCTTTTGCTATGAACAATCAAACTAAAAATTTATAAATTTTAGCTTTGTAAACCTATCAAACAAACAATATCTGCATTAATAGCTTTTTGTACAATCATAAAAATTAAAATTTTTAAAAGCATCTTTTTTGTAATAAATTAAAAAATATCTCATAATCCCATACATTATGCCCATAATAAATTTTAGTTGACAAAGAAAAATGATTATGTCACTGCGAGATATAAATTTTCAGAATAACTTTTTCTCTTAGAACTCCTTGTCAGTACAGAGATCTAATTAAAAGTACTACTAAATAAATTTCATATTTTCTTAGAAAATTATGTAATTAAAATAACTTAAATTATTTCACAACGAAATTTTTCTCTTACGTTATTTTTTTAAATAAACAAAAACTCGTTTTAAATAACACTTGCAATTTTATATCACCAATTTAAGTTTAAAGAGCATATAACGCATGAAAGTAATTATAAAAGAGATAGGCATCTGGTTTAGCAAATTTTAAACTCACTACTTAAACATAAAAGCATTTAAATGAAACTTTTTCTTCGAAAAACGTTCTCGAAAGTTGATGGCATATTTCAAACCATTTATGTGAACCGGATCGACTACAAAGGATATGCAAATGAATTATAACGCAGTTCTATCAATTCCGTTAACCTATTTTTTCTAAGAAAAAAAATAGAAGCTTTGGGACTGAAGGAGTTAAGCATTTACTTTAGCATTGAATGGAGTCTATTATAGACCATTTTCCTAGATGGTGGTTTTAAATGACTTTCTTCGAAAAAAAAATTATACTTTAGATATATCCTAAGAATCTTCGAAAAATAATTTTAAAACTTTCCAAAAAGTTTAAAATTAAATATTTTTGTAATGCTAATTTTAACTTTTATGGATGTGTAGCTTTGCCAGCAAAATTTAATAAATTTGTCTGGCAATATATTTTTACTTGCTATAGATTTCACTAAGCATTACCGATATTTAGACATATAATCCTGTTGTCTGATGAAAATATGAACAACGATTTAAAAAAAAACACCCTAAATGACTTTTGATCTAATGATCAGATTTTTACTAGGACTCAAACGTAATCGTTCACGGGGCTGTCACTAACACCTCCTAGAAGAGAGAAAGCCTCCACACGGATTTTATACTTTATATTATTACCGTCATTGAACAGCCGACTCGATTTTGGGTTTGCGACTGCTTATGTTCAACTCCGTAGCATTGTAATTTTGAACTAATTCAGAAGACAAGGGAACTCCTGGATCATTACCCCAAGCGGTATGATTTGTTATGGGAACATGGAGGGCTTTGTGACTTGACAGATTTAACGTGCATCAGTCACCATTTACTACACGGGGAGTCTTCTTCCGGTGGGGTTCAAACTCACAACCTCTTAGACATGGGTCCAGTGCCCTACCAAGCAGGCTTTCCCGGCCCCCTCTACACAGATTTTATTTTTCATATTATAACCGTCGTTAAAGAGCCGACCCAATTTTTGGGTTTACGATTACTAATTTTCAACAGCCTTGTAATTTTGAAACCAATCCGGAAGACAAGGGAACTCCTGGATCAAGCATTGGGCGAAATTTTGCCTTCGTGAAGGACTTTCTGATAGAAATAACCCGCATTTGAGTTACATGGAGAGGAAGATCACGAGAACCTCCCACGGTTAGCCTGACGGCAAGGGGACTTTAACCCATGATCCGTCTACCACTGAGGATATTTCATGTCAGCACTGTGGTTGGGGCAAGCCAGATGCGGAATTCATATCGACCAGCTATTGCCGGGATTCAAATCCGGTTCACCTCATTGGAAGGCAAGCGCTCTATCCCCTGAGCCATCACGGCTTCTCCGCACAGATTATCAGAAACGAGAATATGATCCGAACGTTGTGACAAATTTCATTCTCCTACCCCACTGCGCAGTTTATCTTTGTTATTTCGGACAATTGCTTCTTGTGGAGACATTTACTCTTCTAGGAGAACTAATGTGATCACAAATTATGTTATTTAATAAGTGCAGACGATATATTTTAAGAAAAATCTGAATAAAAAGCACGAAAGTGTTTTCTCTGTGCAAACACATATGTTTCGACAGATTTAGATCTCTGATCCTCAAAATATGGTGGGTGTTCGATATCTGGAAAGTAAAGTCTGAATAGTTTAATCAGATGAGCTGTAGAAATTTAGGACCTTTAATTGGTAAATCATGCATTTTTCGAAGCTCATCATATCACGAGAATTTTTTAAGCGAATAAATTTTTTTTCCACACAAAAATGAAATTTATTTATCCGTAGATAATTCCGAGCAAAAAATAGTTTTTAATAATTATTTATTTTCCTTCTTCATTTGACTTAAAATTAGTCAAAAAAATTTTAAATTTGCAGGATAAGCAAATTTTTACATAATTTTTAAAAAAATATAATTATATATGGCAAAAAAAATTGATTCGATATTTATAATAAAACATTTGATCAAATAGTTCCTGAATTTTAAAAAAGTCATATACAATTGGAAGCATAATTTACGTCTCAATATTTTGAAATAAATTGTTTAAAAAAATATTCATTTAAATAGAACAAATTCGTGGTAAAAAATGCATTATATGATGAAATGGAAACTGTTGGTGATAAAAAAAAATTTTTAAATTCGATAGAATCGAATTATTTCTGCATCAAATAAACTTTCACAAATATTTTCAAACATTTTTAAGCTTCAATTCTCCTTAAAGGCAAAAATCTACGGCATCTATTGATGCACGCATAATATTTAATTTAACAAGTTCAAGCTATACATTCCAATTAGAATCCTTTGTTACTCGGCTAAGTAAAAATATGTCTTCTTTTAATTCCAGTAAGCACTTGCTTAAAAATACAACGAAACTTAAACACGCCCGAAGCCCATAGCTATCCGTGACTGTTGTATAATAAAAACGAAGATTAAACAGTAGAGATTATGAAGGACATTTGAAAGATTTATTTGTGTGTAAATTTCGAAACTGATTTAAAGCTGGAAGTCGTATTTCCTAGGAGGAAAAGGATTTTATTTTTGATTTGTTTAGTTTCAAAGAATTGTTTAAACAGAGAGCTTAGTCGAAGTAGAGACGTTTTAGTTAATTTGAAAAAAAATTTAAACTGTACAGCAACTTAAGTTTTATTTTTGAAACTGTTTTTCTCAAGAAAATTATCTTTCTAATATTATTCTAAAAATTGTTCTAAAAACCCTTTTCAAAGTTAACGAACTGGTCTGTGAATCCATGATGTGCAAATTTTACACAGACTAATATTCACAGACTAGCATTCTAACATTCATAGTCTAGCATTCTAACATTACACAGCCTAACATTCGTCAGACTCTCTGGATTTTAAAGTAATCACTTTTAAAGTTAACTTTTACTTGCGTTATTAATCACTTCAACTTAAATTTTTGACTTCTTTAATTTAATTTAAAATAATATTTATTTTGCATATTTTCGGTTTCTATTTATTTTTTATTTCTATACTTTTATTTATTTAGATATTTTTCTATTTTTTTTTATTACAGTAATTTATTTCTTAATGTTTCGTTATTTTATTAATTATTAATTAAAAAAAATTTTTTTAATTTCTGTTTGTATTCAATTTAATTTTTGTCATTATTTTTGAAATAGTCCCATTTTTACCTTTCGAAATATCAGTGTTCAATGAAGTATCAGTTAACATGCACAAATTTCATATAAAAGCGAATATAAAATGTCTTGTACGATTCTTTAAATTATGCTGTGATTAAAAACGCATTTTTGAAAAGTCTGATTAATGATTTTAATTTTATTGTTATTAATTTAAGACTTACCAAGTTAAAAACGTTTAATAGATTTTATATTTAAAAAAATCATAGAGGCTTTTGGAGAATAATTGACGTATAACATCGAAATTTCAAATTACTTTTCTTGCAGTTTAACATTGAATAATGAGCTTGCGTAAGTTTTAGTTGCTGATGTGACATATTGCTACACATAGAGTAATCAATTTCCAAAATAGATTTGAAATATAAAGATCTTACGTCAAGGTAATATTCTTTAAAATATTTCCCCCGTTAATTTGATTATTTATGGTGTAATGCTAAAGATTACTTCAAAATGAATATTAATGATTCTATTTCTTTTTCTTGCTATTCTAACGTGACTATTTTTAGAAATTCCTTTTCATCACATTAAGGGAATTCCAAGCATTACTTTTTAAGTTGCAAATTTAAAAATAAAAACAATACAATAAATATATATCCTTATTATGTAAGATATTGTTATAATTAGATAAATGCGTAAATTTTAAATATCAGGAAAATTTTTATGTTTATAAATTTCCACATACTAAAATAGAAAATAAAGAAACAATAAAGTAGTTCAAAAGAAAAACACACGAGGAGAGTAAATCAGATTATGTTGACAAGTACCTGCACTCAAAATACCGATATTTTTATAGTAAAATCCTTTTTAGCGGAACATGTTATGAAACAAAAAATATCTGTTATACTGTAATTTTTTAAATTAATCACTCTAATTAAGGAAATATTATTGTAAAAATTACGGTACGATAGATTTTGCTGTATAATAAATTTATTGGTACGGTAAAAATTAATTTTACGGTAAAATTGATTTTACGGATAATGCTCTAAAAGTGCCGGTACCTTATACCGTATTTTGGTCCTGCATTTTTTGCAGTGTACAGCTATCTTGACGCCATTACTTAGGCAAAACAGAACTAATATAGAGAAAAAAATGCAGAAAAAGTATAAAACTTCTTGAAATGTAAAAATTATTTAAATTTCTTTGTTTAGCTGTACTCTATGGTTTTTGCCACATTGATATTTTCTTCTTTGTGTTTTGATGACAGCAGTATGTTAGTAAACAAATAATTGGTAAAACGCAATGACCAATAGTTTGCCAAAGATTCTGGGAGGTTAAGCCTCTACAATTTCGATACTAACGCTAAGTTGTTTAGGCTTCAACTAAGGCCAGTTGTTTAGTCCCACCGATATAAGGATTTTTCAGAATGGCAGGATAATTCCAGAGCCTCTGAGCATGGTAAAAAATTCTAGAAAAACAACCGTACTGCACGGTAATGACATTTCTGGTTTGTGGTAAAATAAATACATAATTTATTTTATTGAAACTAGAATATACGGTATTTAAGTCATTCATTTAGTAATTTTTCCGTTCATAAGACAGCGGTTTACCAGAAAATTCTGGTTTTTAAAATTATAGTTCTTATAGCCACACGTTTTGTAAAAAATACAAAACTAAAAAGCAGATTTAAACACATTTGCGCCTTGAATCAATAAGACTATTCAAGGTAATGAAATAATGAAATTTTACCTGAATCACTAAATTTTATCACACATTATCAAACCATATTTTATTGTTAATTTCATCAAAATCATTACAAAAGCGCTTCGGTTAAAATTACCGAGCTTTTTGGTGTTTCCATAAAACCAGAAAACGATCAATTCTACCGTATTCTAGTAAATTCGACTATATCATTTTTCTCAGACAATAAAAATAAAAATTTCTAAAGACAATAAAAATTAAGCAAAAAATAACGAATGAAATATTTGGAGAAAAAAAATCGGAATTTTTAAACGGCTATCTATTAAAACGTATGAATATTGTGCTACACGAATGCATGAAATAGCAATCATATAAATAGAATAAATGTAAAAACAAAACGATAGATACATATCTTCATATTTTGCTGCTGGAAATTCCCTAACAGAACAAAAAAAAATCTTTTATCGATAAAGTTTTTTTTTTTATTAAATGTTTTTTACCAAAATTCATAGAATGAGCAGCAACAGAACTTTTTCTCTGGGGCTAAGAAAGAAAGGTAAGACTATTTACTTTTTGTAGAAGAACATTTGGTTAAAATATAAAATATTGTCTTTTTGCAGACATCTTATCGAATTTGAAAATATGACTATATTTAGATTCAGCTCAACGTCTTCTCTTTATCTTCGAAGATGTTCCATTGTAAATATTGAGAAACATCAAATAGCCAAAAGGTAGCCATTTTTATATACTTTTATCATAAATACAAAGCAATAAATAAGCCTAGTTCAGATAAATTTGAAACATTTTTAGAAAATACAGTGTCTATTTTTCCTTATTTTCTTTATTGGATTAAGAATAAGATGTATTATCAGCATTTGTACAATAACTACCTATACATAAAATGTTATTTTAGTGGGTTACAAATGGATTAATTGAGCCCAAAAAATGGCTCGAAATTTTAAAAATTCCTTAAACGATAATGGAGCTATAAATGTATACTGTGTGCTGCTTAGGAAACCAGCTAATTTAATAACAAAATTTTTATAACTTAATTACAAAAATTTTCAAAAGATTCTGCTGCTAACTTTATAAAGATATGAAACAATTAAAAAAAACACTATTTACAGCAACAATGCGGCTTAGGGTGAGAGCAATATTAACTGAGACCAGTATACACATTGTTACCGGAACATTGAAAACATTGATTGTAAAAGGACTTTAAATGCAACTGCGCACATTGTTTTATGATTTGCCCGTCAGCAGGATCCTCTGCTAACGATTTAAATCACTGTAAATAGTCATTACTGCAGTGTGGCATTACTGCGTGTTATTTTTTATTACTATTACATTAACATTAAATACGTGTTTGCATGATAATTTTTGAACTAAGTATTTCAAATAATTTATAATTTTTTTTTCATATACATTTGCATTTTTAAAGTGCTTTACAATTTCTGCGCAAAATTAAGAAAATGTAGCAATGCTACACTGTAAACGGTGGAGGCAGCAGCTCTTACGATATATATATATATATATATATATATATATATATATATATATATATATATATATATATATATATATATATATATATATATATATATATATATGTAATACAAAAATTAAATACTTTTGTATTAATAAAAGCATTAAAACTTCATTCCTTTTCATAAAATATCTTTATTAAAGGATAAGGGTAGAAATTCTATTTTGGGACTTCAAGGCTAAAAACATGCTGATGAATAATAATTAGATTTATACTTCAAAAGAGAAGTTATTTTAAGATCTTTCACTTCCATATATGGAAAGATTTGCTATGAGTAATAAATAAATTTGATGAGGCGTAAGAATACAGAAAAAGCATATGACTGGACTTTTTTACACTGTTTAATCATCCTATAAAACGCAGAGCACTAGTTTTTGCGTGGCTTTTTTGTTGTTTATCATGCTAAAATAAAATCCGTCAGCTTAGACGGGATATGTGTTCCCCCTCTCCCGCTTTGGAGAGGGGTTAAACTGCTATTTCACCATCGCAACTTAATAAAAGAAGATTATGCACAATCTGGACTCTTTAATCATGCTTCTTTCACCTAATTAACTAAAAAAATATCGGTGTGGATACACCGCATATTATATATATATATATATATATATATATATATATATATATATATATATATATTGAAATTACCTCATGCCACAAACATCTTTAAGACATTAAACTACAAAAAAAGTATTGATATCACATTAAAGCATTTATACACATATGAAATGTAAAAAGGCATCTGGAATCGATTTAGTAACCATTAAAATAGCATCACTCTTCACTTCAAAGCTATTTAACGGTGACAAATGGCACAGGTAAATGATTTATGACCGTTTGTTTTTATTTCAACGAAAGACGGTTGAAATGATAGATTATGTGTGAAAAACACTGATAAACAAGATTCATACTCACAGAATCATATAATTTTCGATGCGACTCATAACGTATTAATACTACATGCAATAAACTAGAAAAATTAAATATCGTATTATTTAATGTCTAATGAATTATTTTAATTAACAGTTTATAAACACCATCTATAGTACGTTTCATGTAAACTTTAAAATTTCGTTTATTTTACCCCTTTTTTAATAAAAAAAAAATTAAGAGTTTCCGTTTCTTGTTCAATGTTCTTTCGATTCTGATATTAGTTCTGTTTGTATTATTCTTTAAAGATCTTAAGCGAAATTTATTTTCCTAACAATTTGATCGTACAATCATAAATCATTCTACTTTTAAAAAGCATCTTATTTTTGTTACCTTTTTTCTTTGAACCCTTTGTACATTTTAAAACACAAAATTTCCCCTTACAATTTTGAAATTTCCTCTTATTTTCAAAAATATCTCATACCTGTTGTTATATTACTTAAAACCATAAATTTTACCATGACTTGTACCATTTTTAGTCTGAATTCAATTTATGTGTTGTTTTTGGTAAATTAACAAACTTTTTCCCTACGATAATTTAGCAGTATTATCAGAAGTCATTTTACATTTAAAAATTATATATACCTCAATAAACAATCTATAATATCTTAATAAAAATGTGTTTAAATAAAAATAAAAAAATTTTGTCATTTTCAATGTTATTTTAATTTTAAAAAAATATTTTAGCTTTTATATTACCTTTCTTTACATTCTTAATGGGTTAAACTATATATTTAATAATTTCATTATGGTTATATATGTTAAGCTAACAAAACTTGTCATACAAACAAATTTTTCGTACTATTTACAAAATTATTTTACTTTAAACAATTATATCTTTGATACCATGTTTCTTTAACCATATTAGATCCAAAAATATATTTCATAACTTAATTATAATTATATAAATGTTTTACACCTTTTAGATTTAAAAAAATGGACTTTATTACTTGGCTTTATATTATGGACTTTATATTATATATGGACTTTATATTATATATGGACTTTATATTATATATGGACTTTATATTATGGACTTTATTTCCTTTCAAAATTACTTGGCTTTTAAAAATATTTTAGCATTAATACTACCTATCTTTGTTCAGATTCGTTTATTTAAACAAAATTATAAGCGTTTTATTCTTCAAAAAATTTATTAAAAATTGTACTGTTTTTTCATAACAGTAAAATAATTTTGTAAATATTATTTACAATATTATTTTACTTTTAAAAAACATCTTATCTTTGATACCACTGTTCTTTAACAATATTAGATAATAGAATATATTTTATAAATTAATTAAAATTATGTGAATACTTAATTCTTTTTAGAATAAAAAAAAATAGATTTCATTACAATTCTCAAAATTGCTTGGCTTTTAAAAATATTTCATCCTTGATACTATTCATTTTTGGGGAGATTCTTTGATTTGAACTAAATTATATGTGTTTTATTCTTTAATTTTAAATAAATTAAAATTTTCTTTGCCATTTTTATAGTAATTTTAATTTAAAAAAATTATTTTTGATATTACCTTTCCTTAAACTCCTAATTGGTTAGACAATATATTTTGAGATTTGTTTATAATCACGTATGTTTTATTATTTCAACAAACAAAACTTGTTATAATTATGTCAATAAACAAAACATTTCGTACTATTTAAGAAAATTGTTTAACTTTTAAAAAACATCATATCTTTCCAACCATCTTTCTTTAACCATATCAGATTCGAAAATATACTATGTAACTTGATTACAATTGTATGAATATTTTGTTCCTTTTAGATTTATAAAAACAAATTATTTTCTGACCGCTTTTAAAATTATTTCGCTTTTAATTTATCTTTGATGCTATTTTTCTTGAAACTACTTATGATTCAACAGCGTATATTATTATTTGATTATATTTGCGCAAATAATAAAATACGCTTTATTTTCGTAGATTTTAAGTCAATTTCAAAACTAATTTAATTTTGCAAAGGAAAATGTAGAAAAAAAATTTTTTTTTGATATTAGCTTTCTCACATCAGCATGCAGAATTAACAATATATTTCATGATTTGATTACAATTAGATGTACATTTTTTGGATTTCAAATGTGCTGAATTGTTCCGTAATATTTTCAAAAATAATTTTCATTTTTAAAACATATTTCTATTGATACCATCTTTTTTCAAACTTCTTACGAATTCTGTGACATACTTCATGATTTGAATATAATCACAGATTATTTATTATTGTATTCTTAATGCGAACAAAATGTTTCTTTATTTTTTTAGAATTTTTCTCCCAATAAAAAATAGCTTTTCCGTGATGTTACATTACTTAACAGTCCTCAAGGCCAATACTACGTATTTCTTTTCAACTTAAAACACTATTTTTTCAGAAAACGGTACCGCGATAAGTTTGGTTTGATAAAATATTTTATCTTTGATGATACCCTTCTTTAAACTACTTATGTTTCAACAGCGTATTTTTAATTTATTATAATTGTGCGTGCTTTATATTTTGTAGATTTTAAGTAAATTTCCAAACTAATTTAGTTTTAAGAAAGAAAATGGAAAATGAAAATCTTTTTTGGTATTATCTTTCTCTGATCAGCATATAGAATTTACAATATATTTCATCATTTGATTACAATTACGTTTAATTTTTTATGAATTTTAAATCAGCAGAATTGATACGTAATATTTTCAAAAAATATTTTTCACTTAAAAAACAAATTTTTACTGAAACATTTCAAACTTCTTATAAATTCTGCGGCATACTTTATGATTTGATTATAATCACAAATGATTTATTATTGTATTTCTAAAGCGAACAAAATATTTCCTTATTTTTTTAGATTTATAAGAAATACCTTTTCCATGATATTACATTACTTAAAACACCTTAAGGCTGGTACTATGTATTTTCTGATCAACCTAAAACACTTTTTTTCTCCAGAAAATATCCTTGAGATAAGCTTGGTTTGATAAAATAAGGCTAAAAAATAAGTTTTTTTTCCTCCAGTGTAAGTTGTTGGTTTCATTCATTATTGAAGATCAAACACTCTCCCTTTCCTTTTAGTACAGTAGCACTAGCACTGTTCTTTCTTTTCTTCCAATCACTATATTAGCACTCATTGTTAGGTTTACCCTTTACCCTTAGGTAGAAAAAGATGTTGATACATTTATATAGTAGAGTACCTTTTTTGGTGGATACATTTTACTTATTTCTCTGTTTACTTGGATATCCTAGATATCAAGCTTTCTTTCACTTTCGCTCGAAGCCTAAAGAATGCTTTTAGAGTTGGAACATTTTTGCTGAATTGAATTTGTATTTTGAAAAGAAGCTTATTGAATATAAATTGCTGTTTCAAAAAGAGAAGAAAATGAAAAAAAGTTGTTAAAAAAGTTTAAAAAGTCGAAAAAATGATTAAATTTATTTTTGATCAAAACCGCAACTGAAGAGTCATAAAATATTTTTTTTCTCCAAAAATCTCCCTTCGATTTATTTATTTATTTTTCTAGTTTAAAAAGTTTAAATAGCTTTGAAAAAGATGCAAGCGCCGGAAATTTTGAATCTCATTTTTTTTTAGGTTTCTATGCTATAAGCAAATTTTATTATGGTATTTCGAAGACGTGGAGAATCGAATATTTGAATTTTAAAAGTATCTTTTTCAATAAAAATAAATACATTTTTAGGTTTTGCTAGATTGCAATCAATATTTTTAAATTTGTTTTTCTACGAAAGCTCACAATACTTTCAAGTAATAAAAGCAAACAAAATACCTTTTCCGAAAAGGAATTTAATAATTCCAATGAAGGGTATAGAAAATTATGGATATTGAGTACAAAAATATCACTATATAAATTAATATTTACTAAAATTAATTCTAATTAATATGAAATATGAAGGATTTTTTCATACCCAATCAGTGATTTCAACTTTATCCATATTTGTTGTCGAAAAAATTTGAATCTACTGTTAAAAAGCAAAATACCTATTTTTAAAGTGAATTTCATAATTCCCATGAATGCTTTGAAGAAAAATATTTACCTTTAGAACAATCATGGTTTTACTAAAATAATTCATATTTAAGTATATATATATATATATATATATAGATAGATAGATAGATAGATAGATAGATAGATAGATAGATATAGATAGATAGATATAGATAGATATAGATAGATAGATAGATAGATAGATAGATAGATAGATAGATAGATAGATAGATATAGATAGATAGATAGATAGATAGATAGATAGATAGATAGATAGATAGATAGATAGATAGATAGATAGATAGATAGATAGATAGATAGATAGATAGATAGATAGATAGATAGATAGATAGATAGATATAGATAGATATAGATAGATATAGATAGATATAGATAGATATAGATAGATAGATAGATAGATAGATAGATAGATAGATAGATAGATAGATAGATAGATAGATAGATAGATAGATAGATAGATAGATAGATATAGATAGATATAGATAGATAGATATAGATAGATAGATATAGATAGATAGATATAGATAGATAGATATAGATAGATAGATAGATAGATAGATAGATAGATAGATAGATAGATAGATAGATAGATAGATAGATAGATATAGATAGATATAGATAGATATAGATAGATATAGATAGATAGATATAGATAGATATAGATAGATAGATATAGATAGATAGATATAGATAGATAGATATAGATAGATAGATATAGATAGATAGATATAGATAGATAGATATAGATAGATAGATATAGATAGATAGATATAGATAGATATAGATAGATAGATATAGATAGATATAGATAGATAGATATAGATAGATAGATATAGATAGATAGATATAGATAGATAGATATAGATAGATATAGATAGATAGATATAGATAGATAGATATAGATAGATAGATATAGATAGATAGATATAGATAGATAGATATAGATAGATAGATATAGATAGATAGATATAGATAGATAGATATAGATAGATAGATATAGATAGATAGATATAGATAGATAGATATAGATAGATAGATAATTACAAAATGAAAAAAAACACGAAGAAAATTAAGAAAAACAACAAGTTTTATTTATTGCGCATAAGCTGCAAGTAAACAATTCACTGCAAGATATGAAGAAAAAATTACTGTACGATAGTGTATACAGTTAAAATACTATACTTTCTGCGTGTATTTCATCTTTAAAAGATATATTTTTACTAAATTTAAATCATATTAAAACAAATATAATAATAATTTATTAACTCTGGAAATTTATTTTATTAATAATAATTAAATCAGTTTTATTAATAATAAAAATAAGCTCTTCCATATTAATTAGGAACTATTTTCCTTTTCACTAAATTCTGGTCAGTAGATCAGCTAATTGATTAAGAACAATTTTCAATCAACATTACATCCTTTCCTTGTTTATCATTTCATATCTTGATTATAAGTATGTTCATGAAACAAATTTATATTATTAATATCAGTACAGTAAACAGTTACTTATAAGCAACAATTATTCTATTATTTTTATATTCTACACAAATAGACAATATCAATAGACTTTTGAGATCACAATTTGTTGTGCAATGCGCAAATAAAATAAACGGACTACCTTGAATAACTTTTGATCTAATGATCTGATTTTCACATTCTAGGACTCAATCTTAATGGTTTAAAGAGGGTACTTGAAATATGCTAATTAATTGGTGCAGACGATATTTTAAGTGACGACGTAAGTACAAAAACGAACTTTCTCTGAGTAGACATACTTTTTCTCCAAACTCCCTGCTCTTTTTTTATGGACTTACATCAGAGAATATTTGTTCATGCCCATGCGATTTAACAGAATACAGACGAAAGATCTCAACCGTATTCGCTACCATTGATCATGGCATGTTGCAGCCAGTATGATAAGAATTTGACTTCAGACTTGAAGTCTGTTGCATCAACCAAGGTTATCGTATTGAATTATTATGGGAAAAAGAACACGTGATGTTTCCTTATCGGGTAAAGTAAAATTTGTCAATGTATTGGCAATATATTTTATTTGTTATAACACTTCCAAGGTCCGAAAGGAATTGTGGCTGACCCTACTTATTTATAATCCAGTTCACAGACCTCAAATATGCTAATTAATTAGTGTAGACGATATTTTCAATTATGACACAAAAACGTACTTTCTCTTGATAGCGATACCTTATTTATGGATTCAAATTTCGGATCATTAAAATATAGAGGACAGCCGCAATTTGGAAAGTCTGGTCCCTATACTTAGGACAAGTGATCGGTTCAAAGTTTGGACCGTTTTAACGTTATTTATTTTTTGCGTATCTCGCTATATCTCCAAAACTTTTTTAACGAATTGAAAAATTTTTGCACATTGTTATAAAATTACTTTAACCAAAGATAACGTCATGGAAAAATAATTTTTAGGAAATATTTATTATTTTTTGCTCCTTCGTTTAATATTTTTCGAAAATATTTTGAATTGTAAGATGTACAATTTTTTACATCATTTTAGAGAATGTAAGTTTGCATGACATAGTATAAAATTCGAGCGAAATTGGTTTAATTGTTCCCGAGGGACCGAATTTTTAAAAATGTCGTAAATTTAAAATTCGATGTTTCAGGAGCTATTCAACCGATTTCGCTCAAATGACCTTCACAGTTTTTAAATACAGAGAGATACTTGGGGTACCAAAATTTGCGTTAACGGTTGCATAATAATTCGCAAGTTGAGCTAAATGTAAAAAGCATATTTTTTGCAATGTAGTAGCGTTAAGATAAAAGCTTTAAACTTTTCTTCAGCTTTAAGATAAAATCACGTTAATTATTATGTAGTCCATAAAAGTTAAATTCTTTAAAATTCAGTATGATTCTCATATTGAAACTTAAAATTTCTTTCATATCTCCACTCTTTTAAAAATGAATAAAGCCATTCTTTTATATTATGAACTCTTTTGTTTTCAGTTAATTTTGACCAATTACTCATAGATGTACTATTCATTATTTGTTCAAAAATGCAACACCAACGATCAAGAATGACTGAGCGAATAATATATTAAGGTGAATCCTAAAAATAACCCTCATTAATTAGAGAGCGTTCGCTCTTAGATTTTCATTAGAAACCCTAACATGACAAGCTGTTTGGCCAAATTAAGTAGAAAAGGACTTTTTACGTAAGTTATGAGGCGTTACTATAGATTAGCATAAAATGAATATTAATGATATGACCCTTGTTGTTAGCGCTTTCAACTAAGGGTAATTCCAGAAAAGATATTCCCGAAGTAATTCTGAAAGGATAATTAAAGTTTGCCCTTAAGAATTACTCAAGGGTGATTCACAAACAAAGGGATTTTTATTTTTATTGTCAGTAATACTTGTTCTGAAATTTAAAATTTTAATAAGGAGTTCCGGATATTTTAAATTGGATAACAAGGTCGTTAACAAATACTTAAGGATAATTAACAAATTCCAGATTAGAACATTTTTATTTTTACTTTAAATAATACATCCATTAAAATTGCATGTTTTAATGAGTGGTTTCAAGTGTTTTAAGTTTTTTAACTGAGTTTTGAGTGCTAACTACTCTCTGTTTAGTGTTTTGAGTGTTAACTGCTCTGTTTTCTGCTTGCTTGGCTCACCAACACATACACTATTGCGTAATCATTCTTTATTTCGTATCATTAATCAGGTTGTTACATGAAAACTAAAAGTTGTTTAACTAAAAGGTATCAGAATTTTTTATTTTATTAACACAGATTTGGTATTGGAAATGTTGTACTTGATGGGAGGTGGAAGCCTGCTAGTTAAAGAATCGAATTGGACTCCAGGCCACCGGGTTTTGATCCTCTACTCCGCTGAGATCCACCGAGTAAATTCGGTATATGTATGAGTAAAATATGTGGAATCGAAAGTCGTGTGGTCCGTCATTGAGCCGTGCAAAATTGAGGAAGTAGTGCTACCATCTATCGGTGGGGTTTTGCGTGACGACGTACTTTCATCCTTGCAGTGTTCTCTTGTCAAACGAAAAGCGCACCTTACTCACTTAATTTAAAAAAAGAGCAGTGACTGCAAGCTTGGGTTGCCCATTCGAAGCAGTATTCGATTCCGGCGGAAATAATTAAACCTAATCATTTTTCTCAGCATCATTGCAATTCCTTTTTTTATTTTATTTTTAATTTTAATCTAAATTATAATTTCTATAAAAAAAATTCGTAAAACATTTTTCAATAAAAATATTAATAACAGAGCAAAAAGTGAAATCCTTATAATGATTTACAGTTTTGTATTCGTAATTATAATCAAATTTATTGTATGGACGCAGTTACTTTAGAAATGTAATGTTCCCAATAAAGAACAATACCAATAATGATTCCAATTGAGACTAATTATCTCTTAATAAATATCTTAATAAAAGACACCATTCAAATCAGATGCTTTTCCTTTTACATCTAAAAATGTTCTTTTTATTCGTAGAAATCTTAAAAAATGAGAATAAATGTTTAATTCAAGTTCACATATCTTGTTTGCTACAAATTAAGTATACTTATTTTTCTTCACCACTGCGGGGATAGTAGTTAACGACAATGTCAACCTTGATCTATGAAAAGGTACCCCAAAATAAAATCCAGTTAACGTGTCCTATATACTAATGAATTGAAATTGTATTTTTGTAGTGGTAGAAACACTATAGTACTCCCCCACCAGAGACGGATTCGATAAACGGATATCACTAGTTAATTCAATGCTGTTTTGTGAGAAGCTGGGAGAGCTGTATTAAGATCAACGTACCATTAAATGCTGATCGTGAGAGCTGTATTAAGTTAACGGTCGTGGTCGCTCCTGTGTTGCCCTTAGCAGGCGAGGGAATACAAGCTGACGTTGTGTGTGAACGAGATTGGGTAGCCACATGACGCAGTCACAAGTAGCAAGTCAGTTCAATAAAAACCATTCATCGAAGTAGGCGTGTTGAAATCGAAATGAGCTTTTCTATCAAGGTAGGTGTGTTCACATCACCTCCGGGTCACCAATGTGGGGATAGTAGTTAACAACAACGTCAACCTTGATCTATGAAAATGTACCCCAACATATTAACCAGTTAAAATGTCTAATATACTAATGAATTGAAATGGTATTTTTGTAGTGGTAGATATGCTACAACCACGAATTGTCTTCAAAGTAATCTTTAGTTTAAATTTATCTAACCGACTGATTATAAATTATTATTTATGAATCGAGATATATCACAGGAGTTATTGGGAGATATTCTAAAACACGAAGCTCAGATTTTTCTTGAAAATCATGTTTTGAGTGATTACAATCATAACAGTTTAAAATGTGTGTGTTTTTCTAAAAAAAATTCTATTAAAAAAATTAATTTTACTTCTAAGTCACTGTAAAAATATCCTACTTGTAATAAGTTGTTTTAATTTTTACTTAAACACAAGGAAACTTTTTTAAACATTTCGTCTCTAGTAAGTGATCAAATTATAAAAGACAGTTGGAACCACACTTCATGAAGAGTATTTCTAAGAAATAATAATAGAAATCCATCACTGTCAAATCTAGATGATGAATGCTGTCGTCAAAATAGAAGTTTTCTAAAAGTTGCAAGGAATTTAGTATCTAATTCATCTTGTTATGATTACTAGCATTACTGTATTGTTTTCTTGAAGTAAGGCATTAGTAAGATAATAAGATACACTTTTTCCAAAGATGATCATTTTTATTATAAACTCTTTCTTAGTATTGTTTCCAAAATATCCATTATATATCAACGTGATACACTAAACCAACTCTGAGACATAATAGGAACAGTGGAATTTCTCCTCAAAACATTTCTTAAATTTTAACTTGGGTTAGCCATTTTTTTCTTGCTCCAATCATTTTATTTTAGCAATGTATTTTTAGAATCTTAGTAAGAAATGAAAACAAATTGAGGGTCGTGAACGCTATTAAAATCAGACAAATTATTAAACAAGTAGATAGGTTTGACAGATGAAGGAAACAGAGTGATTTTGAAAAATGATTATTAGTAAAACCTTCCAGCTTTAACCTCTAATTATACTTGTTTCGATGTTTATTACATACGCTTTCCTGAACTGCAATTGTTTTAGATTTCACTATCGTTTCTAATTTTTTTCCTTTTAAGTGTTAATTTGCGATTCTAAATGTGTTGACTTTTTTCATTTTTTTTGTAAAATTTTTAAGAAAATGCATAATATCTCAAACTTTATAATATATTTACTAAATATAGAGTTCTTATTAAACTTCCTTCAATACAGAACTCTATATTTAGTAAGAAATAATATATTCTTAAATATTTTGCGACTTTCAATGATTTTGATGAATAATTTATTAAATTTTGATTTTAGAATTTTAAAGTTTACATATCAGTTTTTTTTTAGTACATAATGAATTTCACAATTTAATGTTACGCGAACCATTTTACTTTAAATTTATTCGAAATCATTTACAATTTTTAAATAAAAATTCAAAATTAAAAGCTGAAGTAAACTTATCTTTAAATTCGGGAGACTTTAATGTTAAAAGCTAAAAGTTTTTATCAAAAACTATGTTCTAAACTATGTTTTAATTATACTTAACCAGGCTCAATAGTAAAGATTTTACACATAATAAGAATGATAGCTTCACAGTGATGGCTCAAAGTTCTGAAATTTATAATTGTGTTTTTAACAAAATTGTGAATCTTTAATAACAAGTCATTCACTTCAATTTTCTTTTTATTTGAATAACTTATTATTAGCTATCAACTTTTAATATTTTAAGGAAGAATTAGTTTTAATGGTCTAAAGAAATGATTTACTCTAGAACACATTTTAAATCTTCAATAATGGGTCATTCATTTAAAAATTTTCTAATTTTTTTTGAATAATTTATTATTGGCTAAAACTTTTAATACTTTTAAGAAGAATTAGTTATGAAGGTCTAAACAAATGATTTACTCTAGTACACACTCTAAATGGGTTTAATTTAACAGCAAGTGACATGGTTTGCAAATGAAACCATAAAATATAGCAAAGTAATCTTCGCGGGAGGGTGAGCGTCAGCATACAGGGGGCGTTGTGCACTGGTTTACCTTATTATCCCTGTTTAATAACTACCTGTTAACTCAATTTTTTAAAAATTTTATGCGATTCTCTTAGTAACAGAACTTGATGCAGGAATTTCATGAAACAAGATTAAATATTGTTATAGACTGTTTAATTTCGCAAGAGATTACATCTTAAAATGGCAGAAAATACAAAATAAGCAGAACCAGTTTTTAAAATTCTTCTTTTTTTTTAGTATGGTATGTATTTTTAATTGTTTCTAGATCGGTAATTGCGTTTTTACCAGTTTCGTATCAAAAACGATGCATTGACAGAACTCAAAGAACCATTTCAAAACCCATGCCTCATCCTTTTTTTCTGGAAACAAAATGATGAATGATTCCAAGGAAAACTTTCTCTGTTTTCTTTACTCAAAACCATTCAAAGAAGGAATCATTTATGAGGTTGAAAACAGGAACGAGACGACGAATGGAACTTTCTAGAAAGATTAAACGAAGTATGGGGAATCAAAAATTCTTCGTGACAAGAAAAATGAACCCCTGGTAGAAAGTTCCAAGGTATACCCGGAAAAAAAAAAACATCTCCTGGGAGAATTTCAGGATAATAAGCGATTCTTTGAGACTTTTCTCCATCTTTTCCTGGAATTTCTGAGATTCTGGTTGCATTTTCATATTCCGTTTCTTTACTTGTTTACCAGCAATGTCCCAAAGGAAGGAAATAGTTCTTGGAAAGTACGAGAAAAGAGTGTGGTGCGTGTAAGATATTTCGCCAAACTTTCTTCTCTACACAAATCGTTCTTCTTTCATTGCTTTCCTTATTTGATTAAGATGACAAATAAAAGTTCGCGATTTCTTCGGCTACATTTGCCCTCTGGTGAGAAGAAATTTTCGTGACAAAGAGCTTAATGCTTTTGTCCTTTAAACCTTATTACAGCTGACGGTTGTAGTTAAAATTAGCAGACTACATCTTAAGAAAGGAAAAGAAAATCAATCATATCTTCAAAAATAATATTAGGTAACAAATAAAATGATTCATAATTTTCGACACATTTCATTAACACTAGAAGCGGAATAATTTGTATCGTTTTTGCCATTTTTTATGTTTTTTAAGATACAAGAAATCTTAGAAACTATATTTTTCTTAAATTGTTTCCACAAGTATACTATAACAAAATTTCATACTTTTATATTTATTGGTAAAATAAATAAAAAGCAAAATAAACATTTTGAACCTTTGGGGCAGAAGGGACACTGATGTGTCTTTTATATATTTTTTTGGCGAGCGGTAGTGAGTAGGGGACGGAGCCCGGTAGTATATATATATATATATATATATATATATATATATATATATATATATATATATATGTATATGTATATATATATGTATATGTATATATATATATATATATATATATATATATATATATATATATATATATATATATATATATATATATATATATATATATATATATATATATATATATATATATATATATATATATATATATATATATATATATATATATATATATATATATATATATATATATATATATATATATATATATATATATATATGAGAGAGATAATAAGGACGTGCATTTATAAAAAATTGCCATAGTATTTCACATACATTTTTTCAAATCAAAATGAAATAACTGAGTTCTTTCATTAAGAAATTTGTTCCACTTAAAATCATTTTAAACACTTATTATAGCATAATAAAAACAAATTTTCAACTGGACTAGATTGAGACTCCAAAACTGAGAATTTAACTGCCGAACATAAAACCTAATTTAAGATTATTAACCATAAAGCGATGAGAAAGTTGCATTCGAATTGTTAAATATAATAGAGTTTATAAGTCAAAATAAAGTAAGTTTTTAATGGTTAATACGCACTACACAGGTGCCTTTGTTTACTTTAATTATGAAAATCTTCCGGATGAAGTTTGATTATTTAGGATTCCATTACCGAAAACAATTGGGAGCCGCTGTCTTGATAATGTCATAAAAACCATTGATTCTGTTAAATTTGGTCTTCAATTTTGTATTTCTTGCTAAATGTATAGTAATAAGAAATATGATTTTGAAAATTACACTTTCCGTTAAACCGTTACGATACGAAGGGTTTAAATGCCATATTTTGGTTTTTATTACCAGAATTATGGTTTTTTTCTTAACCGAAATATCTTTAGCATATAGTACGGTGATTTTATCAGCATTTTTTCTCCATGTGGATATACCGCTTTTTAGCTATATTTTTATAACCTCTAGCCTAGATTGTTGAACTAGATTCATACCTAGATTGTTTCTCATTGTATGGGTCATTCTCACAAAAACAGTCATTTTCATGTCCCCAGTATATTTTATGTTTGTTTTACAGCTTACGAAAAAAAAAATTCAGGGAAAGTGTCATTCAGAATGCAAGCTAACAAAAGAATAAAAATAAAATTATCAATTTTTATTTTGTATTTATTTTAGGTTATTAAAATATACCAATATGTCATTCCCTCACTTGTCCCCACCTCTGATTTAAAGAAAGAAAAAAATTGTTTCTGAAATAAATTTTTTTTTTTTACAAGTTCGTGTTTTTTATTTCAGAATACTGAAATATAGAATTCAGAAAACCAATTTTAAATTAAATTTCTGATAAAAATATTAACACAGCACTATTGTTCTCCGTAGTGTAGTGTTTCGCGTCATTCCTTCACAACAATGTTCTTATCACCTGCAATCTTCTTAGAATAAAAATATTTTAATAAAAACTTCAGAAGTTAACAACTGGCATCATAGAACAAAATTGCAGTATGTTTCCATTTTCAACTTAAAGAAGCTTTGCTGTGGAATAAATTTGAATGAATCAAACCAGGTAAAGTTTTTTACATTTGTCATTCCCTCATGTCATTTTTTAGAGTAAAACAAAATACATCTTTATCGAGAAAGTGGATAATTATATGTTGCCTTCTTGTATGAATATAATTGTATGTGATTGACTTCAGAAATTAATTAGGCCTAACTGTTATTTTTAAATTTTATTAAATTCGTCATTCCCTCACTAGTGCATAAAGTGAGGGAATGACGCTGAAGTGAGGGAATGATTCAAGATGAGTATATTATTAAATTTTCTTTTGTTCAATCGTGCCAGCCAATTTTATTTCCCAAACCTGTAAAAACTATTAAATATATAAGACTAAATTATAATAAATATTAGATATACTTAGTATGTTATAATTTTCAAACTTTAGGTAGATGTAACTTAGATAAAAACATGTATTGAAATAAAATATCATTCCCTCACTATTAGTGTCATTCCCTCACTTTTTAAATAGTGAAAATAATTAATTTACTTATTAACTAATTTGAAAAATAAATTAAAAAATTAATAAAATAATTTATTAAATTAATAATTTATTTATTAAATTAATTAATTATTAATTATTATAAAATAATTAATTATAAATTAATTATTTAAAAAATTAATTAATTTAAATATTAAGTATAATTTATAGGATATATGCTTTCTTTAGAATGCCATTACATATTTCTATTAATATAAAAAGTTTCAGAGCTTTTTGTTCACTTTACTTTTTTGGGATTTTATGAACTGAAAAATGACAGTTTTCGTGAGAATGGCCCATATATAAAAAGAATCCAAAACATTAGCTTTTTGCCTCTGCACTTATGTCGTACGGTGTTTTGTTCATAAGCGTTTTTCTGCTATTAACTTTTACGGAACGAATGATAGTTTTATTTTTCCTAACGCAGGCACTGAACACTCCTTCTTCCCTTCGGAAGATACCGGAAGTGTTTTTCTCTCAACGTTATCCAGTGGGCACCTGTGAACCTAAAACACGGAGGCGAGCAACATTACCCACGCCACACTGCCACAGATACCCTTTTATTTACTGTCCTGGATTCTCTTCTAACACTACAAGATCACAATAATATCTGGATACTCTCTGACAATCTCAGTTCCATACAGTACTTATCGCTACACAAACTTAAAATCCTCTCATGATTGCGTGAAGTCCACCTCCAGTGGATCCCTTCTCACGTTGGGGTTCTGGGCATTGATATCGCCGACACTCTGGCTAAGGAGGGGACAGAAGAAACTTTGATGTGTCCAAATTCACTCACCTTCATGGAACTGGCATCGAAAAAGAAAAAAGAAGACAATACTTCCTGGCTTGCACCCCCAAACATCACTGGTACCAGAGCACCCGTCCAGGAGGTGCACTCAACATTCGGTGTAACCGCAAGGATCAGACGGCGCTTGCCAGGTTAACCAGCGGCCACCTTAAGCCTCTTTCCTTCGAGGGTAGTATTAAAATCATCCCAAACTGCCCCAAGTGCCACAACATGCAGGCTTCTCCCCAACATATCCTGGACTGTCTTGGACTGGACAAGAGGGACATACCAAATAACACACTTTTGGTGGCCTACTTCCTCCGGGTCATGAATTTCATGGACATTATTTAGCCCTGATAATTTTGGGGATAAGGAAGAAGAGAGACCCCTTTTATAGGGTGGGGCACATTCACATAGTAGAGAGCAAAACGCACAGAGAAACACCCATGCCGTGAGCGGGATTCGAGCCCATAACCATTGGCTTCACAGTCAGACACGCTGACCTCTCGGACACCTGGCCAGAAGATACCAAGGTCTAGTGGCTGAAGAAAAATCATGTATTAAAGATGACAATATTTTGTAAATTAGCGGAAGTTCGAAAAAAATAATAAAAATATTTTTTTTGCTTTTACAAAAAGTGCCATTACTATACAGTTCGGTAATTTTATAAGATCAAATTCGTTGCGTATATTTTCAAATACACCATTGTTTTATTTGTAAAATATTACTAATTCATATGACAAAAAGATCAGCTACTTACTTTGTTACAGATGAATACAGATCTAGATGAATAAAAATCTAGATTCTATGGATATAAAGCTGATGACAAAAATGCACAATTTCTAACAGCTGAGAATGAGATGAAAGCTTACACACTTTAATTACAAGACACAATGGAGGGAAAACTCATTAAGCCCTGCAAAATAACATTTTTGCATAAACACGAATATTTTTCGCATCAAAATGATCCTTCAGAGAAGAATTATTCCGCATTCTTGCATAGAAAATGTTACTTATGTGGCTGCTCTTTTCCCAAAATAAGTTTATGAATATGTATTTTTGCTCATTGTTCGAGGCTTTAGACACCCATGAATGATATCCAGAAGAATTGTTCCAGAAAAGACTTTTGGAGATGAAACTATATATTAAATAGTTGGAAGAAAATCTAAATAAACTGAATATCAGTATAAAATTATAAATTTTAATTAAAAAAAACTATTACTATATTTTATTTTATAATCGTCGTTGAACAGCCGACCCAATTTTTTGGTTTACGACAGCTAATGCTGAACTACGTAGTCTTGTAATTTTGATCCCAATCCAAAAGACAAGAGAACTCCTGGATCAAGTATTGGGAGAAAGTTGCTTTCGTGGAGGACTTTTTGATGCAAATAACTCACATTTGTGTTAAATGGAGAGAAAGACCACGAGAGCCGCCCATGGTTAGGCGAGAGAACTCTAACCCATAATCCGTCTACGATTGAGGATATTTCACGTTAGCACTGTAGTCGGAGCAAGAAAGAGGCGGAATTCGTATCGATCAGCCAACACCGGGATTCAAACCCGGTCGTGGCTCTATTATTGCATTTTATTTTATAATCGTCGTTGAACAGCCGACCCAATTTTTGGGTTTACGACTACTAATGTTCAACTCAGAAGCCTTGTAATTTTGAACAAAATCCAGAATATAAGGAAACTCCTGGATCAGTACCCCCAGAGGTCAGATTTGTTATGGGAACAGGGAAGACTTTGTGACTCGACAGATTTAACGTGCATCTGCCACCATTTACTACACGGGGAGTCTTCGTTCCACGACCTCTTGGACATAGGCCCAAAGCCCTACCAACCAGGCTATCCCAATCGGTAATTACTAAATTTTAACGCCTGCGTGAGATTGTCTTTTTAATTTTTTTATTAATATCTAAATATGGTCAGACTTTTTGATGACGCTGGATGGAAGTGACGACCCATAATGATTTATTACAAATTCACTTCCCGTGATTTGGTAATAAATCATTACTCAGATATTAGAATCATAATTCTGTTTTTGATTTATCTGATAAAAAATGCAACATATTTTTAGGTTTTAAAATTTTGTAGGAACAGTGGAGAAAAATAATATAAAAATTACCATAGCTTCTATTGTATTAATTTTTCTTTCTATTGGAAAATGTTTACCTAGAAATTATTTTTTTTTTGTTTAAAAAAAAAACTTATCTGGCAGTTGTTTGCATTTAATTCAAACATCAAAAATATCCATATAATTTAATAAAAATTAATCGATGATTATTGATCAACATATCCACGGTGACTTTGTGATGAAAATTATAATATTGGAATACCTTTTGAGAAATGCATTTCAAACACAATTCCATCCGATTGTGGGAATTCTCTTTTGAAATTCCAGTCTCTATTGTTGGCTTTCACAAAAGATGGAAAAGAAGGGAAAATTGTGTGCAGATTAAATAAAATGATAAAGAATTCTTGAAAGCATTTGAGATAAGGCGAAAGTTTCTACGTTTTATGCAACAGGGCGTTCTTTACAATATTATTTGACATTTTGTGAGTAACAATTTATTTCAGGAACACAATACAATACTTTTTTCTGCAAAGCACTTATATTCGTTTTGACAGTCTGATTAAGAAATTTGCAAAAAGTCTGATTTTAGCATAATGTTAAGGAAACCTAGGACTGTGAAAAGCCAGAATTTTCTGAACACATAGTTATATTTGGAAAAATAAGGAAAATTTATGCCTGTCCTAAACTTAAACCCTAAAAAAATGACTTTTTCAAAGCTCAATTTCTCAGGAACTATTTGACCGAAGTACTCAAATTTTGCCATGTAAAATTATACTCTTTAAAATGAGACGAAAAATTGTATGCCGACAATTCGAAAATTTTTCGACCAGTCTTAAATAAAACAATAAAAAATACTAAATATTTACTGACAGTTATTTTTTGTACGGAGTCATCTTTGGATAAAAGAGTTTTATAGTTGAGAGTAATTTTTTTTTAATTCGCTAATTTACTTTGGATTGCTTTCCTGACCAAGCAATTTTGACCATATTTCCCAAATTGCGACTACCCCCTATAGAATAAAAATATGTTTATTCAGAGATAGTACGTTTTTGTGCATAATTTTGTAAATTAAATATCATCTGCTTTTACTAGCATATTTGAGATCCCTTTCTCAATATGTTAATAAACCTTTTCGAGCTATTAAGATTGAGTCCTAAAATCTGAAGTTCCGATCATTAAATCAAAAGTTATTCAAGATGATCTGTTTTTTTTTTGTTGTTGTTATTTTAGGTTTTTTTTCTTTGCTTTTTTTGCACACTGCACATAAATTGTGATTTTAATGTAACTTTAAAAAAGAAACTTTTCGAAAATGTTCCAAGATACAAAATATAGATATTGAAAATCGTTTTTTTAAGCAACTAAAAATAGCCTTTCTGTTAATAGCTATAGCTTTTAAGTCATTTTTAGTAGCTAACTATTCAACTTCTTTTAAATACTGATTAACAAATTTTGAGTGGTTTATAAATCTGATTTATATAAAAACTTAAAGTTTCTATCAACTTTAAGAAACATTTCAAAAATGTCCAACATTTCAAATACTGGCATAGAGTCTTTTTCGTAACGCTAAAAATAGTGTTGTATCTTTGAAGTAATTTATAGAAGCAAAATAATGAACTTAAGTACTTCTTAACAAGTTTTAAGTGGTTCATGAAACTGATACTTTTGAAACTTTGAAAACTTTATTGATTAAAATGTGTTAAATTAATTGAAAATAGAGAGTGTGATTATAAAATATTTAGCTGAAACGTGACAAATAGGAAATCGAAATCCCTGGGGAAATTTTCTCTATGCTTCGACAAAAGCGGAGTAGCTTTGTTAGACTAATTGTCTTTGTCGATTTCTGTTAAAATGTTAACATTTCATATTTTTGAAATTGGTTGTTTGGAGGAAAATGCATTTCAATGCGTTTTATCTTCAAATAACTGTTTTATTCTTTTGGGAACAACAATGCTCACAACACTTACTTATTTTAAGTAGTTTTTAATTAGTTTCATTTTAGTTTGGAAGCTATTTAATGCCAGCCAAAGATAAGGACTAATATACCCAACAGTTTCTCAAGAGAAATTTGAAAATTGAAACTAATGAACTAATTTGCTATCGCAGAAATTTTACGTGACTGTAAAAATTAACAATGAGCTCGCGAGAATAGTTTTTCGCCATTAAATAATTTAAATACTTTTTTTCACCAAAAAAGATAGAGGAAAATTAATTATTGTAATTGTTCTGGATTATTGTTCTGGATTAAATAGATATTTTTTTTATAACCGTCATTGAACAACCGACCCAGTTTTGGTTTTACAACTACTAATGTTCAACTCAGTAGTAATAGCAACTCAGTAACCAATCCAGAAGACAAGGGAACTCCTGGATCAGTACGCCCACAGGTATAATTTGGTATGAGAAAGTGGATGACAGATTTAACATGCATCAATCACCCTTTACTACACGGGAAGTCTTCGGCTGAGGGGGACAGAACCCACGACCTCTTGGACTTGGGCCCAGTGTTCTGCAAATAGATATTTAGTAGTCATTGGTTTTAATTGTATCGATCGACTTAACAAAACTTAACACAATTTCTCTCTCTCTCTTTCTATATATATATATATATGCATGCCTCTTAAATACTGCACACCTGAATATTTCTCAAACTAAGGGTTACAGAAATATGGTGCAAATTTAAGAAACTGTTTATTTTTATCAATTATTCATTTCATATTAGTGTTTTGTAACGTTCCAAGATATTTCGAAAGTTACAACAGTTTAGGTTTTTATAAGGCCCTAGAAGGCAAAAATGTTAATACAAAGAATGCTCCTCGTAAAAAATAATAAAAAGGGTTTAAAAAAGAAACACGACCTCTTAATTTAAAAATTTACCGAGATATCGATATTGAAAGTTTGTATCTAACATTAGGAGGCTGTATACATAGTGCACGTCAGACTAATGCATTTCGTGGAAATGCAATGATAAGAATAAAAATTAATTGCAGTGAAAATTGTAGTGATAAAAATGAGGTTAGAATTCTTAGGCTTAAAGAAATGCTTTTTACATAGAAATGCTTAATGGAATGAAAATATAAATTATTTGTAAACAGCATTCTTTTCATTAATTCATTAATAATAATGCTATAATTAAATGACTTCTTTATTTTAAAAAATAAAATGCTTTATTTGTCACTTAGAAACATATAAATTTATGACAATTTCTTTTCTTTTGATATTTCATTATTGTTGAATGTTTGTACGGCACTTAATAGAAAAAAGACGGAGTATTTGAACTTTCCACAGACAGGTATAGCTTAGGAAGTCGAGAAATCAAATGAATTATGTAGAAAGTGTCATTTTGGTTTTTTTTTTACTTCCTATCCCTAAGAAAGCATACCAAGAGTCTGCAAACAATGAAATTTCTGTCGTGCAAGTGTCGGGGGAGTGCACAGAAAGTATGAATGATATCCGTTCGTATATGGACATCAAGCACTTCAACCAAATGATTACCAGCAAAGACTGGCGACTAATCCAACTAGAAGAAAATCCAAATTTTCACCAATCAGTTGCCTGGACTGAGTAAGCAAAGGGTAAAAATAAATTCTAAATTCTGCAGCTGAATTAATTTAAGATATTCCACAAGAACAAAAAAAGACCTTATTGTTTCAGTTAAATAGTGCTCCCGAGTAGAGGTGGCTTAGGGAAAAGAGAGCTCGACTCCCAATGAGGTAAACAGGTTTCGAATCTCAGAGATGGCTAATCACTACGAATTCCGCAGCCGGCTCGCACCAACCACATTGCTGACGTAAAATATCCTCAGTGGTAGACGGATTATGAGTTAGAGGCTAACCATGGAATGTTTTCGTAGTTTTCCTCTTCATGTAACGTAAATGCGGGTTAGTTCCATCAAAAAATTCTCCGCGAAGGCAAAATATCTCCCAATTCTAGATCCAAGAGTTCTCTTGTCTTCTGGATTGGGTTCAAAATAACAAGGCTATGGAGCTGAACATTGCTAGTCGTAAACCCTAAATTCGGTCATCTCTTCAACGATGGTCATAAAATAAAAACATAAAATTAAATGGTGCTCTTCCCCGTAAAGCCTCACAGGTGAAGGAGTCTCTAAATGAAATATTAGGAGATAGATTTCTTGTTATGGGGACGTTTAAACTCCATGTTATATTATCTATTATTATCTATTATTATCTATAATTATCAAATTATCTATGTAACAACTCCTAAAACGATGTGAGAGAACTCTTTCAGCAGAATTATCAATGCATGCAACAGCATATCTATATTAAGAGCTTGACTACCATTCAACATCTAAATTCACATATGTCTTGGAGTAAAATGTGGGTACTTTGAACAAATTTTGTGAGAGGAGAGTGCTACTTTTTTAAATAAAAATCGAAAGTAAGTTAAGAGCAATTAATGAAACGAGGGAATTATGTGAATTTTCTAAGTTAAAATATCTATGGAATATGTATTGTATAGAAATAATTTTTAGTTGTAGAAATAGCTAAAAATTAACTTTAGTTTATACTTATATATTTTTGCATTATATTTCATTTACTGACTTATGTTTTGAATATGGGAATAAATATGCCATAAAGTATATAATTTTTTAATAAAAATGGTAGGTGCATTTTTATAATTCTTATTTATGAATAGTACAATTTTCTGAATTCAGAAAAAGGAAATTCTGTGTGATAAATATGTTGTTTTTAATTTCCAAAATCTACTAATAATTAGAGACTATCTTTGAAAAAGGAAATATTATTTACTTTCGTTTATTATTAAAACTCCTTTCTTCTACAATTTAGAAAATATGACTAAATAATTAGAAAGTAAGATAAAAATTTAGAATATAAGATAAAAGTTTTGTATATTTTTTTCGTTTTAAATTTTTAGTCGGAGCAGTTTTATTATTTTTCATCTCACTTGTCTAAATTCTGAGTATTGTGAAGTAAATTGTAAATAGGTAATTGTTAAATATGCAAAAAATAAACTTTGTAAAAATAATTAAATATAATTTTTACATAATTAAGATTTTAGTGTTTTTATTTGTTCTTATTTTCCTTTCTTATGAGATCTCCAATGCGTTAAATTATAATATAATTATTTTCATTTCTGTTGAGCTGCTTTCATAACCTTGAGCTGCTTCATTTTATTAGGATAAAATTGTTTTTTTTTAAATATTGTAATGAAAAAGAATAAATTAAGATGTAAAATTGATAAAATTGCAAACTGTCAACTCTTAACTTCTTGAAAAACTTTATAAAAATTAAGAAATATTAGTTTTTACTTACTATAGTCTATCAATATATTGCACTTATTCATTTTAAAATATAAATTGCTTAATGTAATTTCAACCAACTAGAATAAATTATACGATGTAATACATTTAAAAGTCGCTTTCATTTATTCTTAGATAATTCAGTTTCATTTTTACATTATCAAAATGTATTATTATCATTATTTCATTTTTACATTATCAAATTTATTACTGTTACATTATTTCATTTTTACGTTTACAAATTCTTATGTAAATATCGATAGTTTATTTATGCGATGATAAGATTGAAATATTCAGTTTAACATAACAAAGTATTTTTAATTTCTGCAAATTCATTCAAAATAAGTTTGCAACCATTGCCATGTAAGTGAATTTTTTATTGCAGTTTTTAAGATATAATGCAATATCGATATAGTCCCTTCAACAGACGATTTTTTTTCTACTATTTCTTTGCTCAAAGTAGCGTAAGTCATAATTTTTTAATTCTTTTCTTAGGTGAATTTTTCATTTTCCTTTTAGTTTTTTTTGTTGCTGATTTTGTAAAAAGTACAAAAAGATTATTTTTCTAATTTACAGTTTATGCTTTAAAAACATTTATAAAACTTTAACTTTCCTGAAAACTTAAGTCTAAAATCTTTGCATGGGGTCATAAAATGACATTCGCATGTCCTCCCGTGATAAAAATATTATATTTTGTGACTCGTTTGCAATATTTTACATTAAAAAGAAAGATTAATACATTTGTATAACTCACATTATTTTTCTTTTGACCTTGACTTTTAAATTTAAACTAAAATATTTGTAAGAGTGTTCATTAAGTTACAAACTTTGAACTACTTTTTACAGAAACGCTAAAAGTATTCAAAATCATATTTTTTATTAGTTAAAATGTCTAATTAACGTATTAAATTCCTAGAAAAAAAAATTTATTTCGTGAAAATCATGCATTATTCAGCGATGAAACTTTTCGTTTGAAGTTAAGTGGCTCAAACTCGTTAAAACTGATTAAATTATCATATTAATAAAGTTATAACACGCTCGTTTTCTACCCTTTTCTTTAAAAAGAAAAAGTTCTTAAAGAGCAAAGAATTTAGGAGTCTCTACAATACAATTATGGGCATCAATAGTGGCCTTCATTTAAAAGATGTAAAAAGGGAGAATTATAGTCTGTTGCAAGTTTAGATAAAACCATTATATCTGTGGAGAGAGCCTGTTTGTATATAAGTGCTTGTCAAATGGTCGCCACGTTCCCAGCGTGAGCGTATATAAACATCGCCAACTCTCATTCAACGAAGTTAATGAAAGAATACCAAATATTGTTTCTTGCAGACAATTTCCATTTGCTGCGAAAAAGTAAATATTCTTTGCCTCGCATTTGATTTGTTAAGGGCATGTCAGCAGAAGACGCGCCATTTTTAGAGGTCCAATCAAATACAATGTTCTTCCAATGTCATATGGTTGTTTCTTTTTCGACAACGAATGTTCTCTTTATTTACCGAAATAAGCCGCCAAGTCTACGATTCCAGCAAAACATCTAAACTATTATCTTTTATTAATAATTCCTAGATGTGTATCGTAAAAGATAGCACGAATTAAATTTTTGTCTGACGTGTTTAACTTTTATAGGCTTTTATATTGTTTTGAAAGCATATTTATATAGTTTGATAATGAAATAAAACTGAACTATATACAGTCTTGGATGATTACTTAAAGCCTGTTCAACAATGGGCTTTTCTTAAGTTGCAATGAAGTATGGTCCATTCATGAATGTATTTTTTTTACCCAAAACCTTTTGTTCTAGGGTATTTATTTGGGACAACTTTATTCTTTAATCAAAAAAAAAGTTTTAAAACTTTTATTGAGGTCCATTGGAAGGTGACGTGTGACAGAACTATTGTCTTTCTTTTAGAATTACCACTATGCATCATTGTAATTTTGATTACAAACGAACTTTTATTTCCATTATATAAATGATAACATCAGTGGTGTTTGCTTGCTTACTGCTCTGTTTAATCAAACATGAAGTTCATTGAATATTCTTGCATAATTGTTTACATTTGATATCTCTCATAAGCGTTATGAAACAGCATTATCATAAGCAACATTAATATTCATTAATATAGTATTTTGGAAGCTATCTGACACTACGTGCTGATTTTGTTTATATTTACCGATTTGAAACTCGTTTCTATAAATCTAAATTGGGTATAATATGAAAAAAGCACAACTACTTCCACTTACTAGGAATAACATTTACCTTTTAGTTTAATTAATAAACTGAGTTTTAAATATGCTTACTAAATTCATAAACTTCGGTAAAACAACAATATAAATTATTTCCAAAAGAACTAGACTAATACAATTCCAACCTGGCGAGTAGCGACTTATAACAAGACACTTCGTTTGATGCTTTTACTTGTTGCTAGAAATCAGGTTCGCAGAAAATGCTGTTTACTAGTTAAATTTAGTAGGAATAACGCGATCTGTGACGTAGGCTAAAGTATACCCAATTAAGTCAATGGATTATTATCATGTAAGGACCGTGATCAAAAGTACTGTTTTTGATGTCAAATGATATCATGAATTATCATTTTTGGTGAATAGAGTTTCGAAAAAAATTTGTTTTCCTAACCTAGTATAGTAAATTACCTTATTCTGATCCGTTTTTTTTTACATTCGTACTTCGTTATGTTTTACCTATTCTTTTTAGTACCATAGTTCAAAATTATAATAATTAGAGCTGAAGTATTTAGAATATTTTGGGTCTATTCTATGCTATGACATTTTTTAGATTTGGAATATCTGTTGTCGATTTTGAAAAAACACAGTGGTAGGATTTTTGTTTTATAAATTTTACTGATTTTCAACGATTTACACTAATCACGCTTACATGATATATAATTATAGAAAATATCCTAATAAATATTATATTAAAAAAGAATAGTGGATAATAGTAGTTAAAGAATCTCAAAGTGGGAACCTTTCCTCTATGCAAATATTGATGATGAAAATAGTTATTTAAAATCGGCTAAAATTTAAACATGCGATAATTGCAAAATTTAACACAAATGATAAAAATGAACTTCTAAATAAGAAATTGAAAAGTTATGATCACCTTAATTTAATTTTTGACAAAATGACCACTTTCGTGATTCTATCGTTAATGTCTTTATTCCAATAAGCCTAAGAAACGTATGTCAGGCTTAGTAATCTTTCGCACATTTCCTAATTAGCGTAATAACAAAGAATAATTGCTTAATAATAAACTGATTGTAATAAACTCAAAAAAAAAAAAGTATCAGACTCAACAGAAAGTATCCAAAGCTTCATCTGTTGAATTGGCATATTGTAAGATAGAATAGCCTTTTTCACAGAGGCGAATTTTTCGCTAAACTTATGGATTTAGGCATTATTTAACATAGCAGTTTGTCGAAATGTTTACTCATCTCTTTTGGGAGCAGCAGAGAGAATGAAATAGATTTATTTAAAAAAAATAAACAAATAAAGTTCTTTGACTTTCAATGCTTCTCATAAGTCATATTTCTAGACGCATATCTGACTATTTTAAAAGGTTGAATAAAGATTCTCATGAATTATGGAAAGAATTCATTTTATAGATCAAAGAAAAATGCTATACAAAGTTCAAATACTTTCGTGATTTCTCAGTTTCAGAATTCAAGCTTTTATCGTTTGAAGTTTTTGGACTTGTTAACCTGTCGTCGAAAATTCTGAACTTAAAAATCATATATTTATACTTAAAATTTTGCACTTATTCTTATGCATTCAGCTGCTGCCACAATTATTTCCCTGATTAGGAAATATATTCTTACAAAATCGATAAATTTTAACATTTTGCGGCTGGTTCTTTTCTACGCATAATTAGTGAGAATAGCCTGTTAAATTGCGAGTTAAGAAATTACAGGTTCAGACCCGAACACGAAGTCCAATCCTGTCTTTCATGCAGCAGACATGAAATAATAATTAATCCAAAATATTACATTTTAATGTAATTAAAATTAAATAATTAAAAGTTACATAAAATAAAAAAGCATATCTCGCCGACGATTGCGAGTGAGAAAAATATGTTTTACAGATGAACAGCATCTCGTGAACAAACTTGTGCGTGAATGTTTACATCTTAACAAAACTACAGTTCACTTCAGTTCAAAGTTCGGTTAGTAGAAGTTGAAGTATCATAGTCTCATTTCACAACTGCGTCAGGGGGCAGTTGCTGTTTGGGAGTTTGACTCAGTAGTGAGGATACTGCAGTACCCCCCTCCTAGTGTAACGTTACTTGAAACGTACAGGTAAACGTACTTTACGTCCCGATCGTGTATGCTTAGCCTTGTCCTCTGCATGTTCAACATTAGTTGTTGTTGGCTCAGTAATTTCCGGAGGTGGGCTTGGATGGTTGGTCACAGGCTCTGGTTCTGACTCTGGAATGTTCAAGATGTAGGCTGACTTTAGTCTGTCTATGGCCACAAACTTGGATTTGTTGCCGACTTGAACTTTGTATACTTTGTCTGTTCTTTCAAGTACCTCGAAAGGTCCATCGTAAGCTGGCTTAAGTGGCGGTTGAACAGCATCGTGTCGGATGAAAACTTGCTTGCACGATTTGAGGTCGGTCGAGATGAATGTTCGGCTCTTGGTGTCATGATTCTTGGTGGGTAAAGGGGACAATTTTGCCATGTATTCTTTCAGGCGCTGTACAAATTCACTGACATTGAAATCCTTTGGTGTTGGCATTAGAAATTCTCCCGGCAACTTCAAGGCAGTTCCGTAAATCAGTTCAGCTGTTGTAGCATTTATGGATTCCCGGAATGCAGAACGCATTCCCAATAATACTGTGGGTAAGACCTCTGTCCAACGATCAGTTAGATGAGCTTTCAGTGAGGCTTTTAATGTACGGTGCCAATTTTCAATCAAGCCATTAGAAATGGGGTGATATGCCGTCGTATGGATGTGTTTAATGCCTAATAATGTCATTAATGATTTGAATAGTTAACACTCAAATTGTTTACCCTGATCTGTTGTCACTATGTTAGGAATGCCAAATCGGGCGATCCAACTTTCGTATAACGCACTAGCTACTGTTTCGGCCGAAATGCCTGAAATTGGACGAGCCTCGACCCAATGAGTGAAACGGTCAATCAATGTCAAACAATACGAATAACCGCGAGAAGGTGGGAGGGGTCCTACAATATCTATATGTATATGTTCGAATCTTTTGTCTGGGGCCTTTATAGTCTGAACTGGGCTGTTTGTATGACGATATATCTTAGCTTTCTGACATGGTATACACGATCGTGTCCACTTTGTGATATCTTTCTTTATGTCTAGCCATACGAATCGCGATCTGAGAAGTTTCACAGTGGCTTTTATGCCTGGGTGAGCGAGATTATGTAATGCGTCAAAAATGCTCCTTCTAAATTCGAGCGGAAAATAAGGACGAATGTTTTGGGTAGAAGTATCGCAAAAGAATTGGACATTAGTACCTGGTACTATCATTTTTTGAAATTTCAAACCCGTGTTTGATTTCCTAAGGTCCTGTAATTCGGAATCCGTACTTTGGGCCTGGGCTACGGCTGCATAATCTAAAATATCTAAAAGTTCTAAAGCATCTAACCTCGACAGCATATCGGCTGGTATATTCTCAGAACCTTTGACAAACTGAATATCAGTACTGAATTGGCCGATATAGTCCAAGTGTCGTAATTGTCGCGGGGAACACTTATCCGATTTTTGGAGAAAAGCGTATGTGAGTGGCCTATGATCCGTGAAAATCGTGAACTGACGGCCTTCAGGCATATGTTTAAAATGACGAATGGCTGCGTAAATCGCATAAAGTTCGCGATCAAAAGTAGACCATTTTTGCTGTGCCGGTGATAATTTTGACGAGAAAAACGCCAAAGGTTTGATATTTTGTTCATTGTTAGTACTCGTAATTTGATTAAGTGAAGCTCCTACAGCTGAGCGTCCGTGAAAAGCGTTAAATGAGCTTCCGGGTCAGGATGAGTCAAAATGGTGGCCTCTACAATCTGTTTTTTACATGACTCAAATGCTAACGTTTGAGATTCGTTCCACTCGAGATAACTTTTTCCCTTACTTTTCCTGCCTTTAAGCATATCGTTAAGAGGGGCTTGAATATGGGAAGCATTTTCAATATTTCTACGATAATAATTTAATAACCCAAGAAAACGGTGTAATTCCTTTGTGGTTTGAGGCAATGCACATTTTAAGATTGGTTCAACGCGTTCCGGTTATGGCCTAATTCCGCCTTTATTTACTAAATAACCTAAAGAGGATAATTTAATTAATCCAAAATATTACATTTTAATGTAATTAAAATTAAATAATTAAAAGTTACATAAAATAAAAAAGCATATCTCGCCGACGATTGCGAGTGAGAAAAATATGTTTTACAGATAAACAACATCTCGTGAACAAACTTGTGCATGAATGTTTACATCTTAGCAAAACTACAGTTCACTTCAGTTCAAAGTTCGAACGGGAATGAACGAGAATGTCCTGGTACGTCTCTAGGAGCGCTTTCGTTTTCTGGACTACCAGTTCGAAGAACTGGAACATATATTTTTTAAAATTATCTTAATATTATGTATTCCAATGATTATTGTCAAAAATGCACTGAGCTAAACCCAGATCTAGTTGATTTGTCATAGTTTTCTAATTTGGCGATTAACTTGCAAAGCTTGCCAATTTGTTCACCTGAAAGAGTAAATCGTGTTAAAACAGCTATTTCTCGGCCTATCTGGATGCAATTTTCGACAACAATTGTTAGAAAACATGAAATTAAGCTAATTTAGACAAATAAAATCATAAATTCAAATGTGTATAAGCAGACAGTCCATAAAAGTAAGGCTTCTATACTAACAGAGCTGACCTATCAAGCAATATTGGAGCAAAAAAGTTCACAAGTTAACGCTATGTTAGTATTGTGCTTATGTTAGCTCTTTGGAGCAAAAATAGATGATGAGTCGGCAATTACATAAAAGGAAGTGACCTTAGTGACGTAAGAGAACGTTTCCATCCATGGTAGACTCACTGAAATTTTTAATCCTTTTAATGTGTCTTACTCTAAAATATTTATAGTTCTTAAATATTTATAGATTTTTTGTTTCAATCATGATATCCAATCATTATACTATTCGCTTATCATTTTTTACTACACGTTTTATTGTTCTCGAACAAATTATCAAATGATAAAAATTTTTATTGGATCATATTTTCGATATCTCTTTTTTAAATTTTACAGTTTTGAGGAGCAAAACAAAGTTAAAAACTCGAAATAACAGTGGATCAGTAATTATGAATTTTCTATTTCATGAGGCACAGGAATATATAGGACAAACTATTGCTTTTTCAAATTAGTACAAACAAGAAATTGAGAAAAAATCTATTTGTATTTAAGTTCATTTAAGAGTCGACAAAATTACCTAAAATCTTAGTGTTTTCTTTTAATACTGTAAAAATTATTCTCTCTAATGCAAGTTTAAATTCTAATGTACTTTTGCTAAAACAGCAAAAAAAATAGCTTCTATCAAATTTTATGATTGGCGAAAAAGACAAAACAGACTGCAGGCTATTTGAAGAAAAGAACGTTTTTGTTCTCTGCAAATGCTTTGTTTCTTCTCAAACTTGTAGACAGTACTGTAGATGTTTTTCCGTTTTCCCTTAAGTATTTACTTTCGTAAATTGAAAAGTTTGTGATTGCATTTGCTTTTTATTACTTAGGTACTTTATTTATTTATAAAACAAATCACTATTTTCACTGTTAGTAATAGTTTTCCATTCTTTGATTTATTACAATGTTTGCTTTCTAAATATAAAAATATCTATTCTATTGAACCTATGTAGAATAAAGTATGTCTAGTTCATAATAAGTGTAATAATCATCAAGCTATACTACAGAGTTACTATGTCTTTATAGTAAAAAAAATAGAGTTCTTAGAACATATTTTCTAACTACCCATAATGAGAGCCTTCTAATAACCACCCTGAAAGTATAATTAAAAAAACGTGTCAAAAACGAAAAACAAAAGAGTACATTAGGGGCAGTTATTTAATAGATAAACTAGAAGAAAAAAAACGCAATTGTTATAAAATTTGATAGTGACGATTTTACTAGTAAAGAGTAAATGAAAGAAGAAAAGAACGGTGCAAGAAAAGAATTAAAACAGAGAATCAGAAAGCTGTGAATGTAGGCAAATAGAGCTGTAAATTTGCGATGTGACATTTGACATGCGCAAAAAAACACGGAGCATCCTGATACACTTTTGATCTAATGATCGGATTTTCACGTTCCAGGACTCAGTTTTATTGGTTCAAGAGGATAACCTCGAATATGCTAATTAATAAGTGCAAACGATATTTCAAGCTACGAAATCAAACGAAAACGTACTTTCTCTGAATAAACATACCTTTTTTTCGACGGATTCGGATTTCTGACCCCCAAAATATAGAGGTTAGCACCAATCTGGGAAATATGGTCCCCATAGTTTGGTCAGGAGAGCGGTCCAAAGTTTGCACCCCTTATGGTTAATTTTACTTTCTGGGTATTTCGCCATATCTAGCGAACATTTTAAGAAAATTGCAAAATTTTTGCACAAAATCATAAAACTCGTTTACCCAAAGATAATTTCACACAAAAAATAAATTTCAATAATTATTTATTGTTTTTTAATATTTTATTTAAAATTAACCGAAAAAAATTTGAACTTTAAAGTGCATAGTTTTTTGCATCATTTTAAAACATTCTATTTTACATGGCAAAATATAAAGTTTGAGTTCAGTTGGCTGAATAGTTTATGAGAAATCGAAATTTGAAAAAGATTAATATTATTTTAATATTTCCCAAATTGCAGTCATCCCCTATAATTTGGTGGAAGGAAATCTGAACCAATCAAGAAAAGACGTGTGTATTCAGAGAAAGTACGGTGTCTGATTTCGTAACTTAAAGTATCGTCTGCACCAACTAATTCGCATATTTGAGGTCACCCCTCGAATCTTTAAGATTGAGTCCTACAACGAGATGATCAAAAGTTATTCAGGGTGGTCTTTTATTTTTTTCCCTCACTATATGTATAGTTTTTTTTAATTATTATTTCTTTCCCTACCAATAATTTAAGATTAAAAAAAGGAAAAAAATTACAAGTTATTGCAATTTAGGTCAATTCGCAGGTTAATGAAATTAAGAGAAAAACTATTTCAAATGCGAAGCACTGGTGCATTTGCATTAATATCCTGTGTAACCACCAGAATTTAAATGCAAGCATGCAAAGGGTCCTATGTCTGTTGCCTTTGGTCAGCCAATACGGAGATAGTTAATACTGGTTGTGGATGACGCTAATAGTGTCGTCCAATGAACTCCCATATGTGCTCATTTGGTGAATGATCTGGTGATCTAACACGCTAAGGCAATCTGTTGACATTCTATTGAGCATGTTGGATTACAACAGCAGCATGAGGAGGAGCATTATCCTGCAGGAAAATACTCCCTTGAATGCTGCTCATGAATGGCATCAAAACAGAATCATAGGGGTGACGTACAAATTTGCAGTCAAGATGCGTGGAATAACACGAGAGTGCTCCTGCTATCATGGAAAATTGCTCCGCAGACCATAACTCCAGGTGTAGGTCCAGTGTGTCTAGGCCGAAGACAGATCGGTAGCAGGCTTTCATCTGGCTTCCTTCTAACCAATATACGGCTGTCACAAGGCCGAACCGACTTAGATCGGAAAACACAATAGATCTGCACTCTGTCCTCCAGTGAGCTCTAACTCGACACCACTCACGTCGTTAACGGCAGTGGTTTGGAGTGAGAGGAATGCAAGCTACAGTGTGTCTTGCTTGGAGCTGTGCTTGAAGTAACTGATTTGTAACAGTTCGTTGAGTCAGTGCAGTGCCAACTTCTGCTCGAATTTCTGATGCAGACACAGAACGGTGCGCCACAGCCATACGCCGTATGAATAGCGCCTCCAGTAGCTCCCGCTGAGTAGCGCCACGTGGCCGCCAAGAACCCGTTCTTCTTGAAACAGTTCATCACCTTGACCATTGCTGATAACAATCATGCACAGTGGATTTCTTCTTCAAAATGAAAACAACGTGTTTTTTTTTAACAGTGAAACTGTTCGTGACAGCAATTGAATTCTTTTCCGAACGCTGAAAGAAATAGTTCCACTACTTAATGAAAAACTCCACCAAAATATTTTCGACTCGTTGAACTAACATTAACTTTGAGGTATAACGACAATGGATTACCTGAAACCATTAAAATAAATGGATCAACTTTAGAAAGAGATCGGAAACTTCAGTAAGAGAACGAAGAATGTTTAAGCGCAGTTTTGCTTTTTATTACTTAAATCCCAATGAGGATGGGTAAAAAATGCCATCGAAAGGTTTTATTTCTCCCATTGGTATCTTTAAAATTTTATACATTCTTTTAGTGTTTTCTTTTCTACTCATCCATTTCCATTAATTCTTTTTTTCTCCATATCCGTTAATTTTCTCTATATTCTAAGAAACTACTTTCCAACTTAGTAACAGTTTAGATGAATTTTCTTTTCTCTCCCTTTTTTTTTTTTTTTTTTTTTTTTGATTATGGATAATATTTTTCTGAAACAGTACGTCTAATGTATTGGACAGTTTTCAATTTAATTTAGTCAATTAAAAAATTATATTTTATAATTTTTTTCTGCTTGTATGCCTAAAATAATGTCCCTGTAATAATATAATTGGTTTTTCCCTTGTTAATCGGCATTTTTAATTCAACCTGCCTCAAGTAAACTTTCGGACCATTTTATGTCAGAAAAATATTTTATTGCATGAGTCTTTTGCGTTTTGTTTCTTAACCAAAAAGTGAAAAAACACAATATAAAAATATCTTACAATGTCTGAAAGTGCTAGAAATTAAGTTTAATTAATCTAAAAATTTTTAAAAAAATCTTAATAATAATTAAATTTAATTAACCTTTTTTTAATTACTTAAAGGTTAATTAATTTTAAAAAAAGTTACAGGTTAACTTTCTTTCGTACTACATATTTCTATCGCATTTTATGCCTTTATTTAACTTTTTGATCCAGATGAGAAACCGGTGTCCCTTTCATATATTTTTTTCCTGACGCTCTAATTGCAAGCAAATATATATTTCGGTATTTTTTTAATTATAAAAAAACAGTCTAATAGCTACTAAAAAAATCTGTTACATTATCAGAATCATGCATCATTATCAGATATTAGGCATTTATACTAAAATATAAAATCAAAAAATAAGTTTTTTTCCGTTTCTGTCGTAAGTTTGCCCTTAGCCACCACAGCAAAGAATCATACATTTTTTTATTACGTCTGGGAGCCGGCTGACATTTTCATTCTATCAGCCCAGTACAAGGAAGATTTTACGCGATATCTGTCAATAATCAAGGTAATGAGGTAGATACTTTATTTACGCCGCACTATAGCTGCGCATTGGGCTATTGGCGACGGTTTGGGAAGCATCCTTGAGGATGATCCATAGACACGCCATCGCAAGCTGATCAAAGTGGTCACCCACCTTCTTACTGACCGCAGCCAGTGATGCTTGACTTCGGTATTCTACTGTGAACCGTGTCTTTACAATCAGTCCACTGCAGGACTGTAAATAATCAAAGAATTACTAACAGTTATGTTGCTCAGGAGCTGACTGATAAGGAATTGAAATTTGCAGCCTCTCCTGTTGAAAACAGTGGCCAGTCAGAGAAGGAAGAAAGTGATCCTGGAGATCGTGATGTCCATTAACAATTCTGAAATTTGCTAGGAATCTTTGTGAGGGAGGCTCATGAGAATGGGATCTATAATAAATCCGGACTAACTTTTTCCCGCAGCACCTGCATTTTGATTGTTTTTAACAAATTTATCTATCGCCCAGACACGGTGGAAGAAATTTGATTGTAAGGAAGGGTACAAGAAAGGACTGTGAAAGCGAGCATCTTTGTTTGGCTCTTTCGTTTCCAGATGATCTATAGCAATGACTGGGAATCCAGCTTAATAAAATGTCGAAATGATCAACGGTGATTGGGTCGTTTTTTTTTTCTCTGCAGCCTAGTTGGTGAACGCTTTTACTCATTTTGCACTACCCAGGGATTTCGTGTTGTTTAGAGTTTAGAGATGCCACGGATGCGATTCATACTGCTACATGTCTACGGAATGTCAAAGGGAATTTCCAAACGATTTCTGAAATGTCTTCGTGGCTCAGGGGATAGAGTGATTGCCTCCCAATGAGGTGAACCCGGTTCGAATCCCAGCGATGGCTGGACGACATGAATTCCGCACCCAGTTCGCACTGACCACAGTGGTAGACGGAGCGTTGGTTAGAATTCCCTTGCAGTCAAACTAACTACTGGAGGTTTTCGTGGTTTTCTTTCCACATGTTACGCAAATGCTAATTATTTCAATCAAAAAGTCAAGTAGGAAAATCAAGGACAAATTTCTCCTAATACATGGTCCAGGAACTCCCCTTGCTTTCGGATTCTGTTCAAAATTACAAGGCTATGGATTTGAACATTGGTAGTCGTAAACTCAAAAATTAGGTTTGCTGTTCAGCGACAGTTGGAAAAAAAATATGATGATCTCTTTTTGCCCCATTTTTCCTTATAACTTTTTTACGGCTTTAGAACCGTGATGAAGCTATGGCTGTGGCGTTTGTTTTATGAATAGTTATTATGTCACTAAGAGACGAAGTGATTTAGGCTATAAAGCACCAGCTTCCCAACTGGTAGAGAAATTTAGTACTCCCATACAAATCCTACACTTTCATTTATATTCTGCGAAATATCGTTACCACATCACAGTCTGAATTTTCCTGTTTCAGATCGATGCACGCGAACATGTGGTATGGTAGCGAAAGTTTACACTGTTAATTGATTCCAGTGGTCGAGGGATCCATGAATCGCAGTCCCTTTACATTGCCTTTCTTTCAAGAATGAAGACTTCTTACATTGCCTTTAGTTCAACAAACTTTAATTAATTTGTTATAAATAGATATTATACCAAGACCTTATGCACATTAACAAACTTTCTCTCTCGTATGCCTGTTTTATGCAGAGGGGTGCAATTGTTCTTGTTTTCCATCGGCGCCACCCATGGTCAAGAATTCGACTTCTGCCACACCCATTTATAAGGCGGATCCATTCATATATCCATTCATTCATCCACAGATCATAAGTTTGACCTGAATCAGAGAATGATCGATCTCCAATCCAGTACCCCCAGAGGTATTGATTTTCTAAGTGAACATGTAGGACTTCGCGACTCGACAGATTTAACGAGCACCAGTCACCATTTTAGTACACGAGGAGTCTTCGATCGGCGGGGTTCGAACCCACGAACTCACGGACATGGACCCAGCGCCCTGCCGACCAGGCTATCCCGGCCCTCTAATTAGCAACGTAATCACTAATTAGTGCATTTATGAAATTGTATTGTAACGTGACTTTGAATTTTTGATAATTTAAAAAATGTGCAATAAATAATATGTTCCATTTTATTCAAACTGTGTTGTGAAAACTTAGCTGATTTTCTGGCAATTTTTTTAAAGAAAATCCACAAAACCTTTTACAAATTAATTCTTATTCAAATTGAATTTATTTATTTATTTTTTGTTCTCGTGCCAATTTATAGTTTTTTTTTTTTATTATGAGATTTCTCAATTATTTCTTTACTGAGATAATATTGCGATATCTTCGCTTATAAAATAACTAATTCTCACAAGTGTAATCTTGAAAATGTGTAAATAATGTGATTTTGTGTTTATGATAATTTTAAAAGTAATATCTGTATTTTTTATCTAAATAGCATATTATCTGTAACAATTTAACTATTCTATATCTCTCTTAAACTTCTTGCTTGAAAAATAAAATGAAAACTACTTACTACTTAAAATGACTTATCCTCACAAAAAACAATGATATACTATAAATCTTATCACTGTGTCTTTTCTTTTTCAAACTTAACATAGATTTGTTAGTTATTACATCCAAGCGAAAAAGTTTCATGAGATTTATTATGATGCATTATATGGGTAAAGAAGGTATCTGTCGCTGTTAGCTATTATAATTCTGTCGACAGTGTGGATGTAGTGGGTTCGATTACCGTCGTTACACTGGAATGCAAAGTCACTTTACACTGGAATGTAATGATTTTCTATTGTTCGTGTAATCAGTGATTTTTATGTAATTTTTAAAGTGCATAATATTATGTTTGGAACATCAAGAACAAATGTACATCAAAAATACATTAGTATTAGCACTTATCTTAAAGCTCGGTATACCGTAGCTCTAGTTCGATCTAACCTAGGCATGCATCGAGGGCTTCCCTGAATGAATGATATTGTTGTTCCCCCAAACGCTCGATATCATGGAAGTAAAATTTTCAAATCCTGTTGTAACCCCTAATGTACCTTTCTGATGTCCTTCTCTAAATTGTACCATTTTCTTTAACTTGGCAAGGATTCATAAGTCATAATGAGCATATAGTTATGTATATGTGTGTGTAACAGTAAATAAGTTGATAGACACGTATCATTCGGGCAACATTGGCCAAGCGGCATCGCCCGCTTTCTTGCTTTATTGAACTTACATACATTTGCAGGCTTGTGTGCTTTATTTAGGATTATAAACCTTTGTCAAGTAGAAGGACAGGTAGAACAATTCAGAGAAGGACATCGTGCAGAATAGATCCTGGGTTGCGGCGGAATTCGAACCCACCACCTCCACGCTTCGCGGTGGGCGATACCACTCCTCTAGGGAGGCCCTGCTGTATCACCCGCCAAACCCTCTGTAGCGTGGAGGTGGCAAGTTTGAATCCCACAGTTGTCCTTCTCTGATTGTATCATATGTCTACTTAACAAAGGCTTATAAGTCATACTTCTGAAATTAAGCTCACTAGCCTACATATATGAGGACCCGCAATGGACTGATCGTTAAGACACGGTTCCCAGCAGAACACCGAAGTCAAGCATCACTGGCTGCGGGTGGGTGACCACTTGGATTAGTCTGCGTAGGGACCGAGGGTGTGCGGAATTGGTCCTCGTTAAACTGTTCTACCGTAAAGTGCTCGACCTCGCGTACAGGTCGTCGGTTTACCGAAGCAGGGGTGCCATCCTCTCTGCAGAGGATCAAAACTGTGATCATCCTCAGGGATGTTTCCCAGACCGTCGCCAATAGCCCATTGTGCAGCTCTAGTGCGACGTAAATGAACTACAACAACAACAACCTACATATACGAGTACCAATAAATGTGTACCAATAATCATTCATAGCTCCCTGGCAAGTGTATCAAATTTATCTTAATTGATTGGAATTTTAGAATTCCTTTGAAACTTCAAAACAAAGCGTTGCTTACAATTAAAGAATACAATAGAATGTTAGTGGTATGCTAAGTAATTTATTGATACATGCAAGTTTACTTATATTTTTAAAATTAGTGACTTAAACATTCGTTCATTTTCAATTCGCAAGACTTTAGCAGATTGAGTAAACGAGCATATCTTTCGAGTTAATAGATCGGCTTTTTTGGTATCTCAAACTTGTAAGGTAAGTCCCATTTTTGATTTTCTTATATTTACTTTTTTCTGTTTTTCTTAATATTTAATAATTGATTTCTGTGTAATCTGCACTAAGTTTATAGAGTTTCAAAATTATATAAATTTCTAGATATTCTTTAGGTCAGAGGTCTTTTTTATGTTAAGTTTATAATACTATAAGTTCATAATACTCTAACATATTTGACAATTATCTAGAAAAAAAATCTTCCACTATCTAGAGTTTGCATATTATTTTTGAATTTAAAAACAATTACAATCAAATGACCATAAAATGTTTTTCTTTTAATTATCTATAATGCATTCTAAAAGAAATTCCAATTATCTTTCTCGTTGATTTTTCTCTCAGGAAAATGTTTTATTCATAATATAAGTGTTTATTTTGATATATTATTAACTCACAATTTATTTATTTCAGTTGTGTAATTAAAGCTAATCTTAATTATGCCTTAAGTATTCGATTGAAAATATAACTGATATAACGGTACTCAAATATTTTCCGTACTTTCCTGTATTTTTCAAGTGTGTTTTTCCAATGCTTAAGCTTTAAGCATTCAATTCCAAATGTTACTTAGATATTTACACTCATTCTTTGGTATTTTCGTATTTTTCAAGGGCATTTTTAAGTATTTGAACTTTAAGCATTCGATTCGAAATTTTACTTGGATAATTACAATAAATTTTTTTGTATTTTTCTTTTCAAGTTCATTTTTAAATAACAAAATTATTCAAAATGTTTGAGTATTATGCATCTCGAAATCTCTAAAAAATAGCTTTTTTATAATGATCAGTTTCCGCATTGCATACCAAAGAAAACCGATATGTTTGTTTTTTTTTTCATAAAAGGAATCATAGGTAATTGACTGTTTTAGCTAAATAGAAGATTAATGCATAAAAGAAATCGGATTTTGTTCTAAATATATTAAAAATGTTTTTTTCAAAATAACATATAAAATATGTTTGTTGATAGTACCTTGAAACATAAAGCCTTTGTATACAAGGAATGCAATTTTATGTTCTCAGGAAAAGATTATTAAGTGCTAGAATGCAACTTAACAAGCATCGGAAAGAAAGAAATGATACTCTTCGCAATATTGCAAAATTGCTTTCATGGAATATTGCATTTCTATACGAAACAAGAGGCGCTTTTGAGAGCTTTTCTAAAAAGAAATATAAAATCTGTTCGACATTTTAATTTTTTGTTATTGTTGTTATGTTTACAAGTGTTTCAAAATATCTTAAAGTAAACATAATGCCAATATCTTATCTAATCAAATCCTGCTATATTAATTTCACTTGATTAAATTCTGTCATTTTGTTATTAATATTCTGTGAAACAGATACGCAAAATTTTATTCACTTTTTATTATAATATCTTAAAATGGGTTAAAAATTGTTCAAATAATATTTCGTTCAAAAATTTAGTTTAAAAAAAATTTAATTGAGTTTTTCTCAGACTTATTGAAATACGTATATTGTCTAAAAATAACTAAATAATTAAACTCATTTAAAAATATAAAAAATATATGATAATCCTCAAAAAATTTAACAAAAATTTGCTGCACATTTCTTTAAAGTGCTACTTTGAAGAGTATGAGTATAATTGGGATTTGAGGAGCTTTTAGTTATGAAGAAAATTCATTTTATTCAAATTTGAAGAGTATTTTCTAGCATATTTGGTAGACGTTAAATTTCAGACTTTTTTTTTAAAAAAAAATCTCTTGAAAAAAACCCACTTATGTTTATGAAAGACAATTATCTCTGCCCCCTCCCCCGAAAAAAACACTATCAACGCGGATTTGGTTATGGCATCGCTCACACCAGTGGTGGAGAGCTGAAGATCATGAGTTCGAACCTGGTAGTCAACTAAGCAACCGGCGTATATGCTCAGCAAGGTGTACGTTAAATTGGCCGTGGCTGAAAGTTCTATTATTAGTTGTGATGTGCAAGTTTGGAAAGAGGAATACTAGGTGATGTTTAAGTCGTCGCGCTGGAATTACGAAGCATTCTTGCCATGGGTGTAAAGAGATAAAGCCCTGAAAAAAGGGGGGCTAGATTCTTGGCTGTGGTTGGGTGGTGTGCGTACATTACATAAAATGATCAACTCTAACAAAATGGTTACTAATAAAATTGTAGTAACAGGAAGTTACTCCATAAACTAGAACACTAAATTAACAATCGCTACACGTTACAAACTTTTAGCTATTATGCCATAGAATGTTTAAAAATACTTGTTTTTGTTCGTAATTTTACAGGTCTCTCAAACGTCTGAAAATCTTGAACTTTACTGATAAGTATGAGAAATCGCATGACTTAAACACCCCTAAAGTTATAAATTAATCCTCTAAGTATACCCTGAGAAATTTTAAAAAAAGTCAAAAGAGAAGACAGTGTCTCTGAAAGTGTCTCTTCCAATCGGGTAGTTGATACATATTTTTTTACGATAAGTAAAATCAACATTCCTTTTAACCTTCCAGATTCATAATAACTTATATTCTACTTCATAGGATGGGAAAATTCTTTTTCAGACTCTTTGCAAAGACAATAAATAATTTTTTTTTGCAGCGAAAGGAAAATAATTTATTTTACAGGCTTCGTGAACAATAACTTATATTATTTTCAATGTATTTTATAGCAAGTATAAAAAACTTCTCTTATCGACTCTACATATTACATTTTTTTAAAACAGGAAATGAAAATAACTTATTTTCCGATTTAACAGACAGTAGTCAGCTTTAACAGAAAAACACATATACTCTATTTGTAGATATAGGGTTTAGTGACAGGAAATAGAGGCTCCCCAAACACAACTTAAAATTTTTGAAGGACATTTTGTGTAATTTGAGTCTCTTTTTTTGTCATAGAATTCATAAGTTAGAGTACATAAGACGTATCCCTCCGTCTATATTTGCGCAGTCTCTTACCGACAGCTGGAATTTTTTAACAACCAATTATTTAACCCTTTGACGCATATGGGACACCGATATAACTTCCATACATATTTTTTTCTGACGCTCCAATTGTAAAAAAAGCTATATTTTTGTATTTTTTATTATTAAAAAAACAGTCTAATAGTCACTAAAAATCTGCTTGATTATCAGAATTGGACTTAATTATCAGAATTGGACTTAATTGGTGTTAAAACATAAAATCTGAAAAAAAGTAGTTTGAAAAAATTTTCTTTTCATTCATATTCAAACATTTATCAATAATTTATTTTGTAAATTCAAGAAACTTCAATGAGGAATTACTGTTTCTCTTAGATCTAAATAACTGCTAAATTTGAAAAATTATCATTTGGTTATATGGAAGTGAGCCGAGTTGGAAATTTTTTTACTTTAACGTGCAAAAAAAATTTAAAAAAAACGGTGTTTTGTTCAGTATTTTATAATTATAAATTTTTAAAGTGCTAAACATAATATTTTTCATTTATTTTGACCTAGATTAATACAAAATGGAAACAGTAGGAAAGATATAGATACATAAAAATTCTGCATTAAGGGTTTTAGGCAACATACAAATAACGAATTTTCGTCATTTGCCTACTGTGAAATGATAATTTTTGCCTTCGAGGACGAGTTATGCGTGTTAATGTGCCTATTACTTTTGTGATCAAAGAATTATAATAATCCAAAGTATTCTAATAAAGCCCTACATTTTTTATTGGAATTTTAATCTCTTCATTTCGGACAACCACAAAGAAGAAAAAAAACTTTGTTCCCATAAACACGAAAAATATTCATTCCGTTTTAAAATTCCCATCATGTTAAAATGAGGTATTTTAATCGATACTATAGACTGACAATTCAATTTTCGTTCTAATGCTCTTAGGAATGTCTATGCGTTTAAATTAAATTACAGAGCAGTGCTGTGATTAAGAAAGGAATTAAGTGGTTTAAGGAAATCTCGATGCTAAGACAATTTCGAAGTGTTTGAAAACTAGATTAAAATTTGGACGTGTGCTAGTCACGAAAACACCCTTTTGGGAATTCTGATAATTAACTAGGTAACATGCAAAAAATTGTTGAAAGCTATACAAGTAAAGCAATTTGCATGCGTCTAGAAAATTTTAATTAAAATTCTTGGGTTTGTATTTAATACAACTCAATAGTCAGCTAGCGATCGCTCTTTTTATGTATCTTATTTTAGCAAAATTTGTTTTTAATATAATGAGTAGATCTCCTTTCAATTTTATAGTTATAAAGACTTCATTATAATTTTCTAACCTGTGGTTGAATAAAAAGTTTAATATTGCTCCAAAAATAAATGGAAAAAAAATTATAAGTGAAAACTTAAGTTATATGTATAGATTTTGAATAAAAAGAAATTTAAAAGTTTTAAAAAAAATTTTTCTTTAAAGTATTATCATACGTCATTAATTTAGAAAATGAATATCGTAAGAATTTAAGATTGTTTAATTTTCCTTGTTTAATAGACATAGGCAATGCTATAGAGCACAATTAACTTTAATGAATGATGCACGCATTTTTATGTGTTTTTCATACGAAATAATTTGATTATGACTGGGGAAAATAAATTGCTAGGTCACAACTTTACCAATTTTTGCATATTTTTACACCAAAATGTTTATTAGTATTGTTTCGAAATCGGTACTTTAGAAGCTTTCAAATATTCCCCTACATTTCACTTTTTACAGCCTAAATGAAAAACGCTGCCTTTTCTGATTAAAAAAAAAACGCTTTCCTGTACAGCCTGAAAGTGTGAGTTATCATTATTTTGCCTAAGAAATTTAATATGATTATAATTTACAAATGCTCAGCGTTTTAAAAAATATTGTTAAAAGCAAACATTTGCAATTAAAGTTATGATTTCAAAACACATTTGACTAATTGTTTTGAATTCCAAATAAAGCCAATAACTTTTCTTATTCTTTTATGCGCATTTTTAATTTTCTATCAACGCAAGATATACTTTAAAATCACCTTTAATAAGCAAACATAAATTTTTTCAGTTATTACATTTTTGTAGAAACGTTTGCCAAAATTGTAGAAATCTTAATTTATAAGTTTATTTTTAACAGAATGCTCATTTGATAACATGTTTTTAAAGTGTCATGATCCAAAGCCTTTAAACAAGTTAAACTTGCGTAAGATGTTGAATGAGAGCATGCAAAAATTTCAACATATGTACAATTCGCAAGAAGCCGGCCAGGTGGCCGAGTGGTTAGCGTGTCTGACTGCGGAGCCAATGGCCGCGGCTTCGAATCCCGCTCTGGGCATGGATGTTTCTCTCTCTGTGCCGTCTTCTGTTGTGTGAATGTGGCCCACCCTATGAACGGGTTTGTGGCAGTATGGCGTGGGTAACGTTGCTCGCCTCCGTGACTTTGGTTCACAGGTGCCCACTGGGTAACGCTAAATGAGTAACAATTCCGGCATCTTCTATGGCGAAGAACGAAAAGTTCAGTGCCTGCCGTTATTAAAAAAAAAATTAAAAAAAAAATAAATAAATAAAATAAATAAAAAAAACAATTCGCAAGAAAGGAATACCCTAAATAACTTTTGATCTAATGATCGAAAAATTCGCGGACTCGAGCTATATAAGCAGTGGATATGCTTACATGATAAATAATTAGTGAAGACGATATTTTAAGTTAAGTAATCAGCCACATATAAATGTGTTTTCTCAGAACAAAGGCATCTTTTTTCTCCACGAATTCAGATTTCTGACGTCCCGTAGTGGACTGATCTTAAAGACGCGGTTCCCAGTAGAACACCGAAGTCAAGCATCACTGGCTGTGGTCAATAAGAGGGTTGATGACCACTTTGATCAGCCTGCTTAGGGACCGAGAGTGTGGGGTATCGGTCTTCATTTAACTGTTCAACCGTAAAGTGCTCGACTGCGCTCGCAGGTCATCCGGCTACCAAAGTAGGGGAACAATCCCTCTGCAGAGAATCAAAATTGCGATGGCATGTCTTCGGATCATCCTCGGAGATGCTTCTCAGACCGTCGCCAATAGCCCACTGTGCAGCTCTAGTACAACGTAAATAAAATACCAACTATAATATATCTGACCATTAAAATATCGGAGGATAGCAGCCATCTAGGAAATGTGGTCCCACTACCTTGGTCAGGAGAGGGATCGAAAACGATTCCTGAGAAATCGAATTTTAAAAAATTCGTACATTCAAAATTTCATTTCTCAGGAAATATTCGACCAATTTGTTAAAATTTTATATTTTGTCACATAAAAAATTCTTAAATTATATGAAAAAAATTGTGTACCTTACAACTCAATTTAATTTTGGTCTAGCATTAAATTAAATTATGAATAATCACTAAATATTATTTTTTGCATGAAATTATCTTCGAATTTTATAATTGCGTTTGAAAAGTTTTAAATTTGCTTAAAAACATTTTGAGATATGGTGAAATACGCACAAAGTATACTAAACATTATGAGATACAAACTTTCAATCTCTCTCCTGACCAAATCATGGGGACCATATTTTCAAAACTGCTGTTTCTCCCTATATCTTGAGGGTCAGGAATCCAAATACGTCGAAAATAAAGGTATGTTTACTCAGAGAAAGTAAATTTTATTTTTCTGATTTTGTAAATTAACATATCATCTGCACTAATAAATATAGTTCAAATCACCTTCGTGAATCATTAAGATTGAGTACGTGAAAATCGTGTCATTAGATCAAAAGTTTAGATTCCTGTCATTAGATTCAGGATTTTCCGGATTTTTTTTCCACACTGTATAAAATAAGCCTCCGAAAACTTTAAATGTATGGTTCCCATAAGAACGTTTTTCATTATCGCTGCCTCAATAAATTCCATTTTACGTTCAAATTGATAAAACATTTAACAGCAATTTAATTACCAACACTTTTATTTTTGATTAATTAAATGATGAACTTAAGCTTTTAAGACCTTTTTCCACTCTGTACGCTGTGATAGTGTTGAAAATAATTAAACAATGAAATTGACGAGCAATAAAAAATTTTACATTCTCCAAAAATTGAAAAAAAGGGCAAATTTTTATCAAGCCCGCTTTTAATAAACTGCTTCAAAAATGTTGTTATTAATCAAAACTATTAGTAGAAATTAAAAATTATTTTTAAATAATAACTTAATATATTTATACTTTAATACTCGGCATTTTATTTACATAAATTAATGTATATAAAAGAAACTGGTTCGTAGGATGAGCTGAAATATTTGCTCGTCTTATAATCATAATGATGCAACAAGCAAAATTACTTATAACATTAATATTCATTTATGATAATCTAGCAATTAATCATCACAGCGACTCAGTGCAGTCACTTTAAAATACTTTCTCGACTTGTAGCTTGTTACCAGTTAATTGAAATTTATGAGTGCAGTAATATGTTCTTTGACCCACTGAGAATTACTTGACTGCTATCACTTTGTTACGCCAAATTTATCTTATGATGGCGCGTAGGTACCAAATTAGCAGGAAAGAAATTCTGCTGTCAGGAAGACAGCAAAAATGTATTTTCTTGCGGTATTCAGAAGCAAAATTAGTGAACCGTCTTTGTCTAATTAGGAATGAGTTACTTCGTTTTAGGGAGGAATAACTGTAATTTTTTAAAAAATTTTTAAAAAAATTAACTTTTTTGATAGTTATCATTTTAAGATGATTGTAAGAAAATATTGAATTTATTTTTGCAAAAATGTAAAAGTTACAGCACAATATGTTGAGTGAGGTGCGAGACGCAGGACGCGCTGTAACATGTATGAACAATTGGACTTGTGCACTCATTTGGAAAATGAATTTGCCCGCTTTTATCAGAGCATTTTAGTAAAAGACTATCATCTCAACTTTTTTAACGAAATTATTTGTTTAAGTTATGTAAGAAAAGTAATTAATGGAACTTTCAATATAAATAGTTGAAATTGCAACTTATTTAATTTTATTTTATAACCGTCGTTAAACAACCTACCCAATTTAGGGTTTATGACTACCTATGTTCAACTGCATAGCCTTGTAATTTTAAACCCAACCCAGAAGGCAGTGGAAATCCTGTATCAAGCATTGGGAGAAATTTGTCATCGTGCAGAACTTTTTGATGCATTTGCGTTACATGGAGAGGAAAACCACGAAAACCTTCCATGGTTAGACTGATGGCAAAGGAACTCTAACCCGTCTACCACTGAGGATATTTTACGACAGCAGTGTGGTCAGTGGAAGACTGGATGCGGCATTCGAATCGACCAGCTATAGCCAGAATCGAACCCGGGTCACCTCATTGGGAGGCGAGCGCTCTATCCTTTAAGTATTCACGGCTCAACTTATTTAATTGTAATAATTTTTAATCAAGGTTACAAAGGGTTATTGGTAGTTTTAGAATAATTAGAAATAAATATGCTCAAAATGATGTATGGTTTCTGAATTTCAGCTGCTACTCCAGCAATGTATAAGGTGTCACGTAAGGGTAAATCGAATAGAAAGAAATTAGTACTTGAGTAGCTAGAATAGCACTTACTGCTGAAAATGATGAAGAAGAAGCTATTTATAAACCTGGTATTGATGCGTTATAGTTAGTGCAAAATTGTATGCATTTATATGGATTTTTTATCATAAGATTTACTTGCTCTATCTCTAACTAGTGCAATTTTCCACCGATTTACTTCACATTTTAACACAATGTTCACAATAAATATAGTTTTCGCTGCACAAAGGTATATTTTGAATTGGATAGAATGATTTTGAGTAATCCATGAATCCACTTATTTTTAATCAATTTTTGAAGTTTGTTTTTTAGAGAAAAAGCACCACATTTTTGTGAAAAAAAGAAATTTTTTTTAAATTCTATGTGCAACGAAAACTACATTCATGAAGTTTAAAAAACTCAAAATGAAATCAAATTAGGAGGAGTTTTTTTCAACTTATGTGTAAAACAAGTTATGAATAATTTAAAAAATAAGTTATAAACATTGTTTTATATGAACAGTGACTTTTGAAATTTTTATATTTGTGAAATGATAAAATGAAGATTAAAATATGTGCAATGAGGCAGAAAAAAAAGATTATATTAAGTTAAGTTTATCACAACTGTTACCAAAATTCATTAAAAAAAAATTTTTTACAGCCTCCTACTGTGTTAAAATCAACAAAGCAACAACACTTAAAATCAACAAAGGTAAGTTTTACTTAAAATAGGTTATATGTTCATTGATATTCTTAAATCTACACATTACTATCCCCGGACAATTTAAATAAAAGGAAAAATTTTCGTTTTTTTTTTTAATTAAATGGTATTATTTTCCTTTTTACATGTTTCAGAATATTTTTTAAAATGAATTTTAATAATCAGAATAAAAATGCATTTAAAAAAACTAATTTAGCTACATTACATAACTTGTAAAAAAACTCCACATTGGCTGTGCCTAGAGTTTACCAAGAGTTTACGAATAGTGGGGATTAAATTCATAATCACGCAAATTGCAAAGGGCAAATAATCTTGTAACGTAAGACGAACGTTTACACGGTACTTCTAAAATTTGCTCAAATAGTAATATCCTCAATGAAGAAAGCCCATTTATTCAAAAAAAACTACGTTGGATATTGTGGTGACCATGGATTTATTTTTAATATTTTTGATTCCAACCATGGAAAATAAATCATGCAATCCGACAAACTCTTTAATTTAAACTTTAACAAATTAATTGTTTTTATCAAAAAAGTTTCAATTTCACCAATCTTGAAACCCCTATTACTGATATTGAGAGCTGGGATATTGATCAATTGATCAATGTCAGTGTGATCTTGAGTATATTTTATTTTATTACCACCTTTAAACAGCTGACCCAACTTTGGATTTACGACTAATTATGTTAACTCCATAACCTTGTAATTAACCCCAATCCAAAATAAAAGGGAACTCCAGGACCAAGTATTGGGAGAAATTTGCCATCGCGGAGGACTTTTTGATGAAACCCACCCTCATTTGTGATAGGGAAAGGAAAACCAAGAAAACCTCATGCAGTTGGCCTGACAGCAAGGGGACGCTAACTCATGATCCTTCTACCATTGTGGGTATTTTACGTCAGCACTGTAGTCGGTGCGAGCCGGGTGCGGAATTTGTTTCGATGAGCCATCCCTGGGATTCGAACCCGGTTCTCCTCATTGGATGACGAACGTTCTATCCCCTGAACCACCATGACTCGATTTTGCATAGATTCAAAAATCAAGCGTAGTCTTATAGTTTGACGAACAGAACATGAAAGATGTGTCCAAAATCAGGATTTTATACTATGTCCCATCACCTTACAAAGTAGAAATTCTAATCAGAAGTGTCAGTTTTTTTCTGCTAAAATCATTCAACACTGCTCATCTTCTAGCGGCTTTGACTTGCTGGAATCATTCCATATTTCCATATTTTGAGAAATTTTAATAATTTAGTTAATGATCTTCACAGCATTCTACTCTTTCTCGATCTCCACCTATATTAGTTTAATTTTTACATCTTGCACCTAAAGGTTCAAAACCGTTCCCCTTACACATGTTCCTTATCCCCTTTCTTTTATTATCTCATATAAATCTGTCCCTTTTATTCTATTAAAAATCTAATCTTTTTTGTTGTTATAACTTATTTGTCTCTTTACTTTCTCAGGTCATTTTGGGTTTCAATGAGAAAGATTCTTGTTTGAGAAGCCATAGTAGTATGTTATTTATTTATGTTTTGATTATTGCCTATTTCATTCATACGTAGCGCAAATTATATCCTACTAGGAGGCTCCGCCCTCTGCTCACTAACGCTCGCCAACCCCCGAGAATTGCTACGCAATCCTATGTGGTTCACGCCGTGAACCATGGCTCGCTGCGCTCGCTCGCCAATGAACACAATGTTCTAGCACAAAGACATAATAAATTATCATCAAAGACATAGTATTTTATCATCAAAGACATAGTATTTTATCATCAAAGACACAGTATTGTACTTATGTAGAAGAATTCTACCGATGTTCTTATTGGCTTTTAAAAAAGTATATTAGCTATTTAGATTGTACATGGTGAAAAAATCAAAACATTAGCTAAATAAGAAACATATTAGCAAAATAAATTATCAAATATTGCTTCACTAATATTCTGCATTTTAAAGCGTGAAAATTCAATGCATAAATAAACGCGAAATATAAAAAAATTCAATGCATTCAATACAAACACTTAAAGGTTTTTTAGACGTTTTGGAAGCTCCCAGTAGAAAAATATCAATTCAACAGCGGCCTTTTAAAGCATTCTCACTTCAATTTTATTAATTAATTCCTAATTGAGTTTAAATTAAATATTGTCATGTTTTTAGTGCATGAATCTGAATTGAACAACCTGATAATGCTCACTCTGGTTATTGTTATCTGGTTGCTCACTACGTGCTCTTGCGCGCCGAATCCAATCAATTAAAAATGAAAACTGTTGCCAGCGCGAGAAAAGAAATATCATCGGTTTAATTGATACATACATGCATACATACTTACGTATTAGCGTTTTATATAATATAGATAGATTTTCATTTGGACATAAAATTGTTTCCATTATTATTAATATTGTAAAAATACTTGTAGTTCCTTTAATATACTTTAATTAATTTGAGTTATGAAGAATGCCATAAATTACATGTGTCTATTAATTTCCTTATCCATAATAAACGTGGCGATTTCTTATAACTAAAATTGAACAAATGAGCTAAACAAAGTCTTGGTGAAATATAATTAATTCAAAAGAGAACCCTCCGCGAATATCTTCTGTTAGGGCCACGTATTATGTTTCAGGGTACTAATGTACCCTACCAGAGGAAGGTTTAATGTTGACATTAAACTTAGTCGAAACTTGGATTTTCATTCACTAATTATCTTTCACAAAAGCTAAGTAAATATAGCGATTTCCGTTCCTGTTCAATAAGGGTTGGTCTTAATCTCAACTGGGTGTGCTTCAACCGCTTTTGTCTCCCTGATCATTGTAACTCTAATTTTGTTTACAAAGTAATTCAAACTTCTAGGTGTGCATTAGAGCAAGTTTGGGGCTAAAGAAACTTTCTAAAACTAACGTTTTTTTTCTGTAACTTTGTATTAGAGGGTACAGATTTAAGCAAAATGTACTGTATTTAGAATTGAAATGCATTTTAAAGATGTACAGGGTGACAATAAAACCACTTTATCGACATACGTATAACGACCTAAAGGGGGCATTCCATTTGAGGGAACGAAATAAAAATTTTCATGGAAGTATTTATCAAATTTAACTGTTTTGAATGATATAGAATTTCAAGATTTGTACTAGCTACACATACTTTATCTTCTCAAAACTTGACCCTTACGGCAAAAAAAAATCTTAATATGGAGTGAATAGTGGTGACTTTATTAAGATGCAAGGAATCGCAAGAAATCAATTACCCAAAATAATTAGTTTTCTTCTTTATCATTTTGTTTTATAACCGTTGTTGAACAACGGATTCAATTTTAAGTTTACGACTACCAATGCTCAACGTCACAGCCTTGTAATGTTAAATCCTATCCAGAAGACAAAGGAACACCTTTATAAAGTTTTGGGAGGAATTTTGTCTTCGTGGTGGATTTTTTGATGACCCGCATTTTCGCTACATGGAGAAGAAAACCTCCAACGTTTAGCCTGACTCAAATAAACTCTAACCCATGATCCATGCTGGGGATATATTGCATCAGCACTGTGGTCGGTGCGAGCCGGGTGCTGAATTCGTATGGACCAACTATCACTGTAATTTGAACCCGGTTCACCTCATTGGATGGTGAATGCTCTATTCCTTGAGCATTATCATTTTATTTTTTTATTTTATGACCGCCATTGAACAGCAGACCCAATTTTTGGGTTTACGACTACTAATGTTCAACGCCGTAGCCTTGTAATTTTGAACTAATCCAGAAGACAAGGAAACTCCTGGATCAGTATCCCCAGAGGTATTGATTTGTTATGGGAACATGGAGGACTTTGAGACTCGACAGATTTAACGTGCATCAGTCACCATTTACTACACGGGGAGTCTTCGATCGGCGGGGACCGAACCCACGAACTCTTGGACATTGGCTCGACACCCCACCGAGCAGGATATGGTCGGTGGGGTGGTCGGTTATCATTGTCGTAAGGGCGTTTTCAACCGATCTGAACATGATCTGGATGAAAATTTATTGAATACTCTTTTTCTCATCATTGACTAGTATCGCCATTTTGTATATTAACAATCAATTAACAATCAATATAAATTTTTCCTTCTTTGAAGATTAAAAAAAATGACTTTAAGCTTTCAGAATGAAAAAAAATAACTTGAAAATGTTTTGCAATTTTATTTTTCCGCATATTGAACTGAGGAGTTAACTTATTTTTTATTCCTATATTTTAGTTAATGCATATTTATTTATTTATTTTTGGAAATTATATGTTGTAACTTAAGCATATTTTGAAATAATAATTTAAGATCTTTAGTCACGAGGGCTCAGTGTTAAGAAACAGAGCCATCGTGACTGAGTTATAATAAGCTCACAAAATTGTCAAGTCGTTACTTCCATAAGTCACTGAGAAACAATGAGCTGTTGCTGAAAAGTTTTACTGTGAAGCTGACATTCTAATGAAAAAAAAAGTAGATGTTGCTGTTAGAAAATTTGAAAATTCTTTAACAAAATACATAAACATACATCAACAAAAAACTTAAAGGAAAATTTTCAAAGAAAATTTAAATCTTTCTTTTCCTTTAACTATATTCAACTTATTATAATTGAAATTCACTTCTTGTTTACTCCATAAAGACATATTTTATTCAGTAGGTGAATATATTTTCATAGATATCATACTTCAGTACCAATTTTTATATTTCCTTAAAGATATTCAAATTAGGGCTATAAAATATTGCAAGAACGCTCCTTTTCTTAAACGTTATTTTTTACAGAAAGAAAATAGTATCTTTTCGCTTAGCTAAATCAAATTAAAATAAACTTCATTTTTTTTTGTTATAACGTTAAACACTAAGAAATGTTTTGATAAATAAAATATACTGATAAATAATTTTCAATAGCGTCGTTTTTCCCCTTTGTTTTCTTCATGAAATAGAAATTATTAGACCATTGCCTGAAGGAATTGAAATAAAATCGTGTTAAGGCTTTATCTCCTGCAATAAAAAAAGTTTCTTGAAATAAAATATTCTTTCCTGTATTTTCAAAAAGATAAGTAATTTTCGAGATTTAGTTACTTTTTTTCTTTAAAATTATAAACATTGGATTGTTTTTATATACTTATTTAAATACACTCATATTTTATGTTAGTTAAATTATACTTACTATTTTGTGATCCTGTTATAGTGTGACGTAAAATATGCTGCAAAAGGGGCTGCATTAATAACACTGGGCAACAAATCTTAATATAGATTCTACTTTTCAGATGATTATAAATAATTCTCAATGAATTCAATATGTTAAACTGGAATATGAAAAGAGCCAAATTTAGCAAGGTTTTAGGGAAGGCTCTGGCCCACAAAGGGTTGTCACGCCAATTGAAGAAGAAACTAGAATACGGCAAAAAACTACATTGATAGTTTTTTTTTATTTCTAGATGCTTATGCATCAGTAGAACGTATTCAATTTTCAGAAAAGTGTTCCTTAAGTAATTCCACTGTTTCCCTGGTAATTTCATATATTGCTCTATAAATCGGCATTGTTGAAATAAGTGTAATTAGATATTTTTATTTATAGTTATTTAGTACAGAATTATATTTTTTTACCGAAATATCACTACCATGCAGTACGGTAATTTTAACAAATTTTTCTTCTCTGCGTACATACGTTTTATTTCACAATATTTTCTCATACAGAGTGTATAGCTCGACATTTTTTCAGCATGCTCCATAATTATTTGTTTTTCATACAATTATAATTATATATTTTATGCTGCCTAGATAGAAATAACTTAGGCACTAGCTTGCGCAACTCTAAAAAAGCACCTTTGCCATTTGTTTTCTAACATTAAATTTTGAATGCATCGATTTTTATTTATTTATTTTTTAGATTTCAAACTAAATTTCTTTTTGGCATACGTCAAGAAGAAACTTATAACATGAAAGTTTTACGTTTTCAAAGAAAATTTAAATCTTTTTTATTCTTTAACTATATTCAATTATTCTTTATTCAATTACTCTCTTCAACTACATTCCTTAACTATATATTGCAAAAAAACTCATTTCCTAAACGGTTTTCTTTACAAAGAGGAAAATAGTATCTTTTCGTTCAAGTAAATAAAATTAAAAGAAGCTTCACTTTTTTATTGTTATAACATGAAATTAAAAGCTAAGATATGTTTTTATAAATAAAATATACCGATAAATAATTTTTCCGATAACTGTATAGCTCGACATTTTTGCAGCATGCTCCATATTTATTTGCGTTTCCAGTACTTATAATTACATATTTTATGCTCCGTAGATAGAAATAACTTTGCCACTATCTTGGGTATCTCTAAAAAACATCTTTGTCTTTTGTTCACGAAAATGTTACGAAATGTTCCATCAATAATTATGTGTAGCTATAATAAATAAATAGTTTATGTACCGTGATCGAAACAATGGTATCCCTAAGGAAAATGTATTTTTGCCAATTTTTTCTTAAAACTGCTTCTTCAGTGTTTAGACAGGTTAAGAAACGTATGTAATCTGCACAATGGAAAGAAATGTTATGAAACTATGATATATTAATCATTCATTGAATTCAAAGATATAATGTATGTGAAATAAATAAATAAAATGTTATAAGGTTTTCGTTGTCCCGAAGCACATCGGTATTTCGTTACTTTGCACCATTTTTCTTTTTCATCGGACAATTGTTATATACGGATTAATCGCTACACTTTGGCTAAGTGTAGAATCTTTCTTACCTGTACTATTGCTTCAACAGATATATGAGGGCCATCCAGAAAGTCAGTTTCCCACAGTCCATAAAAAGTAATAAATCATAGTTATCTGCAAATATACATTGTGAGAAGTACAGTAATATTTGAACTAATTCTCATCATAAGAACAAGAGGAATTGTATCACTTGCCATACCAGACCGTGAGAATTTTCGTTCTCCTTTATCATAAGAAGTCTTTATGAACAGGAATGGAGTCATTTAATCACAACTGTTTGCCTGACTATGGTAAAATTAATGACCGGATAAGAATTTCCTCATGTACAAGAAAAAGAAATCGAAGATGTAGAATCCTCAAAAGTTTTCATCGGAGCTGCAAAGGTCCCACTGAAAGAGGATTGACATTAACTATAGCCCCTATCTTGAGATTAACTATAGCCCCTATCTTGAGATTAACTATAGCCCCTATCAATCCTATACGCAGTTATTTCCACCTGCTCTTGCCCACAAAGAAAATCTTGTCTGGGCATTACGTTCTCACAGACAGTTGTGACATACTTGACTTCATTCATGTAGTACTACAATATGATAGTTGTTCAGTATTAGTAAATACAGTTGTTTAGTATTAGTATGTACAAAAGTTCAGTATGACAGGAGTCTGGTACATGAAGTATTCTACTGCATGTAGCAGACTTCTGTAATACTAAACTATGACAACTTCTCCCGTATCATGAAACAGCTACAATATTAGTGATTCATTTTTTGAGAATTTATAGCAATGTTGCAGTTTTTTTTTTTCCTTTTTGAAATATTCAATATTTCTAGTTTTTTTTTTCTGGTTTATGGCCTACGACAACCTTTCTTAACGACTCTTGATTTACTGACATCTCCTTTTACTGACTTCTCCTGAATTCATTTTTTACTATTATCTTTATTGACATCTCAGCTGCGGATAGAGCTTTCGTTTACTAATGAGGTGACCTAGGTTCAAATAGTAGGAATGACTTGTCGAATTGAATTCTCCCGGATTGTATCTACTTCAGTGCTGACGTAATATATCCCAAATGGTAAATGAATGGGTTAGAATGTACTTGATATCTAGTTAACCAAGGGTGATTTTCGTGGCTTTGCTTTCCACGTATGGCAGATGCCAGCTAGTTTCCTCAATCAGTCCTCCATGAAGACAAGTTTACCTTACTGTTTCATCCAAAAGTTGCTTTTGTTTCTTAATTTTGACATCAAAATTATATAGCTACTGATTTTAACACAACAACGGCAAATCTAAAAATAGTTCTGTTGTTCTTCATCAGTTTCAAAGTAAAATAAGTTTCTGAAAAAAAAGGATAATTCATAATCACCAACATTAATATGTATTTTTAGAATCTTTTCAAAAAATTAAACTGAAAAAATGCACATACCAGTTACAGTTATCACTCGCTATTTAAACGTTTAATTAAAAAAAACGCCATGCAATCCCGATTTTTGAAGTTTTTGATCCCATATTCAAATAATTAATTAGTCAAATTTTGTTTTATCTTCACTGAAATACCAATTCATGATTCTCAATAATCAAAAGTTATATAAATATGAATTATATTATTATTATATTTTATTATATTATTATATTATTATTATATTTTTATTACATTATTATAATATTATTATATTTTATTTATTATTATATTTTTATTATATTTTATTATATTATTATGTCATTATTATATCAAAAATTATATTTTCAACCAGGATTTAAAAGGGTTGTTAAGAGAGACAATTACAAAATATCTTGTGTATTAAGAGGTGGTGTTTTGATAAAACCCTACATCTATTTAATAAATATTTATTTTTCATTTATAAGTAATTAAATGAATAAGCTGAGCTAGACACTCTCTGCCGTACCGTTAATTGATACAATTACAAAATATATTGTATATTAAGAGGTGGTGTTTAGATAAAAACCTACATCTATTTAATAAATATTTATTTTTCATTTGTAAGTAATTAAGTGAATAAGCTGAGTTAGACACTCTCTGTCGTACCGTTAATAGAGACAATTATGAAATATCTTGTATATTAAAAGGTGGTGTTTTTATTAAACCCTACATCTATTTAATAAATATTTATTTTTTCTCTGTAAGTAATTGATAGAATAAGCTGAGCTATAGATACTCTCTGCCAAACTATAATTTATTCTTTTTCCAGAACTGATATGGCTCGGACACCAATGAGGTTCACCAGAAATAATAAACTTTTCTCTAGTTATTTACATCACATAAGTGAACCCCGGTTCTTAATCTAATCACTTAGTAGGGGAAGGGAAAAAAATCCAATTATCGATATTGACCAGTAAGCTTATTGCAGAGACCAAAATCATCATCTTAATCTAGAAATACGGTACCGAAGCTAGTGAAATACACTAAAGATTGTTGCTTCTTGACTTGATATATGAAATATTATTTCACTGGGCAGAATCATCTTGGAGAATAGATTTTTTTTTTTGAGAGATTGGTACTGAAGTGTGTGAAGTACCAATGAAATTTCTGTCAACAATTAAGAAAATTAACCTTTATTTATTCGTCTTATAGTTTCGAAAATATTGCACACACAAAATATATAGTTTATACTGCATATTAATGTGTGTTTTGATGATTAATTTTATTGCCAGATAAGCAAAAAGGATGGAGTATTCATTCTGTTTGAGTAAAAGATAGTTAATACCAATCACGCAAAAAGTTTACTACAAACCAAACATTTCGCGTATTAATCTCTCGAAAGATGACATAGTATAAATATCAGCACTTTGTTCGATGAAAAATTGTAAGTAATATATAATGGTTAATACAAGGTACGTATAAGAAGTTCTATAAATTAAATGAAATTGAATTAATCATGTTGTTCGGTACTATAAAATTATTCCTATGCAAAATGATATGGGGAAGGATTGCATTAGGCATTCAAAATCCTATCCGTTTAATAAACATTTTCTGAGGCAGATATTTCGCGAAGTTTTTCAGTAAACTAGGAGTTCGATTTTTTTGTGAATTTGCAATACTTTTTTCTTACAAATAATTTTTTTGCTTATTGGGAAGATGCTTATTTAAAACAAAACGTAAGCAATTGCTGAACCTAATTGGATAATTGGTTTATTTATTTCTTTAAAAAAATTCTCCTTAAAAATGCAAGTCATTGTCCCATACGTTTTTAGCTTTTGTATACGACGTTTTTTATTGCAATCCTGTACAAAGACCACTCTCTAATTTCTGATATCTAAATATTAATCAAAAGAGAAATTTATGTTAACAAAAATTAAGAGAATATAGAGAAAATCATATTGAACAATTATAATAATTACTATAAACTAGAAAAGTAGAGAAAAAACATATTTAACAATTATTATACGGCTGCTGAAAAATGCGTTTATTGATCGTTCTCACGTGTTTGGTTTGAGGTTTGTAAATTTTATCTACCACATGATGGTAAAGATCTTTTGTAAAGATCACCCTTAGTATGTATTTTTAGAATCCATGTCAAGAATTAAAAGAGAAAGATACGCACGCATGAGGTAGCAAATTTTTATCTAAGTGAGGAAAGAGTAAATACATTACCAAAATATGATTACATACAATTGAGGAAGGTAACAGAGAAAGTGCGCGTAATAAACATCAAAAATGATTTAATTAGAGTTTGAAACTTGAGCAAGTTTCTAATAATAATTGTCACAACATTGAAATTGTCATAACTCTGTTTCCTCACGCAATCAAACCAGTATTGGTGTATTTTATTTTATATTTTATAACCGTTATTAACCAGCCGACCCGATGTTTGGGCTCACGACAACTAATGTTCAAATCCGTAACCTTGTAATTTTGAACCCAATCCGGGACCAAGTATTGGGAGAAATTTGCCTTTATAGAGGACGTTTTGATGAAAATAACCAGCATTTGCATTACATGGAGAGGAAACCCACGAAAATCTCCCACGGTTAGCCTGTGATGATCCGTCTTTCTCTGAGGATATTTTACGTCAGCATTGTGGTCGGTGCAAGCCGAATGTGGAATTCTCATCGACCAGTCATCGCTGGAATTTGAACCAGGTTCAACTCATTGGAAGGCGAACGAGTCATTATGGATCGTCACGTACGTATATATATATAAATACACTGGTGGACAAAATTTAGAGATGGGGAGCATTTCCGCACATTCATTCGCACATGCAAGATACCCTCACACCGCTCTATGTGTTTGACAATGGTTCCGTGAATGCCCAGAGGGACAGGCAGGAGGTCCTAGAGCCCATGTGCGTCTTTTCAGGGGCGCTGTTGGCCCTGAGTTCATTTTTATGGACGACAATGCGTGACCACATAGGGCTCTCATGGTTGATGAGTATCTGGAAAGCGAGGATATTCAACGAATGGATTGGCCAGCCGAATCCCCTGATCTGAATCCTATTGAACTTGCTTGGGATGCTCTTGGGAGAGCTATTGCGATGCGCCAATCTACCCCCACAACCATTCTGGAGTTAAAAATTGCTCGGGCGGAAGAATGGGAGGGTCTCCCACAAGGCCTCCTTAACTCCCTTATTAACAGCATGCAAACTCGTTGTGCATGCTGTCTGTCTGTCAGGGATGACCATACACGATACTAGAGGCAACACACACTGTACAAGCCTCACTTTTATTGTCATCTTTTATCCTTAAGTTCAGACTACATTGGATTTATTGGCAATAGATCTTGCCAGTGAATGGCACTTTCATTTTTGTTTTGCATACTTTATTATCATGAAATAAGCTATATCCATACAAAATTTCATTTATTTATATTCAGTATTTTTTGAGATATTTGGAAAAATGTCTTCCATCTCTTAATTTTGTCCACCAGTGTATTATTAAACTAAGTGAAAATAAATGACAAATATCTCACTTTTTACTAATTTAAAATACATTTTTCAATAAAGCATGCTAACTTCATATCAATGTTGTTTTTTATTCATTTCGGAAATAACTTTAAAGAATGTTTTGAAAAAATGTTTTCAAAGGCCGAAAGATAAATGTATCATCTTGAGGGAAAAATTCTTAAAAAACAAACAAATTGCGTAAAAAACAAGCATTTTTGTCGTAGATGTTAAACTAAATTCAAACTAAGTAAAATAGACCAAACTGGAATCTTTAAATGCCGTTTGTTCATTTGAAAGCGATTTATCTTCCTTTTTCTTTACATTCGTTTTCTGATCATTTTAATCTGAAATTTGGGTTTTATTGAAAATGATAGCTATTACTTTTTTCTCCTTAATTATGCTCTAGGGAATATAGGATTCAATGTTCGAAATAATTCGGGATTTTCTTTCTTTTCTCATTTTTTAAGCTTTGTATTAGATAAAAAAGAGTCATTAGGAAACGAATTTATTTAAAGACTATTCATTAGTGTCTTTTTTTAATTTTTTAGTTCAAATTTTTTGTTTATATAACATATCAGATTTAAAGAAGGTAAGATGTTCTCCAGAGAAATTTGTCTCTCATTTTATTGTAGATTTTTTACACTACTATTTTTCCCTTATAGCGATATGCGAAATTGCCATTTTATAATAGTCAACTTTTTTAAATAATCAATAATTTAAATTTGATGAATATATTAAAATGCTCATTTTAAAGGCGCTTTATAATAAAATATATTTCGATACACAAAAAGCCTTTAATAAGAATAAACTATGAAAAATGTTCAGAAATTTATGCAAATATTTTAAGTTATTTTAATTTATTTATTATTTTTTATTAATTAACAAAGTGAAATTGTTTCAAGATTTTATGAATGATACATTAGACAAATGCAAAATAAATAAGATATTTTTGAAAAAAATATATGTATTTATATTTTAAACAGACTATCTATTTTAGAATTTTTTACACGCCTAACAAAAAGTTTTGGACAAATGCAGACAAATATTACATTTTGAAATATTCATAAAAATGTATCCTTAAGCTCGTGATTTTGTTTTTTACTTTAATAACATTAATATGTACTTTTCATGAAGATAATGTTAAAAAAATTAAAATGCATTTACTACTTAGAATAACACATTGACTTATAGTTCGAAAAGAAAAGAAATTTCAAATTCATTTACGTTTGAGAGTTCTAAGTGACATAAAAGCAATGTAAATATTTTATGTATTTCAAATGTTTCAAATAAATTTTCAATTTAATTAAATTCATTATTATAATTAAAAACTGCTCGTAGAATTACGTGATTTGTTTAGAGCTCATTAACACTGATTTGGAGCGCCATAAGTGATTCGAATTTTAACAAAATAGATACACATACTTAGAAGAGTATGGGGTTTTAATGTCTTAAAAAAGAAAAAAAAATTGAAAAATCGCCAGTGGGGGGGGGATTTGGCTCTTTCATCAGGAATAAAGAGAAAATTTTGAATAATTTAGTATAAGAGAAGTTTAATATAGGAAAAACTTGAAACGCATAATTTTGAAAAGACCAGTGCCTGACATCCTAATTTAAAAATACAGAATCTAGTCTCTTGGCCATGCCGCATGCAGACTAAGCCACATGAAATTATTAGAACAACAAAATGATGGTAACATTTAATCTCATTTGTAAATTATAAATAAAAGCTGTTTATTATTATTCATTTACTACGCGGATTATTCTCGAAGCGCTGAATTTTCCCCTATAAGCAATTTTTGGAACTATTTTTTATTTTCCTTTTTTTTTCTCCAGAAGTTGAGACCCCCCATTTTGCTGTGTGTATGTGTGTCAGTTATTTTTAACATTCCGATCAGTAAAGCACGTGTTATGGAGCTTTAAACATCTCACGTTATCTTACGCACAACCTGCATTTCAAAAACAGTTCGAATGAATGGCGAATGTAATATTTAAATTAACTAAATGAAAGACATATAAATATTTGCTACACTTGCAAACTAAAATATTGAAATTTCAAAAGAGCATAAGTGACAAAACTTCATTATTTAATATCGTAAAGTACAAAATATATCAAACAATTGATTTAAAATTTTTTAACTTGGTATGTTAAAAAATTGATAGGCTGCGAGGGACAGCTTATTTCCTTCATATAGGTTGTACAGTGCACCAAAAATCCGACCACTCTACATAACTTTTGATTTAATGGTCGGATTTTCAAGTTCTAGGACTCAATCTTAAGGGCTCCAGCGGGTGATCTCAAATATGCTAAGTAATAAGTGCAGATTTTATAATAAGTTACGAAATTAGACACAAAAACATACTTTCTCTAAAGGAACATACCATTTTTTAACGGATTCGTAATTTTTGACTCCCAAACTATAGGGAGAAGCCGGGATCTGAGAAATATGGTCCCAATAGTTTGTCAGAAGAGGGCTTCAAATTCAAAAAGGCTTCAATTCTATAGAGACCATATTTCCTAGATGGCTGTAACACCCTATATTTTAGGGGTCAGAAATCTTAATCTGTTGAAAAAAGGTGTGTTTATTCTGAGAAAATACGTTTTAGTGCCTGATTTCGTAACTTAAAATATCGTCTCTACTTATTTTTTTGTCGTATGCCTGTTTAGGCAGTGGGGGTACGATTGCTCCTGTTTTTCAATGGCACCATCTATGGCCAGGAATTCTACTTCTGCTACGCTATTCATACAACCACAACCCGTTTATAGGGCGGGTCACATTCACACACATTCACACAGAAAGGAGAAAGGACATAGAACACACACAGAGAGAAATAAACATCCATGCCTTGTCCGGGATTCGAACTAAGGACCTTTCTGAGGCAAGGACAGTTCCCCGCCTCCTACACGCCTCCTTCTGTACTTATTAATTAGCCAATTTAAGGTCACCCCTTTAGTCCTAAAACGTGAAAATCCGATCATTTTTTGAGGTGTTCCGTTTATTTTTTTGCTCACTATGTATTAACCACTAAATGTACAAATCAGTTATTACTTAATGTATTTCAAGGCAATAATTTCTACTAAGGATAAATTTTCCTAGTCTTTACAAATTGCCTGTTTTTTTTAAATTTCTAAATAATTTTGAATTTGATTTTTAAACTTAACTTATGTGGTTATTATAACTGCGAAAATTGCAGTTCCAGATTAATGCTTTATATTTTCATTCTCCATATAAAATGCTTAGGGGAAAAAATTTCTGGTAGGAAGCTAAATTCTTTTCTTTGAAACAAGATTTCTATGGTAGAAGTAAACTAGAGCAAACATAAAATCCAAGAATAGCGTTTTAAAATACAGTAGTAAAATAGAGAAGTTGAAATAAATAAAAAAAAAATTATTTCAGAATTTAGACACAAGAAAAAATATTTCGTAACAGATATAAAATTACATTTTAAAGTGAAAATAGATTCATAACAGGTGAGAAAGTTATAGACTTATATTTATTAGATTTTTACATTGTTGTTGTTCGAAATGTAAAATTCAACTGTAAAAATATGATTTGGGAATTGAACGCTATAATATTCTGGTTTATATCCTTTGTATCACAAAACCATTCGATGTTTTGTTTCTTACTTATAAACAGAAAATTTCTTTTTATAAATATGAGATCCATGATCTAAGCTGTTTATATAACACTTAGTTTACATATCACAGTTCCAACAACTTTATATTGCGCCTTCTTTGAATAAACTACCATAGCAGCAAAATAACTCGGGCCCTCATTGGACCAACCATTCACTAATCTTGGCTCAATAAGAGCTTTATTTTATAACCGTCGTTGAACAACCGACCCAATTTTCGGGTTTACGACAACTAATGTTCAACTACGTAGCCTTGTCATTTTGAACCCAAACCAGAAGACAAGGGAAATCCTGGATCAAGTATTGGGAGAAATTTACCTTCGTGGAGGACTTTTTGATGGAACTGACCCGCATGGAGAGGAAGACAGAGAACCTCCCACGGTTGGACTGACGGCAAGAGGACTCTAACCCATGATCCGACTACCACTGAGGATATTTCACGTCAGCACTGTTGTCAGTGCAAGCCGGATGCAGAATCCATATCGGCCAGCCATCACCGAGATTGAACCCCTGTTCACCTCATTGGAAGACGAATGCTCTATCCCCTGAGTCATCGCAGCTCTAAATCAATAAGAGCTTAAAGGACCGTAATTTTCCGATATTAGCCCTATATAGAATTTTCCTATTCACCCGATATTTTACAGCAACGTTAAAACCAATATCGGCCCTATATAGAGTAGTCAGATTCACCAGATATTTTATAGTCATTATTCAGTCAATATAAGCTCTAGATTGGTTGTATATAAACTGATATTGGTCCTATATAAAACGAATATTAAAAAATCTAGACATCCCAATCTTGGTCATTCGGTGCATATACATATAGAACCGATATCGAGCCAATTTTGAACCCAACCGGGGCCAAGGTAAAATTGTTTCTAGGATACGGTCAATAAACGCGAGGACCCCAGGTAATTTTTCGCTTTTTGTGACAAACTTAGTACTTCTTTTAACAAACTATAATCAATAAACGTAAGGCTCATAAGTAATTTTTTTCTTCTTGTTTCGACAAACTTAGTACTTAGTACTTAGTACAAACTTACTACTAGAATAAACTGTGATCAATAAACGAGAGAATCTCAAATGTTTTTTTCTCTTTTTGCAAAAAACTTAGTTTATAGAACCATTATATGATCTTGTTTAGAGGGCGCAACGTCATTTATATTGGCACATTGTTGTCTATCCAGCTTTTGTGCCAATTAAATTCTAATTTCATTAAAAAAAAAATTACAGTTTCGATTCTTTTAGCAAATATCTACAGTGTGCAAGAAAAAATGAAAACCCTGAATAACTTTTGATCTAGTGATTGGATTTTCATGTATTAAGATTTAATTTTAATAGAAAGGCTAACCTTAAATATGCTAATTCCTTAGTGCAGAAAATATTTTAAGTTATCAAATCAGACACAAAAACACCTTGCATTTTAAGAATTCATATCTGAAATAAAAACAAAGTCCACGCAATGGGAGTTGCAAACTAATATTTAATCATAGAAAAAGCAAAATGTAATCAAAATTATTACTTATTTTATGCTTGTTTTGTACGTTATGCTTATACAAATGGGCTCATTTAATTTAAACGACTTTAAGCATGAAGTTATTTTGAAAATGTAAATGTAAACACAGAGTCTTAAAAAAAAACATTAAATCTTTCAATTTATGATATTGAAATGTGGTATTTAAGAACTTGTGTAAAATAAATTTAGCTGATGAATGCGCATCTTAACTGGGTTTTCGTTTTTCAGTAAATATTAAAGATAGTGTTTATTTTAAATCTCTTCGGAGAGTTACGGTTGCACAAATGTGTTGGCATGATTTCTTTTACTTATAAAAAAGAAATAAACATTTGTCTGTTTTTATTTTGCAGAAAGATAACGGCTACCATTTTTTTTTTGAACAATATAGAGACTGAAAGAGAGAGTTCTTAAAAAATCCTTAAAGGAATGCTAGTATCCCTCACCCCCCAAAGAAAATAAACATTCGAATGGCTTGTTCACACGCAAGATGTAAATACTAGGAAAAACAGAATTCATCTCGACAATCTGAGAAATGCGTGCAAGAAGTATATTTGCATTACTTATAAACACCATTCACTGTAAAATATAATTCCTGAAAATTTATGGCAAGAAAAGAAGATATTTAAGATGCTAGTGCGTAAATTTAATATTTTGTGTTACATTTTTCGACTTTTTTCAAAGAGTAATAAAAATATAAATTTATGTATTAATAAATAAAGGAAATTATAATAAAGTTTTCTAGATTCATTTTTGTTTTTGTTCATTCTCTTCTAAGACTAAAGAATTACTTTAACTAAATCGTCATAGAAATATAGCCTTAGTCTGAATAATTTTTTCTACTATTTAGCCTAATAGCTATAGAAATAAAAATAATAAGCAACAAGAACTGATCATACAAATTTTTTACATTCATTTCCTTGATACCAAATATTTTCTTTAAATAAATAGTGATAGAAATATAGATTTTAAAATACAAGCTTTGAAAGTAACTTATACAGTTTTCTACATCCGTTTTTTGTCTATTCCTCTCCTAAACTAAATAATTCCTTCAAGTAAATAGTAACAGAAATAAAACTAATGAGCAATAAGAAGAACTGATAATACAATTTTTGGCATAAATTTCTTCAATATTTAATATACTATCAGTTCTTTTCTCCATTTCTCCTAAATCTAATGTGCCTTCAAATAAATAATATTTGACATATGCATTTAAATAAGAAGAAAAGAACTGATAATATATTTATTTTGCAAATTCTCACTTATTACTAAATTATTTCTTCAAATAAATAGTAGCAGAAGTAGAAATAATATAGAATAAGCAATGAGAAATAGGAATAATAAGCAATAAGAAATTTAATTAGAATAATCAATAAGAAGAACTGATAATGCAATTTTTGGCATCCATTTCTTTGTCTATTTCCCTAAGACTAATCAGTTTCTTCAAATAAATAACATTCGCTTTATAAATTTAAATAATAAGAAATAAAAGGAACTGATAATACAATTTTTGTTATTCATTTCTTTTGTCAATATATCTCTTATTAATAAGATTTTATTCTATTTAATAATAATAGAAATATAAACTTTAATAAGCAATAAAAAGAATCAACAATTTTTGGCATCCATTTCCACTCTCTGAACACTTTTTTGAATAAAATTTTTTCCCTATTTTCCCCTTAAGCAAAATAATATCCTCAAATTAATACTGACATTTTTTCCTTTTATTCCGATTGCTGAAGAAACTGTAATTAATTAAATCAAAATCTAATTGAATCGTCTATCACTAAAGACATTTTAATTTTGTCTAACTTTTCTTTCCGTCTCTAAATTCAGTTTCATTTAATTTTGAAGCAACGTAATCGAATAAATAACTAATAAAATATGTTTCCAAAAATGAATTAGAATTCTGTGACCGGGACGATTCTTAAAAATGTTAATTAAATTGTACAAAACAGTTACATTCTATACTTACTTTGCAGGCCTTACTGAATTTATTCCAAAGAGAAAAAAAAAAAGAATTTTGAATAAATACTATTTCTGTGGATGTATTATCGTGGTTTCCAATAAGTTTAATTTAATTTTCTCGGTGTGTTTGATATTGTGACGAAATCTAATTATATATTTCCTTCATGTTACAAATTTTATTTTAAATTCAATTATAAGCATCGAAATCAAAGTTTATCTGTTGCATACAGATATACTGTTTCATATTGAATAAATTTTGAATTGATATCCAAAAGAATTCTTCTAAATGGCAATTTATAAAATCACTCCGCATTTGGAAGATTTGATTTTAATCATTTCTTCCAGATTCTATTGTACACGACTTAAAATGCTTTATATTTATTATTAAATTTGAAGTGTTTCCTCGATTGAATAATTTAGAAAGTAATAAGGAAGATAACTCTAAACAAAAATTAAAGATTATTTTTATTAAATTTCAAATTTTATTCAGGTTTTTTTATAAGTATAGAACAGAATAAATAACAAAACAATATTTTATTAAAAATTATGTAGGTTATTTAGTTTCAACAGCTTCCCTTATCAATTTTTTTGAAAAAAAATGCAAAAAATCAAGAACATTTTCTTAAAATTTTATTAATAAATACAAGGACGTGAACCAAAACATAATACACAAGTTTTAGTTGAACTTTTGATTTTTTATGTGTAAAAAAACGTTTAATTTACCATCAATTTACTATCTCATGTTACTTCTGGTAAATGAAAAAAGTTAAATATTAGTCTTCATATGTGTTTAAATCTTCATAATCTGAAAAAATCATCTGCATTAAAATCTTTGCATCTTTCACTTTCGTAAGCGAAAGCCATTTTTTAAAAAAAAAATTTATTCTATGTAATTCTATTCTATTCTAGTCTATGTAAGTATTCTATTCTAGTCTATGTAAGTATTCTATTCTAGTCTATCTCGTCTATGTATTGGCACAGTAATTCTATTCTAGTCTATTCTATGTAGTTCTATTCTATTCTATCAAATGTAATTCTATTCTATTCTATGCAATTCTATTCTATTTTATTCTATGTAATTCCATTCTATTTCGGTGTGATTTATTTTATCTTCTAAATACTAATTTGATAATTTTTATTCTCAAAGTACAGAAGAAAAATTTGAATGCATGTGTGAAACTTAATGAGCAGCATAATTTTGAACTAAAGAAAAATTGTAGAGCATTTTTTTTTTTTGAAAATCTACATAAATAAGCAATTTTCATAACTCAGAAACATGCAGAGATGTTTCCACGGTATTCGCAAAATATTAGACTTCGCGTGTAGAGACTTCATTCAAATATTATGTAAACAGTCAAAGACTGTTTGGATTTCATATTCATTCTCATCTTTGCAAAACTAAATAAGCAGATAGTATATACTTTTCGTTTGAGCATGTTTCTAGATTATACGTAGTTTGATATGCATTAATAAATTTTTGAATTATTTTAAGGAAAATTAGGATTTAATGTAAAATGCATTGTTTACGATAAAAATACTATGGAAAAAAATAAATAAAGGATAAATACTTCTAACTATACACTGTTAGAAATTTTGGGACCCCATTTTTCTACGAGACCTAAAACAACAAGGACTGTATGAATTTCTATTCATTCTTGTAGTTGCAAATGTAAATAAATAGATGGAGAAATATCTTTTGTTTATGTTTTTGTATTAGGAAAAGTTTGCTTTCATTGACCCTTTCACGCAGAATTCTTATTAAACATATTTTTCATACTTTATTTTCAAACATGGCACAGTTCCAAATAATTTCAAAATGCAATGCAAAATAAAAGAAAAATTTATTCATCATTAAAACAATTTTAACTTATAAAATCAATTATTGATATTTTTTTTAATATGGAAAAAAACAACATTTAATTTACTTTTTTGGATTTTATATTTTAATACAAGTACGATTCCAAGTGTCTGACAGATTTTTTTAGTAGCAATAGTTTGTAAAAAATTCCCAAATATATTTTTTTCTGCAATAAGAGAGTCAGAAAAAATTTATTAAAGGGACGCCGTTGTCCCATCAGTGTCAATGGATTAAATTTTTGTATTGTCAATAGAAACGTATGGGTCATCATAAACGGCAATTAGTGGAAATATAAATAAGTACTTTTAACAATACTCTGTAAAAAATGCGGAGCTTGTTGAAGCGTAGTATCGCTCAAATAAAATCACTAAAACCTTAATATAGCATAATTTTGAAACAAGAATTAAGAAAACTTCCAAATTTCATGATTTCATTTACCACGTTATTTATGTTATAACAAATTTGCTTCACACTATAATTCTAGAAATCTATACTATGGTACAATGTTGAATTGAATTTTTGAGAATGTAGACTTTATGAAATCGATATGTAGCAAATATTAAGACGTAACCAGCAAAGAATTAACAGCCTTAATATAGTATTATTTTGAAACGAGAATAAAGAAAAACTTCTAAATTTCATGATTTCATTTACCACGTTATTTATGTTATAACAAATTTGCTTCACACTATAATTCTAGAAATCTATACTATGGTACAATGTTGAATTGAATTTTTGAGTATGTAGACTTTATGAAATCGATATGTAGTAAATATTAAGACGTAATCAGCAAAGAATTAACAGCCTTAATATAGTATTATTTTGAAACGAGAATAAAGAAAAACTTCTAAATTTCATGATTTCTTTTAACACGTTATTTATGTTATAACAAATTTGCTTCACACTATAATTCTAGAAATCTATACTATGGTACAATGTTGAATTGAATTTTTGAGTATGTAGACTTTATGAAATCGATATGTAGCAAATATTAAGACGTAATCAGCAAAGAATTAACAGCCTTAATATAGTATTATTTTGAAACGAGAATAAAGAAAAACTTCTAAATTTCATGATTTCTTTTAACACGTTATTTATGTTATAACAAATTTGCTTCACACTATAATTCTAGAAATCTATACTATGGTACAATGTTGAATTGAATTTTTGAGTATGTAGACTTTATGAAATCGATATGTAGTAAATATTAAGACGTAATCAGCAAAGAATTAACAGCCTTAATATAGTATTATTTTGAAACGAGAATAAAGAAAAACTTCTAAATTTCATGATTTCTTTCAACACGTTATTTATGTTATAACAAATTTGCTTCACACTATAATTCTAGAAATCTATACTATGGTACAATGTTGAATTGAATTTTTGAGTATGTAGACTTTATGAAATCGATATGTAGTAAATATTAAGACGTAATCAGCAAAGAATTAACAGCCTTAATATAGTATTATTTTGAAACGAGAATAAAGAAAAACTTCTAAATTTCATGATTTCTTTTAACACGTTATTTATGTTATAACAAATTTGCTTCACACTATAATTCTAGAAATCTATACTATGGTACAATGTTGAATTGAATTTTTGAGTATGTAGACTTTATGAAATCGATATGTAGCAAATATTAAGACGTAATCAGCAAAGAATTAACAGCCTTAATATAGTATTATTTTGAAACGAGAATAAAGAAAAACTTCAAAATTTCATGATTTCTTTTAACACGTTATTTATGTTATAACAAATTTGCTTCACACTATAATTCTAGAAATCTATACTATGGTACAATGTTGAATTGAATTTTTGAGTATGTAGACTTTATGAAATCGATATGTAGTAAATATTAAGACGTAATCAGCAAAGAATTAACAGCCTTAATATAGTATTATTTTGAAACGAGAATAAAGAAAAACTTCTAAATTTCATGATTTCTTTTAACACGTTATTTATGTTATAACAAATTTGCTTCACACTATAATTCTAGAAATCTATACTATGGTACAATGTTGAATTGAATTTTTGAGTATGTAGACTTTATGAAATCGATATGTAGTAAATATTAAGACGTAATCAGCAAAGAATTAACAGCCTTAATATAGTATTATTTTGAAACGAGAATAAAGAAAAACTTCTAAATTTCATGATTTCTTTTAACACGTTATTTATGTTATAACAAATTTGCTTCACACTATAATTCTAGAAATCTATACTATGGTACAATGTTGAATTGAATTTTTGAGTATGTAGACTTTATGAAATCGATATGTAGCAAATATTAAGACGTAATCAGCAAAGAATTAACAGCCTTAATATAGTATTATTTTGAAACGAGAATAAAGAAAAACTTCTAAATTTCATGATTTCTTTTAACACGTTATTTATGTTATAACAAATTTGCTTCACACTATAATTCTAGAAATCTATACTATGGTACAATGTTGAATTGAATTTTTGAGTATGTAAACTTTATGAAATCGATATGTAGTAAATATTAAGACGTAATCAGCAAAGAATTAACAGCCTTAATATAGTATTATTTTGAAACGAGAATAAAGAAAAACTTCTAAATTTCATGATTTCTTTTAACACGTTATTTATGTTATAACAAATTTGCTTCACACTATAATTCTAGAAATCTATACTATGGTACAATGTTGAATTGAATTTTTGAGTATGTAGACTTTATGAAATCGATATGTAGTAAATATTAAGACGTAATCAGCAAAGAATTAACAGCCTTAATATAGTATTATTTTGAAACGAGAATAAAGAAAAACTTCTAAATTTCATGATTTCTTTTAACACGTTATTTATGTTATAACAAATTTGCTTCACACTATAATTCTAGAAATCTATACTATGGTACAATGTTGAATTGAATTTTTGAGTATGTAGACTTTATGAAATCGATATGTAGCAAATATTAAGACGTAATCAGCAAAGAATTAACAGCCTTAATATAGTATTATTTTGAAACGAGAATAAAGAAAAACTTCAAAATTTCATGATTTCTTTTAACACGTTATTTATGTTATAACAAATTTGCTTCACACTATAATTCTAGAAATCTATACTATGGTACAATGTTGAATTGAATTTTTGAGTATGTAGACTTTATGAAATCGATATGTAGTAAATATTAAGACGTAATCAGCAAAGAATTAACAGCCTTAATATAGTATTATTTTGAAACGAGAATAAAGAAAAACTTCTAAATTTCATGATTTCTTTTAACACGTTATTTATGTTATAACAAATTTGCTTCACACTATAATTCTAGAAATCTATACTATGGTACAATGTTGAATTGAATTTTTGAGTATGTAGACTTTATGAAATCGATATGTAGTAAATATTAAGACGTAATCAGCAAAGAATTAACAGCCTTAATATAGTATTATTTTGAAACGAGAATAAAGAAAAACTTCTAAATTTCATGATTTCTTTTAACACGTTATTTATGTTATAACAAATTTGCTTCACACTATAATTCTAGAAATCTATACTATGGTACAATGTTGAATTGAATTTTTGAGTATGTAGACTTTATGAAATCGATATGTAGCAAATATTAAGACGTAATCAGCAAAGAATTAACAGCCTTAATATAGTATTATTTTGAAACGAGAATAAAGAAAAACTTCTAAATTTCATGATTTCTTTTAACACGTTATTTATGTTATAACAAATTTGCTTCACACTATAATTCTAGAAATCTATACTATGGTACAATGTTGAATTGAATTTTTGAGTATGTAAACTTTATGAAATCGATATGTAGTAAATATTAAGACGTAATCAGCAAAGAATTAACAGCCTTAATATAGTATTATTTTGAAACGAGAATAAAGAAAAACTTCTAAATTTCATGATTTCTTTTAACACGTTATTTATGTTATAACAAATTTGCTTCACACTATAATTCTAGAAATCTATACTATGGTACAATGTTGAATTGAATTTTTGAGTATGTAGACTTTATGAAATCGATATGTAGTAAATATTAAGACGTAATCAGCAAAGAATTAACAGCCTTAATATAGTATTATTTTGAAACGAGAATAAAGAAAAACTTCTAAATTTCATGATTTCTTTTAACACGTTATTTATGTTATAACAAATTTGCTTCACACTATAATTCTAGAAATCTATACTATGGTACAATGTTGAATTGAATTTTTGAGTATGTAGACTTTATGAAATCGATATGTAGCAAATATTAAGACGTAATCAGCAAAGAATTAATAAAATGTAGAATTTAAAGTATAATTAATAATAAATATCTCCTATAATGAAAACTCTATCTGAGAAAGGTTTGGATTATATGGTTTTGTGTCTGTATAATTTTGAAACCGTTATTTGAAATAAATAATATCGTACCTCAATCGTCTGAACAAACTAATATCTACCAAGAACAATTTGAATAAAAGTAACTAGCAAGAAAAAAAAATCTAAAATTTGCCCAACAGCAATGGGACTCTACTCTAACCCGAAAACAAATCAAATTACAAACACGTTAATTTGTCGTTCTGTTAAGTTAGTGATTAAAAAGATATTGATTAAAAAGATATTGATTAAAAAGATATTGATTAAAAAGATATTGATTAAAAAGATATTGATTAAAAAGATATTGATTAAAAAGATATTGATTAAAAAGATATTGATTAAAAATATATTGATTAAAAAGATATTGATTAAAAAATTATTGATTAACAAGATTTTACCAAACTTATGGGTTAGTGAACAGTCTCCATTAGCTACAATTTGTTTTCTTATAATCAAAGAGATGATATTTTATTTGTGTCATAGATAATGATGCTAGTTCTTTAAATTGTATGGGAAATTTTATGTAAATAATTTTATCCAGGCAGTCCAAGATTAATGTTGAAATTTCAGGAGTTTGTACTCACTAACTCATTTATATGATTGTTACCGATCTCATTCACTATATAACATACAAATGGATTAATTATTTCACCAGTTAATTCATTAATACAATTTGCTCATTCCATAAAATTCTCACAAAATAACTAGTAGACTGTGTAGCTAAAATGCCGTTTCATTCTCTAAGTTCTCTAGCTAGCTTATTCATTCACTAATCCACTCGATAATACTGAGGAACAATTTTTTATCCTGTTGCAAGAGATTTTTTTAGTACATCTTAGATACTTTTTTATCGCTGATTTCAAATCTGTAATTGGTTTCTCTGCCCAGGCCACAGATCTTTTAAATGACATGTTAGTCCATGTTTTGACGAAATATACAAGTTTAAAATCATTATATATAACAGGATATGACATAAGCGTGGCGACAAATTTCTAAGGAGTTAAAATTGCATAGTAACCCATACCCGGAAATGTCATTTAACACCACTCAAGGCACTTCTCGATTATGAACTGTTTTTTTTTGTGGGCTTCTGAACTAGTATTAATAGGGAAAGCGCTCCCAGCCTAGTATGACGACATTTCCGGGTATGGGTTACTCTGCAATTTTAATACTGATGATGTGCCCTAACTTCCCAAAAGAAATGTCGCAATGTTTATGTGATAACCCTGTTATATATAACGCTTTTAAACTTATACATTTTGACAAAAAATAGACTTAAAATGTCACCAATGTCAGGCTATCCCGGCCAAGATCAAGTATTTGGATAAATGCAACAAACCAGTGTAATCAATTGACTAGCTTGCATCTGATCAATTGTCCACTTTTACTTCTTTTTATTCAATACGGTTCTCTCTAGCATGCTTACTCATTCCACTCTCTCATTGACACAATCTGCCACTAATTGATTCACTTGTATATTTGCTAATCTACTCGTTTATCATCCACTAAATTGTTAATACAAAAGTTTCTTTTGTACTAAAGCACTAACTTGTAATTAACACGCTAACAAAGTTAATCCATAAGCTGATTCTTGAAATATAATTTTAAACTAACACCAGAGAATTTTCAATTTACCCTCATCATGTAAAGAAGTAAAGCATTGGTATATTACTAAATTTTACTTATAAGCCTGTTTCGAAAAAAGTAGTTTTAACATAATGTTATTATTTTAGAGTTGACTAGTTTTGACTAATATATTAAGTTCAACATTCGATTAGCATTAGAGCTTTTGAATCCAGCAAACTGACCCAAAATTACTGCAAAACCCAATTTTTTTAATTAAAACTCGGGATATTTGATTTCGCTCACAGATACATTTTTTTGTCGAATTCTTCAAAGAAGCATTATGAATAGATATGGTTGAATTCCTTTGATACTACACTTGTTTTTCTACTTTAAGGTGTTGATAGTCGTGTTTTAAAAATGTATTCATGAAATGGTAAATTAAAAATGTAAACATTAAAAATTCACAATTGCATTAAAAGTTTAAATTTTGAATTATCTAGTTTTAACGTTTTTAATCACATTACCATTTAGCAAATATCTCTTTTTTATGATACTCATAAACCCCTCAAAACTTTTTATCCCACTGTAATCTACTCCTCCTAGCAAAAGAAATGTACTTTTTTGTATTTAATGTTGAATAGTATATGTACTATTTCCTGTTTATCAATCAAACTATTTAAATAGTTATCATTTACTATCAATTCAACTGTTATTTAATTCTCAAAACAACATTATAAGTGCTGTAAACGCAGTCGACCATTATTTGTGCAATAATTTCATACAATGAATAATACCCGATATATTATGCAGTATTGTTGCATTTGTGGAAAACTTACACGCCTGATCAAACATTTCAACAAATAATTACAAGATTTGTAGTCAAGTGCTTCCAAATTGAATCTAAGATAAGAGGAAATTCAATCTCTCGATAGTTTGCTATTGCTTCAGAGCTACACAATCGGATCTGGTCATCCTTTAGATAATTATAGGTTAAGTGCCACAAAATGTAAATTTTATTTCTTAGTGCAATTTATCTTACCATTAATAGAAAGATTTACCACATGAAAGCGATTCTTTTCTTTTTATGCTGCTATGAACTATTCATAAATTTGCAATGCAGAGCGCATAGTTTTTAAAAGAATCACTTTTTAAAATAGTACCTTGCAAATTATTATTATATTATTATAAAAGTCGTTGAACAGCCGTCCGAATTTTCAGTCTACGACTACCAATGTTCAACTCCGTATGCTTGTAATTTTGAACTAAATCCAGAAGGCAAGGGAACTCCTGAATTAAGTATTGCAAGAATTTGATGAAACTAACCCGCATTTGCCCTAAATGGAAGAGAAAACCACGAAAACCTACCACTGTTAGCCTATCAAGAGGACTTTACCCATGATTTGTCTACCACGGAGGATATTTTACGTCAGCATTGTGGTCGGTGTGATTTGAATGCTGAATTCGTATCGCCGAGTCATCGCTCGGATTCGAACCTGGTTCACCTCATTGGAAGGCGAATGCTCTATCCTCTGAGTCACCACGACTTTATCATACTAATTGATACCGCACTGAAGAAATTATCGAAATAGCAATTAAAACATTTAACTTAGAAATAGACCTGTTAGATGTTAATATAAAAAATTGCTCTAAAGAATTTCTTATCTAAAGACATTTATTTTCTTAAACTGCCCAATTAAAACAATTATCATTAGCAATCAAAACTTTTGACTTAAAAATACACCTTTCAGAAGTTGATATTAAAAATTACTCCTCAAAATTTATAATTTCAAGCCATATATTTTTTTCAACGATCCAATCAAAAAAATTCTCATTAGCAATCATTAGTAATCAAAACTTTTGACTTGAAACTTTTATAAGTTGATATTAAATACTTATTCACAAAATTTATAATTTTAAGGTGTATTCAAAGAATTTCTAAAAGTATTCTAGGAATTTCTAAGGTGTATTTCTAAAAGAGTGCATACACTTTGTATTTTATTTGTATTAAATGAAGTAGATGTAAAAAATAATTTAAGTTATAATTTATTCCATGATAATCTATTTCATCGAGAGAATTTTTTTTTTTAAATTCAAAAATCCATTTTCAATAGAAAAGTTGTATTTAATAAATGTTTAAGAATATTAAAGGCCTTAAGGACTTAACAAAAATTCTCATTTTGAATAGCGCAATAAATTTATATTTTTATGAAAAAATAGCTTTTCATTACTGTGTCGGATATAATAAACATTTTTGCTTACTATGTTGCTGTAAGTGAAGATCCCTTCAGCAATTACTTATTCATCGAATTTTTTAATAACTTTGTGAAATGCATCTTCCTGACCTTTTCAAAAATTAAAAACACGTACTTATTTTTAAAAATGAATGTAATATTTTTTATCCATATTAGTAAAAAGCAATTTTAATAGAACGTTCCTCACTGACTAATGAGGGATTTAAATTCACTGCATATTTTTATCGCTCATGTCTTAGATAATGGTTTTCATTTTTACGATATAAAGAAAATTTGTGAATTCATGTATTACTTTCAGTGAATTACTTTTTTGAAAATAATGGAAGTGTTTTTAAAAAATAACATGTAACTCGCTTAAAATGTGAATGAAGTACTGTTTAAACTTTTTTTTAATGATTTTGGTGAATAATTTTCTGCTAACTACTCTGTAGTATTTAAATCAATATATTTGTTTCGAAAGCTAAGGTCAATAAATTTAATGATTATTTACTTTCTTTATTGGAAGGAAACTATACTTTCATGAAAAATAGGGATTCACTAATTTCTTTTTGTTAAAATGCAGTTTATTTAAAACGTAAATATTACTTCAATAGTTAGATAAAAAATCGATATCAATTTTGATTTCTGCATTGACGCGGTTTTGTCACATTACATTTCGTAAACACTTATCTAAGACAGACACAGAAGATCTTTAGAAAAAACTAAGTACTTTAGAGTTTCTGCGAGAAGCTATCAAAAATTTAATAAGAAAAAAGAACTTTAATCATAAAAACCTACCTGATCACTGTAAGAAGTGAGAAAAAAAGGTGATTGTAAATTCATATCAAAATTTCAACAGACAATCAAATGGGTTTTGATGTTTTTCGTACTGCGTTCCATATTGGTTAACCGTCCCTTATTACTTACAATCCACTATAATGTCTGAGTTTTTGTGCTTCATTCTTGAAGAGATAAGTTAAGGTTGATAAATAGGGATCAATCTCAAGAGGAATGTCATAAAAATTAAAAACCGGTTATAAAAAATTGCGATAAAAATAACTAAAGCATTAAATATAACAAACTGCAAAATAGAGAAGAGTCTGCTTTGTTTTCAATTTTGCCTCTATGACATGAACTACTATTAGCCAAATTGGTGCTATTAGTTACCTGAAATTTAATTACTTAATTGTTGGTTCCATTAATTTTTCTTGTACTTTCTCTATATTTTTGATTATCAGAATATTTGCATTTTTTTTCATTCCGTTTTGTTCTATTTTCTCTTTGTCCTTTTCAATAATTATTACATTGAGAAAAGAAAAGTGTTATCAAAACTATACGAATCCGGTAAAATTTATGTATTTCTGGGTCTATAAGAACACCAAAAATCTCATTTTTTATTTATCGAGGAGCTTCGGTAATGATTTTGGTAAAATTAATTTAAAATGATTTTAATGATCTTATAATGTGTTATAAAATGTGATAAATGTAGTAAAATTTGGAAATTTTATCAATGTACCTTAGAGCATGGCATAAACATAATTTATTCACTTAAATTTACTTTATAGTTTTGTAATATTTACTAAATACGTGATAATAAAAACCATAATTTTAAAAACACAATTTCTAGTAAACCGATATGATATAAACGATAAAACTACCCTCTTTTTTGAGTGTAGTAAATTTTGTCTATTATGAGTTGGCCTCGAGCAACAACATATAGCTAAATTACGCTGAATACAGTTAATCTTTATTTTAATGAAATGAACTTCTAAAAATACGTTTTGCTCATTCTAATAAAATGGAAGTGTATCAACTGAAAACAACTAAAAAAAAGGCATTATTTCAGCTTTATTTATTTTGTCGGTATGTGACTTCCAGTTCTGTGCATGATTTCACTCAGTACAGATTTATTGTCTTTTTCAACCCATTAAAAGAAAAATTATTCTATTAGTAAGTTTATAAAAAGAATATTTCAGATATATAAAGAATTTATATCTATACAACGTGTTTTTAGAACAAACAATAATAAAAATTAGAAAAAAAAGGCATAAAAAGGAAAGAAAATTTAGTTGTACGCTTTCACTGTTTAAAAGAAAATAAACATTTTGCTACATTTCAGCATCGATAAACTTCATTTTTTCAAAAACTATTTTGTGTTGAGAGAGATGTTTTTCTACGTGGTCGAGAGAAAAAAAGTATTATCTTCATATAATTTTATTTGTTTCTTCTTTATGCTTAAACCGAAAAAGTTATAACTCAAGTGAATAACCAAAAAACCACTTACTTTTGCAATATTTTCTTTAAAAACGATTATTTTTTCATCTTGTAAATTCTGTGCAAAAAAGCACTTGAGATACATACTTTTAAAAAAATAATTTATGCTGTTTTAAATTAAGTATAGAATGCCCATGCGTTTATTTTACGTTTTCGTCAAGCTGTTTTTGTTTTCTTGAAAAAGTGGTTTTAAGTTATTTTTTAACAATTTTCATACTTATTTGATTATTTCCATTATTGCTAACCTAATGGCATATCTAAATTTACTAGCATCTCCTTTGTTTTATGTATTCCTCTCACAGACAAATATTTCAATAGATAACTGTGTATTCTATTCAACTGTTTCAAAGCGATCTATATCATAGATTCCTTTGAAGTAAAATTTAATATACTAGTGGGCTGCGCCCCCTGCTCGCTAACGCTCGCCAACCCCCGAAAATTGCTACGCTATCTCATATGATTTGCTTCGCAAACCAAGCTCGCTTCGCTCGCTACTAACTTAGGTACATTGGAAATGCACAAAATTCTAAGAATTCAAAACAATCATTCAAATCCACACTTTTTTAAAAAAAGAAAAATTACATCTTTTTAGTAAATACTAAGTCATTAAAATAAATTTGAATTCAAATAAATGACATGTAATTCGTTAAACCTATTAGAAATGCGTTACAGTATAAAATCTTAAGATAAAATTTCTAAAACTGATATCTCTTTAAAAAGGTTAAAATTTTGGTTGAAATCGATTAAAAATTTAAATAAGTGAATTGCAATGGAAAACCCTGCACCTTCTAGTAAAACAAATAAATTCGTGATGTAAATCAAAAATTGTCAAATAAATTCGTAATATATAAATTCGTGAAAAAAAAGCGCTTTCGACAAAATACTAAAATAGAGATCTATCGACAAAGACTACTCACTTCTGCCTTGCTTATGCTCTCTGTGGTAATTTCAGTTTCCGTTTTTAAGGCGCTATATGTTGAGCCATCTCAGTTAGATTTGGCATGTGACATTTTTAGCGGCAATCATTGGTCGATTTTCTAGCGTTGCCATTCGGAGAGTTCTAATTAGGCTTTTTTTTGTCGCCGTGTAGTAGAAATATATATATAGATTAGTAATGGACAAAGGAATTAGAAATTTTACACAGTATTTTTCTAGGAGTTAAACTTGAAAATTGTTTAGTTTTTCAAACAAATTTTTAGCGTTCTCTTTCTTTCTAAAAAAAGTTTAATTCTAAATTTTTTTAATACATCAAATTTTATTCTAAAATTTCTTAATACATCAAATTTAATTCTAAAATTTCTTAATACATCAAGTTTAATTTTTTCTTAAATATCTTTAAATCAGTTAGGAATCAAATACAAGTTTAAAGTATCAAAATGTGATTGGATCCTAATGAGCAAAGTTTAAATTCACATTTTTTCGATTTAAATAAATTATTTCTAAAAATTCGAAATTATAGATAATCTATCCGAAATTGAAATAGCCTGTAATATATTTCTAGAACTACTGCTCATTGTTCTCCGGTTTTCAAATAACAAGATAGTGACACAGAATAACCATCAAGCACGTTTTTCACTTTTTTGATATTTATACGTAAAAGTAACAGAAAAGAAATATTTTCTCCTCAAAGAAAAATATGTGCTACGAAGTAAAGGCAATCAACCTTGTATTTACCAGCTATTCATACAGGATACATTTAATAAAAAAAAATGAAAAGAACTGAGTAAACTGATGTTACAAAATGGATCAAACAAAGAATTTAACCAAGCATACGTTTCCAAAGAATTAACGAACCATGAAAAGTCAAGAAATCCTTCTGTCAGAAAAAATGTATTATGTGTCTTGAGCAATACGTTGTCGCAGGATTTATTGGATAATACCCTATTTTTAAGGTTTTGTATTGGATTTTTTCTAGTTCTGTAGTGGATTATATTTTGAGGCCCAATTTCGATTCTATTAGATTCTAAAAGTTTTTACACAAAACTCAATGTGATACAAATTTAGAACAAGTAAAAAATTTAAACAATAATGTGAAAAATGATTTAGAGAACATTAATGTCAAAAACAATTTATATAATTGTTATAAGGATTTAAAGAAATAATTTTAAAAATTAGTGTCAAAAAATGACCTCTAACTTTAAATAAAAAATTAAAGAAAAACTGTAAGAGAAAGAAATAATCAATGGACAGTTCGCCAAAGAAACGGACTACCCTAAATAACTTTTGATCTAATAATCAAATTTTCAAGTTCAAGGACTGATTCTTAATGGTTTGAGAAGGGTGACCTTAAATATACTAAATGATTTGTGCAGACAATATTTTAAGTAGCGAAATTAGACACAAAAACGTACTTTCGTTGAATAAACATACCTTTTACCTCGATGGATTCGGAATTTCTGCTTGTAAAATATAGGGTATAGCCGAATTCTGGGTGACATGGTCGTAATAGTTTGGTTAGGAGAGCGATCCAAAGTTTGGACCCCTTAATGCTATTTTTGCTTTTTGTGCCGAATTGAAAAAAATCTGCACATCTATTATATATAATTCTCTTACGTGGCTCCCAAATTTTGGCTGTATTTCTTTTCCGCCGGTGGCAACGTTTGCTTTGTTTTGAAAACAAAAAAGCATTCTGCCTTTTAATGATGTGTTTCTGATATAATATATATAATTCTCTTACGTGGCTCCCAAATTTTGGCTGAAGTACTTTGTACAACTAAATAAGATTCTTTTCACAACAGTTAAATATTTACTTTATTTCCTTCATTCATAGAGAAAACAGTCGGCAAAGAATTCTGTTAGGTTAAAAAACATTTCGCTAAAAAAATAACGAATTCTAAAAGAAATAAAAATAAACAACTTAAAAAATAAAAATGCTGTTGCAAGCCATAGAATTTTTTGAAAGTTAACTTAGCAACATAAATCAAAATGACATAGAAGCGCAACTAGATCAAAATTATGACACCTAAGCGCTTGACGTAACAAATCCTTCAATTCTAAAAGTGTTGTATCGCCAAATGCCCAAATTAACAATTGTGTCCTTAAAGAAATTCTATAAAAAGTTTTAAATAAACAACCCACTTCTACAACTGCTTCTTGAAGAACTTGGCTCATTGATTAAAAATATTTTTTTAATTTTACAGTACTAATTTTACTTTTACTATGCTATTGCTATGACCCTCTTTCATTACATTTTACAACATCATGCTAAATTTGAGGACTTTAAGTTGTTTAGTGGTTGAATACTGACATTTAGAAATGTGTACGTAAAAAAAATAATATTTAGAGGTTAAGAGTTGCCTCAGAAAAATTTAATTGTACTGTTGACATCAAAACTAAAAATATTGTGTTTCAACTTAACAATACTACCTTAATTTATACTTAAGAATTGTCTCGGAGAAATTTGAATTGTTAGCAATGATTTAAACAAAAAGTTTTATTTTAACTGACAAATACTATATTATAATTTTAACTCTTTCTATGACTATACTCATTTTCTTACTCTTTTCTGTGTTTTTTATAAATTTTATTTTTTTGTGATAAAATAAAAAACTTATAGTTGTTCTGCTTCTGAACACTGATGAAAACACAAAATGATGGGCTTCATCAACAATCAAAAATTTATACATTTATTTTACAAATTCCATATTATTAAGGTGGCGCCCTTCAGAGAATTAAAAATACAAAATTATCTTCATCAAGACCGATGCCTTACATCCGGCGTTCAGTGGCAGACTACTATTTCATATCGTTTTACAACACATGGCTTTAGCCCTCTGGTGGGAAAGACTTTAAAACAAAACTTACAACAGTTACTTTTCTCAACAACTGAAATTTAGAATAGTGTGATTAAGAAAAATATGTGAACTGTTTGCAATTTCAAATTAATATTGAAATGTACAGGTTTAGAATTTTCTACAGTGAAAAGTTTTCGGAACTTCAGTGTTCAAAAAAGTATGCAAAAACTAGACGTTAAGAACGTATCCAATGAGCGAGCAAAGCGAGCATTGGATTGCGAAGCAATCCGAAATGAACTGTGAAAGCAGTTCCGGGGGTTGGTGAGCGCCAGCGAGCAGGGGGCGAAGCCTCCTAGAACTAAGTAATAATGTAAAGTGTTAATAATGTTGCAATCATTTAGAGTTTTGCTTCATATTTTTGGATCTATTTAAATCATATTAATGAGCATCAACATTTAAACTTTAAGAGAATTGATAAATAAGATTTGTTTTTCAAAAAATACGAAGTTTCATTTTTATAATTGTATACTGTATATATGTCTATGAAATTATTTTTCTGTTTAGAAATGAGATGCTGTAACTCATAGGTAGAGCATTTGGCGTCCAATTAGGTGTCCCAAGTTTCACTTACAGCGATTACTTGTAATTATAAATTTCGTCAATACCAAAATAATTCCATGCAAAAATTAACTTTTAGTAATTATTTATTTTTTTATTATTTTATTTAATGATGGTAGAGAAAGTTTTAAATTGTAAGGTATACAATTTTTTGCATCATTTTTAAGAATATAATTTTATATCACAAAATACTAAGATTGAGCAAAATCTCTTGAAATAGTTCATACGAAATTGAATTTTAAAAATTTCAGATAGTTAAAATTTTGAATTCATGTTGATATTTTGAAATTTTCTTTTTCAGTATTTAAAACTTCATGGCTCACTCTAGGTTTGGTTGAACTCACTTTTTCATAAACTTCAAATTTTAAACTACTTATAGAGGGGAGAGAGAATTTGCGATGAAGAATTTCTCCTTTTTAAACAAATTATCAGTAAAACAAATCGTCAAAAAACTTATTACTTTGCTGCAAAACTAAATCACTAAGCTCATTACAAAATTCGTTTTCTCTTAATGCTATATTATCCACATAATTTAAGAAATGTCTGTACTTAAAGTTTGCAAACAAGGTGAAAAAGAAATTTATTATTTTAATGCCACCATTTTCCCACACTATTAAAATAATTATTCAGTATCTCAACTTCTCCAGTTTGTGTTATGAAGTGAATAAAATAGATTGAAACTTCAAATAACAATGCTGTTAAAACTAACTCCCAAATCATCAATTTTAAAGCCCATTATTTTTCCAAAGATAAAGAGGCTTTTGTGAGCAAATTTGTTTGTAACCTAATAGAATCCTTAAAAATCGAACGTAAATTCATTTTTCAAGTTTACGAAACTCTTACAAATCTTTTAAATAGCATTAAAAATTATATTCTTTGCAATACGCAGGATTGTGTCGTTTCTATTAATGTTTTTTTACATATACTTTCTTAGTATTATGCTGTTGTAAGAGGGATGAGTTTGATAAGTAATTAAAAAAATTAGCTTGTTTTTTTTAAATACTTAATAATAAAATTTACGTACTTACTTAGCTGTGGACGCAATTAATCGGAAAAAAATCTTTTCCACACTAGAAAGATGGATGAGTCAGTTTGACCTCCCTCGTTTTTTTGTTGCACTGTAAATTGGAAAATAACTTACTAAAAGTAACTTACTAACTGTTGAGTATTTCTGACTTTTCATAATTTGATCCCATATAAGTGCTTATTAAATCATTCGCGTTCCAGAAATGTCAGCATAGAACTTCATACCTAGAATGTGGGGAGAGACTTTTAAGTATTTCTGTAGGCATACCATAATCCAACGTAGTTTTAGGAATAAGACACCCTTTGGTGTGTATTAGGTACAAGGTTGGCAAGTTTCTGCCGAGTTGGTTAAAACCACTGGTAGAAACCGGTTAAAACTGGCATGGCAGAAAGTGGCAGAAATTCAGAAAATGACATAAAAATAAGTACTGAGATTGACATACAATGGATAATTTACAGAAAAAACAATTAAATATGAAACAAAGTACAATTTATTAGCAAAATTATCATCATTCAAAATCAAATATTGCATTGTTTGCACTCTGCAGTAATCTATAACAAAAGACAAGTTTTGATGCAGTTTCTAAACCTAAACAATTTCTCAATTTGCTATGCACGAACGAGAAATTTGAAAAGATTCTCTGAAGTCCAGCAGGATTAGAAAGCATTGACATCAAGGAACAAGCAAGATTTGTGAAACTTTCATATATTGCATATTTTTTAAAACTGTTATAATAATTGGATTGTTGCCATGCAAATCATGTCTTGGAAAGAAAAAAAAACTATTTCTTGAAAACTACGATTGAAGCTCTATTCAGTTATGTTAGGAGTTAAATGATAATAATTACTGAATTTCAGAGTTTAATATTATGAACTAAAATCTAGTATTTATATTTATTATAACAACACTTTATTCTTTATTTTATATAAATATTTGATATATTGCACTCTTTATATGTAATCTAAACAAAATAATGTATATTTACAAACAATGAATTAAAAAATTTGTTACAGTTACATGGAGTTACATTTTTCAGTTTACTTAAACAAAATGTCATTAAGCAATTACTAGAACTAATATAGACGTTTTTTTAGTTTCTGCCAGTTTTTGCCGGATTTTACCGGTTAAAACCAGTTTCTGCCACTGGCATGGCAAAAACCAGTTTCAGCCGGCAAAAAGCCAACCCTGATTAGGTAACCCAGTTTCATAAAATAAGGAAGCGTATTTCAGCATATCTAAAATTAATATTTATAGAGTTACATAATATTATAAACTCAATTATCTAAGAAACTAATCTATACGTATAATTGAAAAACCATTGTTTCGTGTAGTCAAATATTAAAAAAAGCGAACAAAATACCATAAAAATTTGTTGATTAACTCTATAATATGTCTTTATTAAATTAATAATGATTATATTTTATTATTTAAAGATTTTGGATGTCTAATTAATCCACATACTAACCATCTGGAAAGGGCCCAACTGAACCCATCAGTCTTATTTGGTGAAAAAGCAATTTTCAATATTTCTAGTATTAATCTTAACTTAAATTGCAAAAACTACTAACTTAGTCATCCACTGTAGTGTTTCTACCACTACAAAAATGCAATGCTAATTCACTAGCATATAAGACACGTTAACTGGATTCGACGTTGGGGTACCTTTTCATAGATGAAGGTTTACATTGTAGATAACTTCTCTCTCCTGGTGACCATTGTAGATGGGTGACCTTCGGACGTCATGTGAACACACCTATCTTGGCAGAAACACCCATTACGATTTGAACACGCCTAATTCGAAGGATGGTCCACATTCAACAGTTGACGTGCTACTTGTGACTGCGATTTTGTCCTCCTCACGCTGTTGCTTCCCAATGTCGATCACAAACAACGTATACACTCGACTGCTAATTGCAACACAGGAGCGACCACTATCGTGAACTTAATACAGCTCTCACGATCAGCACTTAAAAAGTACGGTAATCTCAATACAGCTCTCCCGGCTTCTCACAATATAGCAATACACCACTATAAAACCACTACATTTCCACCACTACAAAAACACACTGCCAATTCCCTAGTATATAAGACACGTTTACTCGATTCTATGTTGGAGGTCCTATTCATAGATGAAGGTTGACATGGTTGATTACTCCTCACCCACATGCACAGTGAAAAAATCGTCGTCGAGGAAAAATGCATTGCTTTCAAAAAATTAATTTTTCAGCAGTTCATTCTCAAAATCTGATATTAAAGCCATTTAATTACCCTTACCTTTTCAGATAAAAAGTATAAAATTTTCTACGTTTAATTAAGTAGCATTTATAGAGAGTAATAAGTATATTAAAATATACTACGCTAAATCTATACTACATTACAAAATGCTAAATTTATATCCATCAAAAGATGTTTGGACCTTAGATGTAATTGAATGGTAAAAACAAATTAAATACTTTTTTGTATAATTAAAAAAAACAGTTAAAAACTTGATATTTAACTGAATTAAGAGGGCATTAAACCGTAAAAAAAACATTGCATAATAAATTCTCTACCAAAATCATTGGTAATTAATAATTTAATTTACGCAAAAAATTAATTCAGATAAAACTAATAATGAGCTATGAAGTTTTACAAGCTGATTATTTTTTCAATTAGTTCACATTCTATTAGTCACATTCTATTAGTCACACTCTCCCTATAACTTGTTCAGATTTTCAATCATTAATAACATAATTTTTATTTATCTACTCAAGTTCAAATACATTTTTTGAACTTGAGAGTGGATGACACTTGATGTTAGCACAGTTTTTTTTTCAAATATTAATCCATTAATTAAAAATAGGGATGGGGGCAAATCAAAATGGAATTTTCTGATTGGTTAAGCGTTAGTCATTTTTTTAAATTTTACTACAAGGGATTCAGTTTTCACATATTTTAAAAATTACATCAGTGATAATTTCTAACTTATAACTCTATATGAACAAAAAATAGTTTATTGCGCACATTTAAAAATTTAATTTTATTATTTTATATTCGCTGTGTCAGATAAATTTAATAAAGAACGTTACATGGTAGCGCGTGTGTTCCACGTCAAGAAATCCATACTCTTATAAATGTCTGATACCACACGCCTTTTTTTTCAGTTCCTTTCATTAGTTAACACTCTCTATATTCATATTTATATATCTTGTTCAAATTTTAAATCGTTCATAAAATACTTTTCATTCATCCTCTCAAGTTCAAATACAATTTTTTAAACTTGTAGTGGATGACATTTGATGTTAATAAAGTTTTTTCAAAGATTTTAACCCATTAATTAAATTGAATGAATTAATTTTAGTTTCATGTGGGGGAAAAGATTTTAATTATTTAATTAAAAGTAACTAAAATAAAAATTTGCTTTGTTGACCTAAGTAGTAATTGACTTTAATTTTTTTTAATACTTGTTTCGTTTTTAAAATATCCATTTGAAAACAAATAATGGCAGAATTACTTCATTTTTTTTTCATAATACTGCTACAATTTGTTAGTTATTTGATATTTTGAAGAATAAACATCATCATTTTAATATATTATTTTCAATATCCTCAAAACAATTTTTTATATGCAATTTAAATTTTAAGCTACCCATATATCTGAAAGAAAATTAGCAATGAAAAGTATTTCCTATGAGAAAATCTTTGCTTAATGGAACCTTTATCTCAATAGTATAGTTGAATTTGAGAAATTCTTTTTAGATAATTTTGAAATGAACTTGGTAATAACAGTAATGACATGGTTACCGACGGTACCTATAATTAAAAGAATATAGTTAAAAATAAGGTAATTTATGGAACAATAATGTTAGAGGTGTTACTATTTTTTTTATTATTTTTTAAAATTATTTTATATAATTTTAAAAAATAATTTTTAATAAAATATAATTAATAAAATAATAATAATAAATCAATTTAAAAAATAATTAAAAGTTTTTTTTAATAAAATATAATTTAAAAAGAAATATTTAATATTAGGTATTTTGAAAATTTAATTATACTATTGAACTCAGCTAAAGAAAAATAGAAAATCGGAGGCTATTAATCACATCTTTTGAAAAAAAAAATTTTACGTAGAATAAATAATACGGTATACTGATAGTAAGGCATCTTGAATATCTGCCAGCTTTCCTTGGAATTGACTTTATAAAATAATTAATCAGTAGGCTTAAAAATGTATTCCTTCTTTAAAAGCAATTTTGTGTAATTACTATCTGAACTATTATCGTGTACTATTGTGAAGTACTACAATAAATTACTATTATTATTGGGTATTGTTAGAAAGCGATGTGTTAAATAGTGCATTTTTTATATTTATAGCTTCTAAATAAATTGAGGAGAAAGTCAGCGAAAAAAAGAAAAAGAAACGGGATAAAAAAAATATTGGCATAAATATTTAGCATCATATTAAATGGACATGGATTTTTCTTTAACAAGAAATAATTTCTAACAGTAGGGTCATATGAACAAGAAACGAAAATAGAGGAATGCAAAATGTAACCGAAATCTGGAAAATTCCAGTAACAACAAATTCTTCGGGCAATTCTTTTTATCCGGAAATTCTCCCGGGAGATACTTTTTTGGAATCTATCCTGAACTAACTGCCAAAAAAAAATAAGTTTTCTTACCACGCAGAATTTTTGATATTACTTTATCTTGTTTAATCTCCTTAGGTTTCTCAGAACTTCGAACTTCTATGCTTGTTATCTTTGCGGAACATGTTTATAACACTGACGTGTATAAAAGAATATTTTTTTATTAAAAACTTTTATTTTAAAGCGATGATTTTTTTATTTTGTTTTCTTAATTTTAGTATAAATTGGGGAATTAAATACTTTTAAACTATCTAGAAAAAAAATTAAAGTTGCTGGGGAAATTCAAAAAAACAAAGATAAATTTCAAAATTTGATATTTATTTTATATTTAATGTAAAAAATAAAATTTAAAATTTAAATTTTAAAAAAAATAAAATTTACTTTATAAATATAGCATATTTACGTACATATTGAAGAGATATATATCAAAATTTAATGCGTTTAAGGGACAAGTAATGTTGAATTTTTTAATAATGGAAACCTTATTTAATGCAAATTTAATTGTTGCACATAAATATTTAAAAATTCAAATTTAAAACCCACCAAGTGTGTACAAAAATTTTTCCTTATTGCACAATTATCTCCCATGAAAAATAAAAAATCTGGACTTTCTGTGGAAAAAAAAACGTTTTTTTAAGTGAAATTTTACTATCCGACTCTATCATTTCGCAATGCATCAGGCAAAATGTAAAAGTCTTCATTATTTTCTAATAATCAAATCGGCAATCATCAGCCTATCGCATTTTAGGAACAACGCACAGAGCCTACATGCATTTAAGCTAATTGAATAAGTACAATTCATTGATCAATTATCTTATTTTGTTTTAGGCAATTTGCATTACGCCTTGAGTAATTCGTTACACATTTTCTAATTAGCTTAAATGCATATCGGATGGTTGTGAAAGCTTAAGAATTTATCCGGTTATTTATAAATAATTATATTTCATACTTAGCCTCACCCATTGCAAAATGCGGACAACGCTTACAGAGAGCATGCACTACGATACGCCTTTAAAATTTTAATTTTTCCAGTCGAGCTTTGCGACTTCGTGATGTTTTCTTTTTCTTTCTGATTTCGATTCTTTACTTTAATCTATATTATAAATGCCTTTCTTTCTATGATGTCAGACCTTGTTCAATATTACTACTTCACTTAAGTCGTGCTTGATTAAGTTTCTACGTGCTTTTGCTTTCTCGTTGATTCTTATTTTAAGCTGTTGTGGGCTTCTGTGTACTCAACTTTCCAACAGAAACTGCTCAAACACTGAATGGTCAGCAGACTAAATCTTGGTTGCACTGCATTCCGTTACATTTTCACTATGATTGTTATATACATTACACTTATTTATATTACAAATCTAGAATACTGAGAATCATTAGTTTCGAAATGTATAGAAACATAGGGATATTATTTGTAAATCATGTTTATACAAGAAAACCATGTAACTTAAATATTTGTCGGAATTGAAATGACCTTTTACAATAAAATGGTAAAAATACTATATATATATATATACAGTACAGAACCCGTTATCCGGAAATCAGAAAACCGGAAAACCAAAAAACAGGAACGAAATTCGATAAATTTTCCCACCATTATAAAAAAAAAAAATTTTCCCTTATAAAATTTTAGGATTTTTCGTTCTTTTTTGAAAGATGTTTACCTAACCATCATTTTCGAAATAATCATTAGTGTATTCCTCCATCGTTTTTTGTTCTTTTTAAGATTATTTCCAAAAAAAAATTTTTTTTAGTTGGGTTTAACAATAAAAAAACGGCTTTTTGTAGCGATTCAGAAAACCAGAAAAATCAGTTATCCGGAATAGCGATGGTCCCGATCGTTCCGGATAATCGGTTCCCTACTGTATATATATATATATATATATATATATATATATATATATATATATATATATATATATATATATATATATATATATATATATATATATATATATATATATATATACAGGGTGTTCCAAAATTATCTTTACATCACCTGGCTTGAAATTGATTACAGACTGGAAGTGCTTAGGGCCACCAATGGTGCGCATGCTGAAGTGTACTAAACAAAACTTTATTAGTTGCAGTAATACATGCAAAAGACAGAATATAAATGTCTTGTTTATTTTCGAAGTTATGAATTTTTGAAGTTGTAAAGAGAATTTTGGAACACCCTGTGTATATATATATATATATATATATATATATATATATATATATATATATATATATATACGGTTTTTGAAAGTAAATAACAGGAAAATGATTTAATTTAATAAGATTATAATTCTTCAGGAAGATATGTAATAGGGCACGTATAGCGGTGGACTGATCATTAAGACACGGTTCCCAGCAGATCACCGAAGTCAAGCATCACTGGCTGCGATCAGTGTGCGGGTGGCTGACCACTTGGATTAGTCTGCGTAGGGACCGAGGGTGCGCGGTATTGGTCCTCGTTAAACTGTTCTACCGTAAAGTGCTCGACTTCGCGTGCAGGTCGTTCGAGTTACCGAAGCGGTGGTGCCATCCCATCTGCAGAGGATCAAAATTGTGATGGCATGTCTTCGGATCATCCTCAGGGATGCTTCCCAGACCATCGCCAATAGCCCATTGTGCAGCTCTAGTGTGACGTAAATGAACTACAACTACACCAAGTGCTTTTGTTTTAAATTCGAGCATTTTTGAACAAATGACGCTGTGAATAGTAAACCTGTACATCAAAGAAATTTAATAAAAATTCCACGTTTCGAAATTTTTCATAGAATGAGCGTTTTTGAAACATCTACCATCTACCTCAAACACGTGTGCAATCAGAGAACAGAATTTTTGTACATCGGAACGGTATAAGGAATTTACAGTACCCTCTGAGTTTCAAAATTTTTAACTAAAATTTAAACCATCAGCTGTTTTGAACTAAAACCAGAAATTCAGAGAATAAAAATTTAAAGCTTGTTCAATCAATTTGGTTCATATATGTTTTCTTATTATAAATTTTTGAAAGCCGTCAGTTTAACTTAGGATATCCTGTAAATTTACACTTGTACAGATTCACTGACATAAATTATACAAACTAGCAATTCAAGTGCTTTTACAATATCAAATTTTAGAAAAAAGCACGTAATGTTTTAACTGTAGGCATCGTTTATCATGGAACTAACAGTTGGTTAAGATAGAAAAAGAATTTCTTAAAAGAGAAATTTCAAGCAAAGGTCGATCAAATTTTAACTGCAAAAATATTTTTATGCCTAAGATTTAAAAGATTTAAGAATGAGATTTTTTTTCTGAATAAACACCTTAATTTAATTATTGTTAACATAAGACGATATTTGAAAAATAATGAAATGTTAAATTTTTGGAAAGAGAGCAATTTTATAGAAAGTTTTTTGGAATATATAGAAAGTGCACATATTCAGTTTTAAAAACTAATCTTCAGTACATGCTACTGCAAAAGGAGTAAAAAAGTAAACAAATAAATGAAAATTCTCAAGATCATGGAATAATGAAACATCCTATTCAAAAGACTAAATTGATTTAAATTCCTCACAAAATTTAATAAATTTACATAAAATCTATCTCTTTTCCCAAACTTAAAATAATGATTGGCGTATATAAAATGTGGAATAAACAGCGGTTTCATATGATGGTTTTAAATTTTAAACCAATATTGGAAAATATTTTGTAAAAATATTGCATTTTTTTTTCTTTAAATGAAATCAAATTTCGCTGAAAAGGTGGAATAGGAAAATAGAGAAAATAAATAAACATTCAATAAATGGAGAAAATAAATAGAGAAAATTTATTTGAAGCACCTTCACCATTTTCTTATTAATGATCGATATTTCAAAAATTTCATTTCGTTATAGCGTTTATATTACTGCGCTTAAATTAAAACAAAAACCCTTTTTAAAAAAAATAGTTTAAAAAAATTAGTGGAAGGAGAGATTATGGAACAAGAATGAAATGTATTGAATTTCGATTGAGAACAACTGAGTTCAATATCTTTCAGCGAAAAAAGTATTCGGTTATAGTTAAAAATGATTAAACAACAGTTTAGAAAAAAGTTAATTTTTTAAAAGATTATTTCTTAAATTTTTAATTTCCAGGTAAATACAAATGTTTTACTAATACTGATTTTAAAATAAAATTATTTGTCATTAAAAAATTTTCATTGACATTTTTTTTACACTTAAGAGAGGTTATCAATTTTCTTAAACAAATATACGAAAGTTAAGTAGTTTCAAAGGACATAAATTTTCCTTATATTTACAATTTAGCTTATCATCTAATTTTATCTAGATTTTCATAAGTTTATTACTACTAATAATTGTTTCTGAAAAGACATTTATATTTAAAAAAATATATAATTCAAAGAATTGTTTTTAGAATTTAAAGATTTCACATTGAGGTGTTAGTTTAACGTTGAGTTTTTTACTCTATAGAGATATTATTAGTATTTTTATTTGCATCATATTATATATCAGGGAACAATTCTTAAACTATATTGAAACTAAATTTTATTAACATAATTTACACTCTTTTAATTCTTCTAGGAAACGGTTGACACTTAATAGTGTTTTAAAGCTGAAATAGTGTTCTAAAAAGTACATAGTTTCTGATCGACTTGAAATATCCGTAGATACTTTTTATAGAAAACTTCAGCTAAATCGCGAATAACAGAATGTTTAGCAGCTTCTATTAGTTGATTATAAACTATAATTTTAATCTAACGATATTTAAACTGTACTGTTTTTAAAAATACGTATAAGTAGTGTTTTAGCGTTAAATTATCCTAAATAAATGCTAATCATAAACATCGGAGTGCCATGCCGCCATAAAAGTTGAATGGCACTTTTATTTAATAAGCTCAATACTGGACATTTGGTGGCAAAAATCTTTTTATAATTTTTATTACTCTTATATTTCCATATTTAATTTTAGCTAAAATAAATACAATATATGCATAATTTACAATAAAGATAAATGCAGCTGTGGCGGTTCAGTAGATGGAGCGTTTGTCCCCCATGAGGTGAGCCAGGTTCAAATCCCATCGGTGGCTGGCAGATGCGAATTCAGCTTCTGGCTCACCCTGACCACAGTGTTGAAGGAAGATATCCTCAGTGGTAGTCGGATTATGGGTTAGAATACCCTTGCGGGGCCAACCATGGGAAGTTTTTGTGATTTTTTTTCCTCCATGTAACGCTAAAGTGTGTTAGTTCCATCAAAAAGTCTTCCACGAAGAATATTTTGTTTTAATACTTGCTCCAGGAGTTTCAATCCAATCCAAGAGTCCTTGTCCTTCGGATTGGGTTGAAAATCACAAGGCAGAGGATTTGAACATTGAAAGTCGTAAACTCAGAATTAGGTCGGTTCCTATAAAATAAAATAGATGTAATTTAATCCATAATAATATACAGATTCATAATAATATAATAATAAATTTCCCCTGAAATAAAATAGTGCGTCTATAGTTTCTTTTTTCTTAGAAAAAGTAGCCAACTTGGCACTTTACTTGTAGTTCTCTTGGACCGTTAAGGGTTGAAATAAAAGACAAATTATAAACAATACTTCTACTATAATAATTCAGTACTTTTACTGTAATACTGCGATACTTTTACTATAATATACAATACTTTTACTACAATATTTACTATAATATTTACAATAATACTTTTGAATGGGTCATTATGTAAACATACACATTAATAGTCATTTACATAACCAATATAATATAGATCAGTGTCGCGATAACTCAGTGATTAACTCACGTAGCTGCCAGTTTGGAAGACTAGGGTTCGATCCCAAGTGGTTCATAAACAAAGAATACCAACTATATGGAAAGTAAGGACGGTCAAAACACAATGCTGACCACATTGTCGCAATCACGCTGTTGGAATCGCGGAGGTGAAGAGGGTGGACTGTTTCCGAATAGGGTTAACACTGGTTCAAATCCAAGCCATAATTGAAAATTTCTAGTTGTGTGCTCAACTCATACTGACTGCAGTGCTGACGTAAAATATCATCAGTGGTAGACGGATCATGCGTCAGAATTCCCTTGGCGTCAGACTAACCATGGAAGTTTTCCGTAGTCTTCTTCTCAATGTAACGCGAATGTAAATTAGTTCCTCCACCTCTTCCAAGCAGCTAGTTTGTCCCAATGGGTGATCCAGGAATTCCCTAGTCTTCGAGCTGGGTTCAAAATTATGAAATTACGGAGCTGAACATAGAGAGCAGCTAACCTGAAAATTAGGTCTGCTGTTCAATGTTCGTTATAAAATGAAATCATTATGCAGGTGGCGAAATTGTGAAGTCTTAATCTTCATGACTCATCTCTTCCTGGCTCACAATGATCTGTTGCAACTTTGTTACCTTTTTATCTTTGCTCTTAATTTTTAAACTCTAAAATTTCAGTTAGCGGCACAAATATCATTAGATATAAATTCTACATTTGTTTCAATTCTTTAGAGCTCCTCCCATTAGTGTATTCATATATCTTGCTTCGGCTACATTAATACAATATAAGAAAGCACTATTTTTTTGGATATGATCGTGTGAGCTGATGACGAGATTATATCTTTCCCTTATTTTCTTTCTTTCTTTTTCTCATTTTACCTTTTTTTTATATGCAATTTTTCTTTTTTAAAAAAAAACATTCTTTTTCTTCCCCTTTAAAAATTTATTTTATGAGTTCTATGTATTTCCAGCTTATGCGCAATAAACAAAACTTATTATTTTCTTTGTTTTTCTTCGTTAATTCCTATTTTCTTTTATCCTTTTCTTCTTTATTATGTATTTATAGGTATTTAAAATTGTTTTCTTACTTTAAATTAATTTCTAAAATTTAATTTGGCAGTCACTTTGGTTTTGCCATCTAGAAGCTATCAAGTAAAATATAGCGTGAATTTAAAATCTTTATTTCCCATTATCAACGCTTAAAACTCAAAACCATTCACAAATCCACTAAAATACCACTTAAAACCTTCTCCCACTTACTTCTTTTACTGTATAAATACAAATTATAAGTGTTTTCTACTCTTTGGAGAAACGCTCGAAACAATTACTTTCGTAAATATTTTTTTTTTACTTTTAAAAAATTATAGTTCGTAAAGTATGTTCCTTTATACTCAAATATACCTTTTCTCCGTATGTTGAATAAAGAAAATGTTCGCATGGAATGGTATCTTGAGGCGGTTTTATGTTTCAATGCATTCACTATCAAGGCTTTTCAAACTGAAAGAATATCTTTTTGCTCGCGGTGCTCAGATTCAAATACAGTAGTCTTTTAAAATTCGATAAACTCTCCGAGGCGAAAGAATTACGAAATATTTTATACAGTTTAACGTTCTTTTTATACCAGTAAATATGCTTGCATTGCTATTTTTCATTCCAAAAAATTTATTTTGTCGTTTATTCAAATTCTGATGTTCTTTTAAAAGCCTTGTGATAAGAAAAATCTGTTCTTATATGATGCATTGATTTGTGTAAGACGATAAAACGAAGATGATGCATTGATTTGTGTTTATTTTCACAAATACAATTTTATAATTTAATATTATTTACCATACGAAAATATTCTCTTTTTTTTTAAGTATTCTCCTTTATCATTCTAATGACTTCAGTTAGTTTCAATTCACATGCTTGAATATTATTTTTTTTCCATATTCCAATTTTTTATTGTAGTTACGAATTGAAAACAAATAATAAATGCTTTCAGTTCATTAGAAATCTTCAAGTAATGTAATAACAGTCGTTCGGAATAATTTCCTATAATGAAAAAAAAAATACAAATATTACTAACTAAAAAAGGTTTTAGAAGAAGCAATAATAATCAGATCTTCAAACTAGTTTTGCTCCTTAATTCTTCAATAACGTTCATTAACTTCGTTCTTAATATGCATATAAAATTTAAAAAATAAAAGCATTTTTACTTCATTTGAAGATCAGATATTTGCTTGAATAGCAATTAAATATTAATTCTTTTCAAAATTTGAATTGCGTTAGCAATGCATAATATTATTGTATACCTATTAATACATAAAAATAAAGTTTTTTGGGGTACCAAGCAACTTATTGATTATTGTAATTAGATTCAAACTAATTTGTAGTAATTGAATTGGCCTCAGCTTTATTCAGTTCTCATTTACTAATGAGTTGTTGACGTAATGAAATTTCCGTAACTTTTGTGCAGTAATTAAGCAAAATGCAAATTTTATGCATATTTAACAAATATCACCCACATTTCATAAGCCTCTAATGAACTTATTTAAAACAAATTTCTCTTCATTTCTAAACCACTTTATCGTTTAATTACAGTTCGAAATTAAGATTTTATAATTGACGCATTTTCAAACCTTGATGAAGTATATTCACTCATAAACATAAGCTTAAAATTGTTGATCCATTGAAAACGAGAGCTGTATAATATACTCTAGTAAAGCTTTTGCGAGATTTTTCTTACTTTTCTTTTTCACTTAGTTTATATTTATTTCAGCCTAATTATTGATATTTTAAATAATAAAGCAAATAGTTTTCTTTTATGTGCAAAAGTATCATAAAAATCGAGAACAACTTTTTAAATGATAAAATCCTTTAGGCATCATTATTTAATTTCATGTTAATTAAGAGCGGAGAGCATTGTTGTGGTGTAATTAATTAAGAAATAACTGCTATAGGCCACGGTATTCAAGAGAGATCAGCATTGTAATGGCTCTTCTAATTGATTAGCTGTTAAGAATGTATCGTATTTAAGAGAGACCGACAATGTTATGGCTATTCTAATAAACTGTTTGTTCAGAAGGTATGACATTCAAAAAAGAGCACCATTGTTATGGCTCTTCTAATTAGTTATTTAGAAGGTATGCTATTCAAGAGATATCTGCATTGTTATGGCTCTTCTAATGAACTGTTCGTTTAGAAGATATGGCATTCAAGAAAGAGCAACATTTTTATGGCTCTTCTAATTAGTTGTTTAGAAGGCATGCTATTCAAGAGAGATCCGCATTGTTATGGCTCTTCTAATGAACTGTTTGTTTAGAAGATATGGCATTCAAGAAAGAGCAAAATTGTTATGTCTCTTCTAAATAGCTGTTTAGAAGGTATTGTATTCAAGAGAAAACAAAATCAGAGTAGAGCTACTGATTCAGTGCTAATACATACACACACATAAGTAATTGTTTGAAAAAAAAACTTGTTGCAGTTCTTCTAACTATGTTTTAAGTTTCTTTCGAGAATGAATTATACTGTTCCTACACTACGAATTAACCTTAGTCTTATAAGCATTCGTCTCAAAGACAGCACGCAAACACTTGTAACTTTCAAACTGAAAGAGATGGGATAATGATTCCTATATTATTCGACGAATGTCTATGGATAGGGCATTTCCATATATTTTTATGGAATTAGAGATAAGTTATATAGTAAAAATATAGTGGCATAGTAAGGATAACATCGTTGTGTTTGTTATACGTGAGTTTTAAGGTACAAAAAGGCATGATGCTGAAAAGCGAACATCATTTTTTGCATTTCTAATTCTGTAATAAGTTACTTTAAAGTAATAAGTTACTTAAAGTAATCAAGAAAGAGAGAACAATGCAATTTCATTTCTAAATTGGTTATAAGGCTTGGTAATTAAAAGCGATTAGCATTATTAAAGTTGGAAACTAAGCGCAATTTTTAAGATTTCTTTTAATCATTAAAAATTAGAACAGCTAAGTTTTTTTTAGAAAAGCATACTTAAAACTCAATTTGTAAATATTTTATGTTGTATATTTGTAAACGTTAGAAAGAAACATGTCTGAGTCGCGAATCAGAGGAGCAAATTAGAGCAAATGCATTTCCATGTGTTATGGAGGGTTCGGGTGGAACTAATCTCGTTAATAAGGGAATCGGCGTTCATATGAATGAAACAAGATTCCTGGGCATCCAGATGAGCTGATGTGACTAGTGTGGAAAAAATTTTGGTATTCTCGAAATTGAATTGATGCCCAAGATTCTAGTAAAGACTTATCGCATTTTTTATAACATATCTATCGTGTTCCTTAAATCTAAATTTTAAACCCCGTCTCGTTGGTTCGATGTAGCCAAGGTCGCAGTGACAAAGAATGTGGTAAATGCCCTAGCAATTATCAAAACTATCCGAATCTTTAAGTCTTTAATTTTGTGAACAGGTCTAAAAAGGACTAAGGCTAAAACGAAGGGGAACAAAATAAAAGAATATTAACAACAAACAGGAGAAAAAATGGTAAAGTAATAAGTTATCTGCAGGAAGAGGAACGTTTGGATCTAGGGAGTATAGCTAGAGCTGAATCAACTACAAAGGACAAAGTTGAAGCGACCGGAAAACAAATGCATGGAATGGAATGAGGAAATTTTCTGGCAATTTTATTCGACTATCTGGTTAGAATTGACACGGGGGAGCAAAAAGGTGACAAAATGTTTGCAATAAACAGAGATAAATAAAACATTTCAAGTTATTTAGTTGCAAGAACATCTAGAGAAAAGTAAAGCAAATTTTATTTCCTCATCCAAAGTAAATTGAATGTTAGGGTTAACACAGTTTGGAACAGAAAGTAACTCTTGAAAATTAGTATCACTAAATACTAATCCAAACGTACCGTCAACATATATTTTCCACCATGAGCATTTGAATAGTTTAAAAACTTCTTCGAAGTAATACATGAATATGTCAAAAAGAATGGGAGAGGGGAACTAAGCCCATTGCTAAACCCTTAATTTTTTTTATTGTTATCAGAAATTATCATTATCCGTACAAGAACTTGTACTTCTTGTACTCTTTTGGACTACACTTAACGTAAGTTTTTCTATTTCAAATTGTGCTGGTTTCTATGCCCTCGCCAAAGTTTACAAACTTAATCTTGTTTTTAGACCTATTGCTACTAACATTGAACTGTAAACGTATTCGCAATTTAGCTCGTGCCATCTCATCTATAACTTCTAACAAAATCAATACTGTTTAAAATTCCCATGATTCTATTTCTCAACTAGCACATCCTTCCTCTTCCTACAGAACTATACACTCTCTTGATGCGTTTTTTTCTTCTCACTAATATCCTCATTTCTAGTGATATTAATTATTCTTACCTGCTAGAATTTCGCTACTCTTTTATTGAAATTGAAAACATATCTCTTGTCAATTCTGTATCATCCTGTCCCAAACTGCTTTTGAATTCAATGGTAATTTCAATACACAAATTAAGGGCTTAGCCATGGTCAGGATCCTCACTCCCATTCTCTGTGGCATGTTCATGCATTCTTTCGAAGAAAATGTTTTTTAAGGTGATCAAATTCTCATGGTGATTGACGATTCGTTTGTCTTAGTAGAAAAGGATGCTGATTTTCAAGAGTTACTTGCTCTCGTCAAATTGGTTGACCCCATAATCCAATTTACTTTAGATGGGGGAATTAACTTTATTTTACCTTTTATAGATGTTCTTGAAACTAAATACACTAATCATTTTTCTACCTCTGTTTATCGTAAACATTTTGTTGACTCTCTTAGCCCCCTCATGTGTTTTCTAATCAGCCTAATTGTCAGAAAATTTCTGCATTTCATACCTTCGTTTACTGCATACTTAACCTCTGCTCTGACTCTTCTTTCTTCCGAACTTTAACTTGCTCCGCTCACTTTTGTTACCAACCGTGGATTTAACCCTTCTATAGCTAATCTAACTTTTGCTCAACTCATTAGGCCTAAACTGTTCTTTTGTTCTAATCCTTACAGAGAACTTGTTACTTTATCATTTTTTCTCCTATTTGTTAGAAGATTGCTAATATCCTCTCCCTGTTAGGTTTTAAAGTCCTTTTAGACCTGTTAACAAAATCAGATTTAAATCTCTTAAAGATCCTCAATAGCTTTGATAATCGCCGGGGTGTTTGCTACATTTCTTGTTAGTGAGACCTTGGATACATCGAACAAATTAGATGCACTTTAAAATTTAGATTTAAGGAACATGGTAGATACGTCCTTTATCAAGAATATAAGAAATCATCAGTTGTTGAATATTTCTGGAATCTTGGGCATTAATTTAATTTTGACAGTGCCGAAATTATTTCCACCCTAGTCACATCAGCTCATCGTGATGCCCTGGAATCTTGTTTTATTCTTACGAATACCGATTCCTTTTTTAATTACATTTGTCCATAACTCGTCTCCATACTCCATAGCTCGTCTAAATACATTTTACCCTGATTTTCCTCCATCGGCCACTCAGGTTTTTTTCTACTTCGTTTTCTTTCTTTCTCGGCTACTGTGGTTTTTAGACCCTTAGAAAAATTTGCTATGGAGAAGCCTATGGTAATCTATGGCAACCTATGGCTACCATAGAAATTTGTATGACAAAACCCTTTAAGCCTATTTTCCTAATAATCCATAAATTTGTATGGCGAGATACCATGGACCAATGGTAACCATAGAGACCTGTATGGCATTTATATGGCACGTCACCATTCTCTTATGGCAACCATAAAAATTTGTATGGCAGTATACCATTGGCCAATGGTAACCATAAAGATTTGTGAGGCAGTATACCATAGGGAAAAGCTGATCTAGATCCCCACCAACGAAACAACATCTCCTATGGAGTCCTCAAAAACATCTTCCAAAAAAATATTATCCATTTTTTTAACCCCGAAGTTAATTAAATTCAACATGTAATCCCACAAGGCATTCCTGGTGAGTCTTTTCCGGCCTCCGGGTGGTCAATTTTTCTATTTTTGAGTGTTTGAAATCCGATGTTCCATTGATTTAGGCTAAGAGTATCAGACCGCCATATTAACGTGTCATCCACTACAAGTGGAATCTTTCGCTAACTTTACCTACTTATTTTAAAATTTTTTCGACCTCGTTCTAGATCAAAAACATTTTATTGCGAATGCCTATGCGATTATCTATCTGAATTTTTCAAGTTTTTAATTTCCGGCTGTCTGGTACTTTTATTATCGGTATCTTTTCAAAATACGTCGCGATTGGGTATAAGGTTTCGCTATGTTAAATTTTGCCATTTGTTAACGCTGACTTAGTACACTTTAATTAATATCTTGCTGTTTATATTTTTATCTAAAATTTTTATATTTCTTTCTCCCAACTGTTTCTGATTAAACGACAACTTTTTTTTATTTTATCCTCTCCCTCTGATCTTATATAAATTTTTAAAGTCACATCACTTTTCCATCATTAATGGTGTTCTATTCCCCATAGCAATTTGTAAACAATCTTCATGATGAAAAACGCTGTTAAGTGCTTATCATCAAGCCAGATCCATCATTTCTTTAATAATTAAAATTTTTTAGTTCTTTTAACTTGCTCGATGACAATTTCATTTTATTACTGTCATATATCAATATCAAAGTCAGTGTTTACATTCTCATCAGATTTTGATTTTAATTCCACTTTGGTTCTAGCAATGCTTTTTAACATTATCTTACATATGTTAGGGCTTTATATTTTTATTTTGTGTTTAATTTTTGCTTGCCATTAAATTGTTTTTTTTATCATGCCTTTGCGTTTTACTATCTTATAACTAATATTTCTTAAGTATCCACATATATTTGTACAATGTTATGTTACATATTTATACATAGCTTAGGGTCATCACTTAACTAGATTTGCTGGATTACTGGTTGACAATTATTTTGCTTCAATATCATCAACGGGGCAGTCTCTGGCCATATCATCTGCTGGCTGTTACCAAAAATGATTTTAACAATTTAATCTTTCCTTAAGTGTACAACTTTTTCGTCATAGTGATTTCCAATATCCAATTAATTTTTATTTACTATCCCTGACCAAGTGTCAATAGCAATTATTAATTTTACCAATTTTAATCATCTCTTAAATATGTTTGTATTTACCAATGTTTCTATATTGCTTTCTCTTTTCGAACTGTGCTTAACACAACTCAACATAAATTTCCTGAGTTTTATATCCCTCACTAGTCGGGGATCAACTAATTTAGCCTGTTTTCTATTCTTAGCTTTTCATAGTCGAATAGCATCTTTTTTATAGATAAAATTTTGTTCACATGCCACCACTGGTTGCACCGTTACATATTCGGCTTTTGTCCCGTTTGGTCTATTTTAAACTAATTTCGCTTCGACCACCGGCCCGCTCTTTATCTTTTGAGTTTTCATAGTATTTTATTGTTTTAGTAGTCTGTTTAATTTTTAGCTTAATATCACATATTAAAATTTTAAACATTTTCATACTCACTTCGACCATCGGACCATTATTTTACTTCGCTTTCTTTTAGGTTCCTCTAATATCTGACGCTTATCTAACTAATTTTGATACCAATCAAATTAACGTTTTTTATAGTCGGTCCGACCTCCAGACTCACTTTCTATTTTCTTGTTTTTTACAGCTTTAACAAATATCGGTTGCCTGTACTCAAAATATTTTGTTCTTAATCAACATAACCAATATTTTCCCCTCTCGCTCCGTCCACCGGACCCATTTTCTAACGGTTAGTACTAATCGTTTAAAATTTATTTGAATAAAAACAGCATTCAGAAAGGATTCTGCAAGTAAAGCAGGGGAAGTTTATCAAAGAAATTTTGAAAAAAGCTTTCTGGATATATATTTATTCTACAATTATTAAGTTTTGCATTTTTAATATCCATTGCGAAAGATTCTTGTAAGTTATTATTTTTTGATGTATGGTAAAATATCAACGAGAAATGTTGCCATAGCTGTATGATGGCAAAGGTGTACCATAGCCTATGGAAATATATTTCCTCATAAGCTGTAGCACATCTTAGTTTTATGACAAAAATTTGCCATATAAAAAAATGCCGTAGGATATTCCTATGGGGTTTTGCCTATGGTCAAAGTTTGCCATACACTTTTGCCATATACGTATGGCAAAATTTTTCCATACATGCATGGCAAAAATTTGCCATATAAAAAACTGCCATAGAATAATTTTATGGGATTTTGCCTATGGTAAAATATTGCCATATACGTATGGCAAAATTTTGCCATATAAAAAAATGCCATAGGATATTTTGATGGGGTTTTGCCTATGGTAAAATTTTGCCATACATGTATGGCAAAAGTGTATGGCAAAATGTTACCATGTGCAAAACCCCATAGGAATATCCTATGGCATTTTTTTATGGCAAAATTATGGCAAATTTTCCTAAGGGGATTTTTGTCCCCTTTATTTTTTTATTTTTTTGCATTCAACTTTACTGTCTATATTTCAAAAAACTTTTGTTTCTTCTCATTCACGTTTTTAAAATGAGCTCCTGCTTTTGAGTGCTTGAAACATCTCAACTTGTATTACCAATTTGAGTATATTTGAATCGAATGAAGTTTTTTGTCAAGTAAAAAGGAGTTACCTCTTCAGTTTCTTTGGAATGTTTAAAAGAATAAGTTTTGAGTATATAGTTATTAAAGTTTTGCCATCAGTATTTTTGTAAATATGTAAAAATTTGCAACTAACTATAATTTATAGAAAGTACCGTTGACTCTTTTTCGCTAACTATTTTATTGAAATATATTGAAATTATGTAAAATGATAGTATTTTACTAGGAGTATGCAAATTCATTAATTAATTGAACGTACAAATTCACGCGTTCATACTTGTCACAGCATGCTTTTTTGTCGCACACGGCATGTTATGCTCTAACTTTTACATTTTTACGATATCAGTTCAATAATCTTAAAAGGATAATCTATCAAAAATTGCAATAATTAATTTTTTAATTTTTTGGAAATTTTACTGTGTTTTTGTTTCCTTTAAGAAGTGGCATTCAACAACAGGAGTTATACAAAAATATGGAAACACTACTTCACTAACTCCAACTCTAACTCTCATACATTTTTTCTTTTAGCAGTAAATGTTTTGGGAGATTTTACATTGAAAAACCGTTGGATTAATTTGAAATATCATGAAGTTTTCAGAAAGATTTTACCCTCATAAAATTTGAATTGACTAAATGAGAAAAAAAAAATTTATTTCTTATTAACTTTAATACCAGAAATTTTGAAATTATTCAATAGGAATACGATATTTATGTAAGAATGCTTTTAAAATTACGTCAGTATTAACAAAAAAAAAAAGTTTTTAACCTCCTACGCTCATTTTGGTTGAGGCAAACTTTGCATAGGTAAAAGGGACACCATTTTATGAAGCTTCAAGCATGATCGTTCAAACTATTCTAACTGTTTTGTCACATAAAACCTTCTGAAACATTTGCTGCTGAAAATCGATTGCTGAGATTATATATGTTTCCTTATATTTATCCTATCTCTGTAGTTTTAAATAATTTGATTATCAATAATTAAACTGGAAATGTACAATGCCTCGATAAAATAGATAAGCTAATCGGTAGATAAAACAAACTATGCAATTATTCGAGCAAATATTCACCAAAGATTTATTTCAAATCACCATTACCATTAATAAGAATAAACAAGGCAAACGGAACGCATAATTGGAAGCGATGATGTAGGCTAGTTAACGACATTCAATTTTATTAGACTAAGCACTTCTCTATCTATTGTTCAAAAAATCATTAGAAGTTAGGGGGATAACTTAATGGCTTTGAAAGGGAAAACTCTTTTATGAACTCGTTTTAAAACTCAAGTTATTTATTCAAGAATAACCGTGGGTTTTATCTTGAAGGAAACGGACAGAAAATGTTTATCCGAAGATGGAATTCAAAATCCCGGAGTTTCTAATTGCAAATTAACTAAATTGCTGCAATCATATATCCATTCCCTTTGTTCGAATTCCATTTGCTAATGACTCGTTGACGTAATGAAATTCTCATAAATGTCTTTCTAGTAATTAAGATCAAAATTGCTTGCTTAGATTGCTCGTTCCATTGTTTAGTGAAGTTTTTAAATATTTGAACAAACTAGGTTTAGAAGTGAGTCAGTTTTAAGACCAATACTTACTTTCAGAAGTTCTATTATTTTTATTTCAGTTGTAAAATTGTCGTACATTAATTGGAAAACTGATCTTTGGCAATATTTGAAACTTGGAAATATAATCAAGAGCTAGAAAATTCGGATCCCACAATTCTATTAAGATTTTTTAGCACTTTCTCATACTATTCGAGGTAAATAAATTAAAATACTCTTGTGAAAATGTACCTATTGAAAAATTGTATTATTCATTTTGCGTCCACAATCGGAACATTTGTATTAATTTTTTCTATTTTACTCTTTCAGGATCAGAATTTTTCAATAAAAAGACAAACTATGACTTTAATAGAACAGTGAGATAATATAACAATATCTGCCAAAAAAATTAACTGTTTGGTTAATTGAAGGAGGACTGGGACATATATGTCCCGATGGTATTTCTGTCTGCGGGACATAATGTCCAGATGAAAACTTTATATTCTTTCAACCTGAAAAAGTTGTTCCAATGCCATCAATGCTAAAATATCCAAGCGCATAATACTCATAGTACTTTCCCGATACTGTTAGTTAAGCCTTATTATGAAAAAGTAGACGTCTTTAACTGCAATACATTAGCCTATTTTTATCTTTAATTTTCAAGTAAAATATGGAATTAATAATCAAAATTTTTAAAACAATCTGGTTCGGCATTCATAAAAATTAATATACGCTTGGTGTTTTGTTAAGAGTATATTAAGAAAACTTAAGCATTCAATAAAATAACTTTAAAAAATTTTATATTTAATTTTCCTTTAATATTTAATCTGAGTAAATCATGTAGTTTAATTTCTTCGGAGAATGAATTATCAATTTCATTTGCCAAATACAAGTGCAAAGCCAGAGGTATTAAATTTGTGGGTTTTTTTTTTAAAAGAAAATATCACGATTTTCTGGTAAAATTGTAAGATTATCAATGATTAAACAATTTTACAGCGCAAATAAAACTAAAATTTCATGCTTACCCATGGTTTCCATAGTTTGCATGACATTTTCTGCGCAATTCCTATTCTTAAATTATATCAGAGAATCGAAATAAAATGATCAAAATGAGGATGAAAATCTATGGAAATAAAATTCAGTTCAATTTAGAGTGAGAGCATAACACCTCATGATTATACTCCTTAAGAAATCTGACATTAAATTTCGCAAGTCATCACATTTTTAGCTTTTTTTCTTTTTTTATGTTTTGATTCATACATGTTTTTAGTAATAATTTAAACCATTCGAGTTACCCTGAACTAAATAGCATATTGGGATTAAGCACTACAATCCAAAAGTTTTGTTTAACTTTTTTTGGCAATTTATGCTACGTGACCTTTGACTTATCGCCTGCCAGGTGGCCGAATGGCCATTGTGCCTGCAAAGCCAATGGTTGTGGGCTCGAATCCCGCTCAGGGCATGGATGTTTCTCTCTGTGTGTTCTCTATTGTGTGATGTGTGAATGTGGCCCACCCTATGAACGATTATCTGTGGCAGGGTGGTGTGGGTAATGTTGCTCACCTCAGTGACTTAAGTTCACAGGTGCCCACTAGGTGATGTTAAATGAGCAACACTTCCGGCATCTTCCGAGGTGAAGAACGGAAGTTCAGTGGCTGCCGTAGAAAAAAAAATATTTGATGTATCATGTTTTGTGGCGCTTGATACCATTTTAAAAAGATTAGAATCTTTCCTGTTTAAGTTACTAGTATTTCTTTAGATAAGCTAAATTTATAGGTGTATGCTAAAAAACAAACAGAATGTAGTTTAACGTAAGCATTCAAATAAAAAAAATCATAACTTTCCCTAAAAAAAATTAAAGACAACACTGACAGTCGTGGTAGCCCAGTGGTTAGAGAATTAGATTTCGATTCTCGACTTCCCTAAGACCCACCGAATACATGAGATATACTTGCTCGCAAAATCTACAAAATCGAAAGTTCTGTGATCGCTCGCTAGGTAGTAACATGTGTACAGGGATCTGGATAAAATTTCCTTCCCCTTCAAAGGAGTTTCTAAATTGAGGAAGTGGCATCATAAATTGTGATGGCATGACTTCGGATCATCATCAGGGTTTTTTTTTTCATACTATCTCCAATAGCCAATTGTGCAGAGTAGGACGAAAATAAAGTACCTACCTATCCAAAAAAATACTGAATTTGTTAACTATATCTCTGATCTCAATTTTTTTGTAAGCCCCAGATCTATGTAATTCCGAAAAGGATATCTTTTATACATATTAGCATCTTATTAGTAATTATAATCATTATCTTGTCAAAGACACTTTCATAAAAAAATATTACCATTATTACTTCTTTTAACATTTTTTTTAAAAAAAATGATTGATAATTTTAAATTCTTCTGAAGTTTATAATCTCATCTAACGTAATCAGCAGATAAATTCATGAAAAAAAATATAGCTAAAAAATTTATAATAAATTCGTAACAAGTGCAAATTCTTTTGAATCAGGTTTTTTCAAAAAAACGACCATCTGGTTGCTATTTGAGTGTTTCTCCTAAATTTGGTTACAAATATGGTATTACTTAAATTCATCAAATCTTAGAATAAAAGCTTATTCTAGATTTTGCACCATACCTTCGCAAAAGCACCGAACTCAATCCAAAGTTTTTAAATAATATAAAAAGAAGGAAATCATACCTATTACAATAAATAAAATATATTTACAAATTTTAGACATTTTTTTCTCTTTATTATGGATAAATTGCTTTTTAATGACTCCTTTTACTACTAAAATAATTCATTTTCTGACAAATATGCTGGTAATAAATTTACAATTCGGGTAAAGCATTGTAAATTAATAACTGTTTCATGCTTCAAAAGGAAGAGTAAACACAACTTCCGAAAAATGTGCAACTTTATGATAGAAGTTCAATAATGCGAAAAATGTTTAAGTCTTAAAAATATTGTACTTCATCAACTTAAAAGGTAATCGATTAATGAAAGTTTGAGATAGATTAATTATGATAAGTAGAAAATATTTTTACATGAAGTCCAAATACATTTAATTAAATTGTAATATTTTTTTTAATAAGATAAATAATTTTAGTTATGAAATTTCCATCTCATAATTGCTGAATCCTTTTTTAACTGATTATATTAATAAAGGTACAATGGAACGGTGCTAAAAGCATTTCAATCCTGATTATAAAATTTAAAAGAAAAACCTTATATACATGTATAAAGGTATATACATGTATTATGACTTAAAACATGTCCTGTTCAAATGGAACAATGTATGTAGAAATTTAATGTAATGATGTCGTAGAAATTAACTTTAAATCAATTAGAATTTGTTATTGAAATTAAGTAGAGAGCATTTTTAATTAAATCACTGCAAAGCCAGTAATTATACGATAATAAGAAAAAGAATATAAAAATACCTTAAACTATTATGATGTAAATACATTAAAAATACTTGCTAGTGAAAATAAAAATAAAAACAGCAGCGGTCACCATAGCAACGCATGCAATGACGACGCAAGAGCACTGTTTACACAGTTCAAAAGTGTGAGGACGCCATCAAATCCAAATCAAGACCCATTTTGTCAATGGGTAATAATTCCCTAACGAATCAATGTTTTATTGGCTGAAGGAAACAAATTTACCACATCGGGTTTCGATGTAAATTTTATCCCACATTAGTTGGAGCATGATGGTGGTTAAGCATGGTTGTGGTATCCTTGTGTGTTGTTGCATACCAGCATCAGGAAAAGATAATTTGATATTTATTGATGACATAATAAATCAACCTGTTTATTTAAATATTTTACGATATAATTTATAATTATTATCCCATAATTCGGGTATTGGAAACAACTTTTGTTTTACATCAAGATTACTATATTGAGTACACGTCTCTCAAAATTCGAGGGTGATGTCTCAATAATTGACCACAAACTTTTAACACGTCACCTCAATTACCATAGTTAAACCGAATAAAGCATATTTGAATGGAACTGAAAATTAATTGTTTTGTTTTAATGCCATGTTGTCATACTCTTAACTAAAAACAATAATGGTTAAAAAAAATTATTTTAATGCAAAAATAAACTAGTTACAGTTATTTACAGACTTTTAAAAGCTATTGTAGATGCGAGAAAAAGCTCTATTAGATGATATCTTAACGGAAAGTTAGAATATTTATTAATAGATGGAGATTTATTGAAAGTGATCTTTGTGATTATTGATTTCTTAAAAAGTTGTAAGACAAAGTTCTTGCTTTTCTTTTATTATTTATTTCTTAAAAACAAACTTTTGTTTTGTGTATAAAATATTTTATGCAGTTTTGCGAATAGAATATATTTCTTATAATTAAATATCCATTCTGAAATTTTCCTTTTAATTACTGGATGGAATCCTATTTCATTGAAACTTATAAGTGTACGAACACTTTTGAAAGTCACTGCATTTATTTTTTTTCTCCAGAAAAGCCAGAATTTTAGGATTATTAAAATTCATTAAAATGTTTCAGAATGTTTGGTGTTAATATATATATAATATGATTAATTATTTGATGCATAAAAATGATTAATTTAAATCGTAAATAAACTTATATATTTCCGAAAGAATGGGGTTTACTTTTATTCCGAGTTTAAGTCAAGTTTTGTTGCATAAAAGATGTTACAAAATATATATTGTTTCTCTAAAAAAAGGAATAAGTTTTCAGCGAAATCTTCTGAGAATATCTTTTCTTTTAAAGATAAGAAATAAGTTTGCCATTTCGAATAAGATTTGCAAATAAGACACTTGAGTGACCAGTTGGACAACTCAACTCTGAAACACTTTTTTTCAAATTCAATTTCGAGTTTAAAATAGAATTGAACAAAACTTTTGTGTTCTAGACTATATGCCTTTAAAATTAATTAGAAAATTACCTTTTTTCAAATTCAATTTCAAGTAGAAAATAGAATTGAACAAAACTTTTGTGTTGTAGACTATATGCCTTTAAAATAAATTAGAAAATTTCCTTGTTTAACTTGACGCAGAAAATATTTACACATTCGTTTAATTTCATCAATGATCAATGATCAATTTATTGAGTCGTTGTGAAAGTGATTCTTATTCTTTTTCTCTCTGTCAACTGAATAAAGGGGTTGTATGGAAGATAATGATAAACCACATTTTCATATTTCCTTAAAAAGTGTTTTTAGTAAAAGAACACCGAATTTACCATAGGCAATGAGATGTCTCTGAGTTTCGTGCTGCGAAAATTCCCAAAACTGGAAACAATACTAGGGATATATTTGACGTGAAATTGTCGCATTTCGAGGGGGGGGGGAAGTAGCTTATTACTATATAACTCCTAAACGTTTCAAGTTTGTGTATGGTTTAAAGTCAAAAATATTTCAAAGTACATTATAATGAAATTTAACATTTTGTTTTCAATCTTAACAAAAATGAAGGTTATTTTGCTTTATTTTCGAAACATAAATATAAAGGCTTGTTCGATAAGCCTTTTATCATTTTTTTTATCTATAAATATCTTATTAATGAATTTTATAAAATTAAAAATGTATCTAGATCTGTTAAAATTGTTCATACAATTACAAAATTAACTATACTAAAGCTACATAAATACTAAAACTTATTTTAAAGAGTTTGCAGAAACCGATTTGGTCAATGTAATTTATTTTTAAATAAAATGTAAGTTACAAAAAAAACTTTCAGGTTTTTGTCAATGCTAATTATTTACTTCTATTTTAATTATACATTCCAATATCTAAATAATAGTCATTATTAGTTATAATACTTAATTATTTATCCATTATTTCAGTTAGGCAGTTTCAGAATTAATTATTTAGTATAGAAGCACTATACCTGCGAGACAGTTTTTATAATATTTATGACAAAAATTCTAGAGTAGTTGTTTATTTTTTTAATCTACCTAATTTAATTCTCCCCAATTATTTCAAATTTGCAAATAATCCAAATTACTTATCAATTAATTCCAATTACTTACTATTACTTTTCTGCCGAAAAAAGTAATACTAAATCACTTCTAGATATGATATTAGGTAAATTACTAATTCTAAATTACTAATACTAGATAATAAACTAAAAGTAATGCTAAAATTACATAAATTGCTAATAGTATATGACTTTTGGTATACTACTAAAAGTAATATTTTTCTAGTATGTAATATTACTTTTAGTAGTATAGTAAAAGTAATACTACATACTAGAAAAGTAGAACTAAAATGCAATATTCCACCAAGATGAAGTAGAAATTTTTGCTTCTATGTATGATGAAATTTTTGATTTACATATCTTTTATTCTAAAGAATCAAATAATTTTTTTTTTAATTTAATATTTTTTTTAATGGTCACCTGTTTTAACATTTGGTCAATTAAGTCACTTACAGAACAGACTTGTTAGCCACTCTTTCAGGAGCATCATATTAGGTGGACCAACAATGCTTCCAAAGTAAGGACAGATAGTATAGAAAGTGAAACAACATCCATGAGTTGCCCGGGATTCGAACGCAGAACCTTTCTGATGCAAGGTAAATTCCATAACCCCTACACAGTCCCATTTTTCCAAACAAAAAAGTAAAACATAATAAAACAAGTTTTAAACATTCAAATTATGTAGTGATTTTAGTCTTACCCAATAAAATCCAGGTAGGTTTACATTCTTCAGTGATAAAATGATAACCCCAATGCCTTTACCTCCATAATTCATCATGCATCAGGTCTACATCTATAATAAGAGACATTATATGATGTGTAAGTAAATAATACAATGTATATCGCGTAAAATTAATAACGTATTTTTAAATATAAAAGAATTTGTATTGGATTTTTCAATGTAAACTGCTTGGGTCATTCATTATGATGATAAATCTCGATAATAAATCGCTCGCGATAAACCGACGTTTATAGCGAAAGACTTAAGCATCCAATTTTCCAGTAAATCTGAATATTAAGTTTGGATGATGCAGCGAAAAGGAGTTCTACATAATCTATTCTTTAGTATTATCTGGAAGGCATGGATCGCTATTAATCATTGTTTCATGCATTCATCTTCGGAACCAGCATTTGGAATGCGACAGAATAATCTCTTAAATCTTCAGTTCATAATCTTCATTTTAATCTATCACGTGACTGTAGTTGAATACGAGGATAAAAGCGTGGTAAATTGTTTTCAAAAGCGATTTAGAAGTTATTGTTGAGTTAGTACAATATTTAGTTAAATGGAATTCTTTAGTCCACAAGTTTTGAGTTGAGCAATTCACTAAGGAAATAATGTACGGTGTGCAAAAAGGAACTTACCACCCTAAATAACCTTTTATCTAATGAGCGGATCTTCACGTTCTAGGACTCAATCTTAATGGTTCGAGGACTGACCTCAAGTTAGTTTTAAGTTACGAAATCAGAGACAAAATACTTTCTCTAAATAAGCATACAATTCTTTTTGATAGATTTTTCTGTCCAGCAAAATATAGAGATTTGTACATAGAGTCTGCGTCTAGAGTATGTAATCTGGGAAATATGGTCCCAATAGTTTGCTCAGGAACCGGTCGAAAGTTTGGAAAGAAATTTGGCTAATCAGAAAGGAAGTTGATCAAAGAAACTAAGTTTTTGTGTCTGATTTAAAATATCGTATGCACTAATTAACTAGCATACTTCAAGTCATCCTCTCGAACTATTAAGATTGTGACCTAGAACGTGAAGATCCGAACATTAGATCAAAAGTAACTCAGGTATGTCCGTTTCGCGTACTGTACGTATTTCATTAAAACAAAATGAAACACGTTCAATCCAGTAATACTAATTCCATCTATACTATACTACATTTTTTTAATTGTTTACTATATTTTTACCTTAATATTTCATCTCATAACCCTCAGTCCATTACCAATTGCTTTATACATATTATTCAGGGATTATATATTATTATAGCATTATATATTATTCAGGGCTGCCACCTTTCAATGGTAGATAAGTTTGTTTCAATATATGATTCCATGTTTTTTTAAAATTTAATTAAAAGTTGTAGCAACCACATAACTAAGCTACAACAGCGCCACCATGTACAAGGCAGTGGATGCTCAGACATCGAACTGAATGGACCTTACTCTTATTTCTCTTTTCTTAAGTAATTAAATTTATGTTTGTTTGTCCGTGTGCTATTTGTGTACTAATAAAATATTTGACACTAAGCTTTTTCCCTTATTTTAAACCCCCCGAGATCTAGCAAGGGCCACACTGGCGCCCAACGTCTTCTGTTCGAAATAGTCTGAGCGTCTGCTCAATAATTTTTCAGGTCGAAAACCAGGGAAACCCTTTCCCGTTCATCATTGTTTTTGGAAAATCCTTTTCCTGCAAGAAATCATACGATTTGATTTGTACCAGTGGTACTGGTTTTCATAAAGATACTGTACGGAGTCCCGCATCCGTTGATAAGTATACTTTTTACAGTAAAATATTAAGTTAAATATTTACAAACTATTGAAACTTAATGAAAATATTAGTGTTATGTTTTAAAGTGTATATATTAAGCAAAAGCTTAGAAACTGCATTCTAAATATTTAAGCATTGAATTTTCTTCATAAAAGAGTGTTTATACAATGTTATCGTAAGGGAAACTTATGTTGATGATTATCAAAAACTAATGTCTTATTTGAATTATATATATTTAGTACTTTCTAAAGAGCTTATCCAAAGCTCTATAATATGTGTATTACTTTGAAGAAAAATAAGATAGTAAATTGCGAAAGCTCATCCGAGCTTTATTTTGTTGTTATTGCACAGTTGCTTTTGTACGATTGAGATTTGTTTACGTATTTCTGAATATAAGTTCATTATTTTAATCATAAAATGTATAAAAGTATTTCAGAATTCACCCCGAATTCTATAATTTTAGTTAAGTTAGGTAACAACTGATTTATTTTGTTTCATGAAAGTGATAAAAGCAAATATTTAGTTTTATAAAACATTTTTATATTTATTGAATGTTTATTAAAGATGGCGACGTAAAGTTAGAAAGTTTCACTTTCAATCGCCTACGCAATCATTCTTAAAAAGTATATTAGTAATTCATTCCAACCAGGAAGTTGTGGATTAAAAATACTATTTAATTCATGGATAAATGAGAATAGCTTATTTATGTGTTTTGAAAAAATGTTATCCCAATAGAAGGTTTATAAAATGAGTATTTTATTTTATTTTATTTGGTGGTTTAAGATGTCATTATTTTTCCCTTATTTTAAACCCCCCGAGATCTAGCAAGGGCCACAAAGTTATTTTTCTCACCACTACATGTAAATGATTCAAAATTTCATATAAAACCCTATTTTTTCATGTCCTCTCGTGGTGACATTTTTAAAATGTAGGCAAAATTACCAAAAATTCTAAAAGCCTTAGTTTTTAATTGCCTACCACTTCATTAAACATTTTGCAAAAGTCTTCGTAATTAGAGACTATATTTCTACGTAGATTAACACTATATACATAGTAGATAAAATAAAAATTTATTATGCATATTATTAAAATAAATTATAAAAATAAAGCATCTTATAAAATAAATTATAAAAATTTTAGATTCCGGAATCATGCTGGAAATCATGCTGAATTCGATGCTTTTAATCCAAACCTTATCAAAACCCTTTATATTCCTTTTATTCATTCACTTTTATGTCAGCAATAATGGACTATTTTAATCGAAATTTAGACTATTTTCGATTATAAAAAACTGAAACTGCATGCCTCATAACAATTCAAGCTATAATTGTTTCCTTACCAATACAAGTTGAATTTATCATCATTTTTAAGTCAAATTTATCATTAACTAATCATTAATCAAATTTATTTTAAATAGAGAGTACGAGCCTCAGTCATTTCCGAACCGTTAAAAGTAAAATTTTCAGTCATAAATTCGCCAAAAATAAATTACCACTATCTATCACTAAGTGATTAAATATCAACTAAAGCTCTATGTTTAGTGATCATAGAAGTTTAAATTGTTTCATGACCACTACGAAAATAAATCGTAATGATCTTATCGTCAAATGGAATTATGCTTCTATCATAATTCGAACCACTTACTGATCAGATAAATGATTCAATCGCTTCCTGATTGCTACCAGCAGTTACGATCGTCATATCGCCAAATATAGAGAATAGAAAGAATAGAAATAGAAATTTCGTTCAATTGCAGCTAAAGTGAACAAAGTTTAACAACAGTTGGCTTCCTTATTGCAATACACGTTTCATTGTATTGCATAGTAAAGCAAAAAGTTTTGCTATATTATCGCCAGCCATAATTTTAAAGGTTTTCAGGCTGAAACAAATTAAGAAACAGAAAAATTAAAAGAAGAAAATAATTAAATAAAATTTTTAAAAACTACGTTTCTCATTTTGACTGATAAGGTATAAGCGTGTTTTTTTAGGTTATGAAATTTTAATCTTTTGCAAATAAAAAGAATCTAAAGCTGTCAGAAAGTTCTACCTGATGGGTGATTTGACGTCAGACCAATATCTATGACGTCAATGTCTCAAACATAATAAAAAGATGCGCATTCTTTTCTTTTTCAGACTGCTAAGGCTACGTAGACCTCATCTACTGCTTCGACTCCAGTACAATCAAAATTCTCCGTCAGCTTCAAAATCAGAGAGGTTACTGGAATCTCAACCCAGGTCCACGAGACCACAAAAGATAGAACATTCACTTCAGAACAAGTCACTCAGATCAAAGATTTATCGGCACGAGATATAAAACCACCGATGGAAATTGACAAATGGACATGGAAATTGACTTACATATTTCTCCCCAAAATTCCCGCATGGAAATTCACATGCAGATTTCAATGGCTGAGAGTGACACAGTGCTCACTGAATCAAACACCGTAACCGGTGTACCAACAACCGCCTCCAATCGCCGTGCCTTCTCCAATAGAGGTGGAAAAGAACAAAGTAAAGCCCTACCTAGTGCTACTTCCAAAAGGACTTTTAAAAGCCTCATCAGAGTTGTTGCAGTTAACATCAAGCCATAAGAGATTTCTATGGGATTAGCTTAAGCTGGAATTGAAACTACAAAAAATCTACCAATTCAAGCATCGAGCTCCACCCATCATTAACATCACTCTAGACACTGTTGACAGCCAATTAGTATTCGAGTATTCGACCTACGCCCTCTTATGAACCGTCCAATCAGAGTCGAAATATCCAGGGAAGGACGTTTTCAAATACCATGTTCTTGTTACCAAAGATGCGACCACATACTATCAACCTGCAGTTATACTCCCTTAGGTGTATGAAATTCACCAACGGCATCTCTTCGATGAGTGTACTTGATAAGAGTTCCCTCCAAACTGCTCTGGAAGCAAGTCCAATCCAAAGAGACACAGCTCCAACATTACAAGGGAGCAATCTCCATCCACATCTTTTCCCAAACAGTGATTTATTGAGATCTTCACGAATTTAAAGAGCTCCTGAAATCCCCCAGAGATTCAGCTGATGTTTTGGGCACTATTTTTTGATGCACTTCTACAAACGAGAAGCTAGGCTGTCCTATCCCCTCTTCTACATCATCGCTGATCACCAACTCAACCCTATATCTTCATAAATAGCATCGTCTGTATTGTTCGTATCTTAACTTCTTACAATCGTAACTTCTTTCTCTGACAGAATCAGGTTATAGGTTTAATGCCAGTCGGATGATAGGATTGCGGATATTAAAGATGTCCTTGTACTGCACAAGTTGTAGATATGTTAGCTTTATAACAATCATTTCAGTTTTAAGTTTCAATAAATCTTAGTTCTAATCAGGGGAGGGATGACCATTCGATTTTCGTCAGACCAAAAACTCATCAATTTTATAATCAACATTTAGAAAGATTCTTACCACATCTTTCAGAACTGCTATCTCTTACGTTATACATTTACTTTCGGTCAGACAAACGCGTAGTTACTTAATCCTCTCTTAGTCAATTTTAAAATGAAAATTCCTGATAGTTTAGTCTCTGAAGATTTATTACCACTTTTGTCTCAATGCATTTCTATGCACTGCAATCTTGATATACATTGGTTTTATTCCCTCCCATTAATTGATCTTTTTTCTTCCATTCAGTATTTAATAGATCAACAAGACTTGATCCTTTAGTAGTCCAAATATAATAACATTTTTCGAATTTATAACCACTGTGCGGATTAGTAACCCGAACATAGTAGCATCTATCTTATTTTTCATCCACTGCGCAGTTTATGTTCGTTATGTCGAACTACAAAAGGGATCCGTGCTGAGGCTTTCTTTCTTCTAAGAGGTATTGCTCTAGTGCCATCAGACTTTACATTCACCTAATGAAGATAATTTTGCAGTTTTTATAAAATTAACTTAAAAAAATAGAGATTTGCATTTCTTAACAACACATTTATATAATAATATTTTCTAAAAATTTCATATGCAAGTAAAGAAAACATATTGGCATTAGATTTATTCCATTTTGTCAGAATAAATATTCAGAAAACATTTGGTAATACCACAGCTGCATTTGATGTTCTTTTATTGTCATACTAACTCAAATGGAATAAAGAATGTTTTACGAATGTTTCAAAACAAACTATATATCTGATTATATTAAAGATACTTAATCGCATTCCAAAAACAAAAGATTGAGATTACAGTTACGCAATAACTTTTTTCAGATTTTAAATGTTGAATCTATTTCTTTTTTTAAACGTTTAATAAAATCAACTTTCAGATAATGCATTTTTCATTTACGTACTAGTATTTCAAAATCATATTTTCTACCATTACTTATTTGATTTGAAAAAAAATTTACTTACTATATTGTTCTAAAAAAATTACATCAGCATAAAAATATTTTTTCTATTTAACAATTCTACCATTAACTATTTTCAACAGGACTATATAACTTATTCAATATGGAACTCTGACGAATTGCTATAGAGTTCAATCTAGTAGAAAAAGGAATTAAAAATAAAATTAGTTTTTGGCTTTCAGTGAATAGAGGTCGTAAAAACAAACTTAAAAAATATATTTCAGCTTCATCTGACAAATTAGTTGTTTGTTATTCGTGGTGGACAATAAAAAAATGATTATGAAGAACCTACATGAAAGGTGTTTTTTAAGAACCTCTCTTAATATATATATTCTTCAAAGCATTATCAAAAGTAAAACCAATGAATTATACGCATTAGAGATCAAAAATTAATATTTACTGGTGATGAAAACAAAAATTATCGAAACGTAACTAATCACAATTTTGGAAGGTGGTACTGAAAATACCAAAATCTATTTTATTGCAAGAAGAAACAAATTAGTTGAAAGCAGATTACTATAAACAACATGATGTTTATTCAGGCAATTAAACAAGCTCTGGTGTTTTTCCACCATGCTTCTCGTAAGTGATTCGACGTATTTCTATATCATTTATGGTTATTTGTTGTTTTTGTAATACATTGCGTCTCCTGTTGTAACACGTTTTCATGAACTCATGCGTGGATTATATATAAACCCTTTTTCCTGTTATTCTCTTATATTTTTAACTTGGTACGCAACCCCAGTGTTGTAAGAGATTACAATCAATTTAAAGATTGATCTAATTACAAATTAAAAAGTTAGGAAGTAAGCTGTTAAATCACTTTTTCAAATCTTCATATTTTTGTGAACTCAAAAAACTTTCGCATTATTTTCAAATAATGCATGAAATAAACACAAAAGCAATAAAACTTTTTTTTAAAAATCCAAACCTATGTTATTAAGAATGTTAAAAATATGTTTAGAAAGTTTGAATAACAATTATTTGAACAATAATAAGAAAACACATTGATAAAAAGCAACCTATGGGTAAAATTATTATTACTGTTTTTTTCTTTCTTTTTAAAAATCTGGACAAAAGAAAACTTTTAGTGCTTACTAACTAAAGTATTTTTATTTTTTCGTGCACAAAATCCCGATACACACTTCAATTAAAGTAAGTGCCACTTTAACTAGAAAACTCTCAAGAAATTTCAAATCAAAGTGCACTTCAATGATTAAAATAGTTTACGAACCACAAAACCTTAAAATAAAACTATACAAAGTCTTTTAAGAATTTATCATACTTATATGGATGAATAAATATTTGCTTAGAGTATCTAATAAACGACTATAAAATATTATTTCTGATAGTTTTTAATAAATTACGTGAACTAAAATTTTTGAAATGGAAAATAAATTATTTTTAATATTAAGTTTTATTTTTAAAGTTATCTATAATTTCATGTTATGATATTAATTATATTATAGTTCATACACATACATATAGTTCATACAGAAACTGGTATGATTGAACTAAATTCTATTTTAATAATCATTAAATAATGATTGAAACATACTTTTACTTAGTAGTGCTTTATTTACACCGTACTATAGCTGCCTAATGGGCTATTAGCGACGGTTTGAGAAACGTCCCTGCTGTTCATCCGAAGACATGCCATCACAATTTGATCCTTTGTAGATGCGATAGCTTCTCCGCTTTGGTAGCCCGACGATTTTGCTTCGAAGTTGGGCATTTTATGATATAGCAGTTTGATGAGAACCAATACCGTACACACTTGATCCCTTCGCAGGCTAAACAAAGCTGATCAATCACCTACTCACGATCCTCAACCAGTCATGCTTGACTTCGGGGATCTACTAAGAACTGTATCTTCCTTTCTCTAAGCATACTCTATAATTGTAATTCAAAATGCTTTGTTCAATGTCTAAAAAGAACGAAGTTTCAAAAATAAATTTAAAATAAAATTACAATTCTGTTAAAAATATTCATTGCACTTTCGAATCCTTTAAAACCACTATTTATTCGAAACCTAAAACAAAGTTTTCTGTAATAATTCCTTTTAGAATCCTCAATCAAAAATAAAATATAAAAAGACTGCACATTAGTAAAAATAATAGACATTGCTTAAAAAAAAAAAAAATGGATACCTATCCCAAAGTTAAAGGGGGGAAAAACAAAAGCGATGCCAGAATATGACGAATAACTTTTGAGGTTGTTGAGATTAGAAACATCAAATCCAGTTTAATTGTCGAAGGAAAATTGAAGGTGCTTCTAATACTGAAGGTGTTTTGATTCGACATTTATTTTGGATTTTTCTTCCTGCAATAAAACTGGTTTTTCTCTTAATACCTTTTTATTTCGTTAATGATTTAATTGTTTTTTCTTTGTTTAGCTGTAAATTTTGAAACACAAATGCATTTTTGATAAGGGTCCGACAGAAAATTACTAAAAATTGCAAAGACGCATGCTTTCTATAATATATATATATATATATATATATATATATATATATATATATATATATATATATATATATATATATATATATATATATATATATATATATATATATATATATATATATATATATATATATATATATATATATATATATATATATATATATATATATATATATATATATATATATATATATATATATATATATATATAAGGGAAAACATGGAAAAAATTGCAGGACAATAAAGAAAAGGGGGAAAAGAAAAATAATAAGATACCGGAAAAAAATCCGAATGAAAGGAAAAAATATTTATAAAAATCCGTAAAACGAAAGATATAATCTTTGCATCAGCTCACACGACTATATTCACCAAAAACCGTGCTTTCTAATATTGTATCAATATAGCCAAGCAAAGTATATTAATACAATAGTATTGTATTAATATATTTGCAGGATTATACAATACAGGATTTTTATTAATTTTGTTTCCTTTTTTTCAGTTTTTTTTCCAGTTTCTTATTATTTTTATTATTATCTTTCATTTTCAACCTTTTTTCATTGTTCTGTAATTTTTTCCATGTTTTCTCTAAATTTTGAGCTTATTTTATGCATATGTATATGTAGACGAGATGAAGAAGAGAATGGAATATAATAGAAAAAGGCAGAAAAAGTTCCCTTTTGAAATTAATTGGGATAAGAAAGGATTATAAAGTTTCGATTTTGCCGATAGAAAAATAAAATTATACGCAACTTTTATTTTAAGCAAACTACGAATTCCAACCTGTGTACCGTGATCTTTTTTAAAAGAATTCCCGTTTCCCATTTTGTTAATGGGTCTGCGTATCTGGAGATAGAAAATACATATATTCCATTTCTATGGTGAGTAAGATGACAACCTCCGCTTCTGAAGAAAAAGCCTGTAAACGTGTTTTTCTTTCAAAAACTTGAAGATTTTTTCCGAATACGTCAATATTTATCTAGGTTCAAACTCTTTCTGAAAAAGATATTCATGGTCACGTAGCCATAAAGCTATCTCTAAGAATTTAAGTCAAAAAAAAATTCTTTAAATTTCAGATTCAGAATGTCTTAAAAAGTACGAAATAAAACTGATAGGCAATATCTTATTAAAGGGAATTGAGCAGAATTTGTATATTATTTGACATTTAAATAAGAATTAAAATAAAAGTTATTTTTAAAATATACTTTTCACAGATTTCGCCAATTTGTTTTATTATTATTCTGTATTCTTCTTGAGTTATTTTTTATTATTTAGAAAAACTTTTCCAGTTTTTGCTTATATAAAGAATACCAAAAACATGAGTCTTGATTACATACGTTTTTTTTTTTTCATTTCACTTTTAAGGAATTTCTGAAATGAGTCTCAAAAACCCTAGTTTTAATTATTAATATTCGATTTAATAACACAAAATACAACATTTGAACTAAATTAGTCGAATACTTATCAAACTATTTTTATAGTTAAAATTCGATTTCTCTAAATTAATTCAACCGATTTCGTTAAAAGTTCGCTATATTAAATAGCATTTCTTACTATTATGTAAAAATTTATATAGATTACAATTAAAAAATATTCCACCATATTTATTACTTTTTCATGAAATTTTCTTTGAATAAATAAATTTTTTAAGTCACTTAAAAACATTTCGAGCTATGACGAAATATGCAAAAAATAAATAAAGCATTAAAGGGTCCAAACTTTGGACCGCTCTCCTGGCCAAACTATGAAAACCATATTTCCCAAATTGCGGCTACTCCTTATATTTTAAGGGTAAGAAATCTGAATCCATCTAAAAAAGGTAGGTTTATTCTGGAAAAGTACGTTTTGCGTCTGATTTAGTAATTTGAAATATTGTCTGCACTAATCATCAACATATTTGAGATCAACCACTCAAACTATTAATATTGATCCAAGAAAGTGAAAATCTATTCATTAGGATCGAAAGTTATTCAAGATCCTTTTATTGCGAAATCACGAAATCAATTATTGATGAAATTTCTTTTTGTTGGGATGGAGTTTATCTCGAGATTGCCGAGAAAATTTCTGAAGCTTTCTTTTTTCGCATTTAAAAAAAGTAGAGAAATTCGTAACATTTTTGGATTCACTGTTAATTGTCAAAGCAATCAAAATCCAAAATTATGTGGAAAATTTTAAAAAAAATATACATTTTAATTACTTTCAAATACATTCTGTAATAAATAAAATATATAAAAATATACATTCTGTTTGAAAAATCAATTTAAAAAACGCTAAGTGATATGAATGTGCGATTTTGTTGCGTTCTCTATAGGGAAATAGATTTTGTAATCAAATTTCAAACTCAGTTTAGGTTCTTTAACATGCATTGACTGGAAAAATATAAAATAATATTTTCTGCTGCATATCATATCACAAATTCCAGCGTAAGTTCGAGCATCTATCAAGTTTGAACAATTCTATAGTTTTTTTCTTAATTAACAACAATAAATATCAAAAATATCATTTAAAGCATCTGTAGTTTAAATTATATCTCATTTGAGAAAATGGAATATATTATACAGCTGTCTGAAGGGGAAGGAGAACCCAATCATACTTTATGCATTCATCCACAGCTTGTAATTTTGACCTGAACCAGAGAACGTTGAGTCTACAATTCAGTACCCCCAGAGAGGTATTTATTTGTTATGGGATCTTGAAAGATTTTGTGACCTCAACAAATTTAACGTACACCAGTCAGCCACAGTTTAATACACAGGGATTCTTCGGCCGGCGTTATTCGAACTCACGTTCACACGACCACGAACCCAACGTCCTACCAACCCGGACTTTTATATATCATATTTCGTATAAATAAGTCAATTTTATAGGGTTAATAAGAAATAAGTTTCCCTTAAAAGGACTTAGCATGTTTAATACAATCACTTTAATTGAGATAAAAATTCAACCATAGAGGATTCAAAAGAAACGCTCAACATTTATTCAAGAAATAATTTTTGTTCCAAATTTCACTGATAGGTTGCACTTTAACAGACATAAACACATTCCTTGGAAACGCTAAAATGCGTAAAAGATTGAATGCCTTTCATTTTCAACAGATATATGCCTTTCATTTAATCGGAAAACAATATTTTTCTAAGCTGTAACTATTTTCTGATAGTTCTGGTAGAACAATTTTACCACTAATACTATTTCTTGCATGCATTATATGCAAATCTTCGAATGTATAATATACAGAAAAACTTCAGGTAGAAACTAACAAACTGAAAACTGCAAACTTCTAAAATTCTGTATTATGACAATAGCAGTTTTGTCAAATATTAAAGAGTTTACGTTTTATCAAAAATAACTTGGATTTAATGACAAAATTATAACAGTGTCAAGAATAACGAATAACTAATCTTCAAAATTAATATTTTATTTCATAAAGTGTGACCAAAAAATGATCTTAAAGTCAGGGTAGAGCATTTATTTTATCAAAAACAAAAAGTCTATCATAATGAATTCCAGGTGCAACGGAAGCTACATTAATTGTTTACAATATAATAGGATAAAAGATTGTATATGCTAGTATTAAAAACTTCTTGGTACAATTTTAGCATTCTTCGTTTTAAATTTGCGAATAAAGGACTACAAAATTAGTGTTTAAGTAAGGAAGGAAAAACGCTACTAAATTTAATGAATTACTATCGAGACCACTGATGTTGAAAATCATTACTATTAACCTTTTTCCCACACTTATAAAAATGGAGCATCATTTTAATACTTTAAGGCTTAATTTCAAAGAATCGATCTCGATAATAATTCGTCAAATTCTGCCAGCAGTATACTTTTTTTAATCATGGAATTATTTGCGCCTTTTAATGTGTATATTTAAGGCATATTTTTTTCAAATTTTCTATTAATATATTTTAAAGGCAGTGTTCCAAAACCCAAGCTATATATTTTATATATTTATCTTTTCATCGCTCTCTTACTTTTTATTTATTTTTCCTTGAAAGTACTAGTAAAAATTTTGATACCGAGCCTAAAACAGACTTTATAAAATAAAATGTTTCGAATTTTACACATATTCAGACTCAATAAGATAATATATACCGCGTAAAATCTATTCCCATTTTTAATATTAAATCGAAATAAAGAATAAAAAAAGGACATTGTGGAAAGATAGTAAAAAAATATGGATAAGGTTTTTCTTTTATCATACGAGAAGAAAGCCTTTAGAAAATATCCATTCTCGGGTTCTTTTCAATATTCAAGTAAAAGCCTATCTTGAAATAGTCGGAAGAATAAGGTTTGACTTATTTTTTTTACCTCGCGTCTTTGATTGGTTCGTAAGACGGAAACTTTATCCGCATCTTCTTCATACCTTTAGCCGACATATTACTGAGAATTCAAAGACAGAAATAAAATACTCAATTTCAGATTTAGTACTATAGAAGGATAAGGAAAAGTTTCGAAGAAATGTATTTCCATATTGGATAGTAAAATTTGCATAAAATTTTTAAATTCGGAACACGGTTATGAAGAAATTCTGGAATGTTTTTGCGACGTGATTATTGGCAAATTTTTATCTAAAAGAGTATTATTCTAGGAAAAAACAAAATTTCTTCTTCGGAAATACGAAGTCTCTCCGTTTTGTGCTGCGATCTGTTACAGAAAAAAATATCTTCACCCATCTGGAAACAACACTAGGAAACAGCGTGAGATAAAAGTACTTTCATATAAAAAAAGTTAATGGTTGTAATTAAATTGTCTAAAACTATTTGATTCTAACAATATTTCACAAGGTATTCTTGCCTTTAAAGATTTTTCCGTCATGTTTGAATATAATTAACAGAACAAAACATATTTGATTTATATATTACTTGTTTTATCGAGCATTTATATATAGATTGATTATAAGTTTTGAATATAATTGTGCTTCTTTTTATTTAATAATTTGTTATTGTATCCTTAGGTAAAGAATATATTAATTCTCCTGCTCCATGCTTACCTAAAAACATGAGGCATTGTATACAATATTAGATTTTCCCGATTTGCCGGTGTCCATCACTCCAAAAATGTTTAGTGTAAGTCTGTATGCATTTGAATTATTTGTCCTTACAATGCCCACCCAGTTGGACAGATTTTTGTCCTCTCTTTCAGGGGCACCATATTACGTGGGCCAACATTGCTTCTACAGTAAAGACAAAAGTACAGAGAATGAAAGAACATGCATGCCTTGTCCGAGATTCGATCTCGGCATCTTTCTGATGCCAGGTAAGCTTCCTGACCCGTAAGGCGTTGGGCCCATATCCAGAAGATCATGAGTTCGATGTAATGGTGACTGGTGCACCTAAAATCTGTCTGATCACTAAGTTCCCATTACAAATCAAATCCTCTGGGGGTTCTGAATCTGAGATTGATCGTTCTTAGGTTATTACAATCTGTACAAAATTACGATCTGTGGATGTATGAATATTCTGCCCTCTAAACGAGGCTGTGACGTGTGTGTGTGACTAATGACGTATTTTTGGTCATAGATAATTGAAACCGGAATTGGCCATTGAAACCGGAGAAACTCATATTCGCTTTAAATTCGCTTGGCTTCATCAAGCAGGCTTGCTGGATGCATTCGAAACAACAACAGAGAGTAAAGTAGAGTTCATTTTTTAACTCTTTTTAATTCCATTATGTAGTTGCATTGTATTTTGAGTTAACCATTGAATTAACTTCTGTAACTTCTTCTGCTACTTAAGTCGACATTTTATTTGACCCAATCTAATAAGTAGAATAAAACTTTTTTTAATTGTTTCCTTTTGCCTTTGCTCGGAACTACCTACTGATGCCAAACATTTCTTATTATAACATTTAGAAAATATAAATAATTTCGCGAAGAGTAATATTTTTCTGCATTGAAAATAATAATCTTTAACAATTAAAATAAATCTAAATTCTCGAAATGGGATATGAAATAATTTATGTTCTACGCATCTCCAAGGAAATCCTATTCGTTCAAATAATAATAATAATAATAAAAATAAAAGTAACTTCTGAATGGGGTTGAAAAAAAAAAACTTTTCTTTCTTAATTCTGCTATTCAAAATTTTAAAAAAATATCTTTACTTTTGAGAAAAGTAATAAGTTTTTAAAAAAATTGTGGAATGCAAAGTGATTAAATAGAAAAATCTTATAAATTTAGAAAGAATTGTAGTTGTTCTGAAAGAAAAATATAATATATTATGCTTGCTGAAAAAAACTGGGAAAACAATAACTTTGACAAATAGTTTTTGAGGTAACCTATTTTAATCCGCTATTGCTTATTACTTTTATTTCAATGCCATCTACCTTTTATACATTTTTATTTATTCATTTCTATAATTACTGTTTTTTTATTTAATAAGAATCCCAATAGATATTAATTCAACAGATGTTTAAATATATTTCTTTCTCAAGTAGAATGATTTGAAAGTAAAAAGTGTCATTCTTGCGGTGTAATATTATGTTTCTTGCAGTTTTATCTCACAAAAAAAAGCAAATCAATATTTCACAAAAATTTCATTTTTAAATATTCTATTTTTTTTCCGAGTTCTTAAGATGAAAAATTTGAAAAGCGGAAGTGAAAAGCGCATTCAAAAACTAACAATTCTCTTCAGATTCCCTTGATTGCTCATTGAGTACTTCATAACTTTAGCGTAGCTTTGTATGTATACTGGTACTCAATTTAAAATAAAATTTCTAAAAATATACTGAGTATATATCCATTTAATTTATATATTGGTTTAGCAACAAGGTTTTCATCGTTTTTACTTACATATTTATTTACTTTAAATTTTAAAGGGTGTTAGAATTTTATTTTCACTGACAGTTTTGTCATTTGGTGTGAATTTTCGTACCAAAATCGGTTTTAACTCTTCGAACTAAACTGAATAAAATCGTATGTTAAAAGGCATAAAAAGTTTTGTAGCATTTGTTTAAATATTTAATTGTGTTTGGAATATTACTCAAACAAATAAATTTTTTACTGTTCATTTAGATATATGTCTTTCTATAAAAGAAATATAAACTCCGGTGTCTTAATAAGTTTAAAATAAGTTTTTAAAAAACATAAACAACATAATTAGTAGCTAAAGTAACATGAATCACAATTATTGTCATAATTACTCCAAATCTATTAATTATATTTTAACGTTCATTTTTGAAAAATTAACGAAAGCATTGAAAGAATTGTTTGTCGGAAATGTAGAATCAAATTCTTCGACCATTTAACTAAACTTAATTGCTTCTAATGAATGCATTATATGAAATTTTTAAAGACTAAAAAAATTATTTCGTAAAAAATATTTTAGAAAAGTTTTATTAATGTCACAAAACAATGCAAGAGAATGGAAGAAAAAAATGTTTCTCCAAACAATACAATAAAAATACCTTTACAAAAGGATATTTTATTGTTTTCAGAATGAAAGAAATTAAAATATAGTAAATTAAACAAAAACTTAAATTCCCGAACACGATAAGTATAAAAATATAATAAAAAAGTTTACATAATTGGTTGCAAAGTTCCTTTTATATGTGAGCACAAAAACACAAATTTCTGAAAATTTTACAAATTAACAGATTCTAATCCCCGTTTTTGAGAAAATATTAAGTACTCCATATTAAAGAAATTACGGAGTGTTAAAATATAAACTGTTTTTTTCTTCGTCATTTAATTATTCTTCGCTTTAAAGACTTGTTTTCATCGTCGAAATGTTGTTGGTTCGTAAAGCAATTAAAAGGTAAGTACACACATTGATAATTGATGACTTATTTTAACTACATTAAAGCAAATGGTTTTCACGAGAACTCCATTACATTAATGCTGGGATTTAAGCTCCACGAATATGAAAGCGTATTTCATGATTCGACTAATACCCAATTACTGTTACGGGGGTTTTGAAATTTCTCATTTGATAAAGATTTCATCCAGCTGCCTATTACAGTTTACGTTCAATTTTGCTTACAGTTTTGACGTCGCTAAAAAGGAAACGAATTAGGGATTTTCCTTCCCTAATAACTTATGAACTCACTAATTTAATGACTAGTCTGATGGAAAATTAAATTTGAAGCGCTTCTCTTAGTTTAACTAAGTATAAAATTGGATATCCATGAAATTTTATACTATTTTTTAATGCATTAAGGAAAAGTTGATGACTACACGTATAAGGGAAAGTGTGTAAGACTTAAAAAATGTTTTAAAATATCTATTCTTACATTTTCTAGCTTATTTTCTGAATTTTGTTCATTAGCAAAGCGAAAGCGAACGTATAGTGCAAGGTGAATAAATTAATCCTCCCAAAAATGTTGAAAAGTAGTAGTCTTTTTAAAAAGTTTTTAAAAAAAATCTCCAATATCAAAACATAATAACTATCTTGCGAGCATTCATGGGAGCGTTACTCTTATGAAGTAACGAGTAAAAGTACGAATACTTTAAGCAGAAGTAACGAGAAAAAAATTTAAAGCTTTGAAAAGTACCAGTAAAATTTTAATAGCTTTTGAAAAAGTACAACAAGTACGAAAAAATTTTACGGATTTAATGTGCGTTTCAAGGAAATCAAAAATTCGAACTAAAGCTTAAATTTCATTAAAAAATACAAGATTTTCTTTCAAATTGAATATGCCTTAAATTTTAATTTTAATTTATAAAATTTTCAAAATCCATTGAAGTAGAGAAGGTTGAAAATATCCAAAATCCCAATCAGAAATTAAAATTCAGTGTTCGCATATGAAAAGGAGTTATTAAATTATGCTAATTTAACCAAATCTTTAGAAAGTTTGTTGTTTCCTTCGGAATTAGTCGGAATTTGCAGTGACATAGGCAAAAAAAAGTCATTGTGTGTTTAAAAAAGCAGCTCTTCCCCTTTAAAGAAATCTAAATCCTCAGAGGTGTTTGGAAAAGGAAGTTAGATAGAATATGCAATGCAATAAATGTATAAATTCAAAAACAAAAAAAAAATTAAAAGATTTTAAAAATGTTTTGAGGAAAATTTTGAAAAAGAAAGTAACGATTTATTTTGGCATTTTCGTTACAAATACTTGTACTTTTTATTCTAAAAAATAATGTAAAAACAACTAGAAGTGATAAATTTGTAATGTAGCAAGCACAAGTACGTACTTTTAACTTTTGTTATAAGAAAGGAAAGTAAAACTATTGCCAGGTATGCATGCAAGCTTGTATATAGTAAGTAGCTTTTATTTTTTTTTAAACATAAACTCTTGTATTCATTTTGAATGGTACATAAATGCATTGAAGCACGTATTTAATAAAAAAATAAAGTTAAATCGAAATATAATCAGTAATTTACAACCAAAACATGCATTATTAATTAAATACCAATACAGAACTCGAAACAAATATTCATTAAAAAATATTAGTTATATAATATTAAATTTATAATATTAATTAATAAATTCTATAGATAGATAACATTTTTAATAAAATAATAAAAATTAATTTAAGTTTTAGTTTTTCCTCATTTTTTGTAAAGAGAAAATAAAAAAAAATATAATAAATAAAAATCTTTAGTAGTTAAAAAGAATTGTCGATAAATTAATTACAATACAAAATCAAAAGTTAGTAAATAAATATACTAATAATTGAATTGTTATCAATTAACTAACATTATAACAGGGAACTCAATATAAATAGCCTCATGGAGTTCTATATTCGTTTGATATTATTGTTAATTAATTTAAAAAGCTAATCAAAAGTAACTACTAAAGGTATATGAAGGAAAAAAATAATCTTAAGTAGCATTTAAATAGCAAATAAGGAATCCATTTTTCCATCATAAAATACTTGTTCTGTAACACGTACAACATAAGTGTTGTCATAAAAATGCATATAAAAGTGCGAAACAGTTTGTTGTTTTTTTAATTAGAGAGAAATTTTAAAGAAATTTTGAGGAATAAATAACAGAAATATTCCCAGATCTATTTCCATATCCCCTACTATTATTCAACATTTATGAGATACAATATATTTATAAATTAGCACTAAATATTCATTATTTTAATCTTAATATTTTTGAAGATTATGAAATGAGTAATTTGATGAACGTAACTAAAAACTTTACTGAAGGAATTATTACTTTTTTTATTATTATTATCGATCCGAAAACTCATTTTCAATCGGAGTTACTTAGAATCTACTAACTTTATGTCTAGAAACTGCTAATATTTCGCAGTAAATTACCATTTAAAGTGGAAGTTTTATTAACGATTACGGCAGTTAAGTCTTTAATTCGTAGATTAACTAGAGTTGCTTAAAATCTAGTGGGAGTGATAAATAAATTTAGTAGAATATCGACTTCTTAAAGCCTGAAAAATAAAAGCAATTGAAAAAAAAATCTAATCTGTTCAATAAAATAGTTTTATGATACATAAAGAAAAAGATATAAATGTATTTAAATCGAAATTATATCTTAAAGAAAAGCTTATGCAGAAAAGAAAAAAAAAGAACTTTAATTATTGTCTTAGTATATAGAAAAGTGGTTTTTTATGCTACATGTTTCAATTACTATTTAATCTGGCTTTGAAAGTTTTAATGATGCTTTTTTTGCGTTAATGGAACAAAAAGTAATAATTTTGCAATCAGTGCATGTTCTGTTTTTACCATTACTTAAAGTAACATTGCTGAAACACAAGTAAAAAATAAGTTTAAGATTGAAAAAAAATTATGTTATGTCGATTGAAATGAGAGTTAGGAAAATTGATGGTTAATTGCTTCGATCTGATCGACATACATTTTATTTTAAGGGTATGCTTGTTTTATCCTGTGGTTGTTTTGTCACCAATTATTTTGTATTGTTTCCTGCTTCGATCTGAGAGTTGCCTACTATTGATTGTTGTATGTTCTGTTATATTTTTTTTCGTCTTTTGATAAAATTTATTTCCTGTTTCGAACACATTGTTGTCTGCTTTTTCCAGATCGTTGTCTTCTGTGTCCAGCAGGTTAGCTCCTGCTTTGTAATTTTGAGACCTAAGAGTTTTGAAATTTTTTACCCAATATCGCACACGATGGGTTTCCTGTTTTAATTGTTTATAGAGTTAAAAGATAAAATTTAACAGTTAGGCGTCAATGGCGTCAGGCATCAATGTTCCTTCCTCAAAAAAGGACACCCTTCACAAAAAAAGAGCATTGTGTTTCCTAAAAATTTTCATAGCTTTTCAGAAACCCAAAGTACGGAAAATTCTTAATTTTTATTTTAAAAAAATTCTTCTTCTCTAAAAAAAATAGTTCAATTTAAAAATAATCCCTCGGTTAAATTAGTACATTCTATAAATTGGTTTCAAAATGAACGTATTTCTCGAATTTTAGAATGTTGCAGGTGGTAATAATACTGTATTAAAAATATCAGAATTCAAAAAACGTCGTCCTGGTTTCAAAAATTGAAGAGGAACTGAACTGTTGAAAAAGTGATCGGAAATTAATAGGAATTTGCAATGAAATCATCGCGATTCGAGCTCTTTACAAATGGATTACTAAAAGGTGAAATTTGCTAGCCATAGCGTAGCACAAAAATATCGGAATTGAAAAAAAAATCTTGCGAATAGCCAAAAAGTGAAAAAAAAAATTTTTATAAATATTTTGGATTTACAACGGAATCGGCAGGAATCAAACCCATCAAAAAGTGATGATTTTAATTCGAAATTCGCGTGTTGTATTAACACCGTATTAAAAATACATGATTTTGACAAAATTTGTGAGAAAGACTAACTAAGCTAACTAAATTCTAACTGAAGTCGCTAACCGTGTATAAGAAATATCAACTAAGTTTGCAATTGAAACTTCGAGTAACATCCTCATAAATGCATATTCGTTTTTAAACGCTATTTTAAAGTTAATAATATTTGTAATGTATAGAATACATTTCTCATAAATTTCTAGCACGGATAGATAAAGAAGGGTTCTTGCCAAAAATGCATAAAAAGGGACTATCAATGTGGCAGGAACCATTAAGAGAGCGTAAGAAGATAACTTGCTATGTCGTAACGCTGTCTTCATATTTATGATCAATTATGGGTAAACAAATGATTTGCCTATTCTTTTCGAGTTGCTGCATTATTTATGGGATGACAACACTTTTTCATGCAAACAGAATCTTTCATGGCTGAATGTTTTTTGATTAAGGAATTTTGATGGTCAGAAAAAAAAATTGATTAAATATTATTATAGCTCCTTGCTTGGTCATTATATAACATTAGAATAACAGCAGCGTTTGTGTTGTTCTCATTTTTTCTTGTTCAATAATTCCAAAAATAGTTAACATACATCAGTGCAGCTTTCTAGGTTTTCATTCATAATACGACTCTATTTAATGGTGGATTTAATCATTTAGGTTAAAGTCGTATGTTAAGGGCGTATTTATTGAAATTTTCATTTGGGTAACAAGGATGGCTCTGAACTATTATTCGATATTGCGAAGAAATCCATCGTTTATCAAATCTTTGTAAGATGTCGTTACTAAACTATAGTTTTAGACATACCTGGCTTGTTTAATTTCAGACATACGTGGCTTGTAGTATTGAGGAGGTAGGTAGATACTTTATTTACGTCGCACTAGAGCTGCACAATGGGCTATTTGTGACGGTCTGGGAAACATCCCTGAGGATGATCCGAAGACATGCCATCACAATTTTGATCTTCTGCAGAGGGGATAGCTACCCTGCCTTGGTAATCAGGTGACCTGAGAGCGAAGTCGAGCACTTTACGGTAGAACAGTTTAACGAGGACCGATACCGCACACCCTCGGTCCCTACGTAAGCTGATTAACGTGATCAGTCACCCACTTACTGACAGCAGCTAATGATGCTTGACTTCGGTGCTCTGTCGGCCAGGTGGCCGAGCGGTTACTGACTGCGAAGCCAATGGCTGCGGGTTGAAATCCAGCTCTGGGCATGGATCTTTCTCTCTATGTGTTGTCCTCTGTTTTTTTCCTTTTTATTTTAAATTATTCATTTCCAGCATGCTCCATAACAGGAGTTATAATACATGCATTGAAGAATAAGAATAACAAATTTAGATCAAAAATACAAAATGAAATAAAAATATAAAATATAAAAGCAGACGAGTAAAATCAAAAAGAAGGAAAAGGAATATTATGAACAAACTTTTGAAAAATTGGTAGACAGTCAGTATTGATCAGAATATGACAGTTTGGTGGCCTTTGTAATCCACTAGTGATAACATGTTTGAAAAGTTCACTACGATGAGAGTCTAATTCAGGGCAGGAAAATAAAATATGTTCAATATTTTGAATTTTATTGTCTGCAGATTCCTGTATTTTAATACAGATTGGCACGATTCCAGCTGGAACACAAGATGCCCCATACGAGATGGTACGAAAACCTTTAATAATTCGTAGGGCTATGAGTCTCCGGACTGTTCTTAGCTTGAGCCTGTTATAATTGTAGCGGATGCTATCAAACCATACTGGTGCAGCATAAGTTAGCTGAGACAAGATTGCTCCATCATAAATAATTTTCAAGGCCTTTGAACCTTAGGCCCCAGTCACCTTTGCCAATCTGGCGAGGGTATTGATTGATAGTGTAGCTAACTTTTTTGAACATATTTGTAATGTATTAATATTCCAGCAAAGTTTCCTATCAAGAATCACGCCGAGATATCTCTTCTCACTGACACTATTCAATATATTGCCGTTCGTATATATTTTAATTTCTCTTCCAATTCATGTTTTTGATAAGAGCAAGATATTAGATTTTTCTGAGTTAAATGTTTTTTTATTTATTTTTGTTTGTCCAAGTCCTCTGTTGTGTGTGATGTGTGAATGTGGCCCCCCTACAAACCGGTATCTGTGGCAGTGCGATGTGGTTAATGTTGCTCGTCTAAGCGACTTAGGCTCACAGGTGCCCACTGGGTGACGTTAAGTGAGCAACACTTCTGTCATCTTCCCAGGTGAAGAGCGTAAAAGTTCAGTACCTGCTTTTAGAAAAAGAAAATAAACTTTGGTGTTTTATTGGGAACTGTTTCTTTACGACTGTCATATTGCAGAACTTAGTCACAGAAATAACAATGCGTGTCATCTAAAAATGCAACTGAAGCGATGAAACCACCAGAGTGAGTAAACAAAATAAATTCTCAATAAAACAAGCAATTTCTTCAATAGAGACATAATAATGGAAAAATTATATTTTTTAATTAACACATTAATGTAGATTTATACTATAAATGTGCCTGGTATACATTACTGAAACTTGCTCAATGTTTTAAATTTTCAACCATTTTCATTTGGTGCGCAAACTAAAATGATAGCAAAACTTTGGTGAAGTATTTCAAAAATCTTAAAATATAATAAAAACTGGAATAATTAGTTATAAATTTCTACCTAAAACTTATGTCCTTTATTAATGAAAGTTTTTATATACTACTACGCATACTTTGTTTTTATATCTGCGCTAAAAGAATTGAAAAAACATTCAACATTTTTTAAGGTTATGCTGTTTTATGCGCGATTTCTATAAATTTTCTTTTAATCTTCTCACGTTAAAGCAGTTTCATTAACACGAATGTGGAAGTGGGGGTAATAAAAAAAATATTACAGTATTTCATTAAAATATTACGGCCATTGGCATTTTTCTACGATGTAATAAATAATAAAATAAATGAATATTTGCATTATCGATATAAATTTTCCTTCGCATGAACTAATTGAATCTCATTATCAATACTACCTCAATTTTCTATCATAATTTTCTCATAAATATTTTAACTTTACTTTCCCAATTAGTGCTAATAATTATATTTTCATTACTTTGCGTAAAATTATCACGCGTAGTAGGAAAGTAGGAAAGACAGAAAAGAAAATCAAAGCATTTTTTCCCACAAAATGTGAAGTGTATTCCATAATTCATAATAGATTCCATGCACAAACATAGCTAAATCTTTGAAATAATAAAAAAGGTACTATTATATAGTAGGAAATCCTGACATCTAAAAAATAAATTTTTTAAATTAGAAAATTGAATTGGGATCCATATTGTATACCACCTTGAAGGATAGTATCAATTTAAGTAATTTTAAACTTGAATTATCGATATTTTGTAAACAGATACAAAATTACTAATTAATACTAAAATTACTAATAGAAAGTTGTTTTTTTTATAAATTCCCAATAATTGTTAATAACCGAATTCTTTTCATTATTATATTGAGAGAAATCATCATGCGTAGTAAATAATAAAATGAAGAAAAAACACAGATAAAAAATAATAGTATTTTTTCACGTAAATTTCATAGTAGATTAAACTAGATTTCGACTTTGGATTCCACGTGAAAGCAAGTCTTAAACAGTAATAATGTTTTCGGAATAACAAATACCAGATACTAACGTATATTAGGAAATACAAACATAGAATTATTTTTTTCAAAAAAGCTATGAATAGAAACTGAATTGGGTGTCTATAATGGATTTCACTTCGAAGGTTGGTATCACTTGTCGGTGCATGCTTCACCTTTATATCAAGCTTTTTCATTCAGAAAAATAAAAAGATACTAAAGTAAAGAACTCTCTATCAGGTTACTAGAAAAGAATTGGAAATATCTGTATTTACTGAATTACTTTGTTTCGTAAGCTCTGTGGAAACAAAAAAATAATATCGATAATCTAACTACGAAGATTAACTTCTAACCTCTTTTCTCCAGGTGAATTTCATCATAGAAATGCTATTGTATAAAGACAAGAAAAAAGAGGAAACCAAAGTAATGTGATTATATGCTTCGTAGAAAAAAAGCATTAAGTATGAATGTTTCAAATATTCTTTATCTTCCTAACTTAGGAACCAGAAAGAGAGGAACCTCATTCGATGTCTTGATCCAAAATTCACGTTTTTCTTTTATGTAAATGGTAGAACATTGCAGAGTGTTTTTTTTTTCTTTTTTTTTTAAACTTTGGTTACATTAACGTTGCATTCTTAAAAAGAAAACTGGTTGAATAAAACTAATCGTGAGAATCTCTCTGTAAGCAAAATCCTGTAGAAATGTCTGCTACTAAAATACATCTGTAAAAATTTATCATAACTTAATATCCAAACGAAGAATTTGATATTTTCAGTTTCACAGTCTGAAAGTTTCAAGGACGAAAGTACGGATTTTCTAGTTTAATAGTATCGTTTTCGAAAATTCTTTCAAGTTCCTCTAAAGCAATGCATTCTCGAAAGCCAAATGTTTCATTCTTTTTAACAAAAAAGAAGACAAATTTGTCATCATTTAAGAAAGTTTTATAAAGTCATATTTTTTATATGTATAAAATTATGCTATTTTCGAAACATAAGAAGCATCCATGCAATGCTTTTTACTGGTGTAGGTAAAAATAATTGTAGTATTATAAATTTTAATAAAAATGGAAACTACATTCCTATAGCAAATACTTATACAATATACAATTTTACTATCTCAAATCTAATGGACACATTTTCAACTCTGAGCTTTAAAATCCTAATTACATATCCACACATTCGTAATAATTCTAAATTCGTAGCTTATCCTTAACAAATCTAAATTCGTAGCGTATTCGAAATAAATATAAACTCGTAGCATATCCAAAATCTAAACTCGTAACACATCCTTAACAAATCGAAATTCGTAGCGTATTCGAAACAAATATAAACTCCTAGCATATCCATAACAAATCTAAACTCCTAACACATCCTTAGCAAATCTAAATTCGTAGCGTATTCGAAACAAATATAAACTCGTAGCATATCCATAACAAATCTAAACTCGTAACACATCCTTAACAAATCTAAATTTTTAGCATGTCCGTAACAAATCTAAATTCGTAATATATTCACATAATGAGTAGAATGTAATTGAAAAGTTATTCAGTAGAAAAATGGTAGAGAACAAATTGATAACGGTGAATACGGATTGATAATAAGTGAATACGGAGTGAAAAATTTTAATTTTTCAAATAAATAGCGAAACGTCAAAGGAATGTACGTTATGCATTCAAAAATAATTAACCATAAATCGAAAACTGATTAGAAAATAGTTTTTAATTTAGCTTTACTCTCTGAGTAAAAAAGTATGATCGAAAAGCTCTGAATATGCTAAAGTTTACAGCATTTCTGCTTTTATTGAAACACCAAAAATGTTGAAAATTTTTAACGAAGCACTTTGGTAATGATTCTGGTAAAATTAACAACAAAATATACTTTTATAATAAGTGATGAAATTTGTTATATCGATACCTAAGAGCATGGCATAAATATCATTTATTTGGTTAAATTTACTTTTCACATTTTTTTCTTTTTATTTTTTACAAAAATTCTGCCAAAACGAACTATAACTTTAACAATAGAATTTCCAGTAAACCGTTACCATATGAACGGAAGAATTACCAAATGATTGGCTTAAATACCGTATATTTAGGTTTTATCATCAGAATTTAGGTTTTATTACCGGAAATGTCATTACCGTACAATAAGGTAATTTCATCAGAATATTTTCTATGTGAAGTATTAGAAAGGCTAAAACAACGTTTTTTTTTTTTTTTGGAAAACAGGAAAATTCGTAGCTAAGTCAGTTCCTATTTTTTATCTATAGATAAATTTTGACATTTCACTTTATTGCAAATCCTTAATGTCTTTACTTTGATTTTGCTCTTATATATTTTTATAATTTAACAATCATTATTTCTGAATTCTATGTTTTTTTTCTAAATCGAAATCAAGAGTTTCACGAAATTTTGCTAATAAAATAGAAACACGACCAATATGAATACTTGTTGAAATTTTGAGCTATGTCTGCGAAAGAATGCTTTAATATATTTTTAAAAATATAAAAATTTCACCATTTTAGCTTGTATTGAAACATTCCGACTATTTGAGAACTAGAAGAAATCTTTTTTTTTTGAATGAAAAGCATCAAATCAAACCATGCGGTTTTAAGAGCGAAATGGTATTCGGGAAAAATAATCAAATGAAAAACTGCATCAAAATTAATGATTCCATCTCTATAATGAATTAATATTGGGATTACTATTTCTCAGTATAACATAACATATCGGTCTATGGTCTAGAGCTGTTTTTGAATTTGTCAGTGTTTTCTTATTGATTAGTAAGTGCTATTGTCTGGTTCCTTACTTATAAAGAAGATTCAGATTCTCAACACAAACATTTCAAAAATTATAACGGTGTATTTTGTACTTGAAATAATACTTAAATATTTCTTTCAGAATACAAAATGGAGAAAAAGTTATTTATCGATTAATCGGTATCAATTAACCCTAAAAAAACAATGTACAAAATTAAGAGGTACGAGGGTTGCTATTTATATTTCTGGCCTAATAATGAAAAAAAAATATGTAGGATCGAAATTGGTTTTATTGTTCTTCAAAATATAATCCATGATGATAAATACACTTTTGCATGCTTTTGAACCAATTTTCAAAGCACTTTTTCCAGTCCGATTGAGGTAACTCCAAAACATGCGTTTTGAATGTATCAACCGCTTCTTCGGGGGTCTAAAATCGTTGCCCACGTAATTTATTTTTGATGTGTGGGAATAAGAAGAAGTCATTGGGTGCCAAATCAGGGCTGTACGGCGGATGACCCATCAGTTCAATCTTTCGCTCCGTCAGAAATGCCTTTGTTTGAGTCGATGTGTGAGAGCTCGCATTGTCATGATGAAGAATGATTCGCCTGTTCTTCTGCTTTTTTCGAATTTCTCCGATGACTTCTGGCAAATAAATGGTCGTGTACCATTCAGAATTGACAGTCCTGCGTTGCTCGAACGCCACTGTTGCCACATGACCGTTAATGCCGAAGAAACAGGTAAACTTCTTCCTCGAACAATTTTTGTTGGTTTTGCCTCGTCTTGGAAGACCCATACAGTTGATTGCTGTTTTGTTTCCGGCTCATATGCATAGATCCATGATTCGTCACCTGTGTAGATCTTATACACAACCTTTGATGTACCTTGAACGCATTTTTCCAACATTTCCTTGCACCAATCGACACGAGCCTTTTTTTGAGCGTTTGTCAGATTATGCGGGATCCAACGAGAACAATTTTTTTTAACGCTCAAATGTTCATGCAATATTTTATTGATGCTAGTCATACTAATGTCCAAAGACGCCTCTATCTCACGGTATATCACATGACGATCTTGCTTTATCAGTTCATGCACAGCATTGATCTTTTCGGGCACAACAACGGATTTTGGACGACCTGCACGGGATTCGTCCTGGATCGAACATCGACCACGATTAAATTCGTTATACAAATTTTTTACAGTGCTGTAGGATGGCGCTTTATCGCTGAATAAAGAATTAAGTTCATCGAAGCACTCTTGTCTTGACAATCCACGTCGAAAGTTATGAAAAATAATGGCACGAAAATGTTCACGATTCAATTCCATTTTTTGAAAGAGAAGAACTTTTCAATATACTGTCAACAACACAAATGAAGCTATAATGGTAAATCGTCTGCTGAATTTATGTTTAAAAATATCAAACTTTCGATTAAAATCGTCTGCAAGCGCCAAGCAACACTTACTGTTGCCAAGGCCAGAAATATAAATAGCAACCCTCATATGTACTGACACGATTAATAAAACCACCATAATTCTTTTTTTTTATTTATTATTATTTGTTACCTTATAAGCTTAAGCAAAGCACATTCAACCAATCAATATAAGGATTAAACCATTATTATTTGAGGTTAAGCAATTTCTCGAGTCTAGACTAACTAATGATGTTCAAAATGCATCAGAATCAATGGAGTTTCCCTCGTTTTGGTACCTTTGAATAGGCCGTTAAGATATAATCGCTCAGCATATATTTTAGATAACTGGGTGCATATATTAGATCACTTAGTACCTGTTAAAACGACATTAATTACCGCAATACTAGTAGTAGGTACCTAATACCAAAATTAATTAGCATCATTTGACTTCAATAAAAGTATAGCGATTTTTAAAAGGTACTCTTTTGCCTAAACGAGAACCTTTCATCCATTAGTTACATTTTTGCACAAAACTTGCCACTGATTTTTAATTATTTGGTTGTATAGAAACACGTTTCAAAAGTTCAACTAAAAAATAAACACGTGGTAACAAAATAAACACTTATTGAGTGATTTAATCCTCACATGTCATTCTCTTTTATCATACATTTTACATTAAAAATCAAACGAAATATTATTAGATATTAAGTAACGCGAAAGAAACTCGTTTATTTGTAAAATAGAGCTGTAAGCTAACAATCATCACTATTATCTTTCAAAATAGCTAAAAAAACGATGCGACCATTGTTTAATTTAACGTTGAAATCAATGAGAAAAACTCCTTTTTCAAATCCCCCTCTGAAACGAACTAATTAAATTTTTTAACGAATTTTGGAATCGGGAGCTGAAATTCTACCTTTAGCACAAATTCCAAAGTTAGCACAATTCCTTTAGCACAATTGGCTCTGGTGTTACAAGTGGGACGCACACGCAAACTCGTCATTTTATTATAATAGATTTAATTGCATTTCCCTGCAATCTATCTGTTACTGATTCAGAGTAGTATTGCTGATTAGAAAGAGGCAATGATACTTTATTTGCCTTTCTATTAAATCATATATTTGCTACTTTAATTAAGTATTTTCTGATAAACAACTCGTCAGAAATAGACTTTATGTTGACAAATGTAGATATTTTAACACATTAATGATAATTATGTTTATATATTTTTGATAAATATAAACTAAAACTACCTTTTCGATTTGAACACAAAACAACAACAGTAAGTAAGCCTATGTAAGCTTATTATAAGTAAACCTGTTAGACTAGTTAGCCAAAACAACGACTCGGTTCTGGATAACCAATACTTGTTTCTACTACCATTTTTTTTTTTAGTTACATAATTTTTGGTTGTAAAAAACTTTAGTTGCATACTATTATCTAATATGCAAAAATTATCTTCAGCATTCAATTATCTTCAGCATGAACAGACACACTTTATCAGAAAACATTCCAGCTCAAAATTAAATGTTAACCAATGAGGTATTTGAAAAATAATTTTAAAAGCTTTAATAGATATACTTAAGTCTGTAGGTATTTTCTTTACGAAGAACTAAAGCTGCACTTTACTGCGATTGGAAACATCCCTTTGGGTGATCCGAAGACATGCCTTCACAATTTCGATCCTCTGCAAAGGGAATGGCTCCTCTCTGCTTTGGTAGCCCGACGACCTGCGCGCGAAGTCGAGCACTTTACGGTAGAACAGTTAGTTTAACGCGGACCACACATCATCGATCGCTACCTTACTGACCACAGCCAGTGATGCTTGACTACGGTGTTCTACTAGGAACCGTGTCTTTAAGATCAGTCTAATGCGGGACAAAAATACATTTAATAAAAATAAATGTCTTAATAATTTATAGGCTTATAGTATTATTACTATGTCAGGAAACATAACTGAAATATCACACTAAATGTAGAACCTATATACGAAGAAATATTGATCATTATGAACTATTTTGAAATAATTCTACTTATCTAAAATATAAATTACTTATTAGGGAAGAATTGCTCCTAAAATAAGAAACTCCTAAAATAATCCTAAAATAATCCCATATATAACATAGTTTAATATAGTACCTATTTACATTCAAATATCTGTTGCGTTTGTCCTAGATGGAGCCTTCCTTTGAAGTATCCATCTCTTTGATGTTACTATAGTCCAACGACCCATTTACATCACAAAGTGGACGATAATTGAAGAGAAAGATGGAGATTAGAGAGCTACTAGTACAAGCTTCGGTGTCTCTTATAAGGATACCTAGTAAATGGAACTTACCAAGAATCTGGTATCCAATTAGTAGTAAGTATTGGAATCTTTAATAGTACATTGCTCCAAATTTAGCTTAGATAGTCTTTGTCTTCAAAATTAAAAGCTGCACTGGTTGGGATGCAAATAGTTGTGTGGCTTGAGAACAATAAGTCACTTTCTATGAGTTTCTCTGAGAATAGTTTATTTATTACAGGGATGTTTTAGCTTATGCAGCGTCTATTTCTGTATAAAGAGACAGTCTTTTTATAATTTATAAATATTGTAAACTCTTCGTAAATTAAAACATAATATAAAAGTATTTAATCAACAAGAAAATAAATCGATTGAAAAATAACAATAAATTCCTGCAAAACATAATTGTTATGCAAATTTTGAAACTGTTATGAGCTTATACAAACTCTAAGTTAATAATAAAAATGACTTGAATTTAAATTGGAAGAATGAAAAAGATCAGTTTTGGAAAAATGAAGACCGCTTTTCCAAGCTGCAATTTCTTCCAAGCTGCATTTTCTGCGCTTATAAAATTTACAAAAAAGGAAAATTATCCGAAGATTTTAATTATTTTTTTCCTCGAGCTTAATCACCAAATTTTCATAGTTTCTAAAATATTCAAGCTATTGACTCCTTCACAAGCCAAGATAATTTTGTCAGGAAGATATTTTTCTAATTAAATAGTAGTTATGACTTGTATTAAGTTTTGGTAACTTCATATAGGAAAATAATTCTAGATTATGCTCTAAAGTCTGTGATTATGGAACATTTCTAATGCTAAGAACCAAAGTGTGTAAGCTGTATGTACACTGGTTGGAAAAAATAAAATAATAATAAGAAAAAAAATTAAACAATTCTCAAAAAGAGAAAATTGTTCATTTAATAGAAAGTTTTGCATCTTAACACAATGCATACGGACAACTTTTCCAAAAAATGTATTACAACTGTTACAGATTAAAATTTTAAAAAAGTGGTAGGCAAGATTTCATAAAAGTTAAATCAAACTTGTCATTTCAACTTCAATTTAAATAAAAATTTACGACGAGTGATTGCAAAATTAATTACATCTATACTGAATCATTTATGTTTGTAGTAATCAAGAATGGATAATTTCTTTGAAAAGCAGATCGGAAGCGAACTAGTTTTGCCACCACTTTTTAAACTTTTTTATTAATCGCAGAAATTTCAAAAACATATTTTTACGTTACCCTCTTGCAATGTGTTAAAACTGATAACAGTGTTTAACAGTTCATGTTAAAAACTTTCAGGAAACACCAACTACTATCAATGCTAAGGTTATAACAACTAGTGTATAACACACAAATTTGCAAAGAACTTTGAAGTTATTGAAATAAAAATAAAAATAAATGAAATTTTTCATTTTACAGTAATTTTTCCAAATGTATAAAAATTAGAGTATGATTATTTTAGGTAAAAAAAAAATTTCAAATAAGTCAAATTTCTTTACTCCAACATAATTTTAAACTCCACAATTTTATAAATACACGAGAAATGTTCATTATCTATGAAATATATGCATTTTTAAAAACTCTTGCTATTAACAGTTTGCTTATTTGTCTTGATTTTAAAAATCTATTGCAAAATATACGCCTGTATTAGTACATCAGTAACAGCATGTTATATTCCATCCTTCAAAAGAGAAATATATTGAAATCAGTTACTGGAACTTGAACTTTTATCAACTCTCTCCACCCAGGGAATGTTTTCTTCAAAAAATACAATAATCGATGATTTGAAAGACCAAACTTTCTTCTTTGTTAACCCATCCGCCCGCCAAGAGTATCGTCTATAGGAAAGTAAGCAGGAATGCATCAATAGTTGCTGCCGAACTTTATTCCCCAGTGAATAAAAGCAACACGAAATATCTAAACTCTCAACATCAAGAAAAATGATTCCTAAGCAGAAGGGTTAAGATATATTTTAGGAAAGTTCATCTCCCAAAAGCATTTCTGAATAATAAATGGTTTCCCGAAATTCCTGTATTTTTATCAGTGCTATTTTATACAAGACCTGATGTTCCATTTATGCTTGGTTACCATTTCATCTGAAGCCAACTTTGTCGCCAAAGGAAGAAAATAAGTGAAAAATATCTGGTAATACGATTTATCCAATACAGCAGATATTTAGCTTGGAATATTAACTCATATCATTTCACTTTCAAAGTTGCGTTTGAAAAATAAAATTCAAGGTAGTTGTTTGTTACAAGAAAAACTGACACTTTGGTTTTGCAAGCAATCGATGTCATTTCAACTTTTATTGTGTATTGAAAAATTTAAAAAAAATTATGTTCTGAAGATTAATTTTTTAAATAAAGTATTAAATTACATTTCATTTTTAATAGAAGTTACCTCAAAATAATAATGCACAGTTTTTTTTTGACATATTTACAGTTATTTGATTTCGACCATCTAATGAAAATGTAGCAAACGTTTTTAAAATAATTTTAGATAAAAAGTGAAAGCTTTTTTGCTTACTTTACAATATTTTTAATATTTTTAAGCGATGAATTAATTACTAAATAATTGTTTTGGTGTGACAAAGCACAAAGTAATACACATGTTAAATTAATGATTTTTGATCTTATGATCGGATTTCGACATGCAATATGGAATCTTAATTATTCGAGGAACTACAGCTTATTCATTAGAGTGTGTCGAAAACGAATTATTTTTGTAGTTTAGGAACGCTTTTGTGTGGAAAAGCTTCCTGCTGTAAGAGTAATTAAAAACGGCAACGATTTTTTTATATCGGTTAATATCGTCATGCATAAAATAAATAATTAATAAAATTGCGCCTGTTTTAATTTTTTTTCAATTAACTAAAACTTTTGAAAATGATCTTAGCTTTTTTTGATGGTTTGAATAGCCTAAATAATCTTCACTCTCTAGGAATCATTCTTAATGATTCGACGGGGTTACTTGAAATATTCTAATTAATTAGTGCAGACGATATTTTAAGTTACAAAATAAGACACAAAAACGCACTTTCTCTGAATAAACACGCCTTTTATTTTAAGTGTATGACTTCTTTAATTGAAGTGTATGACTTCTTTAATCTTCTTTAATCGATTTATTAGGAACTATACAACCGATTTCAATCAAATATTGAATTTTGCTATGTGAAATTACATGCATTAAAACTATGTAAAAAATTTATGCCTTAAAATTAAAAATGCCTCGACAAATATTTAATAAAAGAATAAATATTTACTAAAGTTTATTTTTGCATGGAATTATCTTTGGATGAAAGGAATTGCGTGCAAAATTTTTTCAATTCGCTGAAAAACATCAGAATATAGCGAAATACGCAAAAAGTAAAATTATCATTAAGGGGTTCAAACTTTGAACCGCTCTACTGACCAAACTATGGGGACCGTAACTCCCAGATTGCTGCTGCCCCCTATATTTTGAGGATCAGAAATCCGTATCCGTAGAAATCAGAATCCGTAAAAAAAGAAGATATGTTTATTCAGAAAAAGTACCTTTTTGTGCCTAATTTTGTAATTTAAAATATCTTATCAGCATATTGTATTCTAGAACGGAAAGATCCGATCAATAAATCAAAAGTAATTCAGGATAGTCAGTTTTTTTTCTTGCTCTATAGATATGAAACAGAAAACTGAACAATACAATAATTTAAAGAATTCAACTCAACGAATTCTACTTATCTTTACGTTCGATTTCGTTCATAATAAGGAAAAAAAATAGTTGAAATTGAGAAAAATTAGTAAAATTTTGGTACTTTCAGAAATGTTGCGTGAGCATGAAACATACTATAAATTTAATCAGCAAAATTTAATTCATTTAGGATATTCAAACAATCAAGCAAACAAAGAAAAACTAAAGAGTATTTATTTCAACACAGTTTTAACCAATTTAAAAAAATATTAAAAAAACGTGCTTTTCTGAAGTTTTTATTAAATTTAAGTGCTTTGAGCGAATGAACGATATTAACCGTTTTTAAAATTTTTATGCCTTTTGTATTTTCAGTCCGCAACTTTTCAACTCTAAAATCTTACAAAACTAAAACAAAAAAAATGCTTGACGCATTCTATTATTTATGTTAATTATTTTGTGCAGACGCTATGACAATTTGAGAAATCAGACGCAAAAAAAGAGTACTTTTACATAAAACAATCAAAAGTATTTTCCTTTTATAATTATTTATTATTTCTTTCTTAGTGCTCCAATGAAGCTTTTATTTATCATCGCAAAAAGAATTTTGAAACCAGTCTGAGTCTTTTGCAAAATAAATGAGAATACATTTGAATACATTCAATCATAAAACATGTTTTAGATGTTTATTTATAAAACAACTTAGTTTAAATTCTCTTTGATTTAGTTATAAGCTATCTTATTTAAAATTGTCAATATTCTCTTTGTGAAAATAATTACTTTTTCACTTTGTTCGTGTACTTTTAATAGCACTTTGTACTCGTTACTCTACCTTTCAGTACTCATAACTATAACTATAACTCATATACTATAACTATTTATATATATATACTATAACTACTTCTACACTGTAATGTACTTTAATATACTATACTATACTATACAAAATACAATATAATACAATACAATATAATAAATTACATTCAAAGATCCTCTCAATGAATGTTCAGTGCAGTAACCACTGAATCAACTGGGCTCACTTGTACTTCTACCGGTTACTTTTTAAAAATGACATTTTCATGTATGGCTGTTTATAAACTATTGTTCTGAAATTAATTATCATAACTTAAGTTATTTACTAGTTTGTTTAATTTATTTAAGGGAAAGATTTTTAAGTATTCTATATTCCCAGGTAGGATTTAAAGGGTTTCTGGCTTTTCCAAGATTTTTTAATCCTTGCAAAGTGGAAAGTTGACTCGCCCATTCGTATTTTGCCTGCATGCAAAAGAAAAAATATTAAGTAAATAACTTTTAGCTCATTATATTACTAATCAAAAGATAATCTTCAGTTTGCAGACGCGTTTCAAAAAATTAAGAGGGAGATGTTGATAAACTTTAAATTTAAGACAAACTTTGAAGTTATTTAAATTGCATATACCATCTTATCGTAAAGAATTATCTCAGCTATTGAACAGAAAGACAGCTTTAATATTTGAAAATAAGTAATTTTTTTTTTAAAAAAGTGCCAGTTTGGGAAGATTTGTATACGTTGATGAAAATCATAAAAATTGACGAATAGTTTTCCGTTTTCGCAATTTTTTATGCGTATATACAATGCAAGATGGGAGTAACTTTCAAAATATTGACAAAAAAGTTTCTAATTTTTCATTGTTGAAAAAAAAACTTTTCAATATCACAATTTTAAGTTTTTTTTAGTATTGAAATTTTTTATGATTTCCTAATAAGCATAGATGGTTCTGGCTAAAGTTGACAAATCTTATCTAACTCTTACCCTAAACACCATGAATCACTATGAATCAACTCACGCAATGAATCAACTCCCACTATGAATCAGCTCACATGAAATTTATAGATTGCCAGTTAACAATTTTGGTTCATATAACAACAAAACGGATAATTTGATGGAACTGTTAGTTTGGTGGGGCAATTCAGTATTGCGGATAATTCGAGAAGGAACCTAATAATGTTGGCTTTTACACCGATTTTATTCTTTTATTTCCACTAGCAGACACAAACGATATACAAAACATTTATTGCAAGAAAAAGTCGTCTGGTTGCTTAGCAATCAGCCAGAGTTAGAATATTACAAATACAAGAGTTGCCAGCCGTGTTAAAACAATTATTTAAACTAACTGTTCAGATATAATGTGTTCTATTAAATCTAGTTTGAAAGTTTTAAGATCGTAAATGTTTCTAAAACCCTTGATTATTAATTATCAAAATGACTTCGTTAAAATTTTTAAAATTCTTCCATTTATTCTTAAAAATATTATGCTAAAATACTTTTTGTAAATGTTGAATATTTTTTTAAATAAGGATGCAGTTAAACACATTTCAATGAATCAAGAGAAAGAGATATTAATTATTTAATAATCAAGGAAATTGAGTTCATATAATACACTTGAAATGAACTTGGTGGAAGTACCATCAGAGTTCTGTTTTTGGCTCTTTAATCCTTCCTATTCGGTAAATATTTTGACTCACGCATAATTAGAGTTCAGTGCGAACTGGTCTTAAGTGTCTTTGCTCCAGGGGGAATTAGAGATTAAAAGTAATGAAAGGAGAATTAGAAAGAGGGCCTCTCTTGATTTTAATTATTTTATTTATTAATTTAATAGAGGGGTTTGAAAGCTCGAGATTTCCAAATTCCTAAGTACATTCAAAATATTCCTGTCTTTCCTTGCTATAAAGTACTATAAAATTAAAACTCATGATTTGTGCTATATTAAATTTCAATTTAACAAGTTTTGTTATGTAACCTAAGACAAAATTTTTAATTCCTACAATCCCAGGCCAAATTGCTAGGCGCACTATAAGATTCTACGTAAAATCTTAATTATCAGTTGATACTATACAGCTTTATTGCTTTTATGTGACTGAAACGGGTTTGCACTTGTTTCCGTTCGTATATCGATTGGATAAATTAGACGATACATAATATTAATTAGACCGTTTTATTTTATATTTCATAACCATCGTTGAACAACTGACCCAATTTTATAGGTTTACGACTACTAAGGTTCAACTCTGTAGCCTTGTAATTTTGAACCCAATTTAGAAGACTGGGAAACTCCCGGATCGAGTATTGGAAGAAATTTGCCTTCGTGGAGGACTTTTTGATGGAGCTAAGCCGCATTTGCATGACATGGAAAGGAAGACCACGAGAATCTCCCATGGTTAGAATGACGGCAAGGGGACTCTAACCCATGATCCGTCTACCACTGTGGATATTTCACGTCAGCACTTATATTATTAGTATATTATAAGTCCAAATTATTAGAAGCACTGCAGTTTTTTAATAATTGCATGTTTTGCACGAGTTTGTATGCAAGACTTTTATATTTAAACATACATTTAATGAGTTTTTATTCAGGAAACTTTTTATATACTTCCTATTTGTATTTATTTTTAACGTATTGCATTATAACGTATTGCAATTGATACACGAACGTAAACAAATGCAAACAGGTACCAGCCACATAAAAATAATAAAGCTGTATAGTATCATCTGATAATTAAGATTTTACATAGAATCTTATACTGCGTGTAATAATTTGGCCAGGGACTGCATTCATTTTTTTATACTTGAAAGGAAGGTATTCGAAGTTCCTTTCATAAATTAACCGGAATTTTTTCATGTGTGATATTTTTTTTGTTAAATTGTTATTAATTAATCTCTGTATACTCGTATCAAAAAATTGTAAGCACCATAGCCATTATTTTGGATGTTCAAGTTAACGTTACATTTTGATTTGCTGTGCGAACACTGTGAAACTTAGAAGATTTAAACTTCATAGATGAGTAGAAAAATATAAACGATGGAACAAAGTAATCTATAAGTGAAAATTCGTTGGATAATTATTAACTGTTAAATATGTTATGTGGGCTGCTCTGTCTGGCCGCATGATAACAACTACAAAGTTTAGATTTGACGGGGGCAGAAAGGGTTATTTTCGATTATGAACAGGCTTCATACGTTATTGGAATTTTAGAAGCTTTTTGTGCGGATTTTCTTCACATTTTTTTCATTACGTTAGAGTTTGATTTGCTACGCACAAACCATAAAACTTAGAAACTTGAAATTACGATGTTATGTATTCAAGAGAAGGGGGAAATGAAAATAAAAATTTTATTTAATTTGTGTTTCATTTGTTTTGATTTTATTATATTTTCTTTAGTTTATCTTTTAGTTTAACACTTTGAAATTTAAAAGTAAACTTTTCGTTTACGGAGAAATTTTTAAAATTAGAACACTTTTATACTTTTTTAATTTTCAGCATAAAAAGGAATTGGAGCTATAATCAAGATCAAATATTGCAGTTTTTTACAATTTAGGACTTATTAATTACTTCAAAACAGACTAAAGGAATTTTATATTTGATTTTCAAATCAGTGATTGGCACATTGTGTATCTTTGTTGGTCTTATAAAACGATGCGATTGGCAATGTTACGCTATTAATATACCTGAATCATTTAGGCAGACCCATAATGACTCAGGGGTTAAAGCGTTCGTTTTCCAATGAGGCGAACCGGGTTCGAATCTCTGCGATGGCTGGTCGACACGAATACAGCATCCGGCTTACACTGACCACAGCGCCGACATGAAATATCCTCAGTGGTAGACGGATCAGGAGTTAGAATCCCCTTGTCGTCAATCTAACCGTAGGTTCTTGTTGTTTTCCTCTCCCTGTAACGCAAATGCGATTAGCTCTAGCGAAATATCTTAAAAGTAGGCAAATTTTCCCCAATACTTGATCCAGGAGTTCCCTTGTCTTCCTTATTCTGTTCGGATTTATAAGGCTAAGAAGGTAAACATTAGTATTCACCAATTCAAAAATTGGTTCGGCTCTTCTAAAACGGTTAAAAAATAAAATAAAATCATTTAGGCAAATGATGAGGAATCTCATTAAATATAATTGAAGAAGTAACTCTTATATTTATTCATGTAGCATTGAAATACTAAAAATAAACACACTACACAAAACATAAAGAAGGATTAGCTATACTAATCTCTGAATTAAGTATGTGAATGAAGGCGTTGAAAATATTAATTAAGCAATAAAGAGTTTCTTTTGAAGTTAATGTTTATGGCTTCTTTTAAATTACCAGATAAAGAACGCTTGAAATTCTTAGACTCTACGCAAACGATCTTAACGTTAAAACATAGTCATTAGCTGAGTAATTTTTTAAAAAAAATGTAGCTTATGCTGTCATTATCTTAACAGCTTCTTCTTGCCAATATTAGTACTTAGTACCAATTTTGTTCCATATTTTGTTGCGCATGAAGAACATTTTAGTGATTTAAAAAACTGCTCAAAGATTTTTCAATATTAAATCTGAAAAATAAAAAAACATATTACACATTTTCTGTATTTTAGGTATTTTTGTATAGGATAATATTTTGAAATATTTTAAAAAATTTTCAGAATTGGAGGCATGATAATTACTTACTGTTGTTTATGTGTAAACTTTAAAGCTAAGTTACTCTAATTTGCTAAAATGTAACTTAGAACTTACCTACTAGTCTACATTTATAATGATATGCTGTACAAATGAGATTTTAACAGCATTGGAGATTTCAACATTTAAACAGCTCTAAAAACACTCTTATTTAACTTCTGAATTGTAACTATTTAAAACTGTAAGAATTATTGAGTGATTAGTTTATTTCAAATACATCTTTGATGCTCAATATAATATTTGTCAGAGGCATACTATTTTAGAGTAGCTTTTAACTACATATTTTAATATTTTACTACTTTGAGCTTGTATTTATTACATCTTTACCACACAATTGATTTAGTAATAATGCTGGAGATTTCTAGAAATTTTAGTTGAAAAAAGTTAACTATAGATTCAACTTTGGCAGACTATTATGCATGGGCGTTACATGTTTGTAATTTTCAAGGAGGACGAATTTAAAATACTAAGTCTTAATGGTTAACTAAATTTCACACATTAGAAAAAGAAATTCTTATATATGCTAAGCATTTGAAAGAAAAAAGCATTTTTAATCGTTTTCTCTTTTTTAACTTAACAACAATTTAAATCGATTATAATTCAGGAAAATTTTATTTTCCTGAAATATTGATGGAGACTCTTAGCGATTTCTAATTATTGAGAGGAACATGTAAACACCACTAAAAAGTCATTAAGTATGTAATCCCTTTACTAATTCTCGACGCTTTCAGAAATTTGACATTTCGTGAATTACGTTGAAAAATTCCCGAATGACTCTTGTACATCCATGAAGTACCAAATGTAACTGTTGCGTTACAAAACCACAACATCGACTTACTTCCGTCGTTACAGTAGAGTAACTTTTGTAACTGCCCTGTTAATTGCAATAGTAACTTCCCGGGTAACTGCAAAAACATCAAAATGTTCGAGTCTTAACTAAAAACAGAAACGAATCGTAGCCCAGAACATCGGGTAAAGATAACAGTTACATAATTTTCACGAGTTTGTTTACAGAAAGAATTCTAAAATCAAACTGATTGATTCCAGAAAGCTTATAGTTAGGTTACAGCAAACGTGTATCAGATGCGACTATGGAGGGAAAGCAAAGTATTGGGGTACATGGTTCAAAAAGGTGAGTTGAAATATGCTAATTAAATTACTAAATAGTGCGGACGATATTTTAAGGTTCGGATTAATTCCCAAAACGAACATTTGCTTAAGAAACATATAATTGTTTTTAAGGATTTGAACTTTTAGCTATCTAAATACAGGGAATGTCGCTAATAGTCCACTGCAAATACGGGTTCAGTAGTTGATTCAGGTGAGCGATCAATAGTTTAGACAGACCCCAATACTATTGTAAGAAAATAATAATTAATAATTTCACTTTACGGTATTTTGCTTCGTCAATGCAAAGATAATTTCGTGTAAAAAACAATTTTTGATTATAATTTGCTATTTCTTATTATTTCGCTTAATAATGGTGTAAAAAATTTTACAATAAGATATAAAAGATCAAATGGTTTTAAAGTATTTACTTGATTAAAAACGTCATGAACTTCAAAAATATAGAAATATGGAAAGAAAACAGTCGTCGTATTTCAAGTGATAAAAAACAGGCGCTCATTTTCAAGCCTTGTCAGACGTGAATACAAGCACTCCCTTCTTCTTCTAATCCTTACAGAAAACTTGTTACTTAAGCGCTTTTTCTTTTTCCATTTGTTACCAAATTTCAATTCTCCTCTCCCGTTTCGGTTTTAAAGTTAATTTTAGGCCTGTAATCAAAAATTAAATTTAAATGATCCTTGAGTTTTAATAATCGCTGGGACATGTACCACTTTCCTTGTCAGTGCAACATTGGCAGCACCCTACGAACTAGACGCCCTTTAAAATTTCGACTTAAGGCACACGATAGATATGTTCGTTATCAAGAGTACGATAAATCATTGTTGGAATCCTTGGCATTAATTCAATCTTGAGAGTGACAAAATTATTTCCACCGCAGTCACATCAGCTCATCTTAAGGCCTTAGAATCTTGTTTTATTCCTATGAATGCTGATTCCCTTGTTAACAACATTAGTTCTTACCACCACTCCATAGCTCGCGGAAATACATTTCCCCCTGATTTGCCTCTCTCAGCCACTGTGGGTTTTTTTTCTTCTGTTTTCCTCTTTTTTCCCTCTCGGCTTCAGTGGTTTTTCTAATTTTATTTCTGATCTTTATTTTACCATTGTTTGTTGGCAACTTTACATTTTATACTTCAAATAACATTTATTTCTTCTTATTTCCGTCTGAAAAGTCTTGAAAATGGACGCCTTTCTTTTGAGAGCTTAAAACATGTCGACTTTTATTTCCAATTGAATTTCCGAATGAAGCTTTTAATCAAGTAATATCTAATCTCTTCAGTTTCCTGGGATTGTTTATTAAGCATTTAATATTATACTATTTAAAGAGACAATTTTGATTTTAAAAAATCGGTCAAATAGTTCTTGGGATTAATTTATTAGGGTTTATTTATTCTCCCAAACATCAATATATCAGCTTTTAATTAAAGTTTCCTGAAGCGATAGACTTATCCTAATTTTGTTTATACTCCCGTCTTATCTTAAACAGTTATTTATCTCAGTTTTTTTAATGTCATTGTTTGCAGCAGCTCTCAAACTAATCCTTTATATTTTAATCAGATTACAGCTTAGAATTAAGGAAAAATTGAAGAAAATATAAATTAAATGCTATCTTCTACTTTACATTTTTTTTTTTTTTTTTTTGATTTTAAGGAAAACTCTGCGAGGAGTTTTCGAAAACATATACTAATCTCTTCAGTTGTGAAAGAGAAGTTGAATTGTGGAACTGAGCCTTAGAATTCTTACAATTTAAATTAATGGTTTCTAAGTGGTTATTTTTCTTTTACATCTTTATTTACATCAATCGAACTGATCAATGGATATCAATTATATACCTATTGATCTACTGATCAGCGCAATAGATATCAATACCGATTGATAGATAAAAATACGATTGGTCAGTCTAATTTTTATAGCAAAACAATTCCAATAATATTCAATTTTTTAAAACAAAACTTTTTTTTTTCAGTAATGTATCGCAACTAACTCCTTTCTGTGATGAATGAATTTTAAAATACAATGATGCGTAATCAGTATATCCGCTCATTTTAAGTTTTTAAAGGATCCTTGACTTTCGACACCGTTACTCATAAACTAGATCGAAAGCTTTGTGAATGGGCATGTTTCGTTCATGTTTAGATGGATTTAAAAATGAATGCTGAATCGATTAAAAATGCTTCATAAGCAAGTGAAATGAAATTTTATATTATTGTCCTACACTTTCATTCTTTAAATATTATATATTAGCTAGAAAAAAGAGTAAAATTTAAGATATTTCTTCAGTAGACAAAAACCAACATAAAATACTTTCATTGCGATGACAGTGTTTAAGACTATCAAGGAACAGTTATGATCAAGAAAGGTTTGTTTTAAAGAAAGTTTGAAGTTGAAGATTTTTAAGAAAAGTTTGTTTTTTTGTTCTTTTTGTTTCCATATTTGAGGGATATTAACAACCAAACAAAACTATACCGAGTATTCTCTGACAACTGTGCTGAACCAAGATCTGAATCGTTAAAACGATTATAATTGTTAAGTTCTATTTCTATTTCTGATCTGCAACGGATTTCATATAATTTCAAGGTTAACACCGCTTCATCAGATTTTCCTCGAAACACTCAATGTCACATAAAATATTTTTGAATTTTTAATTAACTTATTTCTTCTTTTTTTCAAATTGTCAAAATTTAATTTTTGGAAAAGTTCGCAATTTTGCTCCTTCCTCTTCGAATAGCTTTTATTCGAATAATTCTTTGTTCCTTACATCAATAGGGCTCTCGAGGAGCATAGTTTGCCTTGGAACGGTATCAAAATCCGAAGATTAGCTCAGATCTTGCATACAGGGACAAATAAAAAATTAGTTTGCGTGTTTAAATAGAAAATAAAATGAGGACAAAGGTAAAGATACTAAAGACATGTCTAAGCTGTCGTTACTTCACATACCTGTTCACTGGAAATCTATCAATGATCAATTAGTTGCAAATGTAACCAATAGGAATAACTTTCAGATGAGATAGGAATAAGAGTCGTCCAAGAGGAATAGTCCAAACTCCAATTGATTATATGATGGGAGAAAACTAATCTAGTTCAGCCTCTGACTTGGAAACCTCAAAAACGACGATAAACAATAAGTAAAAAAGTAGATAAAGAAAATGTGTAATTAAAATCATCACACACTTACTTATTATTATTTAATTATATACATTGTATTTTAATATGAAGATCTCTGAAGTGTATTTTAAGAGATAATTCGCTTTCCATTCCTTGTATTAAAAAAGCACAGTTCATGATATTATTACAAGGTAAATAATGTTCAAAAGTTCTGGAAACTTCCAGATACCGATGGGAGAAAACTGATCTAGTTCAGCCTCTGACTTGGCAACCTCAAAAACGACAATAAACAATAAGTAAAAAAGTAGATAAAGAAAATGTATAATTAAAATCATCACACACTTACTTATTATTATTTAATTATATACATTGTATTTTAATATGAAGATCTCTGAAGTGTATTTTAAGAGATAATTCGCTTTCCATTCCTTGTATTAAAAAAGCACAGTTCATAATATTATTACAAGCTAAATAATGTTCAAAAGTTTTATTAAACAAATAAAATATAAATATGTCTACTCAAACAATAGAAGATAGCACTGAACTATTTAAAGCATACACTCTTGTAAGCTTTTAATAATACGAAATAATTTCATCTTGTGCAATATGGTTTAAGTTATCACACGGTAATATATCTCCAGAATTAGTTTCTTTCAAAAATGATGCTAATTTACAAACTGTCATCTCGAAACATTATGAAAAGAATTGTTTGCGATTCCACATGAATAGATATTCATTATCATAGTAGTTTAGCTGCCTTGGTAAAAAAAAATTTGCCATGATTTTGGAACAGTAAGATAAATGGTGTATATCATATGAATTTCACGTGAAAAAAACTTCTGAATGGGACCTTGATTATATGACATCATCTATCTGCTGTCAAGAGTTTCAATTAACTGTCTTTACTGTCAAAGCACTTACTTTCATAAAGAAACTTCCAGATACCGATGTTATTTATTGTGAGATTACCACACAATAAATATTTGCTTTCACAGTATGCGCTTGCAGAATCATTTTGTAAACATGATAACAATGGAAAAATAAATGCATAGTATTTATATTTGCCATTACTGAAAAGCAGTTTCTGTCAAGTATAATTATATGGAATAAAAACTTTAGTAATAACTAACGTTTTCAATCATTATTTTATTAAGTTTTAATTTTATTGAGTTTGCCTTTTTACACTGTAAAATAAAATCTGTTAAATTAACAGAAAAAAATATCAGCTTGTGTGCCAGTATAAAACCGTTTATTTCATGAAAAAATACTGCTATTTAAAAACGGACGCCTATTTTTTTAAGCAGATAAGTAATACTATTTTATCACAATCCAAATTTTAACAAAATTTTTTAATAATTGTTTAATTCATAGGATTAATACTAATAACAACTTTAGTAATAACTAATATTTTTAATCATTATTTTATTGTGTTTTAATTAAGCATTTTTACACTGTAAAATAAAATCTGTTAAATTTACAGAAAAATATATCAGCTCGCGTGCCAGTATAGAACCGTTTATTTTCATGGAAATATTCTGTAATTTAAAAACAGACCTCTGTTTTTTTAAGTACTGTTATTTTATCAAAATCCAAATTTTAACACATTTTTTTAATAATTGATTAATTCATAAGATTATTATTATTTATCCTTAACATGTAAAATTACTTCTTTTTTTTTCTTCTCATTTCACACACATTTTGTTTACCTAAGTTCAATTTCTTTTTCTAGTGCATTTGATTATTTTTCAAAACTAGGTAATCATCCATTTTTTTAAGATTAACAAGCATTAATAAAGTGTTCTTGCACAATTTTGTATCAGTTACATTTTTACCAACGAAATGTGTTCTATTTTATTGTGAAAAATATTGAATTATAAGAAAAAACTAATAAGTGAGTGGTACATACGGGGGTTGTAGAAAAGGTGGAGATCCTTATTTTATTACATTTGTTCAGGAAACTCCAATCCATGATAGCATTTGTGCGAATACATTCTTAAAAAAAAGAACTCTCTTTTTTTAAGAAGACACAATTCCGCGTAAGAAGCTTAATATTTCTAAATATGAAGAAAAAGGATCTTGTGGGGAACAGACATTCGATAATGTCAACCTTCATTTATCAAAAGGTACCTCAATATTGAATCGTGTTAGCATGTCTTATATACAAGTGAATTGATGTTTAATAATTGTAGTGGTAGTTACGCCAAAATACTCCCCAAACAGAATTTTATCAGAGATATCATTCGAGGAATGTACAACACTAGTTGCGGTATTTGCGAAAGACGGAGGAGCTGTGTTAATTTCACCGGATTTTGATCTCTGGCGGTAAGAGCTGTATTATGTTCACCGAGTATAAGCGTTTGTCGTGAGAGTTGTATTAAATTTACGGTTGTGTGTGTGGTCTCTCCTGTGTTGCTATTAGCAGTCGAGTGCGTGCAGGAACTCGTTGTGTGTTAATGCGGTTGAGAAACAACAGCGAGAGGAGGACAATGATGCCGTCACAAATAGTAAGTCAACTGTACAATGAGGACCATTCATTGAAGAGGGCGTCACAATTCATGTCGGCGAATTTTTGTCACGCCCGGGTCACCAATGCAGCTAATAGACTTTCGACCATGCCAACTTTCATCTTATAAAAGGAACCTCACGATTGAATCGAGTTAGTCTGTCTTATATGCTAGTGAATTGATCTTTAATAATAGTAGTGGTAGTTACGCCACAAATTCAAGATAACTTAAAATAAACAATTAGGTTTTAAATTTCGAGAAAATGTTTCAGTCCAATGATTATAGCAAAAAATGTGTGCTTATTCGAAAAGACCTAGTACCCAAGATAATATTTTTGATAAAAGGCGTTGTTATGCTTTTATAAATGAGACTTGAAAACTACCCAAGTCTCTTCTGTAAGCTTAACCCTTTAATGAGAAAGAGTAGGGTGATTTGAAAAGAAGTGAATTTCTTCTAAGCTGGAAAAGGAGAATTTGTTTCCAACTTATTCTTCACTAAATAGATGATAGGCCAATAGTTTAGAAGCTGAAAAGTTCAAAAAACGATTAAATTTGTACTTGTACCTATTTAGACATCTGATATTGATGTTTGAACATAAGAGACATTGTTTCTTCTGTAACGGATCAGGCTGAATTAAATGAGACTATACATGAGTCAATAGTACGTAAAATTCAAAATTTGCAAGCGTTTTCATAAATATTTTTTTCCTATGAGACATTCCTATGTGATCCAAACCGATTTGCGACCTTATGGGGTCATTGCAAAAATATCCTATGCGACATTGAGTGCTTAATGAAAAATCTGATGATGCGACGCTAACTATGAAATTATATGAAATCCGTTGCAGATCAATAAGTTTGTGTGGCGTAACTACCACTACGATTATTAAACATCAATTCACTGGTATATAAGTCATGTTAACTTGATTCAATCATGAGGTACCTTTTGATAGATGAAGGTTGGCATTGTCGATAACACCGACTCCCACATTGGTGATCTCCGGACGTGATTATTAGACACGCAGTAACGCCCACTTCGCAAAACTCTTGACAGTAACGCCTACTTCGTTGGATGGTCCACATTGAACAGTTGACTTGTGACATTATCCACCTCCTCACGCTGTTGCTACTCAGTCTCGATTATTGGACGCGTCGGCCTGCCTACACTCGACTGCTAATGGCAACACAGGAGCGACTACGACTGTGAAGTTAATACACCTCTCACATTCAGCCCTCAAAAATCCGGTGTCCTTAAAACCAGCTCTCCCGGTCTTTCACAAGTACAGCAACTAGTGGTATCCGTTCATCGAATTCTATCCGTGATAAAATTCTGGTGGGGGAGTATTGCGGCGTAACTACCACTACGATTATTAAACATCAATTCACTGGGTATAAGACATGTTAACTTGATTCAATCATGAGGTACCTTTTGATAGATGAAGGTTGGCATGGTCGATAGCTCCGCCCCCACAGTGTGGTGCATTTTCTAATGTTTTTTTTTAAATTTTTTTATATTGAATTAAATGCGATAAAATTCGAGATGATAGGATAAATAGTTTGAATTTATAAAGGCTTCCTTCATAAGATGCAATTCAAAAGCAGTACATTTATACAAAAGAAATCCTTTCTACTTTTAATATATTAACTCTTTTTATTTTTCACTTCAATTAATAACTATTATTAAAACTAATTATCATTGGAATTAATAATAATAAATGTCTTTTTACTTTTGTCCTCACCAAATTAGTGCCTTTTACCGTTATTTTTGCTTTTCAGAACGAAACTTAATTTATTTTTATTTCAAATACCGTTGATTTTAAATTATTTAACTTTATAGTAGAACGTCTTAAAAGTATAATTATAAACAGAACAATAACGCGGTTTCCGATAGTTCAGAAGAACGAATTTAAAGATGTAGTTTTTATTTTTAATTTTGCGCACTGCACGTTTAAAATATTTTTATTTTTGACCACATTTTTATTTTGTGTGGTCAATTTCAAATGAAAAATAGTAAAGAAATCTAAGTATGTATAGGGATGATAAAATCGAATCAGGATTAACTAAGGATGAAAAAAACGACCTAAATGGAAGAAAAGAAATCCATTAGTGGAACTTCTTATAAATAGATTCTGAAGTAAACTTTATTTTTATAGTATAAATTTAGGAAAAACTGTATTTAAGAAACTTAAGTTCTTTTATTTTTAGTTTATCCATTTCCTTTTAATAGTTTTTTGGGGAAATAATCCGTTATCATTATTCTTAAAGAAATCGTAATTTTTCAAAAAAGACAAATTACGAAATAGGATTTTCTGCTAAATGGAAAAGCTTCCTCGCATTCTATTAGAATTAACATCAAATAAAAATAATTAAAACATTTATAGGATTTCATTTTTCTATTAAAAGAGCAAGGAATCTTTCGAAATAAGTTTTATAGTTCATCCATGGAATATAGTTTTGAAGTGTATAACAGTTACTTATAAACTAGACAAATACAAATTTTGATCAAATATAACACAAGCCTGCGATAAAAAAAATACAAGGGGTCTGATTGCTGAACTTTATGTATTTTTTGGTGCTGAAATGGAGAAAAATGCAAAATATCTGTCACGTCACGTTTTTTTTTAAAAACTCAATTTTACAGGAATTTTTATGAATATTTACCATAAAATTTTTTTCGTTTTTGAATTTCTTGCCTGACCAGCATTCTACTTTGGTTAAATCTACAAAAGTACCCCTCTATGACATCTTCTTGTCATCGTCCTTCTCTCTGTCACAATCTCTCTCTACCAATAGCATCTCGAGAATTCTTATCTAGGTTCACTGACCTCTCAGAAACACTAGCAAGCGTAATAGGGAGTCATTTTTCGGAAGCATTTTAACGTCTGCTTTACTCTCTTTGCTCTTCGTGAAACATAGCTTCGAGTTCAAGACATTGTGAAAATTTCCCAGATGACTTTTGTTATATACGCTGCGAGCGAATATAGTGATGTTATAAATCGCATGAGGAGCATTACAGACTATGTAAGACAACTCTATCGTGCATATTTTGGCAAGAAACTTGGAGACCAGGACAAATCGTGGGCAAATCCTCATAAAGTTTGTGTGCAGTGTCTCAATGATCTACGCTTATGGCACCAAGGAAAGAAGACTGCTTTACGATTTGGAATTCCTATGACGTGGAGGGAGCCTCAAAACCACTTTGATGATTGTTATTTTTGTTACCGCCATATTCGTGGGTATACCCGGAAAAATCAAAGGCTAATATCTTATCCTGATAACATTCCATCGGCCATGCACCTCGTTTCTCATGGACCTGATGTGCCTGTGCCTTTGCCTCCAACTGAATTGCCAGTCATCTCTTCAGAGTTCGGAATATCCATATGTTCAAGGTTCCGATATCGAGTGTAAGCCATTTGCAACTGGTTCACCTCAGCCCTTCTCTCAGGTTGAACTTAATGATCTAACTAGAAATCGGGGCCTTTCGAAAGAGGTAGCTGAATTGTTAGGCTCCAGGCTGAAGGAAAAAAAACCTTATTGGCTAAAGGAACATATTTTTATAGGTACAGGAATCGTGAAAAGGAATTTATTAAGTACTTTGATGAAGAGAACTTGGTCTGTTGTTCTGATTTTCCTGGATTGATGAGCAAATTTAATGTCATCTATGATAAAGATGAGTGGAGGCTGTTCATATATTAATCTATAATAAATTTCAAAGCTGTCCTTCTTCATCATAGGAGCAGTATGCAACCGTACCAGTTGGACACTCAGTATATTTAAAAGAATGCTATGAAAACCTGGCACTCGTCCTGGATAATATAAAATATATCGACCATAGTTGGACCATTTGCGGTGATTCGAAAGTTATCTCCATACTTTATGGTCAACAAGGTGAATTTACAACTTTCCCATGTTTCATTTGTGAGTGGGACAGCCGTGTCAAAACTCAGCATTTGGTCAAAAAAGAATAGCCAAAAAGACAAAATCTTTCCAAGAACGTTATTCGAAACATCTTAGTTGATCCGAAAAAAGTATTGTTACCTCCGCTACATTTAAAATTAGGTGTAATGAAGCAGTTTGTCAAGGCTGTTCCGAATAATGGTGATTGTTTCAAATACCTGTGCAAAAAGTTTCCCAGTTCATTCCAAGCCAAGTTGAAAGAGAAAATCTTTGTTGGTCCAGATATCTGCAAACCCATGAAGGATAAAGAGTTTGAGACTAACATGACAGCAACGGAAGAAGAAGCGTGGACTGTTTTCAAAGATGTCGTCAGCAAATTACTGGGTAATTACGAGGATCCTAATTATAAAGAAATTGCAATGAAAATGCTGTACAAATTTAAAACTTTGGGTTGCTCCATGAATTTCAAAATGCATGTCCTTCACTCACATGTGGACTTTTACCCCGAAAATTTAGGAGCTGTCGGCGAAGAACAAGGGAAAAGGTTCCATCAAAATATCAGAGAGATGGAGAGTAAATATCAAGGAAGAAGGGAAAAGAACGTTCTCTCCGACTACTGGTCTATGACAGCTAGGGATAGATCTGAGATTAAGTAGAAAAGAAGATCATCAAAAATAAGTTTTAGAGGAAAACGAGTATGTGCTTAAGAAGAAACTTTTCTCTTTTGTTTTTTTATTGTTTTGTTTTCTGTTTCAAACTTTCATATACACATGAACAATAGTTGCTATTCTTGGTCAATCGTCAATTTTACATAAGTTATCTTAATAAAAGTAAATTAAAATGGTATGTTGGTGATTTTCTCCTAGAAACTGATGTAAAAAATTTAAACACAAGGAACTTATTGTTTTTCTCCCGACCAGAGGTGATTTGTGCGATCTGGAAACAGTATTTCTTATTCATTTTAACCTATAAAAATTAGCCGATAGCTCAAAAATCAATTTACTTTCACAAGATTAAGTTTTACTTAAATCAAAACTAATGAAGAAGATAGTTACCGAATAATACATTCAAAGAGAATTCCTTTCGAATAGGATTTTAGTAAAAACATTAATATCGATTTTACAAAACATCCTGACGTGATTGAGAAAAATGAAGGTCAATTTCGAAATCAGCACATCATATAACATATAAATCAACTGAAACTTCTCTTGTATTTTTCAAAAACTTAAATTTCGCAGACTTGTGTAATTTTTCTTAATTTTTTTATAAGCGTCGTTGAACAGCGTCGATTACTAATGCTGAACTACGTAGCCTTGTAATTTTGAACCTAATCCAGAAGACAAACTCCCGGATCAAGTGTTCAGAAACATTTGCGTTCGTGTAGGACTTTTCGATGGAACTAACCCTCATTCGAGTTACATGGAGAAGGAGACCACGAGAACCTTCCATGGTTCGCCTGATGGCAAGGTGACTCTAGCCCATGATCCGTCCACCACTGAGGATATTTCACGTCAGCACTGTAGCCGGTGCTAGTCGGATGGGGAATTCGTGACGACCAGCCATCGCTACAATTCAAACCAGATTCACCTCATTGGAAGAAGAACGCTCTATCCCCTGAGCCATCATGGCTCAAATACAAATTTTAATCAAATGCATATTTATAATTAAAATGTTATAATTTCGCAATGACCCATACTGAGGCACCTCTATAGGGAGAACTGAACCGTCAGCCATTATGGAGCAAACAAGTTCGCTAGTTACGTTGTGTTAATGCTAGCGTGAGAGATTGAAGCCATTTAGATACCTAAAATCATCAATGTGGATAATTGTGCAGCGATGAATAGGTTTACAATAACAGTTAACAAAAATCAGTTTTCAAAAAAGCCTTTCTATTGTTAAGATTTTTATCAGATCTCAAAAGTAAGAGGAAAAGAGTAATAAATTGCAGAAGATATGACAAGAAGACTGGAAGTGGAGCTCGGTTATGTGATGTAACTACTCACTTATTTACAATTTATTGAATTTATTTACTTATATATGTAGCATGTAAACAATCTCAAGTTGCTAGAATTTGTTTCTGAATACTTGTTTTTGTCTGCTCCTTTAAAAATAAATAATCCAATAACTTTTTGGGTTTACTTGAATAATTCAGTTCTAACTACGGTGGTGTAAGAAATTAAAATTATCTCTAGAACTACTGAAGCAATTTTAATGAAATTTGATATGTACATACATTGATACAGTACAAAATAAATAACCATTCAACAATTGTAATACACACGCATGATCGTGCATAACACTCGTTGGAGTCGGAAGGTATGAAACAGCGGTTGCAGAATAAACAGAAAATGGGTTAATAGGGGTATGGTCGTCCCCTCTTACAGATATACAGGCCTTGCAGCGTTATTTGATACTTGAAATAAGGCAGCTTATCATTTCCTGTGGCAATTGGAATGTGGAAATTTCATACCTCCCGACTCCAACAAGTGTTACGCACGTCACGGTTATTTGTCTTGTATTGCATTAATGTATGTGCACATCAAATTTTATTAAAATTGGTTCAGTAGTTCTTGAGCTAATCGACCAAGTCTGCAAATTCTCTTAATTTCTTATACCAGTGCAAATAGCAAATGTAGAAATTTCCATTGAAAACTTCATTTATTAAGTAAATATTTATTTAAAATATGACCTTTAAACAACACTTAATTATTAATTTAAAATTTTGAATGTTTGTGTGGTATAAAACTAAGTAAATAAAGGCAAGAGATTGATTGAATAAGTATACGATAAACTTCTCGGAATCCTCAAGTTTTGTATTCACTTTTAAGTATTTCCGTTTGTTTTGTTAAAAATAAATATTTACCTCTTCCTAATTGTATTTCATTTTTATTTACTATTTATCAGATAGTTAAGTTTTCAATCCTAGCTCCTTTAATTTTTTTTTAGTCACTTATGGTAAAATGTCACTTAATGTTCAAACGGTTTGTTTACGTTTTATTAAAAGAAATCTATCTAAAATGCTATATTTAATACGTATTTAGACATTTTAATGTTGTTTTTTCTTTCTTCAAAATTCTTGAGTTGTTGAAAAGTTAAGGGGAGTATGTTTACAAAATTTAAACTCTGAATCTTAATGCGATTTAATTTAAGTATGAAAATATAAAACAGTATTTAAAATATTTTCTTGTAGGTTCATTTTGAAGAGTCTCAAATTAAAGTAAATAAGAAGGACCTGATACTATTCCAAAAAATTAAGACCTGATACTATTCCAAATCCTTTAAAAAATTCCTCCAAAGAGACTGAAATGGATAAATTGTCCAAACCCAGAGTCAATTTTAGATGAGCTTAAATCTAATGCAAATATAAGTAAAGTTCGGCCTACTAAGCTGTACAGTGGGAGAAATTCGAAAGATGTCATTCCGTTTGGACTACTAAATGATTGCATTTCATGTTTGTGGTAACCCGCATTGAGTCTTTCTCTCTTCTGAGAGGTAACTCTTTAATAGGTTTTTGATAAGGGTGAAAAACGGCTAAAAACCGATTTGTCAACAAAATGGCTTTAAAGAGTTAAACAAGAAAAGAAATTCAGAAAAATCAATGGATATTTTACAGTGTATTCATCTCAATGAGAAATTAAAAGCATGTTCTTTGAAAACGTTTGATTAAATCCACATATTTAAAAACATTGTTTTGGTGATTTAAATGAAAAACATATAGTTCTGAATATATGCAAGAGATCCGTACCTATTACAGTAGAAAGTTGGTAAGTTTTTCTTTTTTTTACTTCTCATCGCATATTGTATGTTTAAATTTAAATGAATCAGTCAAATCAAATTTATAGAGATCTTACTGAAATATCACACATATTCTATTACAAATATCAAACCTTTTAAATAAGTAAACAGAAAGTCATTTCTGATGTTTGTCAAATAAAGTTACAAAAGATCAACTCAGTTCATTTCCTCCATGGATTGAATATCCGCCCGTAAAATTTGACTTTACATTGTAAACAAAGTTTGCAACACCCATAACAAAATTTACTCTGACGAAACAAAGCTTTTGAGAATATATTTCAATACTATTTACTCTGCTTTGGGAACAGAGAATTAGTGGAAAAAGTCTTAGAGGAGTCAATGAAGTTCAATTTCGACAAATAATCAAAACAAAATACATCTCTGTTGAAAATTTAAATTCCATTTAATGTTTCATCGGAATTCAAATTGTTTCTGCAGTTTATTAGTTTTATTTATCTCAGCGTAATAAGAAAGACAATGTTTGGAAGAATTTTTATGTTATTAATGTTAGAAAACAAAACAGAGTAAACATACGGTATAAAATCTGCTAAATTTACATAAAAAAAACTGTCATCTGGTGTGCCAGTATAAAACTCTGTTTATTTCACAGAAAAATACAGTTATTTGAAAGTGGATAAGTACTGATGTTATTTCGACGAAAAAAAACTTATTTTAACAAAAAATCTCTTAATATAATTAAAAAAAACTCCTATTTTAATGAAGAGACTTTTACAACATCAAAAAACTCTATAAAATAACTATGTCAACAATGTAGATGGTGCAAACCGAGAGCAGAATTTGCATGACAAGTCAGTGCCGGTATTCGAACCCGGTCAATTGAAGGTGAGCGCTTTGTCCTCTGTTTAACTGCAGCTCTAAAGTATGAGTATACAAAAAACTGTTAAACCGTCCTCTTTCTTAAAGACTTACTTATTGAAATCATATTTAAAAGTATAAAACGTTTAAAACTCTATTAGTCTATCCTCATAAAAATGTCTGACAATTTAAATTAACCAAAAAATTATATCTAAAGACAGATAATAATCAGATACAGTATCATTTCGACAAAGAAATCGAATCGCAATTTTATTTATTCGATTTTCCAAGTCATAAAATAATTTCTGAAAAGCAAGTGCAAGTATAGAAAATAACTTGAATGACTTGAAAAAAAAGATTTGAAACTGCATGGCTTGAACTAAAATTTGAATTTACGGTTTTAATCCGTATATGATTAATGTTAAAAACAAAGGAAAAACAGTCAAATACACGAAGATAGTCTGTAAAAAAAAAGGAAATTTAATTGCACACAAAGGTAACAATCAAAAACAGAAAAATCTGCGTCTTCAAAGTTTTTTTTAGGCAAAAGAAATTTCTGTGTAACAGTGCAGTTTTATGTTAAGGAATCAATAAAATTATTTTTTAGTGTTTTATTAATAAAAGCAAGATTTCAAAAACGTTTTCCTCAAAACACGTTTTTTTAATTAACAGCTATACGTTCTCAATTTCAATTCAATCGAATATATTTTTTATGAAATAGAAAAATCTTAGTCATAATCAAGAATATCTTTAAAACAATCCCAATGGGCATTGTGCAAATAAGCTTATACTTTCACGACTTTTGATCGAATGGTCGAATTTTCACGAACAAGTATTTGATCTTAATAGTTTAAAGGTTACTTAGGGAAAAAAATTCATTTTATTAGAAATCAAATTAATCTCTTCTAGAATTAAGTTAAAATATTATTAAATTTTAATATTCTTCAGAATTTTGAAAGTTTGAGTTCCCCCCACTATCAGACTTTGTTGATTTAAATCAGCTTGATTTAAATCAAATGATTTTTTTAGATCATTGATTTAAATCAAATGATTTTTTTTTAAATCATTGATGTAAATCAACTGATTTTTTATGTAGATATATAAAAAATTTTGATTGTTGATTTGTTTATTTAAAAAGTTAAAAAACAGTGTTTTAAATTTATTATACTTTTATTATTTATTATTTTAAATTATATTATACTTTTATTAAATTATTATTAAATTATTACACATTAATTTCAAATTACAGAATTAAAATGTCTATGTTATTAAATTAAATAACCCAGAGTTAGAATTGTGCTGTCTCTTTTATCAATAAGCATTTTTTTCTCATAATGTTTACAGTATCTCTCACTTTATCAGATTTTCTATAAAGAAATTTTGTAAAAAAAAAAATTCCAATGAGTACATCGATTTTTTAAATTTATTTAGCCTAACTTATCTATTTTGATAAAGGATTAAAAAGGAAATTCTCTATTTCATCTAGTTTTTAAATTTCAATCATGCATTTGTTTGAACATCGCTTTCAAGTGCTTTGAAACATCGAAAACTCAGCTAACATCTATTCATTTTAGATCAAGAAAAAATTTAACATTAAATTTGAATATTTTTCACCTGCATTAGGTCAAATTAATCTCTTCTAGAGTAAAATTAAAATATTATTAAATTCTAATTTTCTTCAGGGTTTTGAAATTTTGAGTTCACCTTACTGTTACATAAACCGTAATCACTGACATAAACTAGTCACACAGATTCATAGATACTGTGAACACTGCTTTGAGTGCTTTGAATCATCGAAAACTCAGCTAACATCTATTCATTTTAGATCAAGCAAATTTAACGTTAAATTTGAATATTATTCTCCTGCATTAGGTCCAGCTCACAGTTAAGCAATAGATGAATTATTTTTGTCCTTAAAACGTAAATTACGCTGTAAAAAAAATTTACAATACATTTTTGAATGTATCCATCGTATGTTTGCAATTTGGGTCACTTTTTCACCGAAATAAAATCTATTTATAACTGAAAACACTACATGCTAGTACACTAATTATACTGAAATGCATAAACTATGTGTATGCCTCAGTTTTTAAGATAAATGTTCATAAAAGAATACTTATGTCCCAAAGTATAAGTTTGATGTTCAGATTTATGTAATTAAGTTCTAAAATAAATTTTATTGTTGCGTTTTCCGCCGAAAAAATTATTTTGAAATTCAATTATCTGAAAAAAAATTACAACTCATAAGCCTCTGTTTCAAAGATTGACAACCATAGAAATTAATTACGATGCAAAAATATAGATTCCACTGTTTATAGTAGAAAAATTAGTTTCTAAAATGATTCTACACTGATATAATTTCCTTTTGTATTTAGTAGACACAGAATAAAAATTGAAAATTTATTATTTTCATTCTTAAAACAAACTTTAGTGATGCAAATATGTTAAAGACTATTTTTTCTTGTTAATAAAGAGGGATTATTCTAAAACTTGACGATGGGAAACAAAATTTCCTTTAAAAGAAAAAAACTTATCAGACGTTCATTATCTGTTGTGGGAAATTGAAAAATTTCTCAAAAATGATAATTTACTTTTTCAGGAGAAAAGCAATTTTTTTATGAAAGAAAGGAGATCATAAAGTTCACGTGTCACAAGCATTTTATATTTTATAATCGTCGTTGAACAGCCGAACCAATTTTGGGTTTACGACTAGAAATCTTTAACTCCACAACCTTGTTATATTGAACCCAATCCAGAAGACAATCGAACTCCTGGATCAAGTATTGGGAAAAATTTGCCTTCGTGGAGAACTTTTTAATAGAACCTACCCTCATTCGAGTTACATGGAGAGGAAGACCTCGAAAACCACTCATGGTTATCCTGATGGCAAGGGGACTCTAATCCATGATCCGTCTACTACTGAGAATACTTTACATCAGCACTGTGGCCGGTGCGAGTCGGATGCGGAATTCGTGTCAACCAGTCATCGCTGGGATTTGGTCCCAGGTCATAAGTATATAACGTTTTCTGTTAGGTTTTCAAAAATTTTGCATCACGGGAATACAAAGAAGACTATGAAAGTCCATCTTAATTATATGATAGCGCTTAAAATAAGCATTTCATGCAATATGTTATGTTAATTTTAATTTAAAAAATGCTTCTAAGCTACTAATAAAGTTTTATTAGTTTTGAAATAAAAAGTGTCTTATTATCATCTCTCTAACTTTGATATGCAGTTATATCTGAAATAAATAAGGTCAAGTTTAATTACTTACAAATCGCAGTTGAATTTTTTATTCTGGACCTATCTTGGTCATAACAATTGGTCATGGCAAACGGACAAAGGTAATGCATGTTGAAAAAAATGGACAACGTTTTTTTCACTGGAATGTCACAAAATTCATGCTTCAGAAAATGAACACAGTTCAAAACACGTGCTTAAGAAAACACATAGAAAAAAATACGCGTTTTTAATGCTCGACCTAAATTTAACAGCTACGTGCACCCCCGCCACCTCACCTCATCTTGACACTCTGTAATCTTGTTTTATTCATTTGAATCCGTCACGACATTAGTTCCTCACCACCTTCCTTACGCATGGAGATGCATTTTACCCTGATTTGCCTTTCGGCCACTGTGATTTTTTTTTTTTTTTTTAAATCTGTTTTTCCTCTTTTCTCTAGCTTGGTTTTTAAGGCTTTTCTAGTTCTGTTCCTTCCCCTTATTTTTTCCTTTTTCGGTGGAAACTTTAAATTTTTACAAATCACTTTTTTTCGTTGCATCCAAGTCTGTCAAATCTTGAAAAATGAGAGCCTGTTTTTGATGCACTTTAATCATATCGACTGCCATTTGATTTTTGCATATTTTTAAAGCGGATAAAGTATTCTATCTGATAATACGAGAGGAATGACAGCAAGGGGACTCTAACCCATGATCCATCTACCACTGAGGATATTTCACCTCAGCAATGTGGGCGGTGCAAACCGGATGTGGAATTCGTATCGACTGGGATTCGAACCCGGTTCGCCGCATTGAAAGGCGAACGCTCTATCCCCTGAACCATCGCGGCTCTAGAGTTAACATTAAAGCATCACTGGCTGCGGTCAGTAAGCGGATGGGTGGCAACTTTGATCAGCCTGCGTTGGGATCCAGAGAGTTCGGTATCGGTGCCCGTTAAACTGTTCTAAAATAAAGTGATTGATTTCCGGAGCAGGTTGTCGGTAAACCAGAGCAAGGGAGCCATCCCCTCTGAACAGAATCAAAATTGCGGTTGTATGTCTTCGGATTATCTCAGGTGTGTTTCCCAGACGGTCGCCAACAGCCCATTGCGCAACTCTATTTCCACGTAAATAAAGTATCTGCCTACCTACCTAAAAAATCGTTTTTTTAGTTTATAAAAAATATTCAAATGTCTTTACATCCAATAATCTTTCAGAATCGAAGTAAGCTGATTTATATTCTGATTTAAATCACAACAATCAGATATTTGCACTTCAATCACAGCAAAATACAAACTTGATTTTACTAGATGTAATTTAAAGTCAGGTTCGTTTAAGTTAGAAGTGAGAAGTTAGTTAATTAAATAAAAACCTAGATCGTTGAAAAAAATTCTAAAGTAATCTTAAATTTTAATGAGAATTAATGTTTCAGTTTATAAATCAATTTATATTTCAGACTAATTATATCATAATTGAAACTAAACTATCAAGTAAATTTATAATCAATAAATTTTGTTCAAAATGACTAAATTCAACAATGATTGTGATTTATAAGCCTGACTCAAGTTATAAATCTGATACTGTAAATTTTATTTTATTTTAAAACCGACGCTAAACATTCGAACCAATTTTTGTGTTTACGACTACTAATATTCAACTCCATAACCTTGTAATTTTGAACCCAATCCGGAAGTCAAGGGAACTCCTGGATCAAGTATTGGGGGAAATTTTGCCTTCATGGAGGGCTTTTGATGGAACTAACCCGCATTTGCGTTACATGGAGAGATAAACCATGAAAACGACCCACGGTTAGCCTGATGGTAAGGGGACTCTAACCCATGATCCGTCTACCATAATCCGTCCGAAAATATTTTACGTCAGCACTGTGGTCGGGGTGAGCCGGGTGCGGAATTCGTATCGACCAGCCATTGCTGGGATTCGAACCCGGTTCACCTCATTCGAAGGCGAATGCTCTATATACTGAGCCACCACGGCTCTATAGTAAATTTTGAAAAAAATTTCATCTGCAGACAGTTTTTTAAGTTTGCCCGACCTAAAAACTCAGATTAATTTTTTTAGGTTAAGACTCCTTAAGAGCATTTGCCTTTTTTAGTGTATGTTTTTAGAATCTTTGTTGAAACAGAGTCAAAATTAATATACTGGTTTGGAGTTAAATATTAGTGCTAAATGAAAGTGCAAAAATGAATGTTGCATAGTTAATGTCGAACCACGAAATTATAAACTCGTAAAGGTGAACAAACTAGCTGCATAAAGGCTGCCAAAATATTAAAATAGTTATATTGCAAATTAGAATTATAATTATCATTTTTAATCCATTATAGGAGATATATTTAGTGGAGAATTTTAAGAGAGCCCCAAAAACGAAGAGCATGAATACCAAAATCAATGATAGGCAGAGTGATAATGATTTCCTAAAGGGTGAACACATCGCCTAAAAAGAGCTGGGTTAAGATATATAAAATCTAATTCTCTTTATATATGCGTTATTAGTAAACGTAAGCTACCAACTCTAATTGATGCAGAAATATAAAAGAAATATTCAAATATATTTTTAAGAAAAGCAGCTTTTGCATTTAAAATATACCTTTAAATTGTTATCAGTGTTAAAAGTATTTAAATAAGAAAAATTATGTATTTGCTTTTATTTGTTTCTGTTCCTACTATTTTCTTTTTAAGAAAAAATTAAAACAGGATGTCTAATTCATTATTCAGCATTATGACTTTTCTGCTGAACTTAGTAGCTTAAGGGCGTTGAAGATGATTTAATTATCATATTAACGAGCTTATAATTACGTTTACTATCTCTTATATTATTTTATCAATTTTTCATCGGATTGAACATAATTAAGAAAAATATTCATTATTTTTACACAACTGCTCCTCATAAGAAAGTTATTATATCTCGTGAAGTTGATATTTTTTAATGGTACTCATTATTTTTTGATTATTTAAACTTATTTTTATTATTTTAATATTTCATTGAAGGTTAAAAGGCTGCGCCTCGTATTTGTACTATTTTAATTTGCCATACCTGAAAGGTTTGAAAACAAATTATTATAATAAAAAACGTAATAAAATAATATTACATTACACTTTTGTATTACTAGTTTTAAAGATTTATAGGTAAAAAATCCACTAAGAAAAATGAACAATTTATATCTAGAGAAAGAAAAATCTAGAAATCATTAAGAGTTTTTTCACTTAACAAAAAGCAAATAAAGAGCGAAATAATTTTAATAATTAAATTTGGATTATATTCCAGCATAAAACATATTATTGAAATAGGATATATATATATATATATATATATATATATATATATATATATATATATATATATATATATATATATATATATATAATACAAAATACAAATTAAACAAGTAACGAAAATATGATTAATGTTATATTTCTTTATCATTATACATGTATAACATTTTTTGACACAAAGTAAATTGACACAAAAAAATATGAATTTAAGCAAGCAGTTTCTCTCAGTATTCCCTTACGAGACTCTAAACCATATTGCTTTTCTTTTATTTTATTCTGAGCAATCGTGAGAAGCTTTTTTCTGCTTTTTCAGCAATACGTATAAGAACTATGCTAGCAATGCTCGATTTTTGCAAAAACAAATCCGTTTTCTCTCGCCATATCCTATACTTTTTAGCACTCACACCTGCACCAGATTTATATATATCCCTGTTACAGGATCCGGAAAAAAATAGCATCTGTAGCTTTGAATTTAAAAAAAGTTTAACATTTTCAAAATTGTAAGGAGTTTTATTGGAAAAAGAAATACAGCTATATTTGTTCTTTCATCAGAAGTATTCAAATATATTAAATATATATATATAATATATATTTAATAGAAAGTTACTTAGATTTGAAATTTATTTGCTGATATCTCTTTTTCATTAAAAAAAAATTTCGCTATTACATTCGCAAATTAAACTCAAAAAAATAATACATTTGCGATATTACAAAGTTTAGTTTATGAAAATTAAAAGGGAATAAAGTAAAAAATTGAAATTTCTATTTCGATTGAAAAAATGAACTAGATTTTATGACCGTAACATATTTTCTACTCATATTCTGCTGATGAAAATTTCTTGAAAATGATATTTAAATGTCTTATATATTGAAACCGTCTATAGTTACCGTTTTGTATGCAGAAGAAAAAGGAAACAGAAAAGGATCACTAGTGTACCTTAGGCTCATGAAATCTAAATTTATTCGAAAATATATTTGAAAAAGGCATATTCTTTAAAGTTATTCCTTGTTGTATAAACTTAATAAAAAGAAGTAAACTATAAAAAACACTTAAACACTCCCAGAATAATTTTTAAGAGATAAAAAATTAAACTAGGCATATAATTACACACAAAATCAGTTTCACTTCAACCGTTGCGTTTCACTTTTGAATTCAAGTTTTTTTTCTCCAGATTTTAAAGTCCAACATGATTTGTAATGATGCATTGATCCTGTATGATAATAAAACTATTTTCTTCAAAGATTGGTCGTAAAATATTTTTAATGAATTTGAATCATAATTGTTTGTTTATATGTGTACTGAATTTTTTTAATCTTTCAAGTAATGGAACTAATTTGTAAAGCAACCATGTAACATAAATTTCAACAAGGGCTTACACTACAAGAAAATCAAAAAATAATGAAATCGATAAAACTAAAACTAAAAAGAAGCTTACCCTTTTGTATAAAAATCTCAGATGAGAGAATTATTATTTTCATAGTTCATAAAAACATCAAATGTTGTCCTCTTAATAACTGTTTTCACATATGCACTTCATCATGAATACAATTACTTTTTTCACGGTATTAAACATATAATATTTTTTTAGTAATCGACGAATTTTACTAATCATTCACAATTATCGTAACTCCCACTTAATAGAACTACGATTCAAATTCCATCAGGTTGTGGTCAGTTTTTTCCATTGCCCTCCGGTAAATGACCTAGGTCATACAGGCATCTGAAGGGCAGATTTGTTGACCACTCCTTCGGGAGCACCATATTAGGTGGGCCAACGTTGCTTCCACAGTAAGGACAGATAATACAGAGAGTGAAAGAACATCCATGCCTTTCCCCCGGGATTCGAACCCAGAACCTTTCTGATGCAAGGCCAGTTCCCTGACCCCTACACAGGTCGGTCGACGGTTGTGATCATTGCTGTGTATACAATTTGTTGTGCTCATTCAGTGCGTTGTCCCGTAGTTGATTGATCCCGCAGTGGACTGATCGTTAAGACACGGTTCCCAGCAGATCACCGAAGTCAAGCATCACTGGCTGCGGTCAGTGTGCGGGTGGGTGCCCCACTTGGATCAGTCTGCGTAGGGACCGAGGGTGTGCGGTATTGGTCCTCGTTAAACTGTGCTACCGTAAAGTGCTCGACTTCGCGCGCAGGCCATCGGGCTACCGAAGCGGGGGTGCCATCCCCGCCGCAGAGGATCAAAATTGTGATGGCATGTCTTCGGGTCATCCTCCGGGATGTTTCCCAGACCGTCGCCAATAGCCCATTGTGCAGCTCTAGTGCGACGTAAATTAACAACAACAACAACAACCCGTAGTTGATTGATCGTAAAGACACGGTTCCCAGTAGAACCCGAAGTCAAGCATCATTGGTTGCAGTCAGTGTGCGGGTGGGTAACTTTGATCAGCCTGCGTATGGACCGTGGGTGGGCGGTATCGGTCCTCCTTAAACTGTTCTACCGTAAAGAGCTCGACTTCACGCGCAGATCGCTAGGTTACATAATTAGAGGAGCCATCCCCTCTGCAGAAGATCAAAATTGCGATGGCATTTCTTCGGATCTTCCTCAGGGATGCTTCCCAGACCGTCACCACTAGCAAATTGTGCAGCTCTAGTGAGACGTAAATATAGTACCTACCTACCATTCAGTGCTTTAACAACAAAATCAATCGTCATTTTCAAATTGAGGTGACCGAGAGGCTAAATCATCAGGCTAAGACAGAGAAGGTCACAGGTTCATGTCCCGAAGCCACTGATGAAACTCTGAAACTCAGTACTTACAAGCAAAACAGTACTGAAGCGACTGAAGTAGGGCGTCTGCAATAATAGTCGGTCGACAATCTTAGGTTTAGTCACTTTAAGATTAATAAAAATATTATTTAGCAATCAAGAAATGAGCATTCTACTTAACTGAAATCAACGTAACTGAGAGCTCATCTCGTGTTGCCAGTTAACTGTCGTACTTCAATAAAGTGCTTACACGGTATTTGCTTACAGATTTTTAAGGCTCCTTAGGTAATCGGGAGAACGAACCCACAACTTTCGGTCACAAATCAAAATCCACCCCCTTGATAAACTTGAAATATAATTTATAACTGTACTCAATCGTCCAATCAGTGCATCATCAGTGTTAAAGTTTCATGCACTACTGTTATGACTGAGGTCCGATTTCCTGTGCTATAAACTGTATGTCTGATAGGTTTACATTAGGTTACATTACATAGGTTTGATCCGGTTTACAGATTGACGGTTCAAAATTGACTTTAACCTTTTGCCTACGACACCTGATAGCACCTGCTATTCTGGATCATCAGTTGTACCAACAGTAAGCAAAAAATTTTAATATATTTATCAGTTTAAGAGCCGAGAAAGATCACGCATGATTGGGAGTAGTACGGAGAATGTGTGTCACTGCTACCACCCTTCGTACTCGGATCTAAATTGTGGTTATATATTGTACGTATGCACCAGTAATGTCTTCAGATCAGCATTAAGGATGAATCTTATATTTCTGGTGCGACATTTAACCAAATCAATATTTGATGTAAGCACCATTTCAGGGAAGCATTTGTAGATCCTCACCAGCCGAGTGTTCTCGCCATCCGCCGAACTCTCTGTATCGTGGTGGTAGTGCGTGCAAATCCAGCCGTAACCCTGGTTGTATCTTGGTGATATCCCTCTCTAATTTGTGCAACCGTTTTTCAACTTGACAAGGGCTTAAAAACAGTATTTTGATGTGAGCACACAAGCCTACATATCTATGTGTAATAAGGTCCCGCAGTGAACTCATCGTTAAGACACGGTTCCCAGTAGATCAACGAAATCAAGCATCACTGGATGCGGTCAGTGCTCGGGTGGGTAACCACTTGGATCAGTCTGCAAAGGATCCGAAGATGTGCGGTATTGGTCCTCGTTAAACTGACGACGTTAAACTCGTTAAACCTCGTTAAACTCGTTAAAAGAGTTCGACTTCGCGCACAGGTCGTCAGGCTACCGAAGTAGGGATACCATCCCCTCTGCAGAGGATCAAAAATGTGATGGCATGTCTTCGGATCATCCCTTGGGACGTTTTTATGACAGTCGCTAATAGCCCATTGCGCTGCTCTAGTGTGGCGTAAATGCTACCAACTACATGTAATGATGAATAAATAAATAAAAGTTAAATATTTGTGAGTTATTCGTCTGTAAACTCCAAGTTCTTTACGTGATTTTGGGGAAATAACAGTTCAGGGCTCTGTTTTCTTATTTATTTATTCATTTACGTAACTTCTTAATAGATAATTCTTTTATAATTATAGAGGTCTCCCAGGACAAGCTGTTTCACCCACCAAAGATTCTGTTCTATGGAGGCAGGGGGTTCGAATCCCACTGTAACTCTGAATGTATCTTCATGCTGGGTTTTTCTGAATTGTACTCTTCGTCTTTCTTCTAGACAAAGGCTTTTAAACCGTACTTATGTAATTGAGCACACAGGCCTGCATGTATGTACCAATTAATAAATAAATTTTGAACTGTGTATTTCATTCAGATCCTCTGTGCTTTGAATAAGACAAATGACTGACGATTCAAAAAAAAAGCTTATCGTATTAGAGTTTATTACGTAATTGATCTAAAGTAATCGGCTATTTGCGACGATTTGGAGTTCATCCTTAGTGATAATCAGAAAACAATACTGACCAGTTAGCCCGCAACAATAGATCTGAGAGCAAACGGTTGAAATGGAAATATCAAACAGTCCTATCTTCTCATCACACACCCAAACTGTGTAATAGTTCCTGCCTTTTTTTGCAATCCACTCTAATCTAATGTTCTTAGGCGCTGCGAACATTAGATTAGGGTATATTCCTAACTAAAGGCGTGATTGGAGAAAATCCATTCTGATCAGGAAGGGTTCAAACCCTGGTCTAAACCATAGTAAACGTACTCACCCGCATGAAATCGTAAAACTACACTAAAGTCACCATTGTCCTTTCAACTCTTTGTAAATAGAATAGATATGTCAAGGGTATACGATTTCTCTATATTCCACATCTTGTCCCTCAATTTCCATGTTTTGGGAAAATCTCGCTCTTCCTCGTGCCATTATATTCCAACTGCTTGATGAAATGAGCTACCGGAGGAAAAAGTAAGATTAGCCGAAACGGCGAAGAAAAGAGGTAATATATAGAGGGAGGAAAATTATTTAGAGAGAGAAATTGAGATAATTATTTGCCTTATAATACAATAGTATGGAAGTGCTTAATTGAGAAAGGTTTTACTTCAAACTAACCAGTGGAATTAGCAAGAAGAACGTGGGGAATTAAGCAAGTTTTCGGGAAAAATGACCGCCGTGCATTATAAATAAATTCCTTTTTTCCACCCGTTACCACCATTATTATCATCAAACAAAATTCATATAACTGCTCAAACCAAGCCATACTACCTCAACGACACAGTACTGTAGATTGCATACAAGTAGAAAAAAAATCTTCAAGCATTATTTATAAGTGGTAAAATTTTAACAAATGTTGTTCAACATATTGGTCTTATGAGGATATAGAAATTGTATTTATTGAACAACTCTTAGAGCATACCATCTCAATTACACATTTCTGTTGATTGCAAGCATAAAATAGGAAGAAAAAACTTCAAATATTATCAATAAGTGATAAAATTGTAGGAAATGTTGTCCAATATAGTGAAAACTGAGGTGCTCATGAGATTACTAATGCTTAATTTACTTCCAGAGCCTGTTTTCCAAGAATTTGTTGCTAAATAGGGAAGTTTACTTTATTGTTATAGTAGTAGATATATTTTATACTAAAATTTCAATTATAAATTTAACTTATTAGTCGAGTAAAGTTAGATTTTTTTTTGAAAAAATTATACCCAAAATATTTTTTGATAGAAAGCTTTGTTAAGCTCTCATAAATGATGCCTGAAACCTCCCTAACTCTCTTCTGAACCTTCCTTTTTAGAGGGAAATAGTGGTGAATTGCAATAAAGAATTTTAATCAGCTTTGTTTCCTATTCTTATTTATTTATTTATTTATTTTGCACTGAATAGAATGAGGCTAATCACGAGGAGATCAGATGAATAGTTTAGAAGTTGCTGTACAAAATAAGGGTTTCGTGTGCAAAATACGTGTTTTTTCGTTTATAAAATAAGGTATTTGTTTACAAAAAGAACAAATGTTTGCTTGTACCTATCTACTCATCTGAAATATCTATCAAAACAAACGAGACATTGTTTCCTGTGCATTTTTCTGAATGGAATGAATTTACGAGTCAATAGAACGAATAGTTCAAAAGTTATTAGTGTTTTCATGTATACGTGAGAAATATTAGCCTTCAGCTATTGTTTATAAAAGTTTTTTATAAGAAATATTCCAAGTTATTAATTTTTCAAGAAAATTTTATCTTACTATAACTACTGCATTAAATTAGTTGCATATGTTTTCTAAACATTTTGCTTTTAAACCAATTTGTTCCTTAAAATACCGTATCACTCGGAGATGATTTGATTAAAGAAATATTACAATTTTAGAACATTGTAATTCAAATACTTTCATTAAAAATGTTTAATTATAACTAAACTTATAACAAACCTTTGAAACTTTTGATTTTTTTAAAATCATTTAGTAAAATTCTTAGATATAAAATCGATGCAAATTTGCATTGTATTCATCAGAGCATACTGAAAAGCGAAACTTTTTTCTTGTTAACTTTATTCCTTTCGGATATTTTCCTAACTATTTAAGTTGAAAAAAATGGAAAAATACAAAAAATTAAATTCGAACCGAAAATTAAAAAATTTGTATCACTATAAAAATGAAAGCTTCTTTCATTAATGAAAGAAAAAGAGAGACAAAATTGCTTAAATTGCACTGACGACTAAATTGAAACTTTTTTGTTCGAATTTCGATTGAAACAAAGCAACAAAAAATAGTGTCTTTTTTTTAATATTCAAAACAAGCTTGTATGTATAGATGCTACTGAAAAAAACTTTGATAGCTAACTCAGCATATTGAAATATGTATTTGTCTTCTGAATAATAAATTTCAAAAAAAAAGTTTTTTGAAAGCCATACTCTTTTTTAAGTAAGCAAAAAAAATATTATTATTTTTAAAAAAAACACTTCAGTTTTCTTATATCTCAGACCTACTGATACAACTTTTTAAATTACATCTCTAGAAATACGATTTCCATTATGTAAACATGGAGAAAACAGAATATCTTTCCTATGGGGAAATAACCCAGTAACTAATTAATATATTTATTTAATTTTATCCATTAAAACGTATTTCTATTGAACCTAATTAATCAATTTTAAATTTGAAGTATATTTAAAACTTAAATTTCAGAAAATTTCAAACTTGGAAAAAGTTTTGAAAGTGCTAACTTATTTAAAATTTAAAATTTGGTTACTAGAATTATTAATGCACATTTTAATGAATAAAATTAAACAAAAGACACTTAAAATATTAAATTAGTTTCCTAACAATTAAGTAAATTGCGCTGACATAATTCCTTTTAATTAACAATGGATAAAAAAGAGTATTATTCTTCTCTCTTTAGAGAACCTTTAAGCCTTCGTGAATTCCTAGAAATCACACTATTGTCTGTTACCAACTGTAAATTTGCTTTAGCAACATAAAACGCTTAGCACTTTCCTTATTTCAAAAAGAAATCTTTGGTATAAGTTAACATATACACTATATATGATAACTTATAGATGCAAATGGCAAGTATTTTAGTATATCTCGGTAAATTTTTAATTATTTCTAAGTACAAAATGAAAACATTTTAACATATCTGCATCTGTAACTTTCAAATAAACTGCATATATTTTTATTTGCATATATACTCTAAATATTTTTTAATATATTTATATAACTGTTGATAACAAAAAATATGCAATAAGTTTTACACCAGCTTCCAAATTTTTATTAGAATCTATTAAAAAAATTATGCTTAGTTATGTCACATTTTCAGTTAAAACAGAAAACAAGATTCAAACTTTAAAGAAAAGAACAAATTTAAGCATCACTATTTTTGAGTGTAAAATATTTTAATACTATTTTATTGTAACAGTAATCAACATAAATCTATAAATGAGCATTTCAGATATTTCGCAAACAGCTATCTTAGTTCAACATAAAATTTTTACTACATCACTTACGGCATATCACCACTACTTCCACAAGCACAAGTCTCTGGTATTCCAACAATAGGCCGCCTTATATAGAACGTCGAATTTAAATATTCTTGAAGTTCCGGCAAACTCCTGAATCTTTTGATATAAGTTTTCAAATTTGGAAAATCATCCAAAATCGTCTTTGAAAACAGCACATGAAAATCGAACTTATTGTAAATCATAAAATCTACATGAGAAATATTGCTTCCTCCAAAGAAATTTCTGTCTCTAAGAAATTTTAAGTACAATCTTAGAGAATCCCGGGCCACTTTCAAAGAGTACTTTTTTGTTTCATTAGAATCCGAAAGTACAGCGCTTTGAAGGAATAAAATGCCAAGATCCTTTATTTGCTGTTCAATCAACGAAATACGTAATTTCCCTTCCTCGGTTTCTCCATTCAAATCATATTTTTGAGCCAAGTACCTCAAAATAGTTGTACTCTGCTTGAGTTTGATTTTATCATCCAAGTAGTACGGCAAATTTAGAAAATTCAAGTCTAAGGTAAATTTTTCCTTTTCCCATGTACCGTCAAATTTGTACCTCTTGTCTTCAAATATTACATTTTTATAGTGTAATAAGTATCTTATGGGCTCTCCAAGACCACGGAAAGACCAATAGCCTAGTTTGGTATCACTCATTAGGAAGAGAAGATAATAACTATCTTAAAACTGAGAGCTCAAGCATAAGTAAAAATAGCGTAGCAGCAATATCATGTACTTCCTTTTAATGTCCTTGTAGTAATTCAGGAAGATGAAATAATTGTTTGATTGTATCTTAACGTATGATTCATTCAATAGTTTGATGGCTCAAAATCTAGAAAAAGGGATAAAATAGTGGGGGAAAACAACCGATTAGAAGGACACGATATTTGCAAAGAAAGAAATTGGACTGAAATATTTTTCCTCACATTTTTGATATTTTCTCCCGATGATGTTAAAACTTATTTTCAACGCGTTTTTTTTACCGATTTTGAATTTAAACGTAAACTGTAAGCAGAAAAAAAATAAAACATTAATAAAATTAATTGCAATTATCTTTTAAAAAAGATATCAAGCATTTCTAAAATGCAGAGTGCACATAAAATAATAAGAGGTGTTTAAAGCTCCTTAACGCATAATGTAAGGAACGAAGCTTAATACTTCGGCATATATACTCAACACCTCTAAAAAGAAAGAAAGCTTCGGTCAATTAGTAGTCCGACGAAACGAACAATAACTGCGCAATGGGGGAAATACGAAAGATGTCACAACGCCTGGACTACTAAACTGCAAAGTGAGGAGAAATACGATGTATTTAATAACGTTCGGAATATTAAAGTATCGTATTTTTTGTTCATGATACCCCGTGAGAAAGCTTTTTCTCTTCTAGGAGTATGTTGACATGCACCACATAGTACGAAGTGTTAGTTTCTTAAAATGTAATAAGCTCTTAAATTTAACGGTACGTAATAATTTGACACTAAAAGCATAACTACTTAAACTATGTCATTTTATTTTCCTTGGTGACGGAGCTTCGAATATCAGTCCTAATGATTTTCATAAACGGAAAAAATCTCCTCAATTTGGAGATTATAAAGAAAGTTTAAACACTTTTAAAATATTTTAGTAATTTATCCGTTCAAAAGACCTATATATTTATTTACGTTATAATAGTATATATAGTTTGAAATTATTGTTTTGCCTGGAATAAAAGGCACTAAAAGTGCAGCATTTTTGTCCTTGGCGAAATAGCTTCTAAAAAAATGTTAAGTAAACAAATCCAAAATTCTGAAAAACATTTGTAAATCATCATTCGTACCTCTACGACTAGTTCAATTATCATCGATTTCAGCTCTCCTTTAAATACCACATAAAGCCTAGAGCATTTTATAGTATCAAGGGGCATAAAAGACTCTATTATCAGTGATATTAATTAAAGAGTCTAAGGGAACTTGATTCCCTTTACAATCAGGGACTAGATTATTGGATCCCAAAAAGTATGCCAACCACTTAAAGTGCCACTTTTGATGTATTCTTGGGATTTCAGTTTAAGGCCTTATTCCTAAAACGATCGTTACTTTGGGAATACTGATACTCATTGGACAGAAGATTACTCGCCTATAAAAGGAGATTTCTTCATTATCTGTAGCCAATAGAAATCAAGATTTTCCAGAAATCTTGTGTCAGCAGTTTCTATCATTCTGTTGATACTAAAGACATTACAGCTAAATGATTCACGATTAATTTAGGCTTGTGTTACAAATCTCTTAATGTCTCTTAAATATACTTAACATCGTTATCACTTAGTTTTCTGTGAAAAAAAAGTAGTGATTTGTTTACTTAAAAGATAAAATTTTGGGTATTTTTTTTAAATTTAACTTTAACCTTAGTATTTGTTACAATAATTGTATAAAAATAAGGAAAAAATTACTCGGAAAAGAACTTATAAAAATATCTACTTATATATATCTACTCAAAACTTATAAAAATGAATTTCATTACTTATTTATTTATTTAAAAGAAGGCGGCAGCATTTATTACTGCATAATTAGAAATTGAACATTCAGAACTGAGTCAGGAAGATTTCCTTGTCTACACATGTGCTCATAGCCAATGAATTTTTAAAAAAGCCTTGAAACTATTCAGTAGTAAAATATTATTTTTAACAAAAACAAATATATATATATATATATATATATATATATATATATATATATATATATATATATATATATATATATATATATATATATATATATATATTCATATATATATATATATATATATATATATATATATATATATATATATATATATATATATATATATATATATATATATATATATATATATATATATATATATATATATATATATTCATATATATATATATATATATATATATATATATATATATATATATATATATATATATATATATATATATATATATATACATATATATATATATATATATATATATATATATATATATATTCATATATATATATATATATATATATATATATATATATATATATATATATATATATATATATATATATATATATATTCATATATATATATATATATATATATATATATATATATATATATATATATATATATATATATATATATATATATATATATATATATATATATATATATATATATATTCTATATATATATATATATATATATATATATATATATATATATATATATATATATATATATATATATATATATATATATATATATATACAATATTATTGACCCTATTTATTTTATAAAACAGAAAAACAATATTTCCCTAAGCATAAAATAAGCATTTTTGTGAAAGATTTTTCTGACTTAGATATCCCTTGACCTACTTATAAAACACCTATGAGTATATAAAGAAACTTGAAAATGTTTAGTAGCAAAATATCACTAGTGGAGAAAAATAACCTTGGATATTTAGATCTTACATAATTTTTACACATATATATTATGAACATAATTTTAATTATTATTTATTACAATATACATATTTCATGTCATCATTTGTTTATTTATTTTAAACACAGAACAACAACACTGAACACTTTTCTGAAAGATTTTCGAAATAAGATATCCTTTGGTCAACATATGATACCCATATGAGTCTATATCTTCATCTGCTACTCGACAACCTGTTTCAGGCCAAGGTTGTCTCCAAATATTTCTTTAAACTGGAATTACATAGAAACTTGAAAATATTCCGTCTTAAAAATTAATTTTTTAGGAAAACAGCCTACAGTATTTAAACAAAAATTTCTTGGGTTTATTTACATTCTATTTTTAAACCCCATTTCTTACCAAAAAAATTGCTTTTTCCTGTAACTGTAGTCAGTTACTGCATTTTTGATGCAGTAATCTATTAAGGCAAATAATGCTTCCACTAATATATCTACGAATACAGAATTAAGCAATATTTTACCCACATCATGATACAATAATTTTTCCTTTTCTTTTTCTTACTATTATTGTTCACATGTGAGTATATGCTGATGAAGTTATGTATTCCTTAACATATACTCACATTCAAACCCTACTTAATTGTATTTTTCTTAACTGTATTATCTGTGTTTTACATTGTGAATTAAATATCCATTTGCAAACACTGTGCTTTGACTTTCTTCATCCTAAATATGTTTTTTTTTCGCCCTATAAACTAAAAATATTTTTAAGAAATGTGCTATCTAAAGATAACTCACGGATTACTCCAGGGTATCTTGAAATTGATGGGCAATTTTAAAAATCATTTTTAAAAATAAAAATGACTTTTAAAGATTATGTTTAAAAAGACGGGACGAGATAGAAAATTATTGTTCAGCTATGGTCTGTATCTCTCTCTAAATTTCAAACTTGTTACCAAACGTTGTCAAAAGATGGCGCTGTTCACTGTACAATTATTAAAACAATGTTTTGAAAATAAGCACCATATGCAGAAACGACGGAGCTCCATTTGACGATAAAATGAAAGTACACCCTTCTAAGTAATTCAGTTAAATTTGGATACCTACTAGTGACGTCATCGCATGTAAATCGCGGTATTTATGGATTCAAAAGCCTATCAGGTGCCACACGATCGCGTGACGTCACAGGCCAGTAGCCAATTAAATCCGATTTAAATCAAATGGTAAGGCATAACACTTCACTTATCTTTGAGTTGCATGTACCCAATTGTAGAAAACAATGTTTTATAGTTTATTTGTTTTTTTCATACAGTACAGGAATCTTTTGAGTGTTGACGAAATTTATTATTTTTAATACTTAGTATAAGTAAATTTTCTAGTTTCTCACCAGAAAATAGTAAACTCTTATGTCTTGTGTTGTTTAACTTTAAAAACGTTTCGTTTCTTCGGTAATTTTACGAAAATATTACGACATGTTTGTAAACAAATAGTGCGAACACGAATGTAAGTTTTAGAATTTAATCACTATTTTAGCTCCTTTTTACTCTTCGTTAAAAGCACTAATTGCATTACACCCCTCTTTCATGTAAAGACCAGTTTTAACATTTAACTTAAAAAGATTAAATTAAATATAAACTTAAGACTATAACAGCAAAGAGAATTAATGATTGTACAGAGTTACCTTATTTAATGAGCTGCGACTTTTACGTGTGTGCAGTAATTGTTAGTGTTACATTCGCCTCCCTTTCGACATTTAAAGTAGTTTTAGCAAAATGTTTAAGCAGTCGCATAATTAAACAGCACGTGCATATTTTCTGTGAGAATTATTTTAATACTAGTGGTTAAATATTAACAAATAAACATAATGGTGCTTTTAAGGTCAAGTTTTTAATTCAAGTTTTTGTTTAAGGCAAACAGGTAAATTTAAGCAAATTATTTATATAAAAATAATACCCATTGGACTATTTTAAGGTATTTACTAAGCTCCCTCACACCTATTGATTGCAAAAATATGCAAAAAACGTCATGCGCAATAAACATGGGCAAAACAAAAAATTTACGAAACATAGAATTTAAAAATACGGTACAATTAATTGATCTAGCTTTGGTTCACAAATGACATCATATTATATATATATATATATATATATATATATATATCCATTATTCAGAACCATTTTCTCCCCTGAACGAAAATTCAGCAAAAAAGAAATGTAAATTGGCAACATCTTCATTAGTTACGTGAGCTGAAGATTGATTTGCTTTCATTCATATATGAGAAGCTCTTAATAGCCAAAATAATGAATTAAAGTCGAAATAATCAATATAAATATTCATAAATTTTAATGTTTACAAAACTTTTTCTTGAAAAAAGAATCAAAGGTCTTGGGACAAACTAATTACAAGTTACAATTTCTTCAAATATTGCTTTTTTGCATCAAGCTGTTTCTCAGTATTGTTTCAAGAGGAGTAATTTACCAGTTTCGAATATTTCCTCAAGATCAGTGCTCAGTGCACTGAAATATCTTTATTTCCGGTTGAAAATTATAAGTTTTTTTCACTAAAAGTGCTTTGTAAAAATGCGTTCATGAAAAGTTATTTCATTATATATTTTAACTAGTGTAATTTCATTATTAATATATATCTAAAATTTATTTTCTATCTTTTTTTAATTTTATAGACTTGTAAGTATCTGTTTACTGAGAAATCGCAAAACAATAAAATAATAATTTTCATCATATATTTTTCCTGTAAACTTTTGAGAAACAAGACAAAAATAGTATAAAAATACCTTTTTTATATCTCAAAGATGATTCAGATAAAAAAATACTAGTTCAGCAAACAAATTACGTAGAAAATTCGTTACAATTTTACATAATAATGTAATTTACATCATTAATTCAACTTGAGATTGATAATAATCCGTCCCTATTGTGCATTTTTAATTTTAAAAAAAATATTCAAGAGAAGAACTTCCAGTAAAAGATTGAAGTAGAATAACTTTTTTGAATCAATGTAACACACATTTATTTAACACTATTTATTAACGTCATTTAGTAACGCTTTACTCTAGCAATAAATTATACCAATATAATTTATTGTAATGACACTAATTATAGTCCAAAGAGAAATCCCTATCTTTAATCCTTACCTAAAGACCTAATTTATTTTCATTGGGAATTTATGTAAAATTTCTTTCCAATTGAATTAGTCGTTGCCCTTAAATTATTCCACTTTCTCAACAATAAATTATTTTAATTCGCATTTTCTCCTTTAGTTCAGAAATTTCCTTTTCTCCAGTAGGGAATTATGTATTTAAGTTGATACATTCTATACAAATGAATTCGCATAAATTATAATTAATTAATAAAATATAAGTTTTGGAAATTTTTTGAGTTTTTATTTAGCCTTTTCAAACAAGAAAACTATTCTTTTTTCATTAATATGCAGCTTAAAAATTTTCTTTCAGCAAGCAATTATGTTTAAATTAAATGAAATAGATAAATGTTGCAGCCTAAGCAAATAAATTTTTTCGGTTTTTACATTTTTGCATGCGAAAAATTAAAAAGAGAAAGCCTTAATAACTTACGATCGAATTTTTACATTCTGGGATTCAACGGTTAGGGTTCGAATGTTTAAATTTAAATTCGCTAATAAATTTTGGCAGACTATATTTTAATTACTAAAATGAAACATAAAATTTACTTTAATAAACATGCTCTTTAGACCCACAAAATACAAGGAGGGATTGCTGTAAACTATACGCAGTCCCAATTATTTAGAGCAGTGGTCCCCAACCTTTTTGTACCTAAGAGCAAATACCAGAATATCGATCGAATGGCGGGCACCACTTATTTTTTCAAGATAAATTTATAGTTGGTAGACATAGGAAATATTACACACTACATATAGCGCACAAAAAATTACATTTTTAAAATTAATTTAATATATGAATACAATTAATATTAATATTTTTTGTAAACTAAAATATTACTAAATTACTTTCAAAACATACGAAGTATAAAAATTACTTATGAAATACAGTGGCATGTGGTGTTTGGCATGGCATTTCGCTGGCCAGCAATACATAATTGGGAGAATATGATGCTCTTTTTAAGAATGGAATTTATTCCTTCAACTATATTCCAGAATTTCTCATGTTATATAATAGTTTTGAGGATAATGTCATTCTGAATATCCACAATTTCTAATTCTGAAATGTATGTTGCTATTACGGTTACGTTAATTTGGTTGGTAAAAGGATTAACAAAAAAGTTATCAAAGGCTCGATGATATTAAATTGCTGAAAGCGCTTTTTAAATTGATCTTTAAGCAACTAGAGGTTGGTGACAAATGTTAATAAGTCAATTTCACTGTCACCTATCAATTTTTTCATGCTTAGAAAATGCACAAGAAACTTAATTTTCAAATGTGTTAACCACAAAACTAGCTTAGCTCTGGACGAGTTTACAGCCTCTATCAATTTTGCTTTATGTTTGTCCTTTCCCTGCAGCTCCAAGTTTAAATAATTTAGTTTTTCCCTTATGTCTGTTCTGAAAGACAAATCTGCTAGCCAAAGAGGATCTCTTAGTTCTAAAAATGCTTGACTTTTGGTTGCAAGATAATTTTTTATTTATCCAATTAAATGTAGAAATCTATTCAAGTACTTTACCTTTACTGAGCCGGCGTACTTTAGCATGTATTTGCATAGCATTTATAGGGAAAATGGAAAACTGAAATATTTTATCGTTGAGCACACCTAGATCGATTGACGGGCGCCATGGTGCCCACGGGCATAGGGTTGGGGACCCCTGAGAGAATACCGATGTCGAAAATGCCCTTTAATTTTAATATCATATCTGTAGAACTGATGAAGCATATCAAAACATTTTGCACACAATTATAAAAATTGTTTATCAAGATATTAAAAAAATTATTATTTTGTAATTATTTATTCTGTTTAAATTTTCTAACTGACGAAACAAGTTTGAATTGTATGCTACACAAATTTTTAACTTATTTAATCCGAGCTATTTCGAATGACAAAATCTGAAATTTGCAAGGAATTTATAGAATAATCACTGTAAAAAAAAAATCAGAAACCAATTTTGACCATATAAAATTTCATTATTTTAAATTATGTAAAAATTTATAAACTTTACTATTCAAATATTCCGCAGCAATTAATAAATAAAATAATAAAACTAAATAATTTTTAATTTTTATCTTTTCTTTGGAATAATCTTTGGATAAACAAATTTTATAACTATATGCAAAAAATTTAATTTCGCTTAAAACGTTCTATAGATGTGACGAAATACGCAAAAGGTAAAATTAACAGTAACACATTAACAGCTAAATTTTTTAAATGCCGTTTTTAAATGCCGCAAAAAAGTGTCTATTGAAAAAGTGTTTATTTTTTAACTAAATGAATATTTTCTTCTATTAGCTACTATTGAAATAAAAAAAAGCATTTGCTTGATGTGAAAACAGTCCAGTATCAGATAAGAAGAATTCTCTTAATTCGCGTGACGTATATGTCAGTCTAGGCCAATATGGGTCGGGGTTCAAACTTTCGACCTAACCCGACCTGACCCAACAATAGGGACAATATTTCCCAGATTACGACAGCCCTTTTGGGGATCAGGATTCATAATCTATCAGATAAAAAGTATGTTTATTCAAAGAAAGTACATTTATGCGCCTGATTTCCTGACCCAAAATTTCTTCTGCACCAACTAATTAGCATATTTGACTTCACTCCCACGCCCGTCACTCCCTTTAGGTAGAGTCCTAGTACGAGAAAATCCGATCATTAAACAAAAGTTATTCACGGTGTTCTGTTGATTTTCTACATTTCCTATGTTAAGTAGCTAGTTACTGTACTCAGGAAATAATTATATATATATATATATATATATAAATACGAAAAACATAAAGAAAATTAACGAAAATAATAAGTTTTATTTATTGCGCATAAGCTGCAAGTAAATAGAACTCATAAAATAACTTCAAAATGTGGAGAAAACAAGGGAAAAATTACAGAACAATGAAAGAAGGAGAAAAATAATAATAATAATAATAATAAAAATAAAGATAACAGGAAACCGAAAAATAGAAGAAGAAAAAAAGAAAGAAGCAATCTGAAAAAAAGAACAAATATTTTACAAAAAATCCGGAAAATAAGAGATATAATCTTTTCATCAGCTCACACGACTATACACAAAAAAGAGTGCTTTCTAATATTGTATCAATATAGCCAAAGCAAAATATATCAATACAATAGTGTGAGGAGCACTCAAAAAATTTTACAAAAAAATTGCAACAAATAAAATAGAACACAATAAGCAAAAATATCACGCAAAGACAGAAAATAAAATATAAAGGAAAAACAGAATAAAACAAGAAATGAAATCAAAAAAGTGAGTAGCGAATTCTAATGAACTTACATGAACGGGACATTTTTCAGAAATGATTTCAAATATTTTCGTATCAAGATTGCCAGATTGCAAAAAATGAAAACAAAAGCGCAAATTGAGCTAAAAGCGTAACTAGAGGATTTTTGTAATAAAGTGCGTTCTTACTGCATTACTGAAGTGCGTTTGATTTGTTAGTTACCAGGGTTGGACCCGAAATGGATGTGCGCAAGGTAATATTATACTGGATAATTTAATGAAGTTGACAATTGATAATTATAGAAAATAAATATTTATTTTAAAAATATATAAAATAGAAATTTTATATATATATATATATATATCCCAGAAGTCTATCTTTTTTTAATTCTTTTAATTTCATTCATTCGAAATTTCTCCTTTTTTTGAATCATCCCCATTATTCTGAATGACTGAAATGAGTTATAAAATGCAATGAATAATCGTTAACTAATTATTTTCCACATCACTGCTCGACGCATTTATCACATTAACTAATACTTTCTCAAAATAATCGGCGCTTTTCAATCGTAAAGTTCCCAAACTTTTTCTCTTGGACCTATATTTATATCGATAATGTTACAAGCCATTAAACAAGCAAAGCATTTCAACTACTTAGCGAAACTTTCCCATTTACAAAAAAAAAAAGAGTAAAAATTTAAGCGAGCTCTGCAAATCATGGAAGAAATTAAGCGTTACATTCTGAAAGGTTGTGCTTGTGAAGTGAAAAAAAAAAACATACGAGCGCAGCGCGTGAATAATCCAACTTGCTGGTTTAACAGTTGAGTAAATCATAATACTTAGGTTGAAAAGAATGGTGAACAACCATCACTTAGTAACTAATGGTTCTGAAGCACTTTCTGAAATATTGATACTTTACATTTATGATTGGTAAAGTGTCACATAATTTCAGTATTCTTTTAAATTCTGAAAGTATTTTACATTGCTTTAAAAACAAGCGAATCGAAAATGATGATCAGGCAATTTAAAGTGTAAATGAGTGGGAAAAAAATTACTTATAAATTGCTAACTTTAAAGGAACTTCCAATTAGTATTATAGGTTTGGGTTTTGTTTATTAAAAAATAAATAAACAGTAAAAAAGAGTGCTCATTGTATAAATTATTTTATGTAAACTATAAATACCATGAAATTTTGCATTTCGATAAACATTATACATCAAACATTATAAAAATTGAATTTATTATTATAGCATTCATGTGAAACCATTCAAAAATAATACAATTTTAAACTAAACAAATATTTTACCGGATAAAGAATCATATTTTTTTTTTAAATTTACCCTACAATAAAGCTTGATCTTAAATGTTTCGATATTTCTGGTGAAAAATTTATTGAATAGGAAACGTTACTTAATGTAGCGGATTTTCCAATTTTTATTATTGAAATTCATATCCTGTATTTTTGATCCCAATCTAGAAAACAAAGCAACTTTTTAATTAAACATTAGACTTAACTCGCCTTCGTGGTGAGAAATGCTTTTAGTAAAATTATTAGCGCTACATGGAGATGAAAACCGCAAAAATCTTCACGGTTTGCCCGACTTGACGACTAATTCGGCTGATTGAAATTTGAATTAACTGTACTAAAAAATAAGAAACATGTTGGCCGAAGTAAATGCAATGGATTCGTACCCGAGACCTTTCTGAAATGAGGTCAGCTCCCTGACTACCATACATTCGGTCGGTCGTTGAAATTTTATGATTCCGGGTACCTGGTACCGGGTAAATAGAGTTAAAAACTGGGTTTGGGTATCCGGTACAATATACGGAAAATCGCTTGCCTAGCCAGAGTAATAACTTTCGAATGATGAAGGTGTTATTATCGGGTACCGGTATATGCTTAGTTTAAGATAAATTGATATTACTCTGATAGAATGTTGTCAGGTACTTATTATTATTGTCAAGTACAAAGTTAATTTATCTTGTATTCACTTTTAATCCAAGAACAATAATGTTGGATAGGACAAAATCAAAAATTCGTCACAAAAGTAAGGCAATAGAAATTCTAGGCGACTTCCGACCCATTTTGACTTTTCTCTTTCTGAGAAATAATAATTCAAATAATCTTATCGTAATATAATATTTAAATAATCTTCCTCCTATGCTTGGAACCTTGATAAGAATGCTATATAATTTTGACCCAAGTTGAAGCGACGTGGAAGTGACTGAGCTGGTACCCCTTCCTTCAAACTGTCACCCCATGACAAACGAGAGAACTTTCAACCACGGCTTATTTAACGTGCACCTAGCTGCATATATACGCCGTTTGTGTAGTCGGCTGTTAGGATCGAACTTACAGCTTCTAGATCTTTACCAACGGTGTGAACGATGCCTTAACCGATTGTGCCATAAATGGACCTCAGCTTAATTCGCCCTCCCAAACACTGAGCTACAGCAGATCTTACTTCTGATCTCTAAACAACCTGCCCATTATCTTGGTTTTGCTCCCTTTACTCCATTCTACTCAGTGTTAACATAAATCTGAGTTTTCTTGTTTTCTTTCTCATCTTTTTTTCTCCCTCGGCTGCTGTGGTTTTCTTAGTTTTGCTTCATTTTTCCATTTTTAGTTATCTAAAACTACTTTAGTTACTCGACAGTTTTAAAATTCAGATAATTCTTAACGGCAAAATGGTATATGTTTAAAATTGCAATTTTGCCACGATTGTAAGGTAAATAAACTGTGACCTTTTTTTTACTTTACCTTGATGAAAGAGTTTCGAAAAACGCTTATTATCCACTGATTAGAAACAAGTGGATAAAGCCCACGAAGGGAATAAAAAAATATGAAACATTTCATAAATGGAAAAAACTGATTGTATAAAAATAAATGAAATATTATATGATATATCATAAGTATAATACTATATTATTAAAAATAAAAATCACATATAGTACTAATTTATAAATGAAAATTACAAAAGTACTAGTTATCCTTTCCATCTTACTATGAGACAGAGAAGGAATTTTATGTAAAACCGATTGAAAAGTAAATAAATAGATATTTCTTCACAGAATTTTCTATCCATTCTAAGAAGAGGAAAAAGTTAAGATGCCCGATGAACTATAAGGAAGTGTATAAAATAAAAATAAAAAATTGTCGGGAAATGTTTTTAAGAATTTTAAATGCTAGCCTATGAACAAACAAAAATGGAGACAATGGCGTACCATTCGATTCTATAAATATTATCAATAGAAGTTTTTTTTTTCTTCAAGATTTTAAAAGACTTCGTTTCGTTCACACAATTCGATGCAAATAGATTTTTAAATTCCTAAAAACAAAAAGTACGTCTAGTAGACATTTTTAAATAATTTCTGAGTTTCCAAATAGACTTTTTTGACCATGAAAAAAAATTTTTACGATAAAGAAATGTTTAGCTAGAGCTGCAGACAATTGAGGGTTTTAAAATTTGAATCACTCATTCATATATTTATATTAATGCGCAGCTATTAATTCCTAAGATTGTCGCAATAATACCTGAGAGTATTATAAGAATTACAAACTCATTTAATATGTTTCAAATTATTAAAAAGAATTACAAGCCCATTTAATATGTTTCAAATTAAGCTCCACTTGGTGAAATTTATTTCTGTAATCGACTGTAAAATTCTAGAAATAACATTTAAAGTTCTCTTTTAGATTGCTCTTCAACTTTGACGTTTTTAAAATCTTCAACATTCTTAAACTTTCATTTAACAAATATTTTATACTTTTAACTTTTAAACTTTTTTATTTAAAACATTTATTTTGAACTTTTATTTAACAAATATTTAGGAGCTTGCTCCAAGATGCTACGCAATAGCTGTTCGAAATCCAGATTCAATAATATTGTTCTTTAAGTTTCTAAAAATCAGAAAATGTATTTCATTATTCTTTAAGATTATAAATTCCTTTTATTGTAGTTTGTTTTTCTGATGGAGTTATTTGAAATATTAAAAGAATAATGACGTCACATGAAAAACGATTATTAAAAACAAATTCATGTTTTAACCTCCAATTCAGCCCTTTTTCAGGTTTGAGGTTTATTACATTCGCCTTCCTCATCTGAATTTTTCAGATTTTTATATTGATTTTTTTTTCTTGCCTAAATATTAATTTACGATCCCAAAGTGTATACTTTTCTTTTTTTCTATTTCGATAAAAATTCTAAAAACTGGCTCTACGCAACATGTATAGTATAATTTTTAATGTCCTTTGATACCATCGTAATTCAAAGTAAAAGCCGGCTTTAAGCAACACCGTGTATAATAAGATTTTTTTATATCCTTTGATACGATCGTAATTCAAAGTCTAAATTTTACTGTAATAAAAATTGGACTTAATACGAAACAAATGTGCATACTTTTTCTGTTTTCTTTTACGATAAGGATTCTAAAATCCAGCCATACGCAACAACATATATAATATAATTTTTATGTCCTTTGATACCATCGTAATTTAAAGTCTAAATTTTACCGTAATAAGAAATTGGACTTAATACGATCCCAATATGTATACTTTTGCTGTTTTCTTTTTCGATAAGGATTCTAAAATCCGGCTATACTCAACACCATGTATAATTTTTATGTCCTTTGATACCATCGTAATTCAAAGTCTGAATTTTACCGTAATAAAAGATTGGACTTAATACGATCCTAACGCGGATACTTTCGCTGTTTTCTTTTTTAATAAGGATTCTAAAAGCCGGCTCTACGCAGCACCAAGTATGATAAAAAAAATTTATGTCCTTTGATACGATCGTAATTCAAAGTCTAAATTTAACCGTACTAAAAAATTGGACTTGAAAAATCTATTAATCATGCAATTTAAACTCGTCAACGATTATTCCTTTAATTCTTTTAGACGAATCCCAATGTGATTGAATGAGGTCAAATTATAACATAATTTTAATTGCATAAACTACATTATAAAAATTAAATATTTATTTTATTTAATAATTTAATTACTTAAGAGCCTATTTCATTGTTTTTCCATCACATCTTCTGTTTTACACCATTTTTAACACTTAACTGTTAATTTAATAGAGTAAACTTTCTATTTTATTTCCTCTATATTCAAATAAAATTCTCCAGGAAATGCTAGCAAAGAAAAAGAAGAAATTAGTTTTATTTTTGTGAAATATAAAAAGTAAATATCAGGATATCACAGCATACTGATAACAGTAGAAATACATGAGTATTGTGCACGATGTTTTTATTTTCAGGTTTGATAAAGAGGAAATTATTTCGTGTTTTTAATCTACGTAAACAACTTTTAAAAAAATAGTAATAATAATTTTTTATTGTATTCTTTTTACTAGACTGTCAAAATGTAAAAGTTTATATTGGAAAGTGACAAAAATTTTGTTTGGTGATAAAATTAACTTCTGTTCTGTAACTTTTATAGTAAATATCACACAGCTTTATTTAAAATGTGAGTACTATAGCTAGTCGGAAAGTATTTAAATTTTTGATTATTGAGAAATTTTTTTTAGTCGATCATAGTGAGATAAAATCAGTTTTTAGCTGTCATGAAGCTATTGAAACTTTTATTGTTATGGGACATAAAATTTAAATGGATATTTAAGGTGGTTGGAAATTTTGATAAAAATTTCATTTTTTGTGATAAAATGACAATAAATTTTACTTATAGCGCTTAGGAAAACTTGCATGTATCATTCTAGTAAATTTCGAACTGTTATAGTTAAGTGGAAAGTGGTCCAAATTTCGTATGCAAGATTCCGCCTCCACAGACAAATCGACTTATAAAGTAACAATAAGAAGTGTTATGTTGTCATTTATACAGAATCTGCTTTTAATTATAAGAAGGTAAATAATGCATAAGTTTTATTACGTAGTCTTCGAAAAACGAAATTCATTCATTTACTACAGGTATAGAAGAAACATACACGAGTAGCTATTCCATATCATATCTTAACTTTTCTTGGAAATTATCCCTTATTATAATTTTTTCATTACAATTCGTTCCTAATTCACAGATGTCAGCACCGTAAAGTCATTATGAATGCCTCAAATCCAATTTTATACTTAAGTTCCAGCTACAACTTACAGATGGCGCCACTACTTTTTAAAAATTTGAGCATAATTTAGGTATTAATTGTTTTGTACTAGTATAAACTTAACATTTAATCACAAACACCCTATAAATACTTTATTTGGGTAAATGTGTGCAAAAATATAAACTTATGACTGCGTTTTTTTGTTGTTAAAACGAAAAAAACTATGCAACCAACTAATTTCTAATTAATCAAAATTAAAAATAATTTCTAATTCAAACTCATGCTGAAATATTTGAAATTATAAATGCCAATAATCTTAAATATTTCAAGAAAAAATAATATTTTGCATAAAATATTATAGAACAAGGGAAAGAATAAGCGGTCTCGTTTGGAAATGCGTACATAATTATTTTACAGGAACTTTTTTCTTTTGCTTACTTGTTTAAAGTGAAAATTTGGTTTGGTGCTGCCATCTCTTTAACGAATCGGAAACGTTTCAATTGGAAGCTAAATTGTTTTACAGAAAATAGATTTTAATTTTAAAATATTTATTAAAAAATAAACACATTTTTAAATGAAAAAAATATAAGTATGCAGTATTTTTTTTTAAATTTTGTAATGATTTTTAAACCTTTTTGTAATGTTTTTCAAACTTTTTTTTTTTTTTTTTTTAAATCTTGTCTATTTCTTTTTTTAAGTTTCAAAATGTTAGTTTTATGCTTAATTTGCAGCATTAAAAGAGAGTTGTCTAAAAAAATTTATATTTTTACGTTTTACAATCTTGTTGTAATGCTATTGCGCTTACTTTATTGCGTACAAACTTTTTTTTTTTAATCTGATTAGTAATAAAATAAAAACTCATTAAGAGCAACGTTTTTCAAGTGAACTAAAAAATAAGAAAATCATTTTACATTTATCAGTTCAAAAACGTTGGGGACATCAATTTTGATAGACGTGAGAAGAATTTTGGTGGTGATTTAAATTCATGACGAGTGTAATGCATCTTACATTTTCACATTTATATTTGATAAAAAAAGAAGAAAAAAAATAGATTTTTTTTCTTTCTTTACCCCTGTGGAGAGAAGAAAGATTTTTACAACAAAATGCGATTTTCCTGATCATGAAATAGAAAATAATCTAACTTGTATATTGATTGCAACGCAGATACCTTTTCATACAAATTTATGAATAAAGTATTGTATTTATAATATTATCGATATTATTGTATTACCGATATTAAAAATTCAATGAAAAAAAATTTTATTCTTTTAATTTTTTTTAATAGCACTACAATAAAATAGCAATTTTTTACTATTTTACATAAGTGTTCAAAATTATCTCTAGTTAATATTATTGTTCTGTCATTTCAAAAAGTTCCATTAATTATCTATTATAACATTTTTATTGTTATGTGCAAACATTTTTTTATCTGATTATAATATTTAAAAAAAATCTTTAAGAATAACGTTTTTCAAGTGAACTAAAAAGGAGAAAATAATTAAACGGGTCATTCTCACGAAAACTGTCATTTTTCAGTTCATAAAATCCCAAAAAAGTAAAGTGAATAAAAAGCTCTGAAACTTTTTATATTAATAGAAATATGTAATGGCATTATAAAGAAAGTATATATCCTATAAATTATACTTAATATTTAAATTAATTAATTTTTTAAATAATTAATTTATAATTAATTAATTTATAATAATTAATAATTAATTAATTAATTTAACAAATTAATTTATTAATCTTTTAATTTATTTTTCAAATTAATTAATAATTTCACTTCAAATTAATTATTTTCACTATTTAAAAAGTGAGGGAATGACACTAATAGTGAGGGAATGATAGTTAATTTTAATACATGTTTTTATCTAAGTTACATCTACCTAAAGTTTGAAAATGATAGCATACTAAGTATATCTAATATTTATTATAATTTAGTCTTATATATTTAATAGTTTTTACAGGTTTGGGAAATAAAATTGGCTGACACGATTGAACAAAAAAAAATTTAATAATATACTCATCTTGAATCATTCCCTCACTTCAGCGTCATTCCCTCACTTTATACTCTAGTGAAGGAATGACGAATTCAATAAAATTTAAAAATAACAGCTAGGCCTAATTAATTTCTGAAGTCAATCAAATACAATTATATTCATACAAGAAAGCAACATATAATTATCCACTTTCTCGATGAAATTGTATTTTATTTTACTCTAAAAAATGACATGAGGGAATGACAAATGTAAAAAATTTTACCTGGTTTGATTCATTCAAATTTATTCCACAGCAAAGCTTCTTTAAGTTGAAGATGGAAACATACTGCAATTTTGTTCTATGATGCCAGTTGTTAACTTCTGAAGTTTTTATTAAAATATTTTTATTCTAAGAAGATTGTAGGTGATAAGAACATTGTTGTGAGGGAATGACGCGAAACACTGGGGACAAAGTTTAAAATAGTGCTGTGTTAATATTTTTATCAGAAATTAAATTTAAAATTGATTTTCTGAATTCTATATTTCAGTATTCTGAAATAAAAAACACGAATTTGTAAAAAAAAAAATTTACTTCAGAAACAATTTTTTTCTTTTTTAAAATCAGCAGTGGGGACAAGTGAGGGAATGACATATTGGTATATTTTAATTACCTAAAATAAATAAAAAATAAAAATTGATAATTTTATTTTTATTCTTTTGTTAGCTTGCATTCTGAAGGACACTTTCCCAGAATTTTTATTCTTCGTAAGCTGTAAAACAAACATAAAATATTCTGGGGACATGAAAATGACTGTTTTTGTGAGAATGACCCATACATTTATCTATTCAAAAACGTGGGAAACATTACTTTCGATAGACGTTTAAAATATTGAAATTGAAATTTATTACGAATATAATGCACCCCTTACGTTTACAAATTTTAAGTCAGGTAAAAAAGAAAAAGAAAAAAAAAAGAAAGGAAAAAAAAAAAAAAAAAAACCTCCTTCTTTTTGCTTTTTTTTTTTTTTTTTTTTTGCCACTGTAGAGAAAAGAAAGATTTTTACAACAAAATGAATTTTTTTTTACTCACGAAATAGCAAGTTATCCAAGCTGCATAATAAATGCAACGCAGATAGTTGTTCTTACAAATTTGTAGTTAAAAATGTTTGAAATTCAATGAAAAAAGTTTTTATAGTATTAATTTTTTTCAATCGAAAGCTATTTTACCAGTGGTCGGAAGTAGCGTTCTACAAGTAGCGAAACAACTATAGTGGCTACTTTTTTTCCCGTAGTTTGTAGTGGAGTGAGCTACTTTTTACAAGAAGTAGTGTAGTGAGTAGTGCTATACAAAAAAACCGAAGTTAGTCGTGATTCCTGGCAACTACTTTTAACGGTTGTTAAATAAAGAAACAAAGTTCAAATGCACTGATTAGTGCAAATCCTTCTCGGTCCCGTCAACGTACACAATGAGAATGCCTCTGTGGCCAAACGTTAATAAGATCTACGTCTGATGCTCGGAAAATTCGGTGCGAAGTCGGTCGAATAGTTCCTGAGAAATCGAATTTTTAGAATCGGACTTTTTGAAAATTCGATTTAACAGCAACTGTAAAGTACATTTTTGTGTCTTATTTCGTAACTTAAAGTATCGTCTGCATTAATTAATTAGAATATTTGGGGTCACCCTCTCAAACCACTACGATTGAGTCCTAAAACGTGAAGATCCGATCATTAGATCAAAAGTTATTCAGGGTGGTCCGTTTTTTGTTTTTCAAAATTGCAATTTATTTCATGTAGGATATAAAAAAGCATTGATCTATTAAATCGCAAATATTTGATAATTTCCAAGCATTTCTTAAACCACTGTCGAAGAAAGCATGCAGTTTGAAGGTTAAAACGACAAATTCGTAAAAATTGCTATAGAATAAAATAAAAATTTCACGTATTCACATGAATTAAAACTTCTTAACATTTCCACATATTTAACCAAGCCAATTTTTCTTTCAAGTTCATTTTGAATATTGGGGAAAATTAAATTCTCCTGTTAAGTTGGTCTTCTAAAAGTAGCGAAGTAGTGACTACATTTCGAAAGTAGTTTGTAGTCGTAACATTTTTTTTTAAACAAAAAGTAGCTGTAGTTAATTGCAATTGTAAAAAAAAGTAGATGTAATTAACTACAATTGTAAAAAAGTAGATGTAGTTAACTACATAGAAAATGTAGTTCTTCCGACCACTGTATTTTACCAAGGCGTTCAAAATTAGCTGTAGCTAATATTTTTGTTCCTACACTTTAAAATTCCTTATCTATCTATAACAAATCTATTTAATAAATCTTTCCTTCTTCTATTTTAAATCTATGGTCACGAAGGTTATTAGACGCAGCATTAAAAGTCGATGTTTTCGAAGATATAATTTCTAAGATGTAGATAATCGGATGATAGAAAGCGTGTGCAAATATGATGTATTATTTCCATTCTTAATAGATTATAAGCTGATTAAATAACTCTTCGGTTATTAGAAAATACATGCGTTTGTAAGAATGCAGTTATATTGAACTTATCCGACAAAAATCTATTTTAGAACATTTTCGTCGATTTTAAGTTTAAATATTTATAACACTTCGAGTTTTGATCCCAAAAACCTATTTCAACAACGCACCTATGTCTTTTACGCTTTGTTTCATTCAATTTATACACAGCTTCAAAAACGCGTAGTAAATGTTAAATTATCCACAAACTTCATTGCACTTTCAATAATCATATAATAATCTTACATCTTATATATATTTGTTTGTTTTTTTCATAGTAGAAGTAATTCCACGTGAATCGTCCCCCAAAATACCATACTACTCCAATTGCTGCCAAGGAGCAACCTGCTTTGAGATCAATAAGTTATTTAAATTTTTACATTTGTAACTAGCTGAAAACTGCGTTCTTCGTGCAAGGAAATGAAAAGTAAATAATTCATAAGTTGGTATTTATTAACACCAAAAAAATCATGTGCAAAACTGTAAAACATGTAATCATAACAATTCTCACAAATGCACGACTGAGCAGGGTGGGCCAAGGTCTTCCGAACACACGTTTCCAGCCATTCCTATTGGCAGCAAAACTCTTTCAATTCTTATCCTTTAGGACAAAACAGTTCTCCTCTACAGCATCAATCCATTTAAGATTAGATCATCCTCGTTTCTTCTCGTGTTAATTCATTTGACTGAAAAAACTTCTTATAAAGTATCACTGCCATTCATACGGGAAACATGCCCTACTCATTTGAGATGACATGTGTTTACGTAGTGGACAAATCACCTCGATAAAATAAGCTAAAATAAATCCAATGTTATTCTTACAATTATTTGTTGCAATCTATGGTGACTTAACTTTATTATAAGAAGTAAAACACGTTTTTAGAAAAGTTCAACTTATCGAAATAAAGATTGACGTTACTCAGTATCATTCAGTTCCGAAAAATATGCTATTGTTCGCGTAACGTAACGTAAAACACGTGTTTAGAAAAGTTAATCGTAAGAAAAATTGACGTTACTCAGTTTCATTCAATTCCGAAAAGTACGCTATTGCTCGCGTAACGTAACGTAAGACACGTGTTTAGAAAAGTTCAACTTATCAAAATTAAGATTTAAGTTGCTGAGTATCATTCAGTTCCGAAAAGTATGCTATTGCTCGAAGTCAATTCAAGATTATCAAAATTCTATCCATCAATTTTGCTCTCTAGTATATAACTATTTTTTCATTACTTTTGTTTTTGAATTATTCATATTTGCAGCAACGCGTTTAAAATAAACAGACAGTAATAAATAAACTTGTACAATAAACGCGTTTTATTTAAAATAAACAAGCTTAAAATAAACAGATTTCTGATAGTATTAAAGATACTAATTCAGTGACGTCACTCCAGTTTGATTTTGCCATTATTGAGCTGACATAATTAATCAAATCAGCTGACATAATTAATCAAATATAATTAATCATTAAAAAAGGTGCTATAAACTCTCATTGAAACTCGGTTTTAATTAAACAGAGCTGCTAAATAGCAAAAGCCCTTGATATCATCCAATAAATACTTTAAAAAAAACGTCTACAGTTTAAGTTCTAATGATGCTTAGTGTTAAAGAAATTAGAAAAATTCTTTTTCAAACAGCCCTCCAAAACAAAATAAGCCAAATTGCTCCTTTCACGCACCGATCAATTTCAGAACCCTAGCACGAGTGGTTCTGAAGTTATAAAGAATACACTTGCACTGTCACACTCAGACTCTTTTTATATGTTTTTTTTTATTGTTATACACTCGCGAAATACTTGTTCTTTCATGCTCGTTCTTTTGAACTAGTTTTTTCTTTGAAGTAAACAATCAATAATTCGAAACTAATATACGCTGTTGAATCACGAACATAACTAAAAGGCGTACAATTAATCAAGGTAGCTTGAATCAAAATTCGTTTTAATTATTAGTTGCCTTTTCTGGTGACTTTACGTTCGTAGATTGAACGAAACAAGCTCATACCATCAAAATAAGTGTATTGCAAATAAGAATCCTTACGCCAGCGGTTCACCAGCCAAATAGATGCCAAACTCCAGCGAGCGTATTTCAACATCATTAACTCCTGAAATGTCATTGCACAATCTTCTTTTTGCATGCTTTCTTATTAACAACAATAATCAATTAACAAGTTATAAGAATTAATAAAAATTATATCTAAAAATCGTAACAAATGTACGTTTTTCTGTTCGCGTTTAAAGAAACTGATGAAAGGATAATAAATATTGTTTCCTGCAGACAATTTTCTTCTACAGTGAAACAAAACTAAAAATTCTTTATTTCGCATTTGATTTGTTAAGAGCGTGTCATTTTCAGGCGGCCAATGAAATCCGAAGCCCTTGCAACGTCATATAGTTGCTTCTTTTTCAAGAACAAATGTTCTTCATTATCAAAATACTGCGCCTAGGATTCCAGTAAGACTGCAAAACTATAACCTTTTTTTTTCTTTTTTTTTTAACAATTCTCTGAAATATATCGTAAAAGATGGCTGGGATAAAATTTTGTCTGGAATGCTTAACTATTAAAAACTTTTATACTGTTGTGTAAGTATCGATTATTCCGGCAAGTTTGAATAATTTGATAAAGAACTGAAACCTAACAGTGGCTGATGACTACTTAAATCCTATACCGCAATGGTATTTTCTTAACTTGTAACGGGGTAGATTGCTTTTCATTTTTTCTTTAATAAATTTGTTGTAAAAAAATCAATTCAATATATTAGTACGTTCTAAATTGTCTTTATTTTCAAACCATCTATTTCACAGAGGAACTGTTACTTCAAAAGTTATCTTAAATCAAACACCCCTGAATCGTGACTTATCTCATTTCAGCGCATGAAGAAAGGGTTTTTATGAAGAAAGGGTTTCCCAGATAAAACTGCCTCTTGAACCAATTAGAACGGAGTCATTGGCAAAGATTTGGCTGATTTTGCAATTTAATAGTAAATTTTATTTTTAGATATTTTGCATTATGTCGAAATGCTGTAAACAGGCAAAATGACACATTGAAGTATGCTTGATGCTGTAATCAACAAAGAGCTAAGTGAATAGTGAAGGAAAGTTCTGAGTGATATTTTAGTGAATTGGCTTTAAAGTTCATACTCAAATATAATTTATATCTTACCTTGATTTCTCGTTCATAAGATTCAATACGGAATGAATTTAAAATTGAATATTTTTATGTAAATAAACAAATAAGTAGAAGTAAATAAGTCATTTCTTTATAGTTTAATAGTAAAAAAAATGTATCTCGAATTAATTAGAATGGTGTCTTTGGCAAATGTTGCAATTTAATAGAACATTTCATTTATAAATGATTTGTATTATATGGAGTGGATACAAACAGAAATAGGCTTGATATTCAATAATAAATTAAGAAACGAAGCTAAGAAGTGATTTAAGGGAAATTTAGCGAATTTCTGTGAATTAGCCATAAATTTAGCCCTTTGACAATAAACAAAAAAGATTATGCATTTTTATCTCTTATCAGTAAGTTTCAATGCGCAATTGATCTAAAAATAAATTTCATTTTCAGATAAATCGCATCATGTCTAGACATTAAAAACAAGTAAGAGATAAAATAGCATTGATGCTAATAGCATGCTTTGTGCTTTTTATTAAATGAAAAGCTAAGACGCTGAAAGATCATAATAATAATAATGATAATTCATAAGGAAATAAAGATTATGTATTGCCATTAATTCTTGTAAGTAAGCTTCAATACGCAATTAATTTAATAATAAATTATTAAGCATAATTATTATACATGCTTAATGCTTTATAATAAAAGAAGAGCTAAGTGGATAAAGGATCAAAGGGAAAATTTAGGGAATTTTGGGGAATTAGTTTAAAAATTTATAGTTAACAGCAGAAAGTAAAGGTATTATCCCTGCCTTTATTTCTTATTCATAAGCTTCTAATTGTCTATGAAAAACTAAAACTTATTCAAACTTTTTGCGACATTTCTTGGCCAATTACATTGCTATAAAAAGGAAGTATTGTTAAGATTACTCTTGAATGATTTGTTGCCGAATGCGCTTATGACATTCTTTCACACTGAAACTACTTAAATTGTTAGTTAGCATCTTTAGCGTCGCAGAGATCTAGGAAATTTAAACATTGGCTAAATATATTAATTATGTATGGTCAGATAAGGCTAAAATAAGATGATAATCGAGTAAATTTCCTTTTTTTTTTAAAAAATACCATCTTAGAACTTTCTTTTATTAAGTTAATTTGATGATCGAACATACTAAATAAGAGAGTCTACAACAACCAGATACGAGAAGAAAACTTTGCTTCAAATTTACTATTTATGATAAAATATTTCCTAAAACTTTATAACAAATTTTAACCTAAAGAAAATTTACCAGAGCGGTAGTAGTGTTACTCATAGAGACGCAAAACTTTACCAATACTAGATCCAGAAGTTCTCTTGTCTTCTGGATTGGGTTCAATATTACAACGTTACGGTGTTGAGCATTGGTAGTCGTTAACCCAATATAGGGTCGACTGTTCAACGATGGTTATAAAATAAAATAGCACCCAATTGTGGGTGATGGACCAGTATGACGATGTAGAATACAAGTTGGTAACGCGCTTTCTCTATATGTCAAACACGTATGTGGCCATCATATTTCTATATAGCCCAGAATTCGTCTGTAATAAAGGCATGCCATGTTTATCATTTATCAGACCACAGAATGTGCTCCGGTCTATGGTGCTCCGTAAAGGATAACAACAGCCTTGGTTGCCACGTTAGAGGTCCATGCTGCTGCTATCGTTGTGGAACTATTTGAGCACAAACTTGTCCTGCAAACTACTCCGTTTCCCTACTTGTGACTCGCAATGTAATTCGTATAACCATCTTGAATTCATTGATTCCATATTCCGTGGACAGTTAAGAGACCTCAGTTAATGCAAGTGAGAATAATGCTGTACAATAAACCGCAACTCTTATAGTCTAGTTATAATCTTTCCCCGATCAAAGTCATACACGTGCTGCTACGTATTCGCTTACACTGGACATTGAAGCAACTTTTTAGTCGAAAATAACTTTTAAAGCCTGTTTTAATGAAGAATGTCTACTTTTATATGTCGCCATTGTCGTCTGCATTACATGAATGAGCTGCACCATACCAGGTTTCATCTGTTATGCAAACTTTACGAGTGTAGCGTACCATCTTTCACTTTTGCAATTTTAATAGAAAGTACTGTAAAAAATTACAAATTTCTTTCTGTTTACTTTAAACACAAATAAATTATTTCAAAAAAACTAAATATTTTTCTCATAATTCAAATCCATGTGTGACTACAATCAAATGACAATTGTAATTTTTCAACCATTAACTTTGTTCCAAACACAAAATATCCCTAACAAACACATACCCCATACCCAATCGCAACAAGCATATCTTTTACATTCCACAGCAAACAAACAATCTGCATTTTCAACTATTCTCAATTGCATAAACTCAGTATAAAATAGCCGTCTCTACTACAGAGTTCTCCATTGCCCGTCATCTATGGTTTAAAAGACACTGTCTAGGGAAAAGTCGTTCTAAACTTGTTTTCTAAAATTTCGAATGCTGAGTAGACTTTTTTTCTCCCTTTGTATGCAAATAGACCACTCGTGTGCGTCTGCATCGATGAAATTTTTATGAAAAACACAACCCATAAAAGAAAATATAGGGAAATGGAATAAATAAAATAGCCTCTCAGGATTCGGTGTAAGAAGAAAAGGAGCCATAGCCAAAAGTAACTATGGAATAGATTCGCAGACATGAGGAGGAAAATGTTTACCATGATGTTGGTGAAAGTTTGGGGAGTATATCACTTATTTCTGAGTTGGCCAATGCTAGTGGAAGTAAATGTTGACAGATCTCTTTCTTTATTGTTAGTTCTTCACATATCGCTAATATCTCTGACTACTTACATATTTCGGTTCATTATTGGGGTAAGAATTTAGATATTAATATTATAGTACGAAGCATTGTTGAATAAATATTTGTAATAGATTCGATTGAAAATTGGTTTTTTTCTTTCAATTAAATAGAAAGTAGAGAAAATATTGGTTAAAATGAAACAATTACGTTCTAAGCTACCTAATGGAAGTAAGGGAAAAACTTACATTAAAGTAGCAATATTATCTTTGACTACCTTTATATTTCGGTTGATATTGGGATAAGAATTTGTCCGTGAATATTGTTGTATGAGGAAACTTTGTTGAAATATTTTAAAAAGATTTAATTTAAATTACTGTTTCTCCTTTCAAAATATATATAACAAAATATGGGTAAGGAGGAAGCATTTAAGTTCTGAGCTACCTAATAAAGATAGAATGAAAATTGTGACACTAACGTAGCAATAATGGCTTTGACTACTTATAAATTTCAGTTGGTTGTTGGAGTAGGAATTTGTCTATTAATATTGTAGCAAGATGAAACTTTGTTGAATAAATATTTATAAAAGATTTGATTTGAAGTTTCTCTTTCTCCTTTTAAAAAATGCATAATGAAATATGGGTAAGAAGAAAACAATTAAGTTCTGAGTTATCTAATGCAGGTAGAAAGAAAATAGTGACACTAATGTCGCAATAATAGCTTTAACTATTTATAAATCCTGGTTGATTATTGGAATAGAAAGTTGTTAACTAATATTGTAGTATGATGAAAATTTGTTGAATAAATATTTGTAATAGATTTGATTGAATGTTGCTTTTTTCTTTCAATTAAATAGAAAATGGGAAAAGTACTGGTCATAGTGAAACAATTACGTGCTAAGCTACCTAATGCAATTAGGGGGGAAAATGTGGCATTCACGTAACAGTATTACCTTTGACTACCTTTAAATTTCGGCTGATTATTGGTATAGGAATTTGCTTACGAATATTTTAGTATGATGAAACTTTGTTGAAATATTTATTGCAGATTTAATTTTAAATTACTGTTTCTCCTTTCAATGTATACAAATTAAGTATGGGTAAGAAGCAAACAAGTTCTGAGCAACCTATTGCAGGTAGAAAGAAAATTGTGACACTCTCTTAGCAATAATAGCGTTGACTATTTATAAATTTCGGTTGATTATTGGGGTAGGTAGTTGTTTACTAATATTGTAATATGATGAAACTTTGTTGAATAAATATTTATAAAAGATTTAATTTTAGTTAAATTCTCTCCTCTTAGAAAATATAAAATAAAATATGGGTAAGAAGGAAACAATTAAGTTTCGAACTATCTAATGCAAGTATTAAAAAAAATTGTGATAATAATGTAGCAATAATATTTTTGACTACATATAAATTTTGGTTGATTATTGGGGTAAGAATTTGTCAATTAACATTGCAGTATGATGAAATTTAGTTGAATAAATATTTATAGGTGATTTGATTTAAATTTGTTTTCTTCCAATGAAAAATTGAGAAATAAAATATGGGTCAGAATAAAAACAATTAAGTCCGGAAATACCTAATGCATGCAAGTAGGAAAAAAAATGGTGAAATAGTTGAAATTGAAACATTTGTAATTATATAAATCTTAAAAAATATAATTCGATTCAAAATTTTCAAGAAATTTTATTTTAGATTAAGAAAATTAATGTTTTAATTTATATCATGTCAGATTTTTTTTTTATTATTATTATTATTTTTCACTTAATTTATAAATTTTGTGTTTTAAATAATCTGGTATCAACGTTGCTTGAGAACATCATTTTATTTTTCCTGCATTTCTTTTACAATAATTCAATGTTTAAAAAAAAAAAAAATTTGCGGCATATCTGGCACAGTACAATGAATAACTAAACAAAAACTTTCTTGAAAGAGTGAATAGAGTTAATCTATTAGACTAACTGAATTGGGATTGTTGTTAAAAATCATTCATAGATGGCAGTGCAATACTGTTAAGACAAAAACGTGCATTCAATATCATTTAGTGTGATTCTCTGTATTATTTGATGTTATCAGGTAAAGCGGCATAAAGGGCTACAGTTTTTCGAACCAACAAATTATTTATTAGGAGAGGGTACATAATTTTCAAAACATTTTAAATAATGAATGCTTTTATATATTAATTCTTTTTTTTCTTTTTGTGTGTGTTGTATTGTATAGAAAGATTTGAAAAAAATCTCACAATTATGAAACATTTTAAATTTTTCTAAAAATTTTATGTTTCGATTTTTAAAAAAGCTTAAAAATATCGTTTTTTAATTTCCTATTTTTTAATTTATTTTGAAGATAAATATCCATACTTTAATTTGTTTTCAGTATTGTTATTAAACATTGGAAAATATTAAAAAAATTTATGAAGCAATAAATGTATTTTTTATTATTATATAACTTCCTTAAAAGCATATAAAAGAATATCTAAAAGAATTCTATGAAAAAAATTAAAATAAGTTAAAATAAAGTACAGTGGGTGATCGGTTAACGAACTGATCGGTTAACGAACAAATCGGTTAACGAACACTTTCACGAAAGATTTTTGTGTTCGGTTAACGAACACATATTCGGATAACGAACACTTTCAAGAAAGATTTTTTGTGTTCGGACATCGAACACATATTCGGATAATGAACAAAACGAATTCTAACGAACACTTCTCGGCCTGAAAAAAAGTACTATTAAACGTTTGTTATCATTTTGCACACAAAATAAGATATTTAAAGCATGCTTAGTACTGATAATAACTAAGTGAAATTATAATATTATTATTATAAAGCTTAAAACACTTCTCGGTTACCACTCTGAGAATCCCAGAGCATTAAAAAAAAATTCCATAATTAATAACAAACTGCCAGCAATTTGGATATCGAATCAGAGGGCATGGGTCAAGCAGTATCCTTTCAAAGAATGGCTATTTGAAGTTTGTCCGAGCATCAAGGACTACCTTGATGCCAATGACTTGCCGTTGAAAGCACTGCTGCTATTGGACAATGCACCAGGACATCCAAAGGATCTTGAAGATAATTTGTTGACAGACTTTCCCTGGCTGACAGTTCAGTTTTCACCTCCGAATACGACTTCGCTGATTCAGCCGATGGATCAGGAAGTTATTGCGGCTTTCAAGAACACTCGCGCGCTGTTTCGTCGGTGTTTTGAAGCAAGCCAATTCTCCTCAACAATGACTTCAAAAAAGTTTAGGAAAGAAAAATTTGACATTCTTGAAGCTATTCGTATCATTCAAAAGGCGTGGTCAGAAGTAACACAGCGACAGTTGATTTCTGCTTGGCGGAAGCTGTGTCCATCTTTCGTTTAAAGTGACGGAGATGATCAGGGAGACACCCCTGAAATTATGGATAAAATTTTGACAACTGCTATAGATCTGGAATTGGAGATGAACGAGGATGACATAGAAGAGCTCATAATGGGACATGTAGATTAACTGACGACTGAAGAATTCCAAGAAATTTTGAATGAAGAACACCAAGAAACACAGCGAAATGTGTCTCCTTCTGAACAAAAGGAAGACGAAAGAGCATACCAATGCCGACATCTGCCGTTAAAGATCTTTTGAAAAAGTGGGAAGATGTCAGAGCAATGGTCTTAGAATGGCACCCAAACTAAGCTGATGTCAGTAGGGTTGGGGATTTTTACAACGACAATGCTATTAATTACTTCCGTATAATCTTGAAAGAGACAGAAAAGCAATCGACATTGGACATGTTCTTCAACGCCCCATAAGCAAAAAATGAAAAGGACTAGCTGATTAATATGCAAGACTATATGTATGTATTATTTTTTAAAAAACTTAATAAGAAATTATACATTTTTTTAAATTTAATTTTTAGGGTCTCCAGAACGAATTAATCGATTTCACATAGAAGTCTATGGTGAATCGATGATCGGTTAACGAACAATTCGGATAGCGAACATAGTCTTGGAACGGATTATGTTCGTTAACCGATCACCCACTGTATCTATAATGCAATTACATATTTCGTAATTTATAGGGTTAAAATAGGATGAATAGGTAATAAATTTGAAGAGAGAAAAATGAAGTAAAAAGCATAAAACGAATTTTTTTTAAATTGTCAAACTATTATTGTCCCCAAGTATGCTCAATTTGGAGGAATAAGTATTAAAAGCATGGTGGTAAAGTATTGTGATAAGTACTGTGTTAACAGGCATCTAATTTACAAAGTAGTTAAAATTCGAATGACGACATTCAGAGACTAGTTTTCGGTCCTATTGGACGAATTTAGATAAAACTTCAAAAAATTTTTATATAGGATATAAGGTTGAGGTCCCTCTCCCTAAGAAATAGTTTGAAGTTAGCCATTCGGGAGTGGTATAATACAGTACGAAGAAAGCAGCTGGCAATTCAAAGAATAACAGATTTGATGGAAATAAGCAGGTTTTGATGGAAATAACCTGCATTTGCGTTACACGAAAAAAAAACCTGTAAACCTCCCATGGTTAGCACGGGCAAGGGGACTGTAACCCATGATCCGTCTACCACTGAGAGTATTTTACGACAGCACTGTTGTTGGTGAGATCCGGGTGCAAAATTTTTCACTGAGATTCGAACCTGGGTCACCTCATTGGGAGGCAAGGGCTCTATTCCCATCGCTGCTCTTGTCAGTTCAATTATAACCATCTTGTACTAATCTAGATATTCGAAGGAAAGTCGTGGAAGCAATTCTCGAATTTCAATGTTTACAATCCTTTATAATCAACTGCGTGAGCCCGGAAAGTGTCAAAAGTAATTTTCTTGAAACTGCATTTCAGGTGTCAGCAGGACTGACTTTAGCAACCAATTAAATATTGTAGTTTTCATAAATCACTGTTTTTACATTTTTTCCTGGTGCTAGGGTAAATAATTAAAAATTCTACTTGCATTAAATATTTAGATTTCGGCTTATTCGAAACAATCATGAAATAAAGTCAACTTCCTTATATGTGAATTAATGCTTTCGAATTGTTATTTTTTTAACCTCAATTACCTGTGCAACTACCAAAACTGTCTCTCTGTTAAAAACTCTAGACAATTGCTTTAGCGCGAAACATTAAAATATGAAAAAATTTGAATAAACAAACATTTTTTTCTTACTTCATTGTGTTTGAGTGACGCATAGCTTGAAGCATCATATTTTTTTTCCTATTTGATATTATATTGAAATATCATGGTGATTTTTTGAACGTTTTAATATATCATGACAAAATATCTTGCTGGGATAGATATTATTTTGAATTTTGAGCAGTATAGCCGCAATCGGCTCAGGGGCCGTTAAACTATATTTCCAGCCTAATCTAGTGTCTTGAATTGAATTAGATGGGTAATGGCTTAAATTCTCCCATTTCATTTTTGTATTTTTATTTAACCAAAGGACCCAGTGGCATACATTACACTATATGTGGTTATACATTTTATGATTAATAATATTCTGATAAGCTTTTTCCGATTGCCCGATATAGTTCAATTGAAGAAAAATATCAATAGATAGGTAAATAAATAAAAAAAATTTAAGGCAGCAACTAAAATAACGTAAATGGTTCCCAGCATTTCTGAGTTTTCCTCTGCAACCAGAAAGAGATTAACTTAGCCAAAAAAAGAAAACTATATTTACAATACCATTGGGAATTGAAGCCTAAATCGAGTAATTTTAGCAAAAAAAGAACTCCATTCTGTAAAGAATATAAAATCAGGAACTTAATAAGAAACATAAATCCCCGCAACCCATACTAAAGCTCTTTTTATTTTATTCCTAAACCATCTCACAGTTCTTTGTTTTTAACAAAGGAGAGAACATTAATGCTTATCTTTAAATTAAAGAAGTTAAGATACACAGGGGTGGATAAATGATACAGAAAAAAAAATCTTTCAGCTTTAGCTTTAAGAGAAAGCACTCCGGCTGATTTCTGGGTGAAAAAGCCATGGCTAAAAAGAAACGGGAGAACTGCAATAAATAATTGTCCCCCAGGGCTTATGGAGAACAAAACAGCCTAAGTATTATCTCTAATCCCAGATTCATTCGGTTGAACAGAAAAAAACAGTCACAAAAACATCAAGTTATAATACTACGAAGGATGTTTAAAAAAAAACTGTGGTACTAAAACAATAGGGTATATCGCTTGTCAAAAACCACCACTTCTAGTACTAATCCTTTGTCCCTGGAGCTTCAGTGTAAACTAGAACAATAAAGTAATGAGAAAAATCATAAAGCATGAAAACTGGATTTTTTTTTTTCCTTTTTTGCTCCATCCCTTTTTTTTCCAGATATTTTTTGTGCCTTATTTTCCGAGTTTTTCTTTTTTTTCCTCTCTTGTGGACAAACGAGAAAATTTATACATCAAAATTATTTTTTATTATTCTCGTTTTTATTTAAAAGAAAACAAATCATAGAAAAAGTTGTAATCTTTAATTAGATTTCGTCAGGGAAGAATGATTATTTTTCCTGTTTATAAATCTGCTCTTTAAAAAAAAATGGAGGAAAAAAAAGAAGATATAAGCGAAAGAGCAATGATTTTTTCTGTTTGTTAGAAAATTGAGGTTAATAATTATAAAGTAAGTTAAACTTACTCGGAATAATTATTACATAGTAATCAAATTGGTGCTTGTTTAATTATTAATTCGGCAATGTAGCAAAATTTTAAAACAGCAAGAAATCTTAGAAATTTTCCAAATAAGTATGCCGCTAAGATTTGTTGTCTAATAAGCAAAGATTAAAAACTTGTAGTCGACTGCTTTAAATCAGACTCCGGACTTTCTTCAAAGCTTGACTCTACACGAAGAGAAAAATTCTGATAAAACTACGGTACTGTAAGTGACATTTCTGGTAAAAAATATATATAATTTCGCCTTATAAAAATAAAATGTAAGGTTTAAAAACCATTCATTTGATAATTTATCCATTCATATGGTAACGGTTTTCCGAAAATTCCCGTTTTTTAAAATTATAGCTCTTACGGCCAGACATTTAGTAAAAAATATATAACTTAAAAGTAAATTTAATAGAACAAATGTTTTTTATACCATGCTCTAAGGTATCGTGATGAAATTGCCAAATGCTTCGACATTTATAAAGTTTTAGACAACTAGTAAATATTTGGTAAAAAAAAATACAAAACATAAAAGTAAATTTAACGGAATAAATGTTTTTTATACCATGCTCTAATGTATCATAATAAAGTTAATGAATTTTATCATGCGTAATATATTCATATTTTATAGTTAATTTCACCAAAATCATTACCTAAGTGCTTCGGTTAAAATTACCGAGATTTTTGGTGTTCTTATAGAGCCAGAAACAAGGTAAATTTTACCATATTCTGATAGTTTTTACCATATCTCTTCTCTGAGTGTAACTCTAACTTATTTCGATTACAATTGCCACATACACATTAATTAATTTTATGTTATAAATTATAAATTTATATTTTTTATGAGCATAACGGCAAAATGCTCTTTACTTAAAATTAATTGCATCATAAAAGTTAAGAAATAAATTTTAAAAAATATATTTGTACGAAATGATGAAATTGTACAAAAATTTTAATAGAAAAATACTCTCATTTGCACACATATAATAGTCTTAGGACATAAAAAATGGTCAGTGAATATTAATTATTTAGTTTTTAAAGAAAAAAAATTGAAATAATTGTCATAATATTTAAAGGAGTAACATCTCTGATTTCATAATTATTAATATTTGCTTGAATAGTTTCAAAAAGATTGAAGTCTTTTTTTTCTTTACTTTTAATCTACATGACCTAACCTTTAACTAAATAGTTCAGCAAATGTTTCCAACTCTTGCAAAATTTTCTTCCCCCCTAAAACTCTGCAGATTAGGATCGGGCTCGAAGCTGTTAATCAGCAGTCTATTCTAACACGCATGAAGCTCTTTTTTCCTCTTCAGTTTGCAGAATGGTGTTGTTGTTTTTTACTTTGGATTCAAAGCACCATCAGTATTAACCTAGCTTTAAGACTTAAAATTTTACAAATTATCATTATATACTATTTTGTAGTTAAAAAATATCTAACGCAATGGCAAAAAAGGACATAAATTTATATTTTTGGTAAAATTGTAAAGTTATTACTGTGTTAAAATCATATAAGAAGTCAATGAGTTTGTACCAAAAAAAAAAAAACAAGATCAACGAAAAAAGTGCTTTAAACTTCAATAAACGCCTTCACCTTTTTCTTCTATCCAGCTATTGATAAAGTTAGAGTACAGCACGTTAAAGTAGGGAGAGGAGGAATTTCATCATTCGTTCTGAGATATAGTTTTTATTACCAAGTAATGGATAACGACAGTTGGATTTCGAAATTAATTTTACCTAAGACTATTTTATTTGGTTTGACAAAAAAAAAAAGAAAAGACAAAAAAGAAGCTTTCCTGAAATTCAAGCGAGGTCCGAATTTTCCACAATTTGTGTAATAAAATGAAAGAAAACGCAAAACAATAAAACAGCTGACAGCTCAGAGTTTTGCAATATGAGAGAACAATGTGGTTTCAGTGCTTAGCAATATTTTGATAAATATTAACTCATTTCTTAGTGATGTTTTTTCCTGTTTTATAGTCGAACTTGATTGTCCAGACCATGTAAATGATGCACAACTTTTATTATTTATTGAAAGGAATGATTAATGCCAATTGTTAATGTCAAACGTCCATGCCTCCATGCCACGAAAAAAACAAATTAGCACTGTACAAACAAAATTCGGCCAAATTTTCTGAAACGGCTGTTGTTGCTTCCAATGAAACTTGTCAGCCTTTGGCCGTCTGAAAATTCAATCAGAAAGGTGAGCCTTTTGTTTGACAAGAGAGCACCGCAAGGGTGAATGTACGTCTTAGCTCAGGAACCCACGGATACATAGAAGCACTACTCATTCGTTAGGCCACTTACTTAATTTATGCATAAATCTGAAAGGGAATGTAATTTTCTGCATATCCCTCTACCCATGGTGACACTCAGCGACCGACCGCAAGAAATTTGATTCCACAAATTTTACGAGCAACTATACGTATTCCTTGGTGGGATCAAGAGCAGTAGGCCCCTCCGAACCGCAGTTCGATTCTCTAATTACTTAATTACTTGGCCACCACGACCCAGACTGTATTATTTACCATGGGGCCATTTATCCGAATTGCTATTCCATTCATAATTGTACACTATACTATTTTTAAATCAATTAACAAATTGTAATATTTGAAACTGAAAACCTGCGTTTTCAATCAAAATTACATTTTCCATGTAATGCTAAAATATAGAACGCATGAATTAAATAGAGAGAAAAGTTATGGCAGGATTATTGTTCGAAATTTCTAATAGGGATTGTACAATTTTAAAAACTATGCAACTCCTAATTTTAGCTGCACAATATTTCCTTTCCAATTGGATGACAGTGATGTAAATCATCAGCATTCGAAATTCAATGCATATCTAATCCCTTTTTCGAAAAATAGAGCTGCATCGAAGTTTAAAACAAATTCCCTGCATTATATTGTTCGAGCGTTGGATAATAATCCTGCCTGGTTATAATCGATCGCAACATTCAACTATTTCGAGATTTTCATCAGGAGTACTTCTATTGTCACGAAGAGTGATGATTTTGGGGAATGAAAAGAGTCCTAGAGGGCTCTTTGAGTCTTAAAACGAAATATGCTATCGTCTTTCTACAAATATCGGGGGCAAGTGTTCTACAGCAAAAGAGAAACTCATTACAGACATACATTGGGGGGGAAAGGGTGTCTGTTGACATTTCGAATCCGTTTGTAGAGATGGGGGTGTAGGAGAGGAGTTTGGTTGGACAGCTATTCTGGCGGTAAACATCAGGGCTGTGTGTATGTGTGTACACAGACTTCTGCGAACTGTGTGTACATATTGAGTGTGTATGTGTGTGGAGGACCTTCCTTTTGTGAAGGCTTAAACAAACAATGGTCACCCAACGGTAAGGGGGGTAGTCAACATCAACTTTAACCCCCCGTTCTTCAGGCCATTTGTTCTGTATAAACAAAAGGATAGACCTGTGACAAACCTTTTGCGGAGGAAATTGGCGGGGTGGTTCGAATATTGCGGTAGAACAATCGTATGAATCGTATTGTATTATACTCAAGAGGATATATCTTTGAAATGGAGTAGTTCCTGTTTTCTATAATTAGAGATTTCGTGGAAAATATTACCAGAGATTTGTTATATAGTTAAAGATAGTTAGAATTGTTAATGCAGTTTCACATCAATACTATATATGCATTAATAATATATTTTCCACTGATTATAATATTTTATACAGCATTGCTAATTGTTTTAAAACGATGTTTTTTAACGGTAGACAGAACAAAGAAATAATTTTATTGTTTTCTGAAGTCAGTTACTTAAAATATTAAAATAAATTATAGCACCTCTTACAATATTTTTCGGGAATTAAAAAATTTCTTATAACAAAGTATTTAACCTCAAATGGTGAAAAAACGCCTTAAAAATAAAAAAAAATTGTCCCACTGACTTTTAAAGCGAACAATAAAATAACGAATAACAATATTTATCTATGTATGAATACAATTTTTTATAAAAAAAAAATTTCCTATCACACATCCATAATTTATTCCTATCAAATGTTAAATAAAAAAAATCAAAAGTAGACATCACTTTAACAGAACCAATTCGTGTTTAATTTAAATTTCAACCAATCTGTCATTTTTAGAAAGTCAAAGACATCTTACACACAGCTTAGAATTTAATTGATATTTCAACAAGTTCATCATTTTTAAATTTAAAGCCCCGGATTTGACTTACATCCCAACCAGTACACTATTTTTAGTACACAGCTTCAGATTTAATCTATATTTCAACCAGTACCATTTGTTAGAAAATTTATGATAATACACAGCTTCAGATTTAATTTAATTTCAAGTAGTGCCATTTTAGAAAGTTTATGATTGTACATAGCTTCAGATATAATTTATATTCCAATTAGCACCATTTTTGTATAATTAATAATCGCACACAGCTTTAAATTTAGTTTATATTCCAGCCAGTTCTACTTTTGGGAAGTTTATGATAGTAAACAGCTTCAAATTGCATTTGTATCTCAAACAGCACAACTTTTTTTAGAAATTTTCTGGTAGCGTATAGCTTCAAGTTCAGTTTAAATTCCAGCCAGTTCTCGATTTTGAGAAAGTTTTTTGTTGTTTGTAAGAGTGCATTTTTTTGATAGTTCCGATAGTGACTCCAATATTTTGTTATTTAATACTAATCTGTTGTTTTTTTTAACTTAAATGCTTAAAATAAGCTTAGCTGTACCAAAATTGACAACCTAGCAACAGTTTAATTATTTTTTATAGTTAAACACAGCCAAGTGGAGGAAAAATAGCATTTTTAAAATACAATTTTAAAAAACTTGAAAATCTGCAAAAAGGAAAAAATAAGGAAGGAAACTAAGCAAAAAATGGAAGAAAGCGGGAAATTTGCGAAAGGTACACTATAGTATTCATATTTCTAAGTTTTGGGGCCACTATTTATACATCATATACTCCATTACAGATTTTGCACAACAAATTTTCCTAAGAGAATATTTTTCCTGCGTTAAAGGTAAAATTTTACATACACGATTCACTTCCAAACAATAATTTTTCAACTTTGCACGTATTTGCAGTTATTTATATCGTAAAAAAACAGTATTCAGCAGTGAAATTTATTTAATTTACATAATTAATTATTGATAAATTTTTCAATATGAATGGAAAAAAAAACTTTTAAACTTTAGTTTTTGCATTTTAGTACAAATATAATTCTGATAATCAAACATATTTATAACAGAAACTATCAGACTGCTTTTTTATCAAAAAATAACGAAACATATTTCTGCTTGTAATTAGAGCATCAGAAAAATATATATATAAAGGACACTGGTGTCCATCTGCGTTAAGGGCTTAAGTTATTTGCCTATTAAAAAATCCTGACTATACTATATGTTTGCTGTTATTGTTGTTGTAGTTCATTTACGTTGCACTAGAGCTGCACAATGGGCTATTGGCGACGGTCTGGGAAACATCTCTGAGGTAATCCGAAGGTTTGCCGTCAAAACTTTGACCCTCTGCAGAGGGGATGGCACCTCCGATTCGGTAGCCCGACGATCTACCTGAGAAGTAGAGTAATTTACGTTATAACAGTTTAGAGAAGGATTTATACCACATACCCTCGGACTTTTCTCAGACTGATCCAAGCAGTCACCCATCCGAAAACTGACCTCAGCCAGTGATGCTTGTCTTCAGTGATCAGCTGGGAACTGTGTCTTAACGATCAGGCCAATGAGGGACAACTATATGTATGATAGCATATATAGTTAAAAATTAAAGCTTTGATTCGAGTTTAATGAACATATTAATGATTATTTCTTTTAATTATTATTTGGGGAGAAATTTAAAATCTGTGCTTCTGAACAATTTTAAAATGTGGAATTTCATTTTATTTTCTTCAATTGTTCTTCACGAATCCAAAACCAAAACGATATCCATTTTAAAAATCTAAAGCGTTCCATGTGCAGACAATGATCAACCCCTTTTCTTCCTGAAAACTCCTTTTTCGTTTTATACTCCCCATCTGTAGGTCGCAGATCCAAACGATGTTTAAATCATCTAGACTTACTAAACGTATCTGTTATTCCCGAATTCGGGCAAACATCAGAGCCCCCTGGTGGCTGGTGGGAGCTTTTAATCCGAAAGGTACCAACCATGTCTTTATAATATAGGGGTAAATATTGAGACCCGAGAGCCAATTGCAATGAAAGGAAAGGGGGTGAGGGAGGAGAGAAGCAAAGACATTATGTTGACAGAGTAATTATTGTCGGACTGCAATCGAAGAAACATTTTTCTATTTCTGTTTTTTTTTTCTATCAGAAAATGAATTGAATTAAGATTAAATGTGAAGTGTTTGGTCTGCGAAATGAAATTGGAAAAGCTCTCTAATGTAATAGATTGTGAGAAGATGCTTCTTGTATTTTGTTACAAGTACGAGACAATTGTTTTTTCGTCTCTTTCGATTGTTGTTAAAACGCGTATTTTTTAACTTTAATTTAAAAGCATGTACCCATTTTCCACTTTAATTTCCGGTAAAAATTAATTATCATTAAAGTGGTTGTTGTAAAATTTGGTCGAATAATTTGTACCTAGCCTTAGGTTATCTAGTGTATTTCTGATCAATTATTCTTTTCTAATATTTCCTTAATATTAAAAAAAATCTAACTCTTGCTTCTCACCAGGACTCTTTCTATCAAATCATAAATTTCTACTAATTCACTGCTATTTAACAATCTAGTTCTTATACGTTTTCCGGTGTCTTTCAATTAATTTAATCATTTCTAATAATTCCTTAATATGAAATAATTGCCTCTAATACGTCATCATGCGTCTTTCAATTAAATCTTAAATTTCTAATAATTCATCGCGATTTACCCATCTAGCTGCTATATGTTATCAGGTGCCTTTCTATAAAATCATAAATATCTACTAATTCACTGGTATTTAACAATTCAGATCTTGTACGTCATCAGGTTTCTTTCAATTAAATCATACATCTCTATTATATCCTGTTATTTAACAATCGAACTATTATACGTCATCGGGTGTTTTTTTATGATTCTATTTATTCGCTGATATTTAATAGTTTAGCTAATATGCTTCATCAAGTATTTTTTAATAAATCATACATCTCTTTTAATTCCTGATTTTTAACAATCTAACTATTATACGTCATCGGGTGTTTTGTCATGATTCTATTTATTCGCTGCTATTTAACAGTCTAGCTCATATGCGTCATCAGGTATCTTTTTATTAAATCATACATCTCTTTTAATTCCTGCTTTTTAACAATCTAACTCTTATACGTCATCGGGTGTTTTTCAAGATTCTATTTATTCCCTGCTATTTAACAGTCTAGCTCCTATGCTTCATCAGGCATTTTTTAATAAATCATACATCTCTTTTAATTCCTGCTTTTTAACAATCTAACTCTTATACGTCATGGGGTCTAACTCTTATACGTCAATTAAGTCAAATGTTTCTAATAATTTATTGCTATTTAACAACTTATTTAATTTACGCCATGAGGCGCTTTTCCATTAAATCATGTATTTTTAGTAATTCATTACAATTTAGTAATGAAACTCCTATACGTCATATTAAATCATGTTTTTAATATTTATTGCAATTAGACAATCTAGCTGTTATACATCATCGAGTCTTTCTTATCTAAAAACGTTTATTTTTAATAATTCTTTGTGATTTCGATCTAGATCATATACAACTTTGGTCTCTCGATACAGTAAAATTCGATCTCAAGAAAAGGCATAGTATTACCGAATGAAATAATTCATCACTTCCCCTTTTCTCATCCAATCACCAAAAATAGAACTAACAATAAGCAAAAATAAGTAGGGGAAAAAAAGGAAGAAGCTTATCGAGGAATCTATACGATTAATAATAAAACCTCCAAATCGTCGTCACCGAGCAGTAATCGTTACACTGAGAGAAAAAAAAGGGACGAAAAAAAAGAACATCAAGAATGGAATGAAAAGAGATGTAGTAAAAAAAAAGAAGAAGCCCGAGAGCAACATAGTCCATCCGGGTCACGTGCCGTACGGGATGCTATTCTCCACAAACACTCAAACATACAGACACAATCCGCCCAAGGCTAAGATTCGGGGTGGGATAGATTGCAAGGAGGGGGGAAAGCAATCGGTACAACTGAGTTGTATTCGTTCTATATTCTTTTTTTTTTTTTATCTTATTCGGGATGTGTATGTAGAATGAGAAGTGAGAGTCACTTCCATCCTACTTACAGGATTATAGTCCGGAGCACTGGAAGGTGTGGTGGGGGTGGACTGTAATCCTCTTTAGCATCCCTTCCCCTCGGGAAGATTTCTGTACCCACCCTTTTTCTCATACGTTTTGTGATATACTTTGGACGCGGGGACTAAGCTAATATTAAAAGATAATACTAATAAAACATCTAATTCCAAATAAATACTGAATTTTTTTTTTTTATGGATGGGAGAAGTAATCACCAATTTAGTTGAGGAGTTTGATGAGAAGATGTTTTAAGCAACGTATTAAAAAATTTAAATGTCGTAGGTTTTAGAATTTTTTTACTTAATCCCAATGTAGAATATTTTATAACTGTCGAATGGCCTCCCGTGCGCATATTCTGACTTGTTTGGGGTTCAGTAAAGATCAGGTCCTGCGAGACTCCAATCTTTTTATGGACTTTTTTAGAGGTGTTCGGATTCATGGGAGTAGTCTAGCGCCACTAGACGATTCCGAGATTAGCAACAACAACATAACTGTCGTTGAAAAGCCGACCTAATTTAGGGTTTACTACTATGTTCACCTCCGTAACCTAATAATTTTAAGCCCAATTCAGAAGACAAGGGAGCACCTGGATTAAGTATTGGGAAAAATTCGCTTTCGTGCAGGACTTTTTGATGGAACTAACCCACATTTGCGTTGCATGATGAAGAGAACCGTGAAGACCTCCCACGATTAGCCTGTCTGCAAGGGGACTCTAACCCATGATTCCGTCTGCCACTGAGGATATTTTACGTCAGCACTGCCGTCGGTGCGAGAAGGATGCGAAATTCTTATCTACCAGTCATCGCTGAGATTCGAACTCGGTTCAACTGATTGGAATTCGAACGCTCCATTACCTGAGCCACCACGGCTCAAAGGTAGAATATTACTTTATCATATCAAATCGTGAATTTAACTAGCAAACGATGAGTACAGCAATCTGTTTTATTCTAAGGAAGATCATTAAATGTCACCTAGTTTTTAAAAAATAAAAATGTCGCCTGTTAAAAAGTCACCTACTCCTTCATCGCGTGATTTTATATTAGTTTTGAATTTCGTATTTAACACACTTCCAGTATTTATTTCTTTTTTTAATATTTAAATAGCTTTTGAAGTATTACTTAAAAACGGGAATCTTAATATTAAGGAAATTAAAATGTAATCACTTAATCTTTGTTATTTCCATTTTTGAACCACAAAAAGAAATAACCATAAAAACAGTCTTTTAATAATTTATTCGAAGATTATTTTCATTATAAAATCTTTAATCTTTGATGCAATTTGAGCTCAGGGATTAGAATAAAACATAAAACTTATAACACACCGAGTTCACTTTTTATACTAAAAGATTTAAATAAAATTTCTTCTTTTTTAACATCAAATTGCACGTTACTTCACTCTGAAAAATGATATAATAATGCTTTTTCGAAAAAAATGTTTACTAAGAGAAATTAGCGTAAGCAGTTTGACATACTTGAAAAGTGCGAGTGTGCAAAATGTGGTTTTCGTTGTCTCTATCAAAAACCGTTACACTTTTATAGTGCAAGAAAACGTTATATTTGCATATTGCATGGAAAACTTGTATAACATTTTTTGACACATTTTTAAAGTGTGGCCTTTTGATACAATTGTCAAGACATGCGTGGCACATAACTTTTCACACATTTGTTAACTTTTTGAGATGTTCTTAAAATGTTAACTTTTGACGCAATGGTGATACATAACTTTTGACACTTTCAGAAAGTGAGAGTGTGAAAAACGTGTTTTTTCTTTGTCGCAAGCAGAAAGCATTACATTTTATAATGCACGAAAAGCGTTATATTTGTATATTGCATGGAAAACATCAAGCTTGCATAACTTTTGACGCATTAAAGTGTGACCCTTCGACACATTCGTTAATACATTTGTGACAAATTACTTTTGACACATTCGTCAACTTTTTGATGCATTCTTAAAATATAAACTTTTGACACATTCGTGAAACATAACTTTTCTTTTCACACATTCGTTAACTTTTTAACACATTCGAAAAGTGTCCGGGTGCAAAACAAGTTTTTTCTTTGCTGCCATCAGAAAACATTGCACTTCTATAAAGCACAGAAAACGTTACATTTGTATATTGCATGGAAAACATTAAACTGGCATAACTTTGGACACATTAAAATATGACTTTTTGACAAATTTGTAAGACATTCCTGACTCATAACTTTTGACACATTCTTAAAACGCGTGTGTTTTCTTCGTTGAAATCAGAAAGTATTAAATTTATATTATACACGGAAAGCGATACATTTAAATTTCCACAAAACAACACACTTTCAAAATAACTTTTGACACAGTTATAAAGTAAGACTTTTTGACACATTCGTTAACTTTTTGGCACACTCTTAAAATGTGAACTTTTGATACATTCTTTACACATAACTTTTGACACATTCATGATACAAGACTTTTGGCACATTAGTGATACATAACATTTGACACATTCGTGATACATGACTAATACATTAGTGATAAATAACTTTTGACGCATTCATTAACACATTCGTAACACATAACTTTCGATGCATTCGTTAATTTTATGACACATTTGTGATGCATAAGTTTTGACACATTCGAAAAGTGGGAGTGTGCAAAACGTTATATATTACTATTTTATAATGCACGGAAAACCTTACATGTGTATATTGCTTGGAAAGCAATACACTTGTATAATGAAACGAAAGCACTAAAGTTGTATTGGTGAATATTTCCCCGATTGCATTTACCTCCCATACTCTAAAGGTCAAGAATACAAATCAGTCGAAAAAGTTCCATATTGTAGTATTTTTGGAAAAATCATCTCACATTCTATGTATATGTGTGCTCAAATTTGCTATAATGTATATAGCAAATTTGAGCACACACACAAAATTTTTAAAAAAAAGACATTTTTAATACTCGAATAGAATAAGGATTATTTTAAACATGCGTACTTTGTTTTGTTTAAGCTCTGAATGAAAATCAACTTATAACTGTTTTTAATTCTTAGAAAGCTGTAAATCGAATCTTAAAACATAATGAATTTTCTAAATTATTAGCGTTTTCGAAAGAAATCTCTCATGAATTACAGCTAATTAAAGAATACACAAAAAACTTGTTAAAAATTATAGCTTTAATGCTCGTATAAATCAAGATATTGCAGTAGAATTTTACTGATTTAAACTTGTATGAACTTTTAAATAATAACAATTCATAATTAATTATTCTATTTTGTTATATAACTTTTAAAAGCTCTTAAGACAACTTTAGATTTTTTTTACACTTTTAAAGTCTGAAAAATGAACGACAAGAAAAAAAACTTGCATGGGAGCTTAAAACAATCTTTTCATAACAAAAAGATTAATCGATAAGTTTTAATGCTCGCACATTTTTTTTTCTAAGACAAAAACTGTGGAATAATTATTTCCTTTATTTTGGCTTACGATGGAAAAAGACAAAAAAAAAATTTTTCTTTTAAGCTCTTTTGTTGAACAATAACAAGTTGGGTATTAATCATCAACACAAAAAAAAGCATACTGAGGGGATGGGATAGATAATTTTTTTCGAAATAAACTCCTTTTTTTTTCTTTTCGCTTTCTCAGCCCAGCCAATCATATTCACTCATTTTATCGCGTCAAGCTATTGATTCGAACGAGTATTGTCACACTTTTCGTTCCTGTAGTTTCCTCTCATTAGTCGATGCGACCGGAATTATTTAATGCGTGGGAGTTGAGGGGGTGGATTCGATAGAAAAAAAACTGATGAAATAGCCTTAAAGATGAGGGTGCAAAAAAATAGGGATAGAAAAAAAATTCCATGGGAAGAGTGGGGAAGCTAAAATCAACTGAAAACGACGCTGGTCGAAGGCGATAGCTTAAATATGATTACAAAAAATTTGCTAATAGGAGAGTGCGTTTTTTTTATCTCCTGTTTTTTTCTGTTTTTATCATTTTCTGTTAATAGGCAAAAAGAGTAATAACTGGGGACTAAAGATAAGGTTCTTTTGTTTAAATAGCGCTACCCAGCCCCACTTTACTCTCTTTTTAATAAAAAAAAAGAGTACAAAAACTTTTTTAATCGCCACTATTCGGCATTTTTAATCTCTTCTGCCCATCAGGCTTCTAGGAAAGAAAAAAAAAACGATTTTTTTAAATAGCTTCACGCATTCGTTCTTTACTTTTTCTTTCATTTTCTAATTTTTGTTCCGTTTCCCGTCTCTAGTCATTTTTTTGTGCAAAAAAAAAATTATTTTTTTAATCTTTATAGAATTTTTTTTTCTTCATTTACATAGCAGATAATGGAAAGCCATTTGTAAGAGCGAGTTTATCGGCGTGTAAGGACCCTCATTATAAAGCTCTAATGCTGCTTCTATGAGAAGAAGGAGGAAAAAAATAAGTATTACGGCCTGATCACGTTTGGTATTTGTAACTGGAAAAAAAAAGGTCTCAAAACAGTGGTGTACGGCTTTATGGTTTTTAAAATGTTCGGCGAGAAGAAAAAAAGTCGTATAAATTACTTGCTCATTAAAATGCTTTAATTACGGAGTTATTTAATAAAAAAATATTTGCCTTCTGAATAATTTTATTCCAGAATTTAATGAGAAAAAAAAACTTTTGAGATAAATGTAAATATCATTAATTAATAACTAATAACGCATTATATGTGTCATACCTCTTTATTTATTTCGCAATAATTCGTAGTTGTTTAATTCAACCGGATCATTGGCATTTAAAAACTCTCTTTAAACACGTCTTCTATTATTTTATTTTATTTTATAAACTGCGTTGAACAGCAGACCCAATTCTGAGTTTATGACTATCAAAATTCAATTTAGTAGCCTTGTAATTTTGAAACACCCAATTCAGGCTTCATGATGGTACTAAACCACGAAAACCTCCAGCGGTTAGCCCGATGGCAAGGAGATTCTAAACCATTATGCAATTACGTTAGCACTGTGGTCGATGCGTGCTGTCAGCTTCAATCAGATCGTCATATCAACCAGTCATTGCCGGAACTTGAACCTGGATCCCCACATTGGGAGGCGAACGCGTGATTCCCTGAGCCACCACTGCTTAACGTTTTCTATTAGAAGAAAAATAATGTTTACCTATATTCCGAACCACTCAAGTTTGGTATTTGTAAAAGTAAGAAAAAAAACAAAAATTAAGAAACAGTGGCGTACGAATTCATGGTTTTTGAAATTTTCAGAGAGAAAAAAATCGTATAAATTATTTACTTACTAATAGAGCAATTTAATAAAAATATTGCTCTTTTAATGTTTTGATTTCAATGGAATTGTATAAGGTAAAAACTTTAAAATGAAAATAAAAATCATTGTGAATATCGGCTTATGAAAAGTTTCGGTTTATCAATGACTTTGTAATTTTTGGTTATTTAATCCCTAATTATTTATTCTATGTGATTTATTTGCTTTAAAGGACTTTCATTATAAAGCTCTAATGCTTCTTCTATGAGGAGGAAAAACTTGCAGTATTTCGTCTCGATAATGTTCGATATTTATTACAGGGAAAAAGTATGAAAACAGTGGTTTTAAGTCAGTGAATTTGTTGTATTGTTGATGTTGTCGTAGGCCATTAAGGCGCTGGGTGTGAGATTGCTCTTGTTTTCCAGTGGCGCCATCTATGGCCAAGAATTCGACTTCTGCCACACCTATACGTCAAACTCGTTTATAGAGCGGACCCATTCATGCTTCCATTCATTCATCCACAGATCGTAATTTTGACCTGAACCAGAGAACGATCAATCTCCAATCCAGCATCCCCATAGGTATAATTTGCTATAGGAACATCAAGGACTTTATGACCCCACAGATTTAACTTGCACCCATCACCATTTACTACACGGGAAGTCTTTAGCTGGCTGGATTCGAGTTCTCGTGTTCACGAGCAGGAGTCCGGCTCCCTACCTACCTCTGGCCCCATTTAGTGAAGTTAAATTGTACGTATAAAAAATTTTGCTGTTTTAAAAACTTTTTATCTCCTACGCAAAATATATATTTACAATTAAAATTATACGAATACTGAAATCGATAAATGATACTCTACTTAATATATATATATATAAATGAATATTTTATCTTCAAATCTTTAATGATAGTCCTTTACATACGCCTCATTTTTTTTAGAAAATATTTCAGAACTGATAAACATATACTTATAGGCAGTAATCAGATTATAGGCTAATCTTTCCATGAACAAAAATTTCATAAATCCTTCGACCAAAGTAACTGAACATCAACATTTTTTATTTAAATTCTCCTAAACTAAACACTGCATCAAATATATGTTTATTAAATACCCTGTTGCAAAAGAGAAAAAAGAGAAAATGCTACCAAATTCGATACTTTTCTTACTTTCGAAACAGCTACAAGCTCTTAGTAACGAGTCCTATTTTGGAAGGAAACAGGGGGATTTTTAATTAATTATTAAATTAATTCCCTTCATAAGGCATAAAAATCATCGCAGGAAATCATTAAACTTTTGCCGAAAATCAGGCAGCATTAGGACATGCTTTTTCAGATCTAATCGGATTTCTAATGGTAGACTTTTCTAAGAACTTACAGAAACAAAATACATTTTTCCAACGGTAATTAATAAACATGAAAGACAAAACTGTAACAGATGCGTTGTCATGATGGGGGAGGAGATGTGTAAGGGGGTCGGCAATGAGGTGGTATCAAAAAGAGGGATGCTCTGTTACGACATAAATGAATAATAAATAACAGAAAGTGGGGTGGTGATTTTGTTGGCTTACAGATCGTCACCGTTTAATTATTTCTCATTTATTAATAGGTATGACTTGAAGCAGGGTTGGGAAGGGGTTTTAAAAATAAAAGAAGATAAATTCGAATCTTTTCTTAGAATATTCGAAAATTTTCCCCATTAAAAATGGTGGATGACGACGAGAATTATTAAGGATTATTTCCGGTTTGATCTTTGCCCAATAAGAGATGCTTTTTGAAAAGAAAAAAAAGTGCTTGCATTTTATTCAGTGCAAACAAAAATGTTTTAGGCTTAAGCCTGTGTTCGTTTGTTTTTACAAAATTTTGCATCTCTCATCAGATTAGCGTAACATAAGATGCAGTAATATTTGTATAAATAATAGGATTATAATGACAAGACGGGAAATACCGTCTGGCTTTAACTTTCTTTTTATTGAGTTGAAATATTGATGTATCATGTTTAAAACTTAGTAAATGTAACTTAAAATTTTTAAAAATCTTAAAGCAACAAAATTAAATTTCCTCGCGTCGTATAAAATATTTTATAGACGAATGGATTAGTTTAAAAATATGTAGGTTATTGTTATGTTGTAATTTTAATTTAAGTCACCCCTGAATAAATTCTAATTTTATTAAATTATTCCATTTTTTACAATTATTAAGAACAGATATTATTTTTCTATAAAAAGGCAAATTACGACTTTAATAGATCATATAAGGTCAAAATAAAAATATCCAGCTAAAGTAAATAAAAGCTTAGTTATTTGAACAGTTGAGGGGGTTGGGACATATGTGTCCCAACGAGTTTTATAGACGAGACACATATGTTCCAGTGGTTTATTCGTCTAAGGGACATATATGTTCCAGGGAGGCTGAAGGGGTTAAAAAAAGTGTCTTTAAAAGAAAATAAATACTTTTTTAAAAACTATTTTTGAAATATACAATTTTCAGGAAAATGCAACAAATTGAAACATAAAAACAGTAAGAGGACGTAAAAAAAATAATACAAGAGAAAAAATACTTCCATGGCATTTAAACATTACAGATTTCATGGCTTCTTAATTTCATTTATCATTCAATCTAATTTACTTTAATCTAATCCCTTTCTCGAGAAATATTACAGTTAAGTTATTAATGAAGTTTTATTATTTAGTAACAAAACCAGGTGTCCGGTTTTTAGATTCATTTTCTTTAAATGGTAACATACTAGCTTAAAAATTTATTTCGTTGTATGTTTGTAACAATTTTGCTACGCCTTTTGTTTGTTTGTTTTTTTTTTTCTTCTACAAAATTCCGTTAAAATTGATTAGTTAGATTGATTTAATGATTCATACACATTTGGTGACTCATACTTCATAAATCACCAACTGTGTATGCCTCTCTCGAAGTGATGTCACTTTGTCAGTGTGACGTAAAGTGTTCCTGTGACACAAGTGATGTAAAGTGACGTCATTTTACGTCACTTAAGTCACTTGACGAAATTATTTTATTTTCATCTTGGCATTTTATCTAACAGATCGTGAGGGCTTGTAGCTGACGTAGCATGTTCCTATTAACACCGTTATTATTTAAAATTATACAAAATAAATAAATCTATAAAATATTGCTTTCAGGTGGGCTCTCGTAAAAATACTGTCTGTGCAAAAAACTACACACATAATTTTTATATTTAAAAAAGCAACAAAAAAATATATAAAAAATATATATTTTGATCCAGATGTGATTGTTCGTGCTGCCCAACAGTTCTTCTGTTGTTATTGTAGTAGGCCATTAAAGCAAGGGGTGCGGTTAATCTTGTTTTCCAGTGGCGTCATCTATGACCAAGAATTCAACTTCTGCCACAACCATACGTCACACTCGTTTATAGGGCGGATCCATTCATACATCCATTCATTCATCCACAGATCATAATTCTGAACTGAACAAGAGAACGACCAATCTCCAATTTAATAACCCCAGAAGTATGATTTGCTACGACACCATGGAAGACTTTGTGATTCGACATATTTAACGTGCACCAGTTATCATTTACTACGCGGGGAGTCTTCGGCCGACTGGATTAGAACTCCCTTTTTCACGAAAGTGAGGTTAGCGCCTTGCCTACTAGGCTATCCCAGTCCTAACAGTTCTTCTAAACAATAGGAATTACTTCACAACATATTTCATTCCCACTACAACAAAAACTTTACTAAAAACAAAGTAGCTAAAGTGTCTAAAATTCTATTGACTATTTGAAAGTAAGGACTCGTAAAAATCGAATCAATGGATTAAAAATTGTCTGGCAGATTATGTAACGGTACTTTTTACCGTACCATTTTTACCGAAACATGTTACTGATTAAAAAATCTAATATGACGCAATTTTTCCAGTTATAATCACCGTAAAATCACTAAATCGCTCTAGTTAAATCAATATTACTGCAAAAATTTCTGTATAAACTTTTACGGATAAAAAGGATTTTATGGTCAAATTGGTTTTACGGATGATGCACCTAAATTGTCTGTACTTCATACAGTAATTTGATTAGGAATTTTTTACAGTGTGCAAAAATGAAGAAACTATCAAAGCCTTGTAAAATCTATTCTAAAACGAGTAAAACTGATTCCGAAATCGAAATAGACACATTAAATATTAACTAGGAGGCTTCGCCCCCTGCTTGCTGGCGCTCGCCAACCCCCAGAATTGCTTTCGCAGTTCATTTCGGATTGCTTCGCAATCCGATGCTCGCTCTGCTCGCTCATTGGATACGTTCTTAACGTCTATCTTTTGTATACTTTTTTGAACACTGAAGTTCCGAAAAACTTTCACTGTAGAAAATTCTAAACCTGTGCATTTCAATATTAATTTGAAATTGCAAACAGTTCGCATATTTTTCTTAATCACCCTATTCTAAATTTCAGTTGTTGAGAAAAGTAACTGTTGCAAGTTTTGTTTTAAAATTTATCCCACCAGAGAGCTAAAACCATGTGTTGTAAAACAATATAAAATACTACTGAACGCCGGATGTAAAGCATTGGCTTCGATGAAGATAATTTTGTGAGAATTTTTTTGATAATTCGGTGAGAATTCACCCGATTAGACATATGATGCTCACTACGTGCTCTTGCCTATCAATCTCGAATCCTATGCCAAATCTCGAATCCTATCAATTAAAAATGAAAAATGTTGCCAACGCGAGAAAAGAAATATCATCGGTTTTATTGATACATACGTATTAGCGTTTTATATAATATAGATTCAAAACAAAATGTGGTATTTACAATTCGTAATATTTGTAATAAAGCCTTATTTTCCAAAATTTTATTTAAGAAATTTAACACCAATCACGGAGGAAAAAATTTTAGTAAAATTACCTTACTGTATGGTAATAACATTTCGGACAAAAAAATATATTTCTGATTAATAAAATAAAAACATACGGTATTTAAACAGTTCAATTGATAATTTTTCCGTTTATATGGTAACGGTTTACATGGTTACGGTTAATTTTCAAAACTATAGTTCTTATTACCACACAAAGATCTTAGTAAAATTATCAAATTTTACCACTGTTGCCAAATTTTATGATATATTTATATAACACATTTTGTTGTTAATTTTAACAAAATCAATACCAAAGCGCTTCGAGTTAAATTTAAAAAAATAACGAGCTTTTTGGTGTTCCCATAGAGTCAGAAACACAGTAAATTTTATCATATTCAGGTAGTTTCGATTACATTTTTATTCTCAGAGTTTTTCTCAGTAAACAACATTATTTTTTCATCATGGAACGATAATAAATTCGAACGTTTAGTTGTCCCAGTAAATATTTAACCTGCGTCTCTAAATATTAACAACACATGCCATTGATGATTACATCATTCAAGCTCGGATGATCCAAATCCTGATGATCTTCATCCTCCGTTCCTTTACAAGGAGTTTCCTTAGAAACAAACGTGACACGAGGTATTAACGGAATATTGGGCTTAAGACAGACAGACGAACTAATAGAGATGAGAGTGTGTTCTAGTCCGTAAAAGCCTCTCTGTGCAAGGATGAAATTTGATTGGCTACCCTCTCAAGGGAAAAAGATTCGAGGCTGCTCTGGCGATTAGGTATTGTCGCACTTTGGTCGGAATACAAGGAGGGGGGGCATCCATGGGGGGGGAAGAATATCTGATTAGTTCCCCTCTCCTACAAGCCAACCGCCTTAAATCCTCTTTGGGATTGAAGCATTCCCTTGTCCCACCATGCGGTGATGGACTTTGGTGGGTCAGAATGGGTGTGGGACACCTGCCTCAGTTTGTTGGCAATTAGGAAATCCTTCAAAAGCTTCATGGCAAAATCTTTTATTAAAGTTGCAGTGAAAAGCTGGCGAAGAATTATGTAAGTGGCTTAGGATCTCTCTCTACTGTTGAAGATAACTTTGGCGAAAGATTTGGTGTTCTAAAATGCCAATATTGAGATGGTGGAACTAATCCTATTTTGAAAACTATTGACCGATAGAAAATAATATATCTTTAGAATTAATTCGCGGTTAGAAGGGCGATATAGCTTAAGGTTTTGGATGATGCTTAGAAATGAGTAGTTGAATTAGGGACAAATTTGAAACACCTTACGTAATTAAGATTCCAGCTAATTTATTTCACAAACTGTATGCAACTGTGTTATTAATTATTTTCAACCAAAATTATTCTATAAACAAAATGAATACTTTTTCATCGAAATTAAGTTGGAAACTTTTATGTTGAATTAATGGTGAATTAATCCGATTTTGAAAACTATTGACTTACAGAAAATGATATATCTTTAGAATTAAATCGCGGTTAGAAGGGTGATCTAACTTAAGGTTTTGGATCATGCTTAGACACCTTACATAATTAAGACTCTAGCTAATTTATTTCTCAAACTGTATGCAACAATGTTATTAATTATCTTCAACCGAAATTCTTCTTTCAAGGACAGGAATATTTTTCAACGAAATTTAATTAGAAACTAGTGTGGTGAACTATTGATGAAATTAATCCTAATTTGAAAATTATTGACCGATAGAAAATAATATATCTTTAGAACTGATTCGCGGTGAGAAGATTAAATTTTTATAATTTAAGTTTTAGATTATGCTTAGAAATGAGTAGTTGAATTTAGGGACAAATTTGCAACATCTTTGCATTAGTAAGATTCCTGCTAATTTATTTCTCAAACTGTATGCAACTTTGTTATTAATTATTTTTAACCGAGACTCTTCTTTCAACGACAAGAATATTTTTTCGACGAAATTTAATTAAAAACTTTTGGAGTGAACTAATGATTCAGTGAGAAAAGCGTATGGTCAAAATTAGCAAAATATTGTAAAGTTTTCTGTGTTTTTGAGTCTATGAAAACATCAAAAAAATCCTATAATTTTTAACGAAATTCTTTGGTAGTGATTTTGATAAAATTAACCATAAAATATGGATTTATAATATGTGATAGCATTTGGTAAATATGGTAAATTTTTGTAATATTATCATGATACCTTAAAGCATTACAAAAATAATTTATGAAGTTAAGTTTACTTTTAAGTTTTGTACTTTTTTTTACTAAATGTGTAGTTATAAGGACTATCATCTTGAAAATTAGAACTTCCAGTAAACTCTTACCATATGAACTAAAAAATCATCAAATGATTTTTTTTTTTTTTGTCTTTTTTTCAACCAAAACTATGTTTTTTTTTTCAGAAATGTAATTAGGATGTTGCAATGTTGGATGTTACAAATGTCGCAGGATACTTTTAAAAAACTTTTTATCTTGTCGAATTAATCATAATTTGACAACTATAAACTGATGAGAAATCATACGTCTTTAAATCTGATTCGCTGGGCATAGAGCGATATGAATTAAGTTTTTGATGATGCTAAGTAGGTGAATTTAGAACAAATTTGCAACATCATGGGTAAATAAAATTCCTGTTAATTTATTTTAAAACTGTCTGAAACAATTTTATTAATAGTTTGCAAACGAAATACTTTTTTCAACGAATTTTAATCTAACAGTTTGCAAAGAATGAGGTTTTCATATTATTCTACGACCTATATATTTTAAACAATATTAAACAAAAATTCTTAATCATATTTATGAGGATGAAATGAGGGTTACTTAACAATGCTCAAATGGTTTCTTCTTTAGCCTAAATTAACAATGGCTTTTGCTTTACCAACAAGAATAGATTCTATACAAATTTATTATTATTATTTTTTGCTGCTATACAAATTTATTTTATGAAATATTAAATGATTATCTTTTATAAGACAATGATTTGAAATATTAATTATTTTTAATTTTTCTTTAAATTATTGAGAAAAAAATTTAAATATGATTTTAAGCTTTGAACGTTAAAACATGCATGTTAAATAACTGAATTTAAATAGTGTTTATAAAACTCATGAACGACATCTCACTTATGAATAACATCATTTAGTTTTATAAGAAATTTGTTTTCTCAAAAAAAAAATTTTTTTTCTTACCGCATTAAGGAATGTTCAAAAACTTTGCACTTAAATCAAAATTAAGAATGGATTTTAGCTTTAGAAAAAAGAATAATAACGTGTTCGCCGCAAACTTACTTTGTAAAAAAAAATCCGCATTTTCCATTCTGAGGAAAAAGCACCATTTCTATGGAAAATGGAAATATTTTGTGTGGATTTAATATTATTCACAATAATTAGTTTATCAAAGCTATTTATCTTATAAAATTAATTTTTAGTATCACTTTTTTCAATTCAAATGGATAATAAAATACTTGGAGGGATTTCTTATTAAGCGTGTTTTTAACATCATCGGCTTTTGTATTACAGGAAAACTAACGAAACTTTTTCTTTTAAAAAAAACTTTGAAAAAACTGCTTTTTTTTATTGCGATTAGAACGGACTTGACTCTGTTTTCTTCCCCTAAACTAAATTTGTAGAACATTTTTATTTATGTATTATCGCATTTAAAAGGAAATTTTAAAAAATTAAACAGGCCGAAATTTCATTTTAGAAAGAAAAATTAATTTTTTAAAAAGTTGAAAATAAAAACCAAAGCTTGAATATTTTTTTTAAGAAAAAATGAACGTTAAATATTTAATAAAGAATCATAATATTTTCAGTTATATCAAAAATTAAATGCGTCAATTTCTTAAAAGTTTAAAAGTTTTACATTTATTAAAAATAATCAAAAAAAGTTTTCTGGTTTTTTACTGGTATAAGAGTAAAAATCATTCAAAGCTGTACTTATTTTTAAAAAATTAAAATTCGCTTCAAGGACCACTCTAAACTATTAAAACCATAGAATGAAATTCCATTATGAATATCCTCACCCTTATTTGCAGACAGTTTTTTTTTTTTTGTAGAGAAAAGTTTTCACTAAAAAAGTAATTTAATAGTTCTTAAATGTTTTGCTTTCTTAATAATAATTCATTTTTAATAATAATTCATTTTTAATAATAATTTATTTTTTAATAATACTTTCATTTTAATATTTTAATAAGATTTTAAATTTTTTTCTTTCGTTTGCAATAAGTATACCAATTTGTATTCACCTCCAAAATCAGCCATTTAGAAACAAACGATCAAAATGACATGAGTTATAAAGCAATAGTCTGACATATTTGTACAAATAACAATAAAGAACTTTTCCTTTGCGTAGGATTTTTTTAACAAATTTTAGATACTTTTGCATCGCTTATTTTCTGCCATCGCTTTTTGCAATCTGCAATCGGTTTTCTCTCCAAGATACAGTTTATATTGAAAAGAACATACTATATGATAAAAAATAGATGGTAGGAGATTATTATCAGGCTACTTCGTTAATACAGCATTGTATTAACAGGCTACTTATGCTGTAAAACATCATACGATACTCTCAGCTCATTACTTTACTTATTTTATAGTAAAACAGCAAATAAACTCTTATATTATATCTTCATTTAATGACATTTTTATCTAAAAATCGAATTTTGTTTTGTGAAGAAAATTTTTTATTTCTTGCATAATAATCTCCGTTTAAAATAACACAATATATTGGTTTCGCTTCACATGCTTCAAGTCGATTAAGACTTCTGATTCTTACGTAAATTATCAAAAGGGCAACAGATGGCGACACGTACACCTTCAGAAATAAATTGTCCTCTTTATTATGCATTTTCAATTGACAATTCTGATTCTGAATTTTCTGATAGATAAAATTTTCCTCTTTTATTTTTTATTTTTATTTTTTTACTAAACGGTAACTCAAAGTATGTAGTAAGATTTATTTCCCAGTTTCAGACATTTATTTTAAAAATAATTTTGACTAATTTAATTGTATATATAATTCACCATATTAAATTTATCAAAATTTATCAAATTTATCATTATTTATCAAAATTTAAAAATATAGTTCAGCAAAATTTATAAATTTATTAAAAATAATATTAGAGAAATTTTATTGGTGGAAACAATGAAAACTCTCTAATTCTAAACAGCAGAGTAGGAGGAAATACATCTTGGGAACGCTATAACTTAACAAAACCTTCTTAATGAACTCGAAAATGCGTAGTTGAAACCATATTATTTATATTTACGAATCACCGTTAAGGGGAAAGCATTTACGACGTTTATCTTGAAAAGTGTTTCTCCTTCAATATCGCTTCATTACAGGAAAACACTTTTACAGAACTCCCTCAAACTAGAAACCTCAAAGCAGTTTTTCAAAGACATACGAAGTAAAGCTTTTTAAATATAATTTCAAATTATTATGTTCTATGAAAATTAAATTTCAATATTAAAACTTTACTATGTTTTTAAACTATTTCTGCGATTAGCATTCAAAAAATCTTTTTATACCATTTTCAAACCATCAAAAAATTAGAAAACCATGATAACGTAAATTTAGCGGTTTCTGACAAAAGAAAATGCAATCCAGTCCCACTAGATAAAGAAAAGTTTTTGTTAATCCCGTCTTTTCTTTTTTCATGTTTAATAATCATTATTCATTGGTTGGAAATGTTTATTTAATTATGTCATTTAAATATAACGATAATAGTAATTTTATCATTATATATAATAATCCCGTCATTTAATTTTCATAATTTTTAATCCATTTTTTGCAAGAATTCTAAATATATATATTAATGATGGTAATAACGGGGCACCCCTAACATAGATACCAAGCAACCTTACGACACGCGTTGGGTTTTAATTTTTATTTGGTTGGCATAGAAAGGTTGACTATTTAATCCTCTTTTAAGCGTAGTGTAAATATTATTATGCAAAGTATGTTTTCTTAAAAATTGATTTAAGGCACGAGAAAACATTTTTAAACTTTTATTTATAGGTATTTTCTTTTTTTTCCTCCTAGATTTGTCCAGGTTTGCAAATGCAGCATTTTGTCTGCGTTGAAAACATAATGAAATCAACCTTACACTGCTATTAGAGTAATTAATCTGGAAGTAAACTTGGCGCTGTCTTTTCACTTTTCATGCTCAATAATCAATATTCATCGGTGAAAAACGTTTATTTAATTATATCATTTAAACATAATGATAATATTAATTTTATCATTAAATATAATAATCCCGTCATTCAATTTATAAGTTTTAATCCATTTTCTGTAAGAATTCTAAACATATTAACGATAATAAGAACGTGGCATCCTAACCCAGATACCAGGCTATCTTATTGCAAGCGTTGTGTTTTCATTTTGATTTGGGTGGCATAGAAAGGTTGACTAATTAATCCTATTTTAAACGTAGTAGCAATATTATTATGTGAAGCATGTTTTCTTAAAGATTGAATAAATCACTCATAAAAAAAATGTTAAATTTAATTATAGGTACTATATACCTTGCTTCTTCGCTTTTTTTCCCTTCCAGATTTGTCCATGCTCTCAAATGCCACATTTTGTCTGTGTTGAAAACATAATAATTAAGCCAACATTCCTTTTTAAAGTGTTAAGGAAAGTACATAAGAACTTAGGCAAATAAACCTTGCCTCTGTGATGGTTATAAAATCTCAAATAAACCCCTGAGAAGATTAATTTATAGTCGGTTTGAGAACTGTTTCTTCTTTGTGAATGATGAATCATCCTAGATTTCAGAAGATTTTTCTAGCCTTGTTTAGTAAAGGCAGATTCAATCTCAATTTATAAGAACTGTTTAAGAGAATTTATAAGAACTGCAAGCTTATAACGAAATTCATAGCGCATTAACTAGCATAATTAAATTTAACATTGTTTCAAGCATACATGTACTATTTATATACTTTTGTTAGGCTTTAATGACGATTGTTACTGACATTAAAATCAACCTTACATTGTAATCTGGGTAATTAATCTGGGGATAAACTAGGCACGATAAATTTGATTTTTAAAATTATCTTGACAGGCGTATTATGAAACCTTTTTAAGTCAAAAATATCTCATTAGTAAAATATATCAATATCATAGTTTGAAATGTAGATTTTTATGTAGCCATTTTTAAAGTGAAAAATACAATTTTATAAATGAAATTTAAAGAAAATTATTTATTTATTATTTATTTTTATTTACAATACTATTTTTGTGTCTGTTGAAAGTTTTCTAACTTTGAGTATTTTCATATCAGATGAATTCAAAGTATCCAACTGGTTGAAAATCGGTAATTTCAGATTTTTTTATTTACTTGAAGCTGCTAATTAGCTATCTAAATCTTTTTTAAATTTTGTTCTTCGATCATTAAAATAAAAGTAGCAATTGTTTTTTTTTATACTTGATGACAAACGATGCTGAAAAACTATTACATATTTTAAATTTATTTTCAGAAAAATGACGATTTCAAGAAAATCTCTTTATGCTAACACACAAAACAAACAAAAAGGTTTAATATATAATTCTTTGAAAATGTGCACGTAGATTTTATATAATGCTATGTTTAGCTATGGCTATGTTTATATATAGCTATGTTTCGAACTAAAATCTGAGGTCCATGTGTGAATTTTTTATTTTTCTCGTGCTTTAAATAAGAATGTTTAGAATTTTTATTTAAAAAATAAACACTAAACTATATGTTTAGTTCTATTTCATTGAATTTTAAAAAAATTTAAAGATTTCAGTTAGAAATATAGATAACCATATTGTTGATTTAGGAAACAAATTATTTTGATATTTATGCATTACAAATTTGTTGTAAAGCTCTTGCCGTGACATAAATATATGTAATTTTTACCCTCAAATTTGAATTTATCTTGAAAAAAAATATTTAAAAGTTTTTAAAGTTCATTTTACATTTATAATGATAGGACATCTGCTAATCAGAAATAAGTTTAACACTTTAATTAAAGCTATTCTTTTTTTTTTTTTTAAAAAAATCCGAACCCAATCGAATAGCTCAAATAATGTTCAATATTTGTTTGTAGAACATAGAGTTTTTATTTTTGAGAGGAAATAAGTACCACCAATTTACAGCGTTATCGCTTACTTTATATCGTTTTATCGTTTTACTGGATGCTATTTTTATGCTTAAAAAACTGATACGTGCAGAGCCTCTTTTTTTTAAATTTCAAAAACATAAATTAGTATAAAATGTCATTGATTAGCCATCTAATTATTGAAAAAAAACTTTGAATCCATTAATTTACAGTCTAATTCCAGAAAAGAATTTTCTATTCGAATAATGTGGAACATGAATGCTCCTCTTGTCTAAAAGAACCCACATAAGTTATTCAGATGCACATTAAGTAACAATGGATTCTCTCACAATGCGGTCACACCTGTAGCGAAGATGATCCGCATCCCCCCTCCGCACCACTCCACGCTCTTTTCAATCATTATTTAACGAGAGATGCGGTCCTATGCCTTCTGCTACACATAATAAGATAGAAAAGATTCCCCATTCTAAAAATCTTTTCTAGCAAGAGGAGGGGGGTTTTAAGGGGTGGTGCTCCATTTCAGACGATGTTCTCTTTCTCGGACAATACCAGGGAAGTAGAAAAGGGGGTTCTCGCATGGGTAGGGTGGTAGAACGGATTAATGAGTACCATTTGCACAATAATGAAGTCGACGAAATTAGTTCGGGTCTGTAACAAGGCAGCGTGCATTCTGGAGGCAGAAAGTTGGAGAAAATGATTTTTGGTAAAGAGATGCTGAAGATGAGAGAGGATGAGGATGGAATGATGCGAAGTCAGGATGTATTCCTCCTCCTTGGGGAAATAAAATGAGCCTTTTACTGCAGTGAAAGTTGCCCTCATAAATTTTTCCAAGGACCTAATTTTAAAAGGGATGTCCATTGCAAATGATTAAAATTGCGATCAGAACTTTTGTTCGCTATTAAGCTAGAAGAGATTTTAAATCTTCCTCCAGCTGTTTTGTTCAGTGGGAATTATTCTCCATCTCAGATTTTGGAAGATTTGTTTGCAGATAAGATCCTAAATATCATCAGAAGTAACTTTATAAAGCACCTCTTAAGCAGATGCAATATTTTAATTTCTCAAATTTAAATTAGTTTGTAATATCACTTTATAAGTGTTTCAAAGCCTTCAGGCACATTTCTAATACGAGGGTTGAATATGAGGGAATCTCTTTCCAATTAACAAATATTTAGTGATGTATGGAACTTCTGTGCAATGAATTCGATTTTTGAAACTTCTAAAAATTCATGAATTTTATTCTTAAAATGTGTAAGAATTTGCACTTGAAACTTTTAAATATTGTTACTAACGAACCATATTTGTGATGAAAATTTTCCTGTAGTCTGGCTATAGGAATTCTAAGTTTATTTGTGAAAATTAAATTGGAAAATTTATTACAGATAATTTTGATGGAATGAACTTTTAAAAATGTGTTTTTACGGGAAAATAGACATTAAAATGGAATGAGCGTTTAAAAATGACATTAAATCACAGAAAGCACAGGAAAGCGAAGCAAATAATATTGAATAAAACAAATGAAATAATTTTAGCTTTATTAATTGTATCGGTATAAATCTTTAAGTTTTGAGAGCGATCGAAAAAAATTCTAGCGCCGTATTGATGGTATTGACAATTCTGGTAAAAAAAAATAATCTGGTTAATAAGACTAAAATATATGGTATTTAAATTATACATTTGGTCATTTTTTTCTGCTCATATGATGCAGTTTACCAGAAATTCTGGTTTTCATAATTATGGTTCTTATTACCACACATTTAGTAAAAAATATGAATCTGAAAAGTAAATTTTTTAGAATAAATGGTTCATATACCATAATCTGAGGTATCATGATAAAATTACCAAATTTTCCTTTATTTCAAAAGTTTTATCACATATTATAAAAGCCATATTATTTTGCAAAATTTACGAAAATTTTTACCAAAGCTCACCGGTAAAGAGTACCGATCTTTTTGGTATTACAATAGATCCATAAACACGGTAAATTTTACCATATTTTGCTTGTTTTAAGTATACTTTTTCTCAGTGCAGCGCTGATTAATATTAATTTACTGATCATACACTTTTTTTCAGCCCCCTCGAAGAATGGTTATTCAGTTAGAATTTAATATAATTACAGAAACGAACAACACTAAACTACATAAAATCCACTCATAGTGTTCTTTATTTTAACAATAATATAAATCTTTATCCCAGTTATTTAGCTCAATAGCATCAACAATTTTTATCCATTTTACTCAAATCTATGACATAGAAAAATATTTAATGTATTTACAAAAACAAATATATAACAATGCATAGATTAAATATTGTTTACATAACATTTCTAACTTTCCGTTGTAAGCATGCATTGTTTTAAAAAATATTTTTATCGAATTATTATTACAACAAATGCAGTATATACACTTACTCAAAGTGTATCGATATAATAAATCAAATATAACGAACTTAATTTAAAGAAATTTCACGTGTCACTAATATATTGTTACGTTTTTAAGTACATTGGCTATGAATAGGGAACATTAAAGCTCGCTTTATCGAAAATGTCCTTAATTTGTTGACTTTTTATATTTATTATTTGAATGCATAAATGAACAACTTGGCATCTCGTATTTCTTAATTTACAATATTCTGCCTCTTATTTGGATCTAGTTCCATTCGTTGACATTTAAAAATATTACATACAATACGTTTTGTATGCCAGCCATGATATTTCAGGAATTTAAAAATTTTTCATTAACAGACGAATGTTTTTTTCCCTCGAAACTCGCGTATTGCTGGTTCTTTTAATTAATTAAATCTTTTCTATTTCTTAAAATATTTTTTTAAATGAATCATCTTCGTTATTTTTGTGACATCATAATATTTTGGTGACTTGAATATCACGGATGATACAAATATCACAAATTGTATTTTGCATCATAAATAGCAAACTTATAGAAAAATATAGCCTTCAAGATTTTGCTCTTAAATTAAGCTATCATATTTAGAAAGTTTCAACGATTTTTCTTGAACATTTTATATCAATTTTGGCCACAAAAAGAAGTTTCTTCAAGTAAAATTCAAAAAAGTTGATTCATTTAACATTAGTATATTCATATTTTGGAAACTTTAATAGTTAAAAACCAATTGAGTTTTATTTTTTTAATTTCCTTTAAATATAAATTTTCGTAAAGTATAGAATTTTGAAGTTTGCTTCGTTTATATATACTAACATAAAATATCAATACAAATTAAAATGGGCTTTATTTTTATAAGTTTAAATTTGTATAATAATTTTAAAAGCATTCCTAGTATTATTTTTTAAAAAATAACATAATACGTATAATTTGTTTTTAAAAAATTATTGCTTTTAGTAGTTGTAACATTTCTCAACGCATACGATAGAAAAATTTTCAACAAACAGCAAAATCTAAAGGAAATTAGGGTCTTTTTTTAAAAAACTTTAATTTGAAATAAAATTTTTTCTAGATTTATAAACATACTTAAAAGAATCAGTATAGCATTCTTTTTAATAATATCATTACCTTTGGTACTCATAACATTTCCTAATATCTACTATAGACGAAATTTTTTAAAAACTAGAAATTATAAATAAATTAATGTTTATGTTTAAAAATTAAACTTTGGATTGTACTTTTAGCTGGATTTTGATCACATTGTAAAAAGTTAAAACACGTTTCATTTTTTAACAAGATTATTGTCATTAGTAGTCGTAATATTTCTTAACGTTAATGATAAATAATTTGTCAGAAACACATCAAATCTAAATGAAATCTGTCTTTATTTATTTTTTTTAAAGAAAGAACATTAAATAGTAACTTTTGCCAGTTTTATTAACATACTAAAGAGAACTTGTGTATCAATGATTTTAACAAGATCAATTCTTGAAATCATATAGTGATGGATTTTTTTACTAACTACTTCTTTTACTATACTTTTTTAGTAACTTACTATTGTAAAAAGTTAAAACATGTTTTATTTTTTAACAAGATCATTGTCTTAGTAGTCGTAATATTTCTTAATGCAAATGATAGATAATTTTTCAGAAAAGCATCAAATCTAAATGAAATCTGTCTTTATTTTTTTTTAAATTAAATAATAGTTTTTACTAGTTTCATTAACATGGTAAAGAGAACTAGTGTATCAATGATTTTTTCAAGATCAATTTTTGAAATCATATATCAATGGATTTTTTTACTAACTACTTCTTTTACTATACTTTTTTAGTAACTTACTATTGTAAAAAGTTAAAACATGTTTTATTTTTTAACAAGATCATTGTCTTAGTAGTCGTAATATTTCTTAATGCAAATGATAGATAATTTTTCAGAAAAGCATCAAATCTAAATGAAATCTGTCTTTATTTTTTTTTTTAAATTAAATAATAGTTTTTATTAGTTTCATTAACATGGTAAAGAGAACTAGTGTATCAATGATTTTTTCAAGATCAATTTTTGAAATCATATATCAATGGATTTTTTTACTAACTACTTCTTTTACTATACTTTTTTAGTAACTTACTATTGTAAAAAGTTAAAACATGTTTTATTTTTTAACAAGATCATTGTCTTAGTAGTCGTAATATTTCTTAATGCAAATGATAGATAATTTTTCAGAAAAGCATCAAATCTAAATGAAATCTGTCTTTATTTTTTTTTTAAATTAAATAATAGTTTTTACTAGTTTCATTAACATAGTAAAGAGAACTAGTGTATCAATGATTTTTTCAAGATCAATTTTTGAAATCATATATCAATGGATTTTTTTACTAACTACTTCTTTTACTATACTTTTTTAGTAACTTACTATTGTAAAAAGTTAAAACATGTTTTATTTTTTAACAAGATCATTGTCTTAGTAGTCGTAATATTTCTTAATGCAAATGATAGATAATTTTTCAGAAAAGCATCAAATCTAAATGAAATCTGTCTTTATTTTTTTTTTAAATTAAATAATAGTTTTTACTAGTTTCATTAACATGGTAAAGAGAACTAGTGTATCAATGATTTTTTCAAGATCAATTTTTGAAATCATATATCAATGGATTTTTTTACTAACTACTTCTTTTACTATACTTTTTTAGTAACTTACTATTGTAAAAAGTTAAAACATGTTTTATTTTTTAACAAGATCATTGTCTTAGTAGTCGTAATATTTCTTAATGCAAATGATAGATAATTTTTCAGAAAAGCATCAAATCTAAATGAAATCTGTCTTTATTTTTTTTTTTAAATTAAATAATAGTTTTTACTAGTTTCATTAACATGGTAAAGAGAACTAGTGTATCAATGATTTTTTCAAGATCAATTTTTGAAATCATATATCAACGGATTTTTTTACTAACTACTTCTTTTACTATACTTTTTTACTGACTTACTATTGTAAAAAGTTAAAACATGTTTTATTTTTTAACAAGATTATTGTCTTAGTAGTCGTAATATTTCTTAATGCAAATGATAGATAATTTTTCAGAAACGCATCAAATCTAAATGAAATCTGTCTTTATTTTTTTTTAAATTTAAATAATAGTTTCTACCAGTTTCATTAATATAGTAAAGAAAACTAGAGTATCAATGATTTTTACAAAATCCATTCTTGAAATCATATATCGATGGACTTTTTACTAACTATCTTTTTACCAACTACTTCTTTTGCTACACTTTTTTACTAACTTACTATTGCAAAAAGTTAAAACACGTTTCATTTTTTAACATGTCATTAGTAGTCGTAATATTTCAAAGCATATGATAGTATAGTAAAGCATATGATAAATAATTTTTCAAAAGCACATCAAATCAAAATAAAATCTTTCTTTACGTTTTTAAAAATAAAAATTTAAATAATAGATTTTACCAGTTTCATTAACATACTAAAGAGAACAAGTGTATCAATGATTTTACCAAGATTAATTCTTGAAATCATATATTGATGGATTTTTTTTACAAACTATCGTGTTTCTAAGAGAAGAAAATAAACAGTATTAATTTTCAATAGTTATTACTTGTATAATCATTTTTATATGCTGTCTAAACTTAGCTCAAATTAATTTAAACTGTCTAAACAGAGTTAAACGAAATATTATAGCAATCTTATTAACAAGATAGTTACCTAAAATAAAAACAAATTTAAAACTATCTATTGTAGTCATTATATTCCCTAATATCTACAATAAATGCATTTTTTACAAACTAGCAAATCTAAATAAATCAATTTCCATTTTGTTATAAAACAAAATTTGCATAATAACTTTCAGAAACATCTTAAGATGATAAAAAAATTGACACAACATTTCTTTTTCAGAAAAAAATGGTCCTAAAATTTCTTTGTCATAACACAGTCTATAGAATTTTATTCAAAAATAATGTTCTAAGATTTCATGTTATAGCTGCATTTTTTTTTTATTCAAAACTGTTTTTCAACAAGGCTAATAAACCATAATTTATGTTTACATATAATATGTCCTACAATTTTTTCTCTTAATTGATTGCCTCCCTTTTATCACATCTAGAACAAAATGTATTCGAAAATAGAGTCAGAGCGAATGACACTGAGTCAGATGAGGCGACTCATGAGCTCATATGGTTTAATGGGCTTAGGGCACCATACCCAGTTTGAGCTGATTGCTGCACTTCCTTTATGATATTCTTAACCCTTAATGTCGGCTAACGTACATCTTATCCTGAGAGGGGGGGATCTAGTGGAGAGGCAGAATCCAATGATAGTTGCCAGCTCACCCCCCCCCCATCGTCATATGGCAGATGGGCATTGATTAAATATTATATGGGAGCTTGATCACTTCTTCCCATTTGTGCCCCCCCCCCCATTTTCTGTGTTCGTTCCGCTTTTCATTATGGACAACTGAATTGTGAAATGGTAAAAAGAGATCCAAGACGGCATCTCCGCCATTTTTGAACACAACTTGTGGAATATATTTTTTCAAATCTAAACTTATTTAAAGATTTTTTATGGCACATGTATTACACACAGCTCTTTGGGAACCTTTATTTTTTTGTATTTTTATCAACTGTGGTTTTCAGTGCTGTTTAATTTCCTTCGACAATGTCAGTGGTATTTTAAGTCTTTTATTTTCTTCTTAATTTAGCACTGCTTACCCGCAGCCATAACAAATAACAAGTAAAATTATATCTTAGAAAAACAAACAAAAGAAAAGAACAAGCTGAAATATACTGAATTTGGAAAAGTAATTATAATTTAAGGGAAATCGAAATGAAAAAGTACCAAATCGTCAGTGAGTTTTTAAATCTTTGAAATGCGTGCTTACGAAAGAAGACACACACTGTAAAACTTTCTAGATCAAATTACGGTAAAATCCATTTTTGCCGGAACAAGTTACGATAAATCTGATATACCATTATTTTTACAGATATAATTACGGTAAAACCTCTGAATCCCTCGGAATAAATAAGTATTACTGCAAAAATCACGGTATAATATTTTATGATAAAAAATTATCTTTACTGTAAAAATGGATTTTACTAATGATGCACCCAAATAGACGGTACTTTATACAGTGTAGCTCAAAATGTGTTACTGTGTACTTCAAAATGCGCGTTTACGAAAATAAACACAGCTTGAAATGCGCGTTTACGAAAATAAACGCAGCTCAAAATGCGTGTTTACGAAAATAAAAACAGCTCGAAAGGCATGTTTACGAAAATTGACACAATTCAAAATTGGTGCTTACGAAAATGTACATACCACAAAATGCATGTTTACGAAAATGGACACAGCTCGACACACTTGCTAACGAAAATAAACATAGCTTGAAATGCATGTTTGATAAAAAGGACACAACTCGAAATCCGTGTTTACAAAACAGACACAGCTCAAAAGCGACACAGCGCGTTTACGAAAATAAATACAGATCGAAATGCATGTTTACTTAAATAAACACTGCTTGAAATGCATGTTTAGGAAAAAGGACATAACTCGAAATCAGGCCAATTTAACGAGTACGATTAGCAGTACAATGTCTTCAGAAAAACATTTGAGCGACTTGTTCACAATAATCATTGAAATTTGTTCCAAGCCTACAACAATAAAATCTGCTTCATAAAATAAACGAGCTTTAAAGTAGCATATTTTAGAAAATAAGTAAAATGTAAAATATATGTTAAAAAAATATTTTTCCTCACTAAAAAGTACTTTATCTCAATATTAGATGGGTAACATATCTCTCTTACAAGCTCTTAAATGGAAACATTTGAAAAATTCTAAAATTGAACTTGATTTATTCTCAAACTACAATTTTCATTTCTTACTATAAATCATTTATGAAATAACAAGAACGTTTTTTTTAACTACAACTAAAAAAATATACCGAACCATAAAAAAATACTTATAATTTTAATATCATTTTTTTAATTTCTAATTTCCTTAATAATCAAACTATAAATACATTAAAAGCAGCAAAAAGCTTTAAAATTTCGCATTTTAAATTTTGAAGTCAGTACCAATGTGACGCTAGGAAAAGCGAGATCTTATGAGATCTCTTACAAATATGAGGGATATTTTTCATTGATCTAGAAAAAAATTAATAATTCTAAAAGCACTATTAATAACATTAGAATCCGTTTTTAATATTGAAACCCTCAATGCATAGAGGAAACAACTTTGTGAACGAAAATAATCCTGACGATAGAAAGCAATCAGCAACATAAGTAGGCAATGCCTGGTCATAAATATTTCAAGATAGAGAGCAATGATATTTCTATACTCCGGTTTAGAGTGCATTCAAATTTATGTATAAAAATTTTTTTTTTTAAGAATCAAATTTTTAAAACATTTTAGGCAGTATTAATTTTTAAATATTTAAATGCACTTCTGGTCTTTGGTCAATACCTATTTTATCATGTTTTATTATATTTTTTCATCATAAATTCCGAAGAATGTAAGGTACAGTTCGAACAAAAATATGAAGTTTTTCGTTCCATTCTTATTACAACTTAAAGTTGAAAGAAAAAATCGTTCGTCATTGAGCCATAATATCGACGCAATAATCATAATATTATAACAAAGTTTTACGGTTTTCTTAAAACTCTGACGTTAACGCTATTTGAGTTTCACAGTACATGCATGAAAATTCCCCATTACATCTCAGTATCGCTAAGGGCAGAAAATAAGGTAAGCGTTACGGGCAACACAAGAAAAACGCTTAACAATATCTCTCTAATATGGTTCAACTTTTTACCACATTAAGGAATCTGTAAATTTTAAAGATATTAGGATTTAACTCGCTTCAAAATTTCTAGAAATATAACGTTTAAAACTTTTCTGTAATACTTCAAAAAGCTTAACTCAACAAGTTTAAAAACGCTACACAAAACATATTAAGAAACTTATATTATCTTGGCGAAATTCCTTTCAAAACCCTTAAAAACATTTTTATGCAAATTTTTCTTAACTTAAACTTTTGAAAATCATTGAAGTCTAACTATAATACAATGTAATCAATTTTATAGCAATATGTTTCAACTTACAGCCAAATTTAGCTGTTAAGACCAATTTCAACAATAGTATGGTTTCAAATATGCTTCGAAATTTCTATGAGTATAATGATAAAAAACTTTACGTGCACTGAAAAAAAATAGCCCTTCTTTTTATAGACCTTCTCTGTATAATTTACGGCTTAAAGCTGTTTTTTTTTTTTTTTTTTTTTTTTTTTGGTGAAATGGCTTTTTTCTGTTTTTTATCTTACTCATAAACGGATTAAAAACCCCAGTTCAAATTCTAGTTTTCGATATGCAGTTTGCTTACCTTACTATAACTCTACCCTTTTTCAAATCATTTTATTTTTCATTATAATCTCTTATTTTTCAGCAATTATTTTATGTTTTTGAATATTGTATAAATAAAACTGTGATTAAATTTGATTGTCAAGTTGATACTCTATCTCATTATTATATTTTCCAGAATAAAATTTTAGGTAAGTTAAGTTGCCAGACATTTTTGCACGAGTGGGCTATTAAACTTTTTTGCACTTAAACATTATTTTAATAAGTAAGACTTTAAAGATTGAAACAGCTTAAAAATTTTCTTCATGCAAAGACACTAAAGTTGCGGTGGCTCAGGGGATACGGCACTCGCCTCCCAATGTAGTGAGCCAGGTTCGAATCCTAGCTATGGCTGGTTCATACGAATTCTACTGCCGGATCACATCAACTACAGTGCTGATGTAAAATATCCTCAATTGTTGAAGGATCATGGGTTAGAATCCTCTTGAAATTGAGCTAATCATGAAAGGTTTTCGTTGTTTCCCTCTCCATGTAACTCAAAAGATGGTTTGTTTCATAAAAAAGTCCACCACGAAGACTAGTTAGTCCAAATGGCGTTCAGGCGTTCCCTTGTGTTCAGGATTGGGTTAAAAATTTCTAGGCAACAAAGTTGAACATGGATAGTCTGCCACAGTGCTGACATAGTTGTTTTATCAAATTTTTTATTAAATACCGGAGTTAGTTTGTTAAAATAACAGTTTGTTTGCTGAAATAACAGTACTTAACAGCCGCCCGTTTTTAAGTAACAACATTTTTCTGTAAAATAACTGGTTCTATACTGGCTCACCAGCTGAAATTTTTTTTCCGTAAAATTTAACAGATTTTTATTTACCTGTCGAAAATTTTTACGTTGCGTGTTTTAAATGTAAAAGAAAATTTTTGAAAGTTTACTTTCATAACATTGTTTCCTACATTGTGGAAAGTTATGAAAGTTTACCTTCTATAACTTTCATAATCTTTGCGTAAGTCTTTCGTACACATAACAAAACATTTCTGTGCAATATTATACGTAAATTAAACTTTTGAAAAGAGTAATATCTTGAAATCAATTCATTCAAACAAAAATGGCGCGCGTTAGCGTACCTTCCAATTTTTTTTCTCCCACCTTCACACAGATTTTTATGAAAGAAAAATAAAATAAAAAAAATTGAGACAAGGAACAAAAAATATATATATATATAATGAAAAGAAAGAAGAAGCAAAAATATCTCCTATGCAAATGGCCTTCATAACTTCGGCTCTGGATTTAATATGCTGAAGCAGACTTGATATATAACTTGACAGCCTCTTTTACTTACTGCATTAACTTCCTCATCAGGTTTTAAAGGCTTTTTTTTTTCTTTATTTGCTCTTTATAGTGATTTTTTTTCTCTCCTTTATATAGCACCTTAGAACAAAATGGGGAAAAAACGAAAAGGCGAATGAAAAGGCTTAGTTATTACATTTCCTAGCGTTAGTGTTTCTTTTATTTATTAAGTAAATGATTGAAAATTAACGAGTACGGCCTTTAAGTGTTCCCTAAATGATATTCTCTTATTTTTTATTGTGTGTGTGTGGACGCATATGAAGAAATAGTTTCTCTTTTTTTTTAATTTATTTATTCGAGGTTTATGAAACGGGAGGAATCAATTAAGAAAAACGCTGGGTAATATCGCGCAAATGAAGCGGCGTAGCTTATGAAGAATTTCGATAATTTTGACTTAAAGAAAACCGGAATATTCAATTACGGTCATAATTCTCCCAGTTTTTAATTTGAGCGAGCTTTTTTTTTTGGCGGCAAAAATTATTTAATGATGTTAAAACGGGGATGTGTTACCATAAATATAAAACTCATTTAATCGAGTTTTTAACTGGCAAAAATAAAATAATTTTTTTTTCCTCCGCATCCAGCAATTTTGTGAAACGTTAAAGAAAATAGTTGTTCTATTATATGACATTTTGAGAAAAGATTGTTTTGAATTGCTACAAGCAATTGATTTGATGTTTACCAGAAAGAAAAATCATAGCTTCTTTTTAGATTTAATTATCTGACCAAATTTAAATAAACTGCTTTTTTTTAATTCGATTTCTCAGGAACTATTTGATCGATTTCGTTCAAATTTTGTATTTTGCCATACAAAATAATATTACTTAAAATTGTGAAAAAAAATTTATAGTTTATAATTCAAAATGTTTTAGACCATCAATAAATAAATAAAAATAATTAATATAAGACTATTTGCTTTAAATAATCTTCTGATAAACGAGATCATCCACTCAAACCAATAAGATTGAGTGCTAGTACGTTAAAATCCGATTATTAAATCAAAAATTATTCAGAGTGTTTCGTATATTTTTGTTGCACTGTACTAACATAAGACTATAAAAATTATAAATTATTTTTTTGTTTTTGGTTAATTATATAAATTAAAAAATAACATTATACGAACTTATATATTTTGGCTGCTAAGACGGTAGTTTCTCATTTCAAAGGTTTTAGTGTTACAGTAGTATAAAACCAGCAATAAATTACTAGTTGTTTATATTCTCTACGAACTTACCTTTAACTTATAAATACAAATCGTCTTCTAAATACCAAATCTAACTTACCGCATTTATTTATTTTGTTTTAAAAACAAAATTTCATAAAAAATTCATTTCTCTTAAATTTTATATTCATAATTTATTTCCTTTTCTAACTATACTCGATACCTTAATTTCGGTGAGGAAATAAAATTTATATAACCCTTATAAAACTTTTATCAATCAGCTGTTAATGCCTTAAAATTTTAATAGTTAAGAATTAATAGTTAATAATATATATTGACTTGTTAAAATATTTTGATAATAATTAACTAACATTTAATAAGTTATTTTCAGTTGTAAAATATTTAATAATTAACATTTAATTACACGTTATTAGTTATATAATAATCAGACAATTACTAACTGACAATTTATTTCTCTTTATTAATTATTAAAAAAATTTCAAACAATATTTCCATTTTGAATGATTAAATGCATATTTAATCGACTTTGAAGCATAAAAATCTAACCCACCGCATTTATTTATTTTGCATTAAAAACAACATTACATTTGAAATCCATTTATCTCGATTTTATATCGATGATTTGTTTTCATTTTCTAACTGTACTCAATACCTTAGTTTCCTTTATGAAATAAAATTCAATCTCTCATCATATACTTTTTTTTATTTGAAACAGTGATTTCAAGATTTGTATGATAAACCAACTTTTTTCTTATTTTGTTTAATCACAATTTTTTTCCCTTTCTTTTCTCAACAATCTTTTTACTTCCTTAAGGAATACAATCATCTCAAACATCCCTTTTTAATGCCTTTTCAAAGCAAATTGGTACAAGTCCAGTTCTCGGTGTTTTATTTCACCATTTTGGAGAAGAAGAAAAAAAAGAATTAGAAAATTATTTTGAGATCTGTAACTGCTGTCAGAGAAGGCTTTTTGTTTGAAAAATAATTCGATTGCTTTTTACAAAAGTAACAAAAACACAGTGCAAATATGAAACAAAAATTATCAAGTTTCCACTTTTTTATCAATGCGATTTCAAATATCGTATTCTGCTTTTTTTTTCTCTTTTTTTTTTGAAAAAGTTGAGTTCAAAAATTAATGACATTTTTGTTTTAATTAAAATAAAAATGTTTGGTGGAGAGAAAATCTTAATTGTAATTATTTAAACTAAAAATCAATATTTTTGTGTTTAGGAACATGAAAAGCCGCATCATTATTAACACTTTAATTAAGGCATAAAAAATATTTAAAATTACAACTTTTACTTGAATACATTTTAAAATTATTATTTAAACCCATAAAAGGGTAAAGTAAGATTAAATAACCGAATACATCTTCGAACTTCAAAGCCATTCAAACTTTTATTATTAGTAGTGAACACGCATAAAAATATACAATACTTTATTCGTTTATATGAACTATTCGCTGATATGAGCTGTTAATCTTCCCAATTTATATTTAATTAACTCAATATGTTATAGCTTTCCGTTGTCCACGCGAGAAAAAAAAATTTCATTTAGAAATTTTTAAACGTATACCTTTGCACTTTCGTACTACAGCTCCCGCGATTGATGTTTTGATTATTTTTTGACAAAGTGAAAAATAAATTAGGATTTATTTGTCTCGATGTGAGAGAGACATAAATATAGATATAATATTTACAAAATGAGTTTTTATGCAGCAAAATTCGCCTATTCTAAAAATCATTCGAACGAACACCTTACTTCTTACAAAAATAATACAGTTGAACACATTTTTAACGATTCCGGATTCAACGTGATACCTGATTTAACGAACAAAATGGTACGTTTTGTTTTGTATAATGTCATAAATCTAAAAGGATGTACTTCTTAAGCGAGTTATTTATTTTTAAAACATAACAAGGGAAATCCCTTTGGAAGCATGGATTAGTATCAGAAATAATAAAAGCAATAAATGAATAGCCCTGTACACTATCAGATGTATAAAAAAATTTCTAGATACATTAGGTACCTATATCTATAAAAATATTATAGGTATAGTTACCTAATTATTGTGAAATATGTTTCGGTGTCATTTATATAGAGGTTAATCATTTTGAAAAATCATCGACTTCTTCAGCTTCAACCTTCTTAAAGGGGGGAATGGAATCTAGATTGAACACCAGGTCAGACCATTGTCTCATTTCCAGAAGATAAAAAAAAAAAAGAATTTTTAAGGATTTGAATGTCATCAGAGCAGTTTCTAAGTAGTTTCAGAAGTATTTCCAATTTCAGCGATTCATGTAAAGAAATTAAGCAAATAAATAATTCCCAACCCTTACCTTTTCTTGAAAGCTTGCGTTTTATTCAGTTGCTTAAAAAATCTCATCAATGAATTAAAAGATGGAAATTATGAAGCTCTTAGATAAAGGGGAAAAATTCCTCAAAATATGTGAAATAAAGCAAATGGTTTAAATTGTTTAGTTTTTTTTTTTATTTTTAATTTAACATTAACATTGAACATGAATTTAGCGAGCGATTGGATTAGGCACTTTTTTGAAGACTCTGCGGTTGCAGAACAAGATGTGAATAATATGTCATTTTCATAACTTTTGTTAGTTTGCAACAGTTACTCGTGACTACTATGTCAAGTTTAGCCTGTCATTATACAGAGCATTTTATGATCATGCTGAAAATGGAGCAAAGCGTGAAAATGGAGAAAGGCCACACTTTTGTGAAAATGAAAAGCTTTTGTGATCTAATTTTTTTAATCTTTTAAAACTTACTCCAATACTGCATTATGCGGGCTCATAAAAGTTTGAAAAAAACTGAGTATAAGACATTGATTTTGATGATAGTTATCTACACCGAAAAATGTAAACGAATAGGTGATTTTTTTTAAAAAAAAAGTTTAATTACTTTTGAAATATTTAAGTTGTTTGTCCGTTTTAAAGCCCAGATAATTCTTCACTGAAGAATAAAATTTAGACTAAAATTAAAACTTTGCTTCAAGTGCGAGTCACTGAAATTTAGTTTTTTTTCCACTTATGAAAAAGCTTCGAAAAACCTTGCTAACCAGAATTTTTCTGTGTCTCAAATCCCTCATTGCCCAATCATCATATACTATACTACTATATTAAATACTATATTATACTACTCTATTAATACCACTATATCCCTACTATATTAAAAAAACAAGTAATGCAAAAAATGAAAAAAAAAGTCAATTCATACTTAAGTCAACAAAGAAAAAATTTCTTTCAGTTAATTTTTATTAAATAATTAAAAAATTTCTCCCATATAAAACTAAAGTTAATTAATTAAATTTAATTAATGAATTAATATTTGAAAAAACTATTTTAACATCAAGTGTCGATCCACAGTAATGAAGTGTATTTGAACTTGAGTGGATAAATATAAAGTATTTTATGAACGATTAAAAATTTGAATGAGATATTTAAATATATATAGGGAGAGGGTGAACTAATAGTAGGAATTGAAAAAAGAGCTCAATGGTATCAAACAACTATAAAAGCATAAATTTGGTGGCGTGGACCACACGTGCAGCCACGTAATGTTTTTTGTAGAATTTATCTGACACAGCGAACATAAAATAAGTAAATATTTAACTGTGCACAATAAACTATTGTTTTGCTCAAATAGAACTATAAGTTAGAAACTATCCCTGAAGTTATCTTTAAAATATGTGAAAATTTAATGACTTATAGTAAAATTTAAAAAATGACTAACCAATCAGAAAATTCTATTTCGTTTTTTTGCTTATCGCTGTTTAATTAATGAATTGATATTTGAAAAAACTGCATTGACATCAAGTGTCATGCAATACAAGTTTTAAAAAAATTTATTTGAACTTGAGTGGATGAGAAAAAAGTTTGAAAGTTTGAACTCGATTGAAAATTTGAACTCGATATTGATTGAGAGTGCGAACTAATAGTACAGGGATGGCGAACCAATGGCACGCGTGCCATTTATGGCACCCGACACATTATTTTGGTCACGCCACCGATCACATTTGTTATTACACTATGAATTGTTATTACACTATGAAGCATATGTAACAATTAAATTAAAATTCACCAAAAACACACAAAATAATAAACATTAATTAATAAAAAAATTAACAATTAATGCTAAAAAACAATTAATAACCATAAAAATCAAGCTAACAATAAATAACTAGCAAAAAAATTTAACAGTCCTGCTTAAACTAACATCTTGCAACCTTATCTAAGTTATTTGTCATCTAATCTGCAACAGCAGAAGTCACTTTGATGTTACTTTAAGTTGAATTACGCGTATAACTGAGACATTGCGAAATGTTTTTTTCATTACACTATGAATTGTTATTACACTATGAAGCATATGTAACAATTAAATTAAAATTCACCAAAAACACACAAAATAATAAACATTAATTAATAAAAAAATTAACAATTAATGCTAAAAAACAATTAATAACCATAAAAATCAAGCTAACAATAAATAACTAGCAAAAAAATTTAACAGTCCTGCTTAAACTAACATCTTGCAACCTTATCTAAGTTATTTGTCATCTAATCTGCAACAGCAGAAGTCACTTTGATGTTACTTTAAGTTGAATTACGCGTATAACTGAGACATTGCGAAATGTTTTTTTCATTACACTATGAATTGTTATTACACTATGAAGCATATGTACCAATTAAATTAAAATTCACCAAAAACACACAAAATAATAAACATTAATTAATAAAAAAATTAACAATTAATGCTAAAAAACAATTAATAACCATAAAAATCAAGCTAACAATAAATAACTAGCAAAAAAATTTAACAGTCCTGCTTAAACTAACATCTTGCAACCTTATCTAAGTTATTTGTCATCTAATCTGCAACAGCAGAAGTCACTTTGATGTTACTTTAAGTTGAATTACGCGTATAACTGAGACATTGCGAAATGTTTTTTTCATTACACTATGAATTGTTATTACACTATGAAGCATATGTACCAATTAAATTAAAATTCACCAAAAACACACAAAATAATAAACATTAATTAATAAAAAAATTAACAATTAATGCTAAAAAACAATTAATAACCATAAAAATCAAGCTAACAATAAATAACTAGCAAAAAAATTTAACAGTCCTGCTTAAACTAACATCTTGCAACCTTATCTAAGTTATTTGTCATCTAATCTGCAACAGCAGAAGTCACTTTGATGTTACTTTAAGTTGAATTACGCGTATAACTGAGACATTGCGGAAAGTTTTTTTCATTACACTATGAATTGTTATTACACTATGAAGCATATGTACCAATTAAATTAAAATTCACCAAAAACACACAAAATAATAAACATTAATTAATAAAAAAATTAACAATTAATGCTAAAAAACAATTAATAACCATAAAAATCAAGCTAACAATAAATAACTAGCAAAAAAATTTAACAGTCCTGCTTAAACTAACATCTTGCAACCTTATCTAAGTTATTTGTCATCTAATCTGCAACAACAGAAGTCACAATGATGTTACTTTAAGTTGAATTACGCGTATAACTGAGACATTGCGAAATGTTTTTTTCATTACACTATGAATTGTTATTACACTATGAAGCATATGTAACAATTAAATTAAAATTCACCAAAAACACACAAAATAATAAACATTAATTAATAAAAAAATTAACAATTAATGCTAAAAAACAATTAATAACCATAAAAATCAAGCTAACAATAAATAACTAGCAAAAAAATTTAACAGTCCTGCTTAAACTAACATCTTGCAACCTTATCTAAGTTATTTGTCATCTAATCTGCAACAACAGAAGTCACAATGATGTTACTTTAAGTTGAATTACGCGTATAACTGAGACATTGCGAAATGTTTTTTTCATTACACTATGAATTGTTATTACACTATGAAGCATATGTAACAATTAAATTAAAATTCACCAAAAACACACAAAATAATAAACATTAATTAATAAAAAAATTAACAATTAATGCTAAAAAACAATTAATAACCATAAAAATCAAGCTAACAATAAATAACTAGCAAAAAAATTTAACAGTCCTGCTTAAACTAACATCTTGCAACCTTATCTAAGTTATTTGTCATCTAATCTGCAACAACAGAAGTCACAATGATGTTACTTTAAGTTGAATTACGCGTATAACTGAGACATTGCGAAATGTTTTTTTCATTACACTATGAATTGTTATTACACTATGAAGCATATGTACCAATTAAATTAAAATTCACCAAAAACACACAAAATAATAAACAATAATTAATAAAAAAATTAACAATTAATGCTAAAAAACAATTAATAACCATAAAAAACAAGCTAACAATAAATAACTAGCAAAAAAATTTAACAGTCCTGCTTAAACTAACATCTTGCAACCTTATCTAAGTTATTTGTCATCTAATCTGCAACAGCAGAAGTCACTTTGATGTTACTTTAAGTTGAATTACGCGTATAACTGAGACATTGCGAAATGTATTTTTATTACACTATGAATTGTTATTACACTATGAAGCATATGTACCAATTAAATTAAAATTCACAAAAAACACACAAAATAATAAGCAATAATTAATAAAAAAAATTAGCAATTAATGCTAAAAGAACAATAACCATAAAAAACAAGCTAACAATCAATAACTAGCAAAAAAAATAAACTGTCCTGCTTAAACTAACATCTTGCAACCTTATCTAACTTATTTGTCATCTAATCTGCAACAACAGAAGTCATACTGATGTTACTTTAAGTTGAATTACGCGTATAACTGAGACATTGCAAAATGCTTTTTTTTTCAATGTAAATAAAGAGTTTTGAGTTGATAAGTATTTAGTATTAGTATTTTCCCAATAATCACGGAGTCAAAATTATTTAACGGCACGTGTATGACATCATCAAATAATTTTTTAGAACAAAATTGCACGTTGGTGTATAAAGGTTCGCCACCCCTGTAATAATAGGAAATGAATAAACCTGTTTATTATTTGGCATATATTTGAAATATTCAAATATTTCACAAAAATACTTTAATTGTACATCAGTACATTTTTTAATTCCCAAAGCAACAGAAATGAAAAATAACTTAATCCATTTTCCCCCAACAAAAAATCAATAAAAAGGATAATAAATCGTAAACTGTAAGTTTTCTTCCATAAAAAGAAGTCATCGGAGACAGATTTCAAATAAACTTACTCTCAGTTTGCTAGAAGAAGAAAAAAAACAAGTTTTCTAACTTTTTATCTCCAGTGTCTCTCTCCTCATTACTTTGATGTATTATTTTCTTGAAAAACTACGGATTGACTCACACATATAGTCCAAGAAGCACATGGATTTCTCGTCTTAAGTCCTCATCTTTCAGAGCCGCGCCCCCGAGATGTTTTTGATTTTATTTACGACTTGGTGTTAACAGTTTCCTTTCCACGCCCCCTTTTTTGCGAAGTGATAAGTTTGGTAAAAAAAAAAAAAGAAGTATTGCTGCTGGTAAAATGCAATGAAATGTGAACTCGAGACTTAAATCGAAGATATTGATGCATCATTTCCGCGAGGTTTCTCCTGAGAAAATAGAGCGTGAGGAAAAAAGAAGTAATATAGACTTTCGAAAGATTTAGCAATTCCGAAAGAAATCGTAAAAATATAAACCTTTTTGGTGACATTCGATCTTTTGGGCATGTTTAGTCTTGTAAAAATTGTGTCTTGAATCAATTTCAAACTAAGTAAGGCGTTCGAAAAGAAAGGAAATCTACAGTCCTTGGCCAAATTATTGGACGCACTATAAGAGTCTATGAAAAATCTTAATTATCAGGTGATACTATGCAGCTTTATTGTTTTTAGGCGACTGAAACCGGTTTGCACTTGTTTACGTTCGTGTGTCAATTGACTAAATTAGTTAGACGATATGTGCTATAAATTCGACGATTGGATAAATTATACGATATATTATGTAAATATGGAATATTTATTATATTAGGTATATATTAGTAAAAAAATAGTGGCTGGGTGGCGCAGGTTGGTTTGTCGTCGGCCTTCTGAGCCCATGTCTGCGAGTTCGATCCCCGGCCCAGACACCGGATTTTCGGGATGCAGAAAATCCTCAGCGGCCATGTCGTATGATTATGCGGCATGTAAAAGATCCCTGGAGTGCCTTATTGGCTCTTGGCATTTCCGGCAAAATTAAATTCCTAGTGCACTTTAGCATCCAAATAGAGCTTCGGTGCTGCCATCTAGTGTGGCAGAAACTAGACGTCCAAATTAACATGACCAACGGTATCTCACCCATTGTGGTGGTCCTGAAAGAGTGGATACCACCTCTGGAGAACGCGCTAGGTCTGCTCATCGGCAGGACCGATAATGCAGCTCATTGGAAATAAAATTTAAAAAAAATATTAGTAAATTATAATAATTAGACCAATTTATTAGAAGCAATATGAGTGTCTATGTAAAATCTTAATTATCAGATGATACTATACAGCTTTATTGTTTTTACGAAACTGAAACCAGTTTGCACATGTTTACGCTCGTGTATCAATTGGATAAATTAGACGATATGTGCTATAAATTCGACGATTGGATAAATTAGACGATATATTATATAAATATATAATATTTATTTTATCAGGTATTATATAAGTAAATTATAATAATTAAACCAAATTATTAGACGCATAGTGTTTCTATAATTACACGTTTTGCACTAGTTTGTATGCTATACTTTTATATCTAAACATACATGTAATGGGTTTTTATTCAGGAGATTTTTTATATACTTCCAATTTGTATTTATTTTTAACGTATTGCATTGCAATGTTAACCAATTGATACACGAGCATAAACAAGTGCAAACTGGTTTCAGTCACATAAAAACAATAAGACATTATAGTATCACCTGATCATTAAGATTTTACATAAAATCTTATACTGCGTGTAATAATTTGGCCAGGTACTGTATATTGTGTAATCAAACATCGGTAAACTAGTTATCCATACCATAAATTAAAGAGTTAATTCATTTTTTTTTCAATTAGAGTTAATTTTCATATTTTTGAATTCAATGTCTTTGACAATTCTTAATGATCTCAAATAATTTATTCTTGTAATTTTGCACTCAAGTTAGTAAATGCTTCATCAATACAAACTTGTGTGCTTAGAGAGTTTTTAACAATTTTATTTCATTACAAATAAACCGGAAAAATTATTTTGTTCATTTATTCTGTAACTTAATTCTATTGACGAAAGCACATTAATCATTGGTTCATATAGACCGGAGTATGTAGTGATTAGGGAGCTGACCTCACATGAGAAAGGTTCTGGATTCGAATCCCGAATATGCTTTTTTTTCCTCTGTACTATTTGTCCTTACTGTGAGATCAACGTTGGCTCACCTAATATGATGCCCCTGAAAGAGTGACCAACAAATCTGCCCTACTGATACCTGTATAACAAGCGTCAATCAGGTGAACATAGGAAAGAAAAGAAAAGATATTTCGTATTGCTTTACATACAGAGAAAAAGTAATACACTTTCAAAAGATATAATAATCCCAAAAAAGATCGTAAAAATAAAAACCTTTCGGTGACGTTCGATCGTTTGGGCATGTTTAGTGTTGTAAAAATTGCGTGTTGAATCAACTTTAAACTAAGTAAATAAGATATTCAAAAGGAAAGGAAGTTAATTCTATAAAGTATCGATCCATACTTGTTGCTAATTTGTTGCAAGCATTCTTATAATTTTATGATCAATTTAGTTTTTATTGCTGAAGTATAAATGCAAATATTTTTTTTCATAGATGACCTTTCGAATAGAATTATGCAACACGTGTTTTGTATTCTAAAGAAATAAGGGAAATCCCATAATGTTGGTACCATTAGCAATAGTACTCTTACTAGTTTAAACCCGAGAAATAAAAGCACCGGGTAAGAAATCCCGGAAGAAAAAGCACCAGAAAAAGAAAACCGGATGAAAAATCGATAAAAAAAAACACCGTAAAAATTTAACTACTTTTACAATTATATGAATTTGACCAATTTGATTCAAACAGTTGAGGAATTTAATGCAATTTAATATTTCTTCGAATGTTATTAGATGTTTTTCAAAAAGTAACTAATATATAAAGTTTAGTTTGAAGTATTTAAGACAAAGTTTTAATATCATATTCAAACAGCACAGTATTTGGATTATATAATATATTAAGTAGTATTATTGTTCATAATATGCGAGAAACAATCGTCTCTCAACAAATTATTTTTCTTGATAAGTCAAAATATTAACAAAAATGATAAAGTGTAAATTTTAATACAATTTTATTACAAAAAATCTCTATTTAAAAAGTATTTTTGTACATTATTATATATAACACTAATTATTATATATTTTTTGCATATTATAATATATAAAAGTATATTATAACATAATAAAAAGAATTATTAAAATTTAGAAAAATATTAGTGTTACTCAATAGTCCTAATGAGGTTGCTAAGTGTAAAATGCTCCTTTTCCTGAACTTTAACTTTCTTATTTATTTTATTTAAAAGAAAATCCAATGTCATTAAAATAAATATTTGATTACTTTAAATTCGATCTCAACGGCGGGAATTGAATCTGGCGTTAAATTTATATAATTGTTTGAAGAGGTGTTTTTTACCGGTGTTTTTTATGGTGCTCTTTTACAGTTGTCTTAATCAATCCTCTCTGCTGCAAATAAGGGAAATAGTTTATGCAGCAACTTTTAACTAATGATTTATATAGTTAGAAAGACTTTTAAATGGAATTATTTGCATTTAAGTTACAGTTAAATAAGAACCAGAAAAATCCTTTAGTGTTAGTTATATTGATAATGGCATTTCAATTGTGTATTTCAATTAGAATTTATTCTTAAGAAAAGGAAATAATTGAGACAATTGAAAAATTGAACAATTAGAAAGAAATCTAAAAAACCTTTTTTTGAGGTCCAATCTTCTTAGCGCTATAAACATTGCGCTTTTTACTCTCTTAGCCAATTCTCTGATTATAACTCGGGTATACATTGCAAATATTATGATCCGGAGAAAATTCGGGAGTTGCAGAATTTGTCAGTATGTTTTGTTTTATCACATTTTTACTTGACCGGAAGTGAAAAAAAAATAATCTGCTGTGATTGGAAGTTTGCCAAATTTTGTTTGGGAGTTTTGCAGTTCTATTGTGGGATTGCTCATGCGTTTTGTGCAATTGTATAGACCAGTGATGTAGCCCTGCCAGTGATGGGCAAACTACGGCCCGCGGGCCAACTGAAGGTTTCATCTGACCCGCGGATAGATCTTTAACTTGCCGATCCATGACAAATATAAACTATATACATCCATTTTCTTGCGGCCTTTGTTTAAGGCTATTTCTGTTCTTTCTTTTCTAACAAAGTACTGATAACCTTTTTACTTTCTTTATTTTTGTTCTATAAAACATAAATTGATGAAAATAGTTAGCACAGACAGCTTCAATTGGTAAAATATTGAAAGCAGTTCTTTATCGAATAGCCGTAGATTAGCTCCAACTAGCGTTTGTCTTTCTCGAGGAAACTTATGGAATCTAATATAGGTGAATTGTACTTCACATGTGGCAGACAGCGTATTTTTAGCTCCAACGAGCAGACAATCTAATAATCATCTGAGGCCAAAGTTTCAGCTTTACAAATCATTACCAAAAGCTAGTTTTTCAAAATCTAATATTTCATGCCCAGGAAATCAGTGCTATGTTTGCTTCACCTTATATATGTGAACAAGAGTTTTCAACTATGAACCTTAGAAAAAATCATTTCAGAAGTATACTAACAGACAAGTATTTAGCCTCGTTTCTTAAAATAAGCACATCTCACTTCGAACCTCAATATAAGGTACTTTTAAAAATGAAATCGCAATTTCATTCATCTCACTAAATATGTAAATTAAAACTTGTAAATCGCATTTTTTTTAATTTCTTTAAAAATAAATTTTGAAGTTCTTACTTGGCCCACCAAACATTTTTTTACTCGATTTTTTGCCCTCGACCAAAAAAGTTGGCCCGTCCCTGATATAGACGATGTTTGCTGAATTTACATGGAAAAAAAGAGTAAAAAAAATGGCGTATCACTTAATTGGTGTTTAGAAATAATCACTTTATGTTGTCTCTAAAAACTATCATACAAAGACTAATATTTAACTTTTTTCATTTGCACGAGATAACTCGTGATAGTAAACCGATGGTAAATTAAATGTTTTTTACACATACAAAAATTAAAATTTCAACTTGAAACATGTGTATTATGTTTTATTTTAGTTCCTTGTATTCATTAATAAGATTTTTTAAAAATCTATTGCTTATTTGCAATTTTTTTTTAAATTAGTAAGGGAAGCTGTAAAGCAAGGTCAATAAGGTTTACAAAAAAAAAATTAATTTATTTTGGTTTAACAACATAATAAATAACTATATCTAGCTATGTATTTTCAGTGATTCAGTATTTTATATGATATTTTATAGAAACTTCGGATAAGAAGAAGGAAAAAAATGCTTGAAATAAAAAGAAGTGATTTACGGTTTCGAAAAGAACGAGAATTTAAAAGATATCTTTAAAATATCAACCTTTTACTATCAAAGGTTATTGCTTTTATTAATTTTTCAAATATATTGAAAAGGTAAATAGAAAAGAAGGAAAATAGATCGAACAAATTCGAGAGTAAAAAAGAAAAAAACTAGAAAAAAGTTGATTTATTTTGTTTTATTGGAATTGTCAAGATGTAGTATACAATAGATTTTGACCATTGATTCGACTTGCTGACAATAGATTTATTTGATTAATGATTAGAAGAACAGTTCAAACTGCCAACTGCGCACGTTATTACACACTCAACAACGACGTAAAAATGATTCCTGGACGCATCCGAATAAGCTAAGCGTGCTTTTGATGCCAGCAGTAGCGATGACAATCAGCACTATAAGATCATCATGTGCATTCATAGTCATCGTATAAACTAGTGAAATCAGGGCACCTATATGAAAAAATTACACTGGTTGAGATTCAGTGAACGTAAAGTTTTTCCAGTACACTTTTTTGGGTATGGTTTTTAAGGTAATTACATACCTAGAGTGTATAGTGCGCAGGAGCACCATCATGATGCGTAAGAAAAATGGTTGGTGGCTGGTACAATTTGCGGCAAGTCAGGGAAGATTTGATACAGAAAACTATAATCCTCCATATTAAAAGCCGGCATACGTTTCTTGACGACTTTTACCGTCTCAGTGTGGCTTGTCACTCCATGTTCCATGGTTCCATGTTCCATAGTTTTCGTCCTAGTGATGCTTTTTTATCAACCCCCCTAAATTTGTTGGAGAATTGTGAAACATCCTGCACATTTTTTTTTTCGTTCTTTTCGACATAAAAAAAAAAAAAAAGAAAAAGATTTTTAAAAAAATTACTCGCTAAAATTCCTAAATGGTTAAATTGTTCTTTTTTTTTCTTCATTTCTTCGATTCAAAATCTATTACTTCCCTGTTACGTCCCGCAAGTAAATTCGTTTTTCTCAGACGATATAAAAAAAAAAAAAAGAACGATAAAAAAAGGGAACTTAAACAGCTAGAATTCCCGATATTTTTTGGCATGAAAATCTTCTCGCACCTACTCTAGCACCGATTCCTATACTTTTCCCACAGAACAGTTCTTCCCTTTTTCTTTAGCACTGAGCCAAAATCTCGAGTATAGACTTATTCCATACACCCCCCCCCCCTTTACCTCAAACCCACCGTTCGGAATCAATATTGCCGTCTTTGGTGCAGATATCAGGAAGATACACTCTCCCATAGTGTATCTTTTGCCCGTCAGTACGTCCCGTGTACCCCCCGACCACACCCCTCAGCAAGTGTGGTTAGTGAATCAATGGTCGATTTCTCCTTTTTTTCTCTCCCACCGGGGCTGAGGCCTAGAAATAAATGGTTTTCCCTTTCTGAGTTTTTTCCCTATTTCTTTTTCCCTGCTCTCCATCCTCCTTCGACCGTTTCCCAAGAGCTCCTTCTTTTCCCTCTACATGTCTTTGTTCGTATTTTCCTTTTTTTTATCTCTTTGTGGGTGGGGATAGCATCACGTGATATGCCCTCTCCTGGGAGGAGTCCCAAGATTTGATTGACAGTAAAAAGGGAGGAAAGGGTGGAGTCAATTTTTTTTAGTATTTATTTATTTGTAACGTTATGAACAGTTTTTTTCGCCTTCAATTTTTTTAACACATTTTGCGTTTTTTTTTCTTTTTTACTTTATTTACTTTTTTTTACCGTTAGGTTTTTTTCTCTCTCTCTTTCGTGTCTTATTAAATGTAGAGAGTTTAGTAATGGGGATTTTTTTCACTTTTTTATGAATGTGGTAGCTGCAAGACTAAAACAAGGGGAAAAAAGTTATTTAAAAATTTTTTCAGCCTTTTCAATGGCCTCCCGTCTACAAGATTATGCATACAGCGTACTTCTTGGCAAATTAAAATTAATCAATTTTTCTTTAATGAAGTTTCGATTTTTTTTTTCCTTTCTTCAAAGCCGTGTTAAACTGCTTTAGGATTAATATTTTAACGCAATGAAGTGTTTTTATAGTAATTAAAGCAGAAAAAGAATTTTTCTACGTTTTGTCAACTTTGGTTTCTAACAGAATAATGAGAGAAATTAAATTTGCTGAGAAAGTATAATAAAAAGTAAATATTTAAATTAACTAATTAAATACGGTTATTAAAATATGACTACATTTTCGTTTGCTTAAAAGTGTATTTGTCTTCTTTATTTAAACGGTATTATTAATTCTAATAATGCTTTTACAGATTTTATTGTTAAAAAAATCGAATATGCTATTTTGTCAGACATTGTAAATATTTACGTTTGAATAATAATTTTTTTTCCAGCTCTGGCATTCTCTAAAATATGACAAAAGATACAAAATAAATAAACATAACATAGAATGTTTGATCTATTTCTGTTTAAAATAATTGTATTTGATGTGACGACTTATAGTAATTCTACATTAAAAATTTATTTGTTCTATTAATGCGTTAATAGAACACAATTATTATTATTGCGTATGCTGCTAAAAAAAGGCATTTTTTTTCTTAATGAAATATTAAGTTGAATTCAAAATCTTGATATATTTTAAAACTGAATTTAACAGTTTCTTTTAAAAATTCTAAACGTTATCTAAATTATACCAGTTTTAGTAGCAATTGGATAATATACATACCACTTACTTATTGCTTACCTTGTAACATATAAAGAAAGCATCTGTAATACATCTTAACGCTCTATTATTAATAAAAATTCTTTATATATCTGATAATAATAATGTCTCAATAATAATACATTTCAATACATCATAATATCCGTTAATATAAAAATAATATTAATGCAATACATAGCATCATGTAATACATAGCATCATGCAATACATAGCATCATGTAATACATAGCATCGTGGCAATCAATATATAGTAAGTCTCTATAGCAGGATACACTCACGTTTGTAAAAATTGCAACACCATGAAAGAATTATACAAATTGAATTAAATTGAAATGAAAAGTAAAGGGAGGAAAGACATGCGAATTATTAGAATTACAAAGCTATTTGAGCATTACAACCCATTTAACCCCATTGCACAAGCTTATTTGTCCCGACCGAGCCCTGCGTGTAGCATTTTGAGCAGCGGTGGCTCAAGGGATAGAGTTCTCACTTCCCAATGAGGTGACCCGGGTTCGATTCCCAGCAATAACTGATAGAAACGGATTCCGTTCCAGGCTCGCACCGACTACAGTGCTGACGTAAAATATCCTCAGAGGTAGACTGATTATGAGTTAGAGTCCCCTTGAACCCCTTGCCATTTTGGTGGTCCCCTTGCCATTTTGGTGGTTTTCCTTTCTATGTAACGCAAATGCAGGTTAGTTCCATCAAAAAATCCTCCACAAAGCAAATTTCTTCCAATACTTAATCCGAGAAATCCCATGTCTCCTGGATTGGGTTCAAAATTACAAGGCTGTGGAAATGAACATTGGTAGTCCAGAACCCAAAATTGGGTTAGATGTTCAACGACGGTCATAAAATGCATAATCAAATCTCTTAAAGATTGCTGTGAATGAAACCCATGTGGTCAAATTTCTCAATGAAATCTGTAGGGCAAAATAGAAATTCATAAGATCGAATCTCTTAATAAAGTTATTGCAAAAGATAAGTCCATAAGATCATTCTACTCAATAAAGTCTATTGGAAGCTGTCCGTAAGATCAGGTCTCTGAAATAATTCTCTTAGGAAAAATAGATTGGCAGATATCACAATGAAATTCCTAAGACAATATCTATTAGGTAATTCGGAATATGCTATTTAAATCTGCCAACATGACATTTAAAAAAATTTCCTTTATTTTAACTTTCATCAAAGATTAATTCCAATCGGAAAAGTCAAGCAAACAATCTTTGTAAAAGTTTCAATTCCTGCATAAATTAGAAATCATAAAAAAAGGATAATCCTAAGTAAATAATGGAATAAAATTTAAGCATTAAAGAAACCAGTCTTACCTGCAAATTAAGTTACTTGATTAACAGAAAGTCTCATGGCCGAATAACTCCCTGGTCGTTAACAGCTTTGAAAAACTATATTAATCCAACTTATCGACAATATAAAGGCCACATAATCTAAAGATTTCTTCTAACTAGAATCTGAACACTAACAGCTTTAAAAAATTAAGCGAAACCAAATTATGTGAGAAAAATTATTAAATAACAGCATATTCTATTAAAAGCACAGATTACATTAATAAATGCCGTATAATTTTGGATAACTTGCATATAATTTCTGATCATTAATGTGTTTGAATATAATTTAGTAAAGCCTGTGCCTAATTTATTCATTGTTTGCAATTAATACTCTTAACCTTATAGATGATCGTAGGCTTAACGATTTCAAGAACAATGGCATAACAATGAAAATGAGATCAGCATTGTGTACCAGCCGCATTTATCATTCAGCCAAGCTGATATCCATCTATCTGAAAATGGAATGCAATCAAACCCCCCCTGGGGTAAAATCCTGGTTTCTTATAATGACTACTCAATGAGCTGTGGAGGCTCAGAAGATAGGGCGTTCTCCTTCCAATTAAGTAACCCAGGTTTGAATCCCAGCTGTTTCAAGTTGATGCGAATTCCTCTCCCGGCTTACATCGATCACAGTGCTGAAGTTAAATATCCTTAGTGATAGATGGATCATGGAATAGAATCTTCTTGTCGTCGGGTTAACCGAAAGAGTTTTTCGTGGTTTTCCACTCCATATAATGCAAATGTGACTTAGTTCTATCCGAAAAGGGATGGCTAGTTTTCCCTAATACTTGATTTAGGAGCTCTCTTGTCTTCTGTGTTGTGTTCAAAGCTACAAGCGTACGGAGTTGAACATTGATAACCGTAAACTCAGAATCGGGTCCATAGTAAAACGCCGGTTATAAAATATGAAAAAAGAATTTTAATTATTGCTCAATGCCTTTAACGACTGAGCCATCGCGACTCTTTGAAACTTACATCAAATCCAAAAACAGAAAACAATAATGAAAATTTACTACTAACATTAAGATAGATAATTTTTATACAATTACATTAAACCCAATTATTAAAATTAAATTATTTCACAAATATACAATAAAGTTTTATTAATGCTGAAAAAAAAGCATATTAAGATAAAACATTAACCAAATACGCTAATCGTGTTCTGACAAAATTTATATTTAATTACGCTTAATTAAATGACACCGCTACGCATTCTATACAAAAGACCACGAGGGCAAATAATTACTGCCAAAGTCGTTTGCATATTGCCTCCCAAGGCAAGATCGCTCCCATTAGGTAAGACAATAAGCAACGACATTCATTTTAATTACAAACAATACCTAGTTCTTTCCTTTTAAAACGTCCCTCTTTACGTACCCCTTTCAAAACAGAGTGGGAAATAAATATATTTCAAACAGAGAAACTCTACCCCACCCACTCAATTCCATACTCAGAAACAGAGAATCAATATATTCTCAACCGTACCAACCTTTGCCCTCCCCCCTCCAACCCTCTAAAAGTAGGATGCCCGGGTAGATAAATGGTCGAGACAAAAGGCCGAACGGCGTTAACGAGGCTTTAATTAGCCTCCTAGAGCGCTTAATTACTAGACGCCACCGATAAAGAGGCATTAATCACTGTTTAATATGCAAAACCGCAGTTCTTGCATTTGTTCTCATCCCCCCTTCCCCGCATTTTTCTCGCTTTCGTTTTCCCCTCTATGGATCATAATGAAGTTTCCCTCTTTTCTTAGAATAGAAAAATATTTTTCACCTCTTGACCGGATTCATTAATTCAATTTACATGGTTTAACACTTTCACAATAATTGTTTATTATAATTATTGTTATAATAATGTTTTAATATATATATACTTGCAGCTTATGCGCAGTAAATAAAACTTATTTATTTTCCTAATTTCTTCGTTTTCCTCTTTTTTTTATCCTTATATATATATATATATATATATATATATATATATATATATATATATATATATATATATATATATATATATATATATATATATATATATATATATATATATATATATAACATGTTTTTTGCGACACATATAAAGAATAATTTTTATCTTAGGAGGATTATGCCTTATTCAGAAATATCACATTTATACCAATAGATGTGTCTTGATAACGACTATTGGATTTCCCATTTTTAGTTTGTCTTTACATTATTTTTTAATTTATTATTTGTGTATATTATATATATATATATATATATATATATATATATATATATATATATATATATATATATACAGTGTTTCTGTTCATTAGTCTATTAAATATCAATTTTTTCGGCTACATGTATGTACTTTTTGTTCCCTAATGTATTCATTTTTTTTCTTCCTCCTTGAGAATAATTTCTAAAATTTATACATTCATGTCGGTGAATACACAACACACTATATTTGGCATAAAAAAATTTTAAAAAAACTTTAGGAGCCTGATATAACTGGACTGCTGGTCAGGAATGTTTATTAGATTTTGTGTGATATGGATACTTTTGAGTAAACTTGATTAAATGCAATTAATAATTATCACCGTTAACTAATATTTGTTTAAAAAATCAATGATATTTATCTCTAACAAGAAAAAAGGAATGTATCGTTCCAGAAATTTCTATCAAGTTCTGTTTTGATTGCATTTATTGTATTTTCAACGTCCCCCCCCTCCCATTAGTAGCTGTTTTTACAAATATAAACTTAACATCTTTCTTTAGTAAGCCAAATTTGCTGTAGTAAAACTCTTTTTTTTCTTTTAAAAAAATCGTAGCCATCTATTTAACAAATCAGAAAACAATTTAATCAACATTTGTTTTACTTTATCTACGAATTTCTATAACTACTTAACTTTATCAACATATTTCTTAATAATGTCTTACTACTTTAAAAATATATCAAAACACTTCTTTATGAATATGAATTATGCAAAGTTTGATAAAGTTAAATTTTAAAAATCCAAAGATGGCTGATTCAATAGACCATCATTTGAACTGCATCTGGCTAAGGGAATGTGTTATCAAATCCAAGCTGCTCTAGAATACGAGGGCAAGATATTCGTGGTTAAAAGGCATTATCATTTTTATTACGACTGTCTGTGTTGGGAAAAAATGGAAAGATACCTTCATATTTTCCCCCCAATTTTTATTCTAAAACGCTAGAGCTACGGAAAATACATCATTTATTTCCCTTTCTTCCTTGATTTTATTTTTTCGTCTCACTTTATAGGTTGGCATTCTGAAATATTTTATTCCTATGAATATATTTTTTTCCTGAATGATTCTGAACAACCAAAATATTTTCTAATGATTTTTAATTGATTGACGACTGTTGATGAATTGAACGATGGAGATACCTTGATATTACAAAATGTTTTGTTATATTTTCCCGAAATGTTATCTAATGATCTTTAATTGATTGGCGACTGTTGATGAATTGAACGATGGAGATGCCTTGGAGTTACAAAATGTTTTCTAATATTTTCCCGAAATATTATCTAATGATTTTTAATTGATTGACGACTATTGATGAATTGAACGATGGAGATACCTTGGAGTAACAAAATGTTTTCTAATATTTTCCCGAAATATTATCTAATAATTTTTAATTGATTGACGACTATTGATGAATTGAACGATGGAGATACCTTGATATTACAAAATGTTTTGTTATATTTTCCCGAAATATTATCTAATGATTTTTAATTGATTGACGACTATTGATGAATTGAACGATGGAGATACCTTGGAGTAACAAAATGTTTTCTAATATTTTCGCGAAATAATATCTAATAATTTATAATTGATTAAGACTGTTGATGAATTGGATAAAGTCATCTTTGAGTTACAAAATATTCTAAATATATTTTCTTATGATATAATATATATTTTCGTATATATTATATCATAATATATACGATTGATTAAATACATTTTCTTATTCCCAATTGTAGACGACTGTTGATGAATTGAATGATTGAGAAAACTTAGAGATACTAAAATTATGCAGTTTATTTATTTTGTTTTATTTTGGTTTTGTTTTTATCTTTATTATAAGTCTGAAATATTTTATTTTCAGGAGAGGAAAGTATTATATTCCCAAAATAAGGCTAAGCAATCAAAACTGGTATTCGAATGAGTTTTAATTGCTGACCAAATTAAAATTACAAGATCGAATCACGGAAATCGCATTAAATTGTTTCCCTGTTTTTATTCTTGAATTTAGTTTTTGACTCTATAGATTGGAATTCTGAAATAATTTATTCTCTTGAATATATTTTATTCACACATTAATTTATTGACTTTAATGAATTACATTAGAGCTTTGGAAATCAACCGAAATCATTTCCCCCTTTTTTTCTCACGATCTCAATTTTAATTATCTTCGTGCATTTGAAATCAGCGAACTTTATTCCTTTAAATTTATTTCATTCACGAAATGACTATAAGCGACCTAAATTGATGATTGAATTAGTTTTAATCATTGATTGTATAAAATTCATTGAAAATTAAACGGCACAGTTATTTTAGAGTTTACGTAATTTCTTTCTCTTTTTTTCATTTAACTTTTTGACTATTTTTGAATTCAAATTTTTCTTGACGTTGTATCAACATAAGATTGTGTATCATCAGGAGTATATCTGTGTTTGATCATAATCACATTCTTATACTAGTTAGTATTAGGCTTGATAGGGGTGTATTGAGAATGGAGAATGTATTAAGATTTCTGCATGAAATTAACAAATTTTCTTGAACCTTAATATGGTTTAACATTTAACCATCATCACGTATATAAATTCTTCTTAAATTTAACTACACGATACTGCGTTTTAATTTGAAAGGACTCCTAGTTCAATTCAACACCTAATTAAGGTTGCAGTAAATTTGCTCAGTATTGTGGTTCAAAATAACGGTATTATAGTTCATCGTAGTACCCATGTTTATGATGTGGGGCGGGATAGCCTGGTTGGTAGGACGTTGGGCTCGTGTTCGGAAGATCGTGTGTTCGAATCTCAACAGCCAAAGAATCCCCATGTAATAAATGATAATAGGTGCAAGTCAAATATGTCGGGGTCACAAACTCCTCCAAGTTTTCATAACAAATCAATACATCTGGGAGTACTAAATTAGAGATTGATCATTCCTTGGTTCTGGTCAAAATTACGATCGGTGGATGCAGGAATGGAGTATAAATGGGTGCTCTCTGTAAAACCGGCTCTGATGTAGATATGACTTGAGTCGTATTCTTGGTCATTGAATGAAATGAGTGAGAATGAATGAAACGTATCCTCTGCCTTAAAAATTCACTTGATTTCCCATAGCAGACTTTCTAGTATTGTCAAGTGGCATAAGTAACAACAACAACAATGATTATGTAAGAGCCTATGAGAGTTTTTCATAACACTAATACACAAAGAGACTCATCATTTTAGAGATTGTTCTGCTCTTGAACAATATATATTGCCTTTCAGTAAGCTTTCTGTGCACTTATGGACTGCTCAGTCAGTTCTTCTGTCAAATAGCTCTTTAATAAAGTTTACGCTTATGTAATGCATGTAATCGGTCTTATTTATTTATTTTTTTTTTGTATGTTGTCACTGCACTTACGGATGATATTAATAGTTATTCATAAAGTTTTCTCTGCTCTTTCGGATTATGTTTATTTCGTCTTTGAAAAATTTTTCATCACACGACAAAACAGTTTTGTGGCAATCTTCTGAGACTACTTATAGACTACGAGGAGCTCACATTTTTTTATTGAGTAATTTCGCACGAATATTTTTCACAGAGTAAACAATTGAAATAAACAAATGTTACAAATATCGCTTCTGTCTTAAAGTTAATTTAAGGAGAGGACAAGAAACAAGACATGACTTCAACTCGTATGTACTAGATACCTTTAAAAAGTAAATGTTTACTGTCATAAATCTGGGAGCTTAGCCTCGAATCTTTCTGATACGATAAAAATAATAAGGGTTGTTTTTTACGGCGGCTCTGGGATTATCACTTGGATGTCTTCTTCATTTATATGGCTTTAACTAAAACCGATTATAACTGATAAAAGAACATGGTTTAGCTACGATCGGTGTCCCAAATGTGAAAAAAAATTCCAATTAGGATTAATATTTAATAGAGTATAGGCTATAGATAATTGTTGGGAAACAATAAATATTTGAGCCCTTATAATAGAATTTTACTATAAGACAGCTATAAAAATATTCCTTATAGGTATTAAATAGCTTTATGAATTTAAGAATAGATATTGCCTTAAATGTTAAAAAAATATCGATGTATCGAGATATTGCTCAGTTCTAAAGAATAAATAGAAATAGAATGATTAAAGCAATAATTTGGTACAAGGGATCAGAAAATATCTAAAAATCGGAAGGTGCGGTAGGATGTTACTCTTACTAATATGCACCTCTCATGTTTAATCAACTTAATTCATAGAAAATTTCATACATTGAGTTTTCGAACTAAATCGATTATAATCGCATACATATAAATTAAAAACTTGTTCAATACATATAAATTAAAAACTTGAAAGTATTCTTTCTAAAAAGGCATAAAAATAGATATTCAAGTATTTTTTTAATTATGCTTTTTTAAATAAGAATAGGGAAAAAAATTTCTATATTAACAAAAATTAATGACATAACTAAATCTTTATAAATTTTTCGCACATATTCCCATTTAATTAAATTCATAAATTGCTGGACAACCTCACGAGTACAAAAAAAAACCAGTTAGAATTTTGTATCATGAAGGTTAAGTGCCATTTTGGGAATTTCGCGAGCAATCCCCAATAACGAGTAAGGCATAAATGCTACTATCTCTCCCCTCCCTCCTCTTTTGAAAGAGCACAAGAAACTCTCCAAATTCTTTCTTAATACATGCTTTTCGAATTATCTGCAATGCTAGCAAGAAGCAAAAGTCTTTCAGCAGTATTACGTCATAAGTGTTTGTGACTGAAAATAAGTAGCTCTGAGAAAGAAAATGGCTTTCTGTTTGCGCACATATTGCTGAAGAACACTCCTTCCTTATATACTAAATGATTCAATTCTGAAGATTGTCATATTTTTTATAAAATTCCAGAAAATTATGATTCTGTTTCTATTTTTGAAAAAAAAAATTTGCATCGCTAACTAGTACAAAAAGGAACTAAAGAAATTGAAAATGAATATTTTCGAATTTGACAAATAAAAAATAAGTTTTAAACTCTATATTAAATCCAATCTTTGTAAAGATGCTGATAAAAGATATGTATAGCGTTAAATCGCACAATCCTCAATAATGGGCATGTATAAATGTCACCACTCCTTCTAAAACAGACACAAGAGAGATTCTGTGACACCCTTCTCAATCCATACCCCACATTATTTACACAGCTCAGGAAGTGAAAGTTATTAAGGTATCGCTCTTCAGTAAGAACTATCCATCCGTTTCTAAATGCAAACACATAGCCTTACAAGCACTGACCTGATTTAAGAATGATTGTTATTTACTGGTGCCATATATATGGTCGTAGAACACTCTTTTTCTAACTACTTAATAATAAATCCCAAAAACTATCACTTGTTTTTTTTTTCAATAAAAAGTTGTAAAATGACAATTCTATTGCTGTAAACTTAATCATAGTCTCAAATTGAAAATGGATATTTTCCGATATGACAAAAATTAATACATTTGAAATAACTCAATCTTTGCAGAAGTGCTGAGCAACGCGATATGTTTCCATTAAGCTTAATCCATAAATCGCTGGACGACCTCACGAGTCCAGAACAAATGAGTTGGTACTTCGTCTTATACAGATTTGTGCCGCTTCAGGCATTTCGCGCGCAATCCCCAATAATGGGCATGTATAAATGTCACCCACCCCTTCTAAAACAGGCACAAGAGAGATTCTTTGACACCCCTTCTCAATCCATCCCCCCCCCCCACATTATTTACACGGCTCAAGAAGCGAAAGTTGTTTAGCAATGTAACGTATCGCTCTTCCATCAGAACTATCCGTCCGTTTCCAGACCCAAACGAGTACATCTGAGAATGAATGTTATTTCCTCATTTCGAAAGCTATAAATTCACATTTAAGAGAGAGCCGCAGCAGAAGCCTGAAGTAAAGGGTGTTTTGAAGTTTAAAAGGTAAAATGGGGGGTATAGGGAGGAGTTTTCTCGTTATCTTGCAAAAGGGGGAGCTCTAGTCGCAATTTATGGATGGAAGGAGTACGGAATGCGTTAAACATTTAAAAGGAAAGCACGGAATAAAATAAAAATGCTGGAATATTTTCTATTCCAGTCATCCTGTTTGGATGGATTTACAACTATGTTAGAACTGTATAGGAGGGGAATTTCCCGGCATCATTTCGAAGCAGATGGAAATTGCATCTAAACGTAAATTACTAAGGTCGAGGCGAGATGTTCACGTTTATTTACTCTTATGAATATTGAGGCTTTAAAAATATTTAAAATACTCTCACATTTGGGTGTAAATTATGCGCATGGAGGGTCGGTTATTTTATATCCCGTTCGTTTTCTTTTAAGAAATATATGCAGGTGACTTAATTCTGGAGTTTCAAAAGAGCTCTCAATGGCAGATAAATAATTAAGTCTAGCTTAATACTTTTAAAATTGCTTGGGAGGAATTTAATGGAAAGCAGATTGGATTTCATGTGAAATTAGAGTAAATCAAACTTGTTTTAAAGTTTTGTATTTATTACTTAATTTCTGTTATTTGGGGTTTTGATAATTTAAGTGTCCATTGAATTTGCTTCGGCTTTTAATGAATAAAAATTAAACGAAACTAAGAAATATACCGTAATGATAACTAAAGGGTTGAGAGCGTTTGGGGGATAAGGCACCACAATTTTCAAGCAGAGAATAAGAGGTTCCTGTGCGTTGTGCTGTTATTTTGTAAAAAATCTGAAAACTTGCGCCTGCCTGGAAATCATACTAAGAAACAGCCAAAAATAAATTGTTATTTAAAAATTTGGCCTCTCATTATATTGCTTTAAGCCCCTAAATTAAGAAACTGAATATCAACGCACGTCAAGTTCACGAAAATTATAAAACTCTTTAATTTTCACTAACGAAAACCTAATTCAATTTAACTTTATTTCTATGAATGTGAAAACTTTTAAAATAAGATCATATTTTTTTATTTAATATAATTATTCGCGTAATTTATTATCGAGATTTTTGCCCTCAGAAAGAGTTAAGAATTTAATTCCTTTTTCTATATTATTTCAATGTATTCTGCAAATTAAAAGCAATAGCGATGATTTTTTTAATTCGTGTATTTAATACATTTTGCTGATTTTAAACAGATGGTTTAAATTTGAGGAAATCTTGTTGTGGTCTTAACGGTGACAAACCAACAGCGATAGAAAAAAACGGTTATTAACGGTACATAGAACGTGAAGATCCGATCATTAGATCAAAAGTTATTCAGGGTTCCATTAATTTTTTTAGTTATTTATTTTTGTTTTTTTACCAGAATTGACTGTACGACATTTGGGATTTCCTTTTTCATTTCTTTCAAGGAATGCTTTTCATTAACAGACAACATAGAAATGGATTATTTGAAGTTCGCTAAAAGTTGTGTATTGTGACTTCACAAAATTATACAAAAGTGTAACAAGCACTATGAGCTTAAAATCACAACATGTTGTCCAGAAAAGTTATAATCATAAAAAAATTTCTTTATAAACATTTCACAATGTTTTTAACCAACTTGCACTGAAATTGATATCTTTAATATGTCCGTAACTGCTTTGAAAAAAATTATGTTTAAATGTATAATTATTTTTATGACGTTCCTTTTATTCTCATTATAATTGAACTTTTTATATGTAATATGCATTTTGTTGTCACATATAAGTAATAATAATGACATAAAGAAATAAAAAAATTTATAAATAAATAAATAAAAATTAAATGCTGATAAAAACTAAAAGGAAAAAAAGGAATCTGTGAAACGATTACTTTAAACACTAGCGACCAGAAAAGGTATTAAATTATTGGGGGGGGGGAATTAAAAGTTGAGGAAGAATTATTTTAAATTCACAAGGAATTGTGCATTGCGACATCGTGATATATTTCAAAATTATGAACATATGGAAAAAGTAATAGAAATTACATGTCGCTGAAAAAATAGTAAATATTACTCATAAAAATTAATCAAAGTTTTAATAATATATTTTTAATAATATATTTAATTGCAAATTTGATGTTTAATTCTACACAGTTTAAAATATCACATCAAAAGCATCTAATCAAACTAGTTACTATTTAAATTCGAACTAACACTAACCACTAAGAATATATATGGAATATTAGTTTCAAAATATTGGCGCCAAATCATCTACTTTTTTGTTTAGTTTATTTTCAAATATTAAAATGGTATAAAATTATAAATACTGTTCTTATTTATGGATATTGCGGAACAAAATTAATTAATAAAACACTAAATGTACTTTCAACTTAAATACGCATTAAGAATTCATAGAACTTGCTTTAACACTTTATTAGGGAAAAATAAACAAGCATATTAAACAAACTCTTTCTCAATATTTATTCAGGTAAAGAATAAAAAATCATATTTGCTACAAGGGAAAACCTAAATATTTACTTTTAATTTGGTGAAAATATTAACAAATATTACTTTAAGAATCCAGATATCATTATAAAGAATTATGCTTTAAAAATGAAAGTGAATACAGGATTTATAAATATTTGACATAAATTGTTTACAAGTATACAATAGAAATGCAGATGGCAAGCAAAAATTGTAGAATATGATGAATTTTTAAAAATATATGCTATAATAGTTGCAATATTTATTTAAAAATAACTTCGAATTTATAATGATATTCGCTTTACTAATTCTAACACTCAATATGAAAAAGAACTAAGATGTTACTTCCGAAAAATTTCCTTTTTCATTGTTTTTTAATGTTTACCATTGAATTTAAAAGACTTTTTCATTATTATCATATGTAAAAACTGCTTGGTTTTACAAAATTTATACTTTTCTAAGTGCTAAATTAAATAAAAATTATTAAAATAAGAGAAATAAGATATTAAGCTAAAAACAATACATAATTTAATAAGTATGCCAAAGTATTTATGAAAGATAAAATATTTTTTTATTATTTAGGAAATTATTTTATTATTTAGGTACAATTATTTGGATATACATATTTATTTCGGAAAATGTTAACAGGGTAGAACTAAAATTACATGACTCTATAATTATAAATAAATAAATAATTCTATAATATAATATTAATTTATTTTAAGACTTTAAACTAATTTTTTGATGATTTTCAAAGCGAACTTCAAGTTTTACTTATATATAGTGTATAGTCTTTTGGATCAAAATATTAAATTGTTTTTCGTAAGTTTCTTCAATTCATAAAATTTATAAACAGAAATTTAGTTTTGTTCTTCTTCATTATTTAGAAAATTATTTTATTATTTAGAAAAAATAATTTGAATATAGACATTCTCTTTGGAAATTTTATATTTATTATTTAGGAAAAATATTAGCTGACTAAAGCTACTTTTACAAGACTGTGTTTGATTAAATTTACAATTTAGTGATCTCAGTTTGGAGGAGATGTAACAATTAATTGCTACTATACACGTTTTATTTTAATTTTTGATAATAAAAAGGAAATGCAATACAATATTTGATTATTTTAATATTGGTAAAATTATTATTTTATACCACTGTTAGGCAAAACCATATTTATTTAATATTAAATTAATTCTTCGTTTTTTATGATTAAGTAATTACAAGTGAATAATTGTATGTAGTAGGTATATAGTTATGTAATTTGATTCGGAAACTTATATTTTACAATCGTTAATAAAGCTAGGAAAACATTCGAAATAACGAAAGAGAGAGAAAAATCTTCAGGTACTCTTAAAAATGTTCTTATATAATGCGACAACCCATTAAAAATTATTTACCGAAAAATTAACTTTCCTACCAATTGAACAGGATTTCTGAGCCTGAACAATAGACTAGCCATCTCAACGTAAATTTCTCCTCCAAAATATAAATCTATGCTGGGCCCGCGAAAGCTGCAGTGCAGCGGAAGAAGAAGATAAGGCTGAAGAAACGTTTCACAGGCCCAAGGGCAGAATTTATTACCGGTCTCTTTAACACCCTTTATACAAAATTATAATTTTCATGAAGCTATAAAAAAGTTATTTGCAATTTTCTTTAGAAAATTAATGAATTAATTAACACAATATTTAACACAACATTTCTTGTCAGAAATTTTGGTCTGGCCTTCCTTTGTTAGAAATTGTCATAAATAAATCCGGAACCCGGCACTACTGCCCTCCTCCCATTTTGAGTAAAGAATAGTCTGAGTAGAAACTGAAATTCTAGTATTTTGTACATATATATGTACATATTGTACACAACTAAACAATGAATATCTCAATTAAATCTGAGCGTTTCTAGGTAGAACAGTTTTGCTCCAATAGATCTTCGAATCTTAACTACAACATGGACTTCAAAATATAAAATACTACAGAATATGACAAGCAATTTAGCCCACTTTCCCCTATAAATCCTGTAAACATTGAAAGCAAAATACCTTGTAAATATACAACTATAATTTCTGTACTTTGAGTTAATCTAGAAGAAAATTAATTTCTTTCGAAAACTTGCAAAAGCAACTTATTTAATGTTTTTTAATTTATTATTTTACTAATGTAGAAAAAAGCGCGAAAGAATACTTCTAATTTACGATGGTTTTTATTTTTAAAAACGTAAAATATCACTTGTTAAAATTTTATAATTTTTTGGAAAAATATGAATTTAGAGATCTTTAAATAAAAATAATAAATATTTAGATAAAAAATAGTTTTTAAAAAACTCATTTCGCAGTGTAGGATATTCTATTCTAAAAATTGAAGTAATTATCGTAAACTGTGATGGTTGTTCATATTCTTGAACTCATTGTTTTTGCTTACTGAATATATTGGGAGCCTATATATATATATATATATATATATATATATATATATATATATATATATATATATATATATATATATATATATATATATATTATTCAACATTTATTGCAATAGCTTCTATCACAATGTTTCATCATTTCTATCCATTTAATATACAATGAGTGAAAATAGTGGTGTAACCTTAATTTTTTTAAAACAGAAGTCCAGATAGCAATGGTTTTTAGATTTTCCTTCGAATACATTTGTTTAAATCTTTTTTTTTTAGATACATTACAACCTTATCCATTAAAAGTAGGGTTTATCGTCCCATAACAGCCAATTCTGTGTTACTTTTCACTTAGACTTGTAACGAAAAAAATAACTAAATAACCGCCAATGAGTCTGTTCAAAAGAGTCCTGAGGCGATTGGTTTTCAAGTTTCTTCATAGAAAAGGATATAAAATTTTTGGTCCCTATCTGGGAAGGGTGGGATTTCCTAACTTCTCTTCAGCCGATTCTGTTTTCTACTTCATGCAATTTAAATATTAACTATGTATTTAATGTTGGAAAAAACACGAATGAAAAGTTGTTTTTTTTTATGCCTTTTCATAGCTTAATTTAATATTAGCTGCAATTATTTGTAAATACTGGAGGAGTTACCGCCCCTGTACCGTCGAATCTGGATAAAAAAAATTAAAAAAAAAAAACGCTTAGTGTCCCTCTGGAAAATTATTTTAATGGCCGTAACAAAAAAATATGGGGCTTTTGAGGCTGACAGGTGCAAAAAAAACTGCTTGAGATGGAAATGAGGTTATGTTTTGCACCTAAAATGACCTCATCTATAAACCACAATTTTAACCTCATTTATACCTCATAAAATCAACCTCAGCAACTAAGTTGAAATTGGGTGAAAATATTCCTCAATATAAAATATATTTCCTCAATATCCTCAAATATTTTTATTTGCTTGAAGTGTAGAAAAAGAAAACATGTACACTTTAAAAACAACCTTTTTGAGATGGTTGCGCTAAAGTACATTTCTATCAACTTCAAACGTAAATAAAATAATATACACCTTGATTATAAACCTCGGGAAGTCGATTTTTTAAGGTTGTTTTTGAACTTAACTTCAATTAAACCACAAACCAACTGTAACACCTCAAAATAACCTCAGAAAAACCTCAAAATCACTTTGAAAAATTTTTAAAGGGAGGATTTGAGTTCCCTTACGCTCGGCCCACAAGCCGCCAAAGGAAAAGTAAGCGATTTAAAACTTGGAACAACTTTAGAAATTCCGTTCGTTTAAATAAACGAAACAAGATGGCGCTCCATGTACAGTCCTCCGGATTCCGTTAAATTTAAATGATTTCAACTTCAATATAACATTCGTTTACAAAGCTAGTATTCACATGCATAAGTACTACGCAATACTGTTCGATTATGTATCTTTGCTATTTGCGTGCAGGATTTTATATAAACAGCAGTCATTGTTTAAAAACAAGCGAAAGGTGTTTACACAGTTTCCTATGAATGTTGCGAGATCGGCAGCACATAATGTTGAAACTTGTTTCTGCGAATTGTGAAACATAACTTCGCAAACGCTTAAATATTTGTCGTGTGACGAAGCGAGATGTATTTGTGAGGTAGAAAATGTTTGTTTTGGTTATTATATCCACAGGATATCAATATAAGAATGATGGTTGTTTCTCTTTGGATGCTGTATTTAATATTTGAAAAGAAAAGATTTATTGCAATAGATGATTGTTTTGGTTACTGTTTGCTCTTATAACAAAACTTTGATGGACTTATATGTTGATTTTACAGGCAATTACTAATATGAAGTTTTAAAACATAAAGTACTTCAGATGATGTTTTATAGTAGTATTTAATTCTATTATACTCGTGGAATTTATATGGGGTTTGAGATTTGAAGGGATATTTTCAAACAATTCTAGATATAAAAATTTTTTTCAATCTTTAAGAATTTGAACGAAACAATTTTAACTGTTATACAGCTTACTTTGGTTTCCATTTGTTTTTATAACTTAACTTTTCCAATGCATTTTTTTTCAATTATTGAAATAATATAATATTTTTAAAAAAAGTACTTCAGACTATTATACTCGTAGAATTGATATGATCTTTGAGATTCGAAGTGATATTTTCGATTAGAATATAACAATTTATTTCAATCTTTAAAAAGTAGCAAAAACCTTTCAATAAACGAACATTTAATTGTCAGATAGCTAGCTTTGATTTCTATTTTCTTTAACTTAATTTTAGTGGCCCCGTATATTAATTTTTCAATCATTCAATTAACGCGAAATTTTAAATCAAGCGCTTCAGATGAAATTAGTATTTAACTATATTATATTCATAGAATTCATAAGGACTTTGAGCATTGAAGTGATCATTTCGGGATTTATTATTTTTTTCCCCATTTGTGCTCATGACGAAAAAATGATGATTAATTAACCGTGCAGTTAATTAAAAACCATTAAATTTTAAAGTTTTAAGAAATTCAGATGAATTTCATTACTTATTTATATTACATATATTCACTTAATTATTATGGGTTTTGAGATTTACAGTAATTATTTCTAGCCGAAAATTTTTTTAATGTTTAAGAACTTGCAAGTGCAAAAATCATTTTTTAATTGAAAAACATTTAATCATTTGATAGTCAATTTTTCTTATGAGTGGTTTCAATGCCTCTCATAACAAAACATTCATGATTGATTATTACTTTCGCTAATTAAAAAATTTAATGTTTTAAGAAATGAAATGATTTAGAGGAATTGTAAGTATATTGCAATCATAGTATTTATACAGGCTTTAAATTTTAAAGTTGTCTTTTCAAGCTATATATATATGTATTTCAATTTTTGCGACAATAAATCCATTGACTTATAATAGTAGTGAGTTTGTAGTTTTACAAGAGGAGTAAATCCATGAACTTACAGGAAATTTAAGTCCATAGAGCAGTTTTAACACTTCAAAATTTTTCAGGTCTGTCGCATTGGAAGGAAATTTTATTTGCATCGAATTAAGATAGCCTTAAGTACAAACTTTTTTTAAATTATGTAAGTTTCTATAGAAATTTTATGCACTATAAAACACTATAAAAATTTTACCTGTTTCAATACAGAGAAAATAGTACATCAAAAAATATTGTTATGTATAAAAATTTTAATTTTGACTTTTTTCACCTCTCTTTTCTGTTATATAATTTTGTACTTAACTACTACAATCTATGACTTTTTTTTTCAATTTTAAATTTGAATTCCATTTTTTATTGAGTATCGCAAATATTTATTTTTTTACTTCACATAAAAAGTAATATGATTTCTGCATCAAATATTCTTTTGCCAAGGTACTTGGTTAAACAAAATATTTCTGTTTGCTTAATTTTTTCAAGATTTTTCCTCCAGTATTTTTAAATATTTTTTATTTAAAAAAAAAAACTCGCCAAATACCCTTGAGCTATTTTTATAAAAAATAATCCATTTCCTTATTTAAAATGTAAACAAACTAATTGTAAAAACTGCGTCTAAAGACTGAACCCTTCATGTTCTTATCCTCCTAATAATGCATCTAAGAATTCTTTAAGCTAAATGACTTAAAGTCTAATTTTTTTGTCATTTTTGAGAAAAAGAAAAAAACTAGACTATAGATATTTCTTTAAAAAAAAAATCCTACATGACTTCTAAAACTGGTCGGAAAGGGTGGATTGTAACATATTGTTAAATCTGCTCAATAAAATCAACTTATATAGTTATTTAGCATAGAAGTAGAAGTTTGAAAATCTTTTTGGCTAAATGTTTTTTCATTTTAAAGAAGAAAACGAAGCAATGTATATTTCTTTAAACAAATGATATTGACATTCTTCCAAAGTTGGTTTAATAGCTAACTGTTGCGGAAGTACAATTTTAGATTAAAATTTGTCTAAAATGTAAGCAATTTTGTACAAATATTGATAAATTTGTACCAAAAAAATCCATTTTGGTACAAATTCATTAAAAAAGCCGTTAATAAAAATTTTAAAAAAATTCGTCTATGCTAAGTTGGAAAGTTTTTTTTTTTAAATAAAGGACTATGAACCTATTTTTTTTTTCTTTTTAAAGAAGAAAAGCTATCTTCCCCGAAGATTCAATTCCAGTAGAAAGATCCACTGAAATATAAAACAATTTTGTACAAATATTGTTAAATTTTTAACAAAATAAACTCAGTTTTTTATTAGAAAGCAAACAAATTAATTGAAAAAAACTGTCTAAACACTGAATTAAAAGTTTGAAAGTCTCTTAAGCTAAATGACTTTAAGCCTACTTTTTCCTTCTTTTTTTTAAGGAAGAAATCTAGGCTATAGATATTTCTTTCAACAAATGATACTGCCAGACTTCTGAAAATGGCCGAGGAAGCTATCTCCCGCGGGGATTCAATTCCAGCTGGAAGATCCGCTGAGAATTGTTTTAATAGCTTTGAAAATCAGTTCCTTTATTTTTGTTCTTTTGGCAAAGAAAAACTTCTCTTATCTTCTCTTCTTAACGGATCGAAAGGCAGTCTTGTGCTGTAATCCCTTTAGACCTTTTATTTCGCGGCCTCTCAATCTATCTCACTTAATTGATCCAATGGTCCTAACTTGGCGGATTATTTGGCTTAGTTCTTCTTTCTTTAACTAGAGAGAGGTTGATCAAAGGTTGTGGCCTAGCAGTTTATTTACTAACAAACATATTTGCTTGTAATACAGATTGAGTCCTTAATGGTGTTCTTAGATTTTTTTAAAAAGCGCTGCCGTTGAGAAATTGTTTGATTATTGATGAATTAATTCTGATGCCAGATTAAGAGATTTCATTATTTGAAAAATGCCAGAGAAGAAAATATTTCTTTAATTATTTCGAAGCATTAAATAGGATTGCTTGCATTTAAAATTAAAAGGCTTCTGTGGTTTAAAGGCCAAAACAATTCCATTCATGCAATATTATTTTCTCAAGTTTATTTTTTTATAGTAAGTTGTTTTAGTAATTTGTGCTAAATAATACAATAGTGCAAAATATACAGATTTTTTGACTTAATAAATCATCTTTCAATTCTTTAATAATCCTCCAAGTCTTTTTTCTTATAACTAGTCCTTCTAACGATGGCGGCTAATATTTTTTTTGAATTATTTTAAAGACTTGAATGCTGTTGAATGTTATTTAAATCAAAAACAATAGTTTTATTGAGTATTACATAGATTGAAATTGTTTTTAAGCTCAGGAAAACTTCGAAAATTGAAAAATTGGTGCCATTAAATGTTAGTTCTCTCTTTTTTTTTTAATGCAAATTTGTATCATTCAGAATTGAGTATCTGGTTAATGTGCTTGTCCTTAAGTTGATTCAAACTTTTTTCTTTCAAACACTTAATTATTCCACGAAACAATACTGCCATTGTAATAAAATTATGTGTCAATACTTACGCATAAGCTGTTTGTATATTAAGTTGAGTGTAAAAGTTTGAAAATGTTTAAAACAATTTTAGCTCAGAAAAGGTTTAAAAATCGGCACCATTTAATGTGGGTTCCCTATTTTTGAATGCAAATTTGTATAATTCAAGATTGAGTAACTGGATAAGGTTTTTATCCCAGAGTAGATTTAAAATTTTTTCTTTCATTCAAAAATACTCCAAAAAACAATTATATCAGTGTAGTTAAATTTTGTGTTATTAATAATAAGTAAACTGATTATATATTAAGTTGAGAGTAAAAGTTTGAAAATGCTTAAAAGAGTTTTAGCTCAGGAAAAGTTTGATAAATTGGCCCCATTAAATGTGAGCTCTCTGGTTTTCAATGTAAATTTGCATAATCCAAAATTGAGTATCTTTATAATGTTTTGTCCTGGAATTAATTTAACTAGGTTTTCTTCACTTAAAAATTAAAACACCCCAAGAACCAAATTAAGAACCAAGAAAAGTTTTCAAACGTTACCAAGAATAGCGTTTGAAAATGCTTAAAAAATATTAAACTCATAAAAAAAAAAATTTGAAACATTAACTCCATTAAATGTGAGCTCTTTGTTTTTTATTGCAAATTTGTATCACCCCAGATTGAGTAGTTGAATATTGTATTGTCCCCTAGCTAGCTTAAATGCTTTTCTTTCATTCAAAAATTAAAATACTTCTAGAAACAATGTCAATTAATAACAGTTAAATTTTGTGTTACTAAAAATGGATTAACTGTTTTTGTATTAAGTAGAGTGCAACGCTTGAAGATGCTTAAAGAAGTTTAAAGTCAGGAAAGTTTTAGAAATCAGTGCCATTAAATGCGAATTCTCTATTTTTTATGCAAATTTGCATCATCCAAGATAATTTTTTCCCTCGAGTTGATTTTAACGTTTTTTTAATTCAAAAATTAAATTATTCCAAGAAACAATAATGCCAGTGTAGTTAAATCCCGTGTTAAACAATGGATAAACTGTTTGCGTACTAAGTTAAGTAGTCAGTAAACGTTTGAAAATGCTTGAAACGGTATTAGCTCAGGAAAGTTCAAAAAATTGGCGCCATTATTTGTGAGTTCTCTTTTTTTATTGTAAATTTGTATCATTTAAGATTGAGAATCTAAATAATGTTTTTACCCTCATGCAGATTAAACGTTTTCTTTTTATTCAAAAAAAATGCCAATAGAAATACTAATATCAAGGTTAAAACCTGTGTTAATAATAATGTATAAAATATTTATGCATTGAGTAGAGCCTAATTCTTAAAACAATTTTCGTTCAGAAAAAATCTTTTTAACTGGAGTCTGTAAATACGAGTTTTCTTTTTAAATGCATATTTTTATCACCTAAAAGTAAATGTCTAAATAGTGTTAGCGTTTGTGCCATTCACTAACTCAAATACGCCAAGAAACACTTTTCAAACTTAATCTTATTGTTTCAAAACTATACAACTTAGTTAATAATTGTTTTTAAATGCAGATTCACTTAAAATACAATGATTTGTAATTTATTTTATTACTCATACTTAGACACAAAGTTTTCAGATAATTTCATTAAAAAAAAATTCCCCAATAGATTTTTATTAAGACCATATCAATAAAGATACTCATTTTTACGAAAAATTAAACATTTCACATTTTTTTTCTGCAAATGTTTACAATTCGAAATGAAACAATGAGAATAAATCAGAATTTTATTTCAGTTGTATTAAGTAACACTTTTAACGAAATTGCTCAAGATAATGGGGACAATTTAGGAAGGTTTCGTAAAGCAACTAAATGAGTTTCTTGCTAACGATTATTAAAGGCAAATAAGATGCGATTGCTTAGGCGAGCATTTTATAATGCATAATTTGAAGATATTCCTTTCAAAAGCAAGCAATAATTGGCCCTCTGCATTTAAGAAGCGATATTATCTTTATGATGCAAGACATCTCCGGAAGTATCCTTAAAGATGAGTAAAATTAACGATTCGGGGAATCTTTTGCCTCCTTTGCCTTCCAGGCAGTTAAAATATTGTGTCATCTCGGGAATTTTTAAGAAACTAAAGGGGCGGTCCACAAATTAAATTGAGTTTCCTAATTAAGTGATTGAGAACAGCAACATGTTTATTGGATTCTAGGGTAAAATCTCTTTGGAAACAAAGTCTCTAGTAGACGTCATTTAAAAGAGACAAATTTTCATGTGGACTTAATTTTTCGGAGATTAATTTAGCTCTCGTGGTGACATACAACCGGAAGGGGGGGGAGCGAAATCTCGTGTGAAATAAAATGAATAACGTGAAGACAAAATTTTATAGCTTGGTCAGTACAAAGTACAATCCGGTAATACCACGTGACATTACCCGAAGTTAAATCTAGCACTTTTCTTGAATTCTAGGATTAAAACTCATCGAGAACAAAGTCTACAGTGGATGTTATTTAAAAGGGACAAATTTTCATGTGGACTTAATTTTACAGGGCAGGGTTTAACTATCGCTATGACGTATAACAGGGATTAAATCTCTTGTGAAATAAATATCAGGGAGACGAAATTTTATAGCTTGGTCAGTACAGAGTACAATTCGGTAATATCACGTGACATTACCCAAAGTTAAATCTAACACTTTTTTTGAAAACTAGGATTAAAGATAATCGGGAGCAAAGTCTCCAGTGGATGTCATTTAAAAGGGACAAATTTTCATTATAACTTAATTCAACAGGGCAGGGTTTAACTATCACGATGACGTATAACAGGGATGAAATCTCTTGTGAAATAAGTATCAGGGAGACGAAATTTTATAGCTTGGTCAGTACAGAGTACAATTCGGTAATATCACGTGACATTACCCAAAGTTAAATCTAACACTTTTTTTGAAAACTAGGATTAAAGATAATCGGGAGCAAAGTCTCCAGTGGATGTCATTTAAAAGGGACAAATTTTCATTATAACTTAATTCAACAGGGCAGGGTTTAACTATCACGATGACGTATAACAGGGATGAAATCTCTTGTGAAATAAGTATCAGGGAGACGAAATTTTATAGCTTGGTCAGTACAGAGTACAATTCGGTAATATCACGTGACATTACCCAAAGTTAAATCTAACACTTTTTTTGAAAACTAGGATTAAAGATAATCGGGAGCAAAGTCTCCAGTGGATGTCATTTAAAAGGGACAAATTTTCATTATAACTTAATTCAACAGGGCAGGGTTTAACTATCACGATGACGTATAACAGGGATGAAATCTCTTGTGAAATAAGTATCAGGGAGACGAAATTTTATAGCTTGGTCAGTACAGAGTACAATTCGGTAATATCACGTGACATTACCCAAAGTTAAATCTAACACTTTTTTTGAAAACTAGGATTAAAGATAATCGGGAGCAAAGTCTCCAGTGGATGTCATTTAAAAGGGACAAATTTTCATTATAACTTAATTCAACAGGGCAGGGTTTAACTATCACGATGACGTATAACAGGGATGAAATCTCTTGTGAAATAAGTATCAGGGAGACGAAATTTTATAGCTTGGTCAGTACAGAGTACAATTCGGTAATATCACGTGACATTACCCAAAGTTAAATCTAACACTTTTTTTGAAAACTAGGATTAAAGATAATCGGGAGCAAAGTCTCCAGTGGATGTCATTTAAAAGGGACAAATTTTCATTATAACTTAATTCAACAGGGCAGGGTTTAACTATCACGATGACGTATAACAGGGATGAAATCTCTTGTGAAATAAGTATCAGGGAGACGAATTTTTATAGCTTGGTCAGTACAGAGTACAATTCGGTAATATCACGTGACATTACCCAAAGTTAAATCTAACACTTTTTTTGAAAACTAGGATTAAAGATAATCGGGAGCAAAGTCTCCAGTGGATGTCATTTAAAAGGGACAAATTTTCATAGTATTTCAATTTAGCAGGGCGGGATTTAACTATCGCGATGGCATATAACAGAGATGAAATCTCTTGTGAAATAAATACAACGGAGACGAAATTTTATAGCGTGGTCAATACAGAGTATAATTCGGTATTATCACGTGACATTACCCAAAGTTAAATCTAACATTCTTGATTTATTTGGATTAAAGGTCATCGGGAACAAAATCTCCAGTGGGTGTCATTTAAAAAGGACAAATTTTCATAGTAACTTAATTTAACAGGGCGTGATTTAACTATCGCGATGACATATAACAGAGATGAAATCTCTTGTGAATGGAGACGAAATTGTACAGCTTGGTAAGTATTAAGTTCTATTCGGTAATATCATGTGACATTACGTAACGAAAGTAAATTTTTCATAGTTTCAAAACTCTCGTTCGCACGGAGACAAATTTTGTCACATGGTCTAAACCAGCGGCTGTCAAATGCTGTTCCGCAAAACTCCAGGGTTCTATGGGAACGTTAAAGAAGATCCGAGAGTTTATACATTTGTTTTGACCAGTAACCTCTGAAACCTTTAATTATACTTGACTTTAATCAAGAATCACTTATTTATTTCCTATTCCAGTTGCCCTTAAGAAATTATTTAAAGTAAAATGCCATTGAAGAAGAAATGGATAATTATTTAATGTAATATATTTTTTTCTAATAACAATAAATTATGAAAATATCATGCATTTATAAAGCTTTCCTCATTTCCTCTCGCGCTTTTTAGATAATAAAATTTCAAAACCTAATAAAGAAATATTTTTCCCTATTAAACATTTTCAACGTTTACGGCAATTCGTTTTATTTTTTATTTAAAAAAAAAGCCGATTTCCGATTATTTTATACATTTTCAGCTACAAACATGCATTACACTAAAAACAAGTTAATAATTAGACTATATACAACTTCGAATTTAATTGTCAGACATAAAAACTAACTTAAGGTTAATGATCAGACGATGAAAAAATTTCATTCCTCTTATTAAGTATTTTTAAAATGATTACTGAACACAGTTACTTTACACTGCCCACTGCAATAAAGTAATTTAAACTACTGCCATTATTTTCTACAAAAAATTGGGGGTCAACTCCAAGAGATCGTGAGTTCGCTCCCCGCCTGAAGAAGACTCCCCGTGTACAAAATGGTGACTGGTGAATGCTAAATCTGTCGGGGTCACAATGTCCTCAAAATTTCCATAGCAAATCTATATCTCTGGGTGTACTGGACCGGAGATTGATCGTGCTGGCTTAGGGCAAAATTACGATGTGCGGATGGATTGATGGTGTGTGAATGTGCCCTCTCTGTAAAACAGGCTGTAACGTATCTGTGGGGCAGAATTCGAATTCTTGGACATAGATGGAGCCACTAGAAAAAAACATGAAGAAGCACATCCCTTTTCCTTGAAATAGACTTTTCAGTATTAATAAGTAGTATAAGACAACAACAATCAATTTGTTTCTGTTTCTGATCGCCTACTTTCTACAATGAAAAATATTTATTATATAATTAAAAGTCATGTTAATTCTAATACAAATATTAATCCGTAAAGAAATAATGGTCAACATCTGCAGTTTACAGTTGGTGACCAGCGGAGTTAACTTTTTGACCATTTACTATTAAAATTAGATTTCTTAAAAATTTTATTATTTTCCGTGAAAAAAATTTTGGGACGATCCATAACGTTTTCACATAATCTCATTCCCGAACAAATTTCAGCTCTTTCTGCTTCCTTAAATATTAAGGCATCCTATTGAGTACTACTTTTCCCTTCCCCCGTACTTTACAAAGGGTTTCGTTAATTTATTAATAAAAGGAAGATTTTCAACCTTCCGAGATTTTAGTCGAAAATTTACATTTATATTCTAAAGTATACAATTGTAAATTCTTCTTAGCTTGTGTAAAAGTTTTGTGAAAAAATCAGGCTTTTGTGACAAAACTCATCAGCTGTTTTTCAATTTGTTGCTAAATTTAAACATACTTTTGATGGATTTTTTAGTCATAGTTTTTTTTCTGTTGATAGTAATTTTTTTCTGCTTAAAATATACTCTGTAGTATTGTAAACACTCTTATTCTTATCTGGACAAAATCTTTTTGTAAGAATCTTAGTTTTTCTTATTTCAAGTTATACATATTCCAGTCACTTGGTGTATCTTTGAGTCTTTCCAAATTATTTAAAACTAAACATTTAATTTTAAAAAAATAAAATTTCAGTGTAATTTTCTACGATAAAACGAATATGTCAACACCGTCGACCATTTTAGGCCTAAATCGCGCCATAGTCAGTTAAATATCTTTCGAATTTATTTTAATATAGAATTGATTATAAGAAATTGACAAAATACAACTATAACTTATAGTAAAAAATAAGATAGTATATATATTTGAACCATTTCTAAACTTATTTTCAGGTTTGGCGAAAATGGTTGACGGGATAATAGGTAAGTACCCAAAACATTAAAAAAAAAATCAAGTAACATTCAAATTAAACAATTTAATTTTTTTTTTTAAATTTTCTCTTTGAAATAATCAGACAAATTGTTTTGAAACAATAAAAATGTGCTTAAACCTTTCATTGCTGAAAAATAAATCATAGAGTATAATTTAAGAAAAATATTTCTGCCATATTTTACAGAAAAGGAAATAAAAAGTGTATTCGAAAAATAAAAAAATAATTACCCATAATTACTTTTTTGGCTAACATTTAAGAAATGTTGTTATTGGCCATTAAGGCAAGGGGTGCGAATGCTCTTGTTTTCCACTATCTCCATCTATGGTGAAAAATTCGACTTCGGCCACACCCATACGTCACACCCGTTTATGGAGCGGACCCATTCATACATCCACAGGACGTAATTTTGATCTAAACCAGAGAATGATCAATCTCCAATTCAGTACCCCCAGAGGACTACTTTGTTATAGAAGGACTTTGTGACCTGACAGATTTAGGGTGCACCAGTCACCATTTACAACTTCAGATTACTGGATTCAAACTCCCGTTCTCACTAATGTGAGTTCAGCACCCTGCCAACTAGACTATCCAGGCCGATGTAAAGAAATAAATTGAGTAATTAAATTAAATAATTCAATTTTTTCTAACAATTTCTCTAAAAACGATGAGTCAAATTGATTATAAAATGATAAAAACACATTCATTGTTGAAAAATAAATCATAGCGTGTAATTAAAGGAAAAACACTACTACCATATACTGTCAAAAATTAAATAAAAGGTTAAAATAGAAGTATTTGCGGAAGAAGATAAAATTACCCACAGTTTACATTTTTTCTCCCAAAATATAAAGAATTAAATTAAATAGTCCAATAAATTTATTATTATTATTGTCTATAAAGTATATTTTAAAAACAATGAAATAAAATAGCATTTAAAGCAATAAAAAACGCATTTATGAAATAAAATATGTAATTGTAAGGAATACAGAAAAAAAAAAATCACCGACAGTTTACTTTTTCCGTCCAAAATGTAGAAACCTAATTTAAATATTTAAATTTAATAAATCTAATATTTTCTATCAAGTATCTCTAAAAAACAATAAAAAACGCATTTAAATTCATTGTTGAAAAAATAAATCAAAGCGGATAATTAAATATGCTGCCAAAAAACAAATAAAAAGTATGTTTGCGGAATCAAGGAATTACCCACAGTTTACATTTTTCCTCCCAAAATATAATGAATTAAATAATAAAATAGATATTTAATATTATTTTTTCTATCAAGTTCTCTTAAGAACAATAAGCCAAATTAATTTTTAAAACAATAAAAAACGTATTTATGAAATAAAATATGTATTTGTGGAAAGAAAAAAAAAGAATCTCCCACAGTTTACTTTTTCCGTCCAAAATATAAAAAACTAAGTAAAATAACTAAATTAAATAAATTAAATTTTTTCTATCAAGTATCTCTTAAAACCAATAAAAAACGCATTTATAACTCATTGTTGAAAAAATAAATCATAGCGTATAATTAAAAGAAAAACACTTCCGCCATATGCTGCCAAAAAGCAAATAAAAAGTATATTTGCGGAAGAAGAAAAAAGAATTACCCACAATTTACTTTTTTCCGCCCAAAATATAAAGAACTAATAAAAACTACCGCCAGTAGTTATTAACACAGGAAAGATACAAGAACTAAATAAAATCATAGCTCTACCCTTTCGTGTTCGGGATCATGTTCTTTGCCGGCGAACAAAGAACAAACGATAAATAAAAAAAGGACGGATGAAAGAAAAGAAGAATAAAAGAAAGAAGAGAGAAAAATCGATGGAATACGGTATTTTAGTTTATTTTATCACAACATACCCTTTAGAAGACAACAAATTCTTTTGCCCCTTCCAGAAACAGGCTGTTCCTTTTACCCTTAATGCTCAATATCTCGCTACAATAAAAGGACAGCAGAGCAGAATGGTAAGGAAAAAAATAAAGAAAAAAGTAATAAAAATCCGTCAAGCCCCCTGGTGTCATTTTTTTCGTTAAGTCTTCCTTTCTTATAAGAAGGTAAGATACTAAGGAGATTATCTTGTTCTTAGAATAGGCGTCTTGCTTGAAAGTTTGAAGGCTGCGACATCATAATCCGAAGAAATAGCTATCGGAACACAGTTTTTGAGACCAGGATTTAAAAACACTCTTAAGGGCTTCTTCTTTTCTTTTCTTTTTTTTATTCTTTAGAAAACTTTCATTTGTTTTCAAAAAGCATTTATTACTTACTGTTGAAATAAGGAACGAAATTTATAACGAATATATTTTTATTTATTTATTATAAGGTCTTAACGCTTTTAAAAAAATTATCTTTTAATTTAGAGAAGATTTTCAGTACAAAGGAGAAAAATTTAAAAATCAAATTCTTCTTATAACATATATATATATATATTTGAAAATTCTTGTGTTAGACAGGGTGTTCTGAAATCACCGCCCTTAGTACATTTAGAATCTTTGATCAGAAATTAACTGAAAGAGAGTTCTTATTTGGGACAAATGAGGGGAGAAAAAATAATAATGCTTTGAAATCTGTTGAACAACTTGCGTGCTACCGTCACTCTCTCACGGCACACCATTTGCTCTCCGACCCCATATTGCCTTACTTTCATACTAAGTTTTTTTTTCTATATATATAAAGGTAAGATTTTAAGAAGATTATCTTGTTCTTGGAATAGACTTCTCGTTTGAAAGTTGACAACACAATCCCAAAAAATAGTAACTAGAACACAGTTTTCGAAACCAGGATTTAAAACTCGAAACACACTCTAAAGATCTTTTTTTAATTATTCTTTAGAAAACTTTCATTCGTTTTTTTAAAATCGATTATTACTTACTCTTCAAATATGGAATAAATTTATACCTTTTCGACACTTCATATTTTATCCTTTTTGAAAACTTGTATACATACATACATATATATATATATATATATATATATATATATATATATATATATATATATATATATATATATATATATATATATACACCGAAGAGCCATTACATTATGACCACCCTGCTAATAACATGTAGGACAACATTTAGCCCTCAAATCTGCAGTGGCATTGATTCCACAAGGTGCTGATGGGTAGTCTGAGGTATCTGGTACCAAGTGCTCACCAACTGGTCCTGCAATTCCTTCACATTGCGAGGGAGTAGCGTGGCAGCACGAATTTGGTTTTCCAAGTAGGACCACAAATGCTCTATTGGATTAAGGTCAGGTGAATTTGGGGGCCAAGACATGATTTGAAAGTCACTGGAATGTTCCTCGAACCAATCCATGACGATTCGACCTTTATGACATGGTGCGTTATCCTGTTGGTAAACACCATCCCCCGAGGGATAAACTGTTGCCATGAATGGGTGAACCTTTGCTTACGGACGTCAGGGATTGTTCTATGAGGATTATGGGCTCTAATATGGCCCATGAAAACATTCCTGAGCGAGACACCATGAAAACCTGGGCGAGCCCATTGTTATAGATGGAGGGTGATCATAATGTAGTGGCTCTTCGGTGCGTATATATATATATATATATATATATATATATATATATATATATATATATAAAGAGAGAGAGAGAGAGACGTGCACCTTTCTGAACATATATGCCAGTTGAATAATTATTCGTTGGTCACCATGTACTCAATCAAATATTCACCGAAACACTTTTAGTTCACTTCATTATTATACCGTAATAATGCTGCGTAATATTTATTTACCTTTGCTAAAATCATGTTTTCCCCTCCCCGAACTAGCTTGAGTTTTAAATCTGTAGAAGAAGAAAAAAGAAAGCAAAAAGCAATGCTTCAAAATAATTACAAAAAGCCAATAATAATAAAAAAATAAATTTTCATATTTATTTAGCTTTCATAAAATAAATTGCATATTCATTCCATTTATTTACAGAAATAAATAACAAAAAAATTAACGTATGACAAACAACAAAACATAATACATCCACATCTCCAACATTAATCACACATTTATGAATAAAATCAAAATGACAATTCTAAACGCAGCCAAAATGTAGTTAATATATCTCTTTCAGTCATAACCGTCGTAAGAATTTATTTTTTTTAAAAAAATCATTTAAATCTTTATTGAAAATCTTCGCAATAATTCATCTACCTTTCTTGTCAAAGTTATTGAAAACAACAACTTTAGCATGGCAGAATTCACGCTTTTCTGAGAATCAAATAAAAGTTTGCGCCCTCAAATAACACTTTCCTAGTAAAAAAGGGGTGAAGGGGCGAAACTGGGATACAATAGGTCGCATTTATTTATTTTTTTCATCTTTTCAGAATCGAAAAAAAGGAAGCTTTTTGTCAATATTGTTGAAAACGACAAACACTACAAAACAAGTTTTGTGAAAGAATAATATTTTTTCATCTGCATTCACTAACGCTGTTGGTAAAGCAGTATTTCATCTCTAGTTCTTAAAAGCATGTTCAGCCATATTTGTCCACTTATTATTTTTTTATTAATTACTTAGATATTTTTCAGATAATTAGATTTTCTAAATGGTCACTACGAAACTTTCAAAATAAAATTTTTTTTTAAAAATACTTTTATAATTCAACATTTTCCATTCATTTGTAAACACTGCTCAAATAGTAAATGTTGAAAATCAGATAAAATTCTATTCCAAAGCTGCGCGTTAATTAGAAATTATAATTTTGATCAGCTTTTTTCATAAAGAAGAATCGAATTATTTTTATGTATTCCCATTTGAGAATAAGTTTTTTAAGACAGAGATTTAAAAAAAATATTTTCTACCCATTAATATTTTGGATTATGATATTTGGGTATATATATATATATATATATATATATATATATATATATATATATATATAAGATAGGTATGTAATTACAAATTATTTTTTAATAGGTATTCACATTAGGGACTAAAACATTTCAGGTATAGTTGCGTATCCTTAAATATTTCTTTAATATATTCACATTTAGGGCTAAAATATTTCAAGCATAAATATACAAATAATAAATAATATGCAAAAAAAAATTTTAATATGCATTCAGGTTAGGGGCTAAGATATTTCTATTAGATACAATAGTTACTTCATATGTTCATATGAAAAATATATTCTTAAATATTTCTTTCATATGTTTATGTTTAGGACTAAAATATTTCAGGCATAAATACAGATTCATAAGACGTTTTTTTATATATATTCAAATTCAGGACAAAATTATTTCAAGCATAAGTATAAATTTCCAAATTATTTTTTAATATGTGTTCAGATTAGGAACTAGTTCAGTTCAGATAGTTATATCGAAACATATCTTTAAAAAGTGTTACACTCCTAATTAAGTTAGAAACTTTTGTATAATAATCTTGTATAATTTGTTAACGGTCAATTTTACTAATTTCAATGCTACTGCTTGATACAATTACAGGGCCTGGACTTTTCCTCAAAAAAGCGAGAGGGTCGAATAAATTAACGGCTAACTCCAAGTTTTACGAAAAACTAAAACTAAATTTATGTCCGCAAAGCTATAATGACCCGTAAAGCTATAATATATAGCTTTGCTCGCAAAATTTATTTGCAGTTTGGGCTTTGATGTTGCTTTAGACTTAGGCAATTTATTCGTCGAATCAAGATCAACCATGAAACGAAGATAAATAGTGCAGTATTGCTATCGGTCGAGGAGGGAAACAGTTGCGTGTTTGCTGTCCATGGTCACCAATATATATAGAGAGAGGAAGAGCGAGAGAGAAAAAGATGTTCTTTGGCACCGTCTGGATCAAAACCCAGGACCTTTGCATCCAAAACCTGATGCTGTAAACCTCTTGTAAAAAGGATATACACTCCTAATTAAGTTAGAAACTTTTGTATAATAATCGAATGAGTTAGCGGTCCATTCTGCTAATTTCAATGCTACTGTTCGATGCAATTACAGGCCCTAGACTTTTTCTCAAAAAATCGAGAGGATTGAATAAATAAATTAACGGCTAACTACAAGTTTTACGAAAATTATTTAGATTGCAATGAGTTTTTCAATTATTTAAATGCCTTTTGCTTCAAACTTAAGAAAACAACATGAAGATATTTAAAAAAATAATTGAGAAACGTGGTCAAACATGGAAGAAGGCTGTTTCTTGGTGTAAAAGTTGACACCTTTGGAAAAGCTTAAAGCAAGCGTTTGTATATTTCCATTGAGTTTGCCGTCTATCTTGTCCCATCCATTTCTTCATTTTGAGCTTGAAAACCGTAGAAGCAAAACTTTTTCATTTTCTTTTCTCATCCAACATCGTCTACCTTAAAAAAGAAAATTTCTTTTCAATTTTTGTATTTTTTCTTTCTGCTCCAAAACGCATCGCATTTTGCTTATTATTGCTGTTATTTTTCTGTATCTCCAGTTGAAGAATCGAAATATGTGCTAGAACCTTTTGAATTGACTGTTATTATTTCCAGGATTAAATGAAAAATTCTGCATACGAATTTCCTAGAAAAGATCCCGATGAATATCCATAATGTTTTTTTTTTATGTTTAAAAAATAACGGACTCAGAAATGAAGACATTTGGATCCGGATGGTGAAAGCTTTTCATCTGTGAAATATTTTTTTAAAAAAAAACGTGTGGAAAATGCTTTTGAAAATGTGTCACAAATGAGAAGCAAAAACGCACTTTCTCTAAATAAATATACCCTTTTTTCAAACGAATTCTTATTTTTGACCTCCAAAATATATGAGGTAGCAGTAATCGGGGAAATACAGTCCCAATAGTTTGGTCAGAAGAGCGCTCCAAAGTTTGGACCTCTTAATGTTAATTTTGTTTCTTGCGTATTTCGCTAATCTCGAGAACTTTTTAAGCGAATTGAAATAGTTTTGCAAACAGTAATAAAATTCTTTTATCCAAAGATAATTTCATGCAAGAAATAAATTTTATTAAATATTTATTATTTTTAATTATTTTATTTAATAATGGTCGAAAAAATTCTGAATGGTAAAGTACGCAATTTTTTGCATCATTTTAAGGATTACAATTTTGCATGGTAAAACAAAAAATTTGAGCAAAATCGTATGAATATTTCTTGAAAAAGTGGATTTAACAAAAAAATCAGATATTTAAAATTCAATTTGTCAATTTGTCAAATTCATTTATTCGACCGATTGACCATGTAAAATTATATTCTTTAAAATAATGCAAAAATTTGTATACCTTGCAATTCGACAGTTTTTCGACTATTACTTAATAAAATAATAAAAAGCAGCAAATATTTATTAAAAATCATTTTTTGCATTATTTGGATAAGGAGGATCTGGATAAAGGAATTTTATAATTTGTTGCAAAAATTATTAAGTCCGCTTAAAAATTCTCGAGATAGACTTTGGAGCGCTTTCATGACCAAACAATTTTGACCATATTTCCCAGATTGCAGCCAACTCCCATATTTTGGGGATCAGAAGTCCTAGTCCATCGGAAAAAAGGTATGTTTATTCAGAGAAAGTAAGTTTTTGTTTCTGATTTTGCAACTTAAAATATCGTCTGCAATTAGTAATTAGCATATTTGAGCTAACCCCTTCTAGCCATTAAGATTGAGTCCTAGACAGTGAAGATTCAATCATTAGATCAAAAGTCATTCAGGGTGGTCCATTTCTTTAGCGCACCGTACATTATAATTAATGTATAACTTTATCAGTCAAGATATAACACATTATAACATATTTAGGGATATAAATTATACATTAAAATGTGTTAAAATAATAATTAATTGAAATAACATGTTTAATATGAATGTCAAAAAAGAATAATGAAATAAAATTGTAATATTTGATAAATGTAAAAGGTATTCTTCTCGGGGAAATAATCACTTTGAAATTACCATGCCGGTTTTAATAACACAGCTTTATTGAGACATAACACACAGAGAGCTAAGCTACATAATACCGAAAACAAAAATAAAGATTTACTTATCACGTGATTTTGTGCTGCCATCTATGTTTCATTTTGAAAACAGAAACAATAAATTAAGACCATATTTGAATAGACTGCTAATTCCATTTTTGCTGATATTGAGAAACATAAGAATTTTAAGTCAAATGATGTTTTATTTTCCATTTTTAAATTCTTTCAGTGTTGAAGCAAAAATAAACTTAAGGTGTTCTAGTTTTGAAATAGGATAGAAATGGCTTATTTGATCAGGAAAGTGAGACTAGCTCCACTTTTTTAATACGTGGAGTTGTCTAACTATTCTAATAAGGCCTTCGCATAAGGAAGTAAATAGACTATTTTGCAATATTTTAAATTCAGACATAAAGTTGCTTAACTCTTCAAATAAGGCCTTCACGTAAGGAATAAAATTGAATATTTTTAAATATTTTTACTTCTTTAGTGGAAAGTGTTGTGAGCTATTGATAGTTTCAATTCCACATCTTATTCTAGATCACAAAAGAAGATCAAAGGGGGAAAATGGCTTATGTCGATCAAATCTGATTCTGTGAAGAAAAAAGGAATTTAAAAGTATGAGATTGATCAGGAGCTAGCATACAATTGAATTTATAAAAACATGCTTGAATATCACTAACATTTATTTACATCCCCTAATAATTTCTAAACGAAATTTACAATACTTAATTTTGAGAAAAAATAAAATCTGAAACTTTGATAAGACAAAAAATAATATTTCCTCGAAATTTCTCTCCAATCAATATACTTCCTCAGTAGATATCCCGTCGTCTCCTAAAATATGCTCTTTTTTTGTTAGCCTGGTCTACGCGTTAGCAGGAACCATTTTCCCCCAGAATGGCCAATCTTCATAATAACTCTCGGGGAGAACCAACGTTTCAAAGCTTTTTAATTATCAAAATGCAACAAATGGCTATCCAATTGTCATTTTTTTTTTGAAAGATGGGCATAAAAAACGTTCTCCTCCTTTGGTCTTCTAATATGATAGTGACTGTGTCCAGTAAGACAGGGTTCTTATCTGAATAGCGGAAGCATAAGAAATGTAATTTGAAATTAACATTCATTATCAAAGAAGGGACATAACTCTGTTTGAGAGACAGCAATAGAAAATTTCACAGTTGATTTCATGTAAAATTCTTTGGTATAATTTTTTTCTTTGGTATAAGTGTGGTATAATTTAATTATAACACACTATGAAGTATGCTAAGCTTAAATGATTTTAAAATGTTTTGGAAATGTAAGCAATTTTTTTTTATCTGAAGAGCGGAAGCATAAGAAATGTAATTTGAAATGGACATTCATTATCAAAGTAGGGACGTAAATCTGTTTAAGAGACAACGATAGAAAATTCCACAGTTGATTTTATGTAATATTTTTTGGTGTAAGTGCGGTATAATTTAATTACAGCACACTATAAAGTATGCTAAACTTAAATGGCTTTAAAATATTTTGGAAATGTAAGCAAATTTTATTTTGGAAATGCTGGCATTCCGACACTAGAAGAAAGAAATATTTAAATAAGTATTTTTTTAGAAGTTCTTTTACGAGTGGATGTTAAAGATCAATCTCATATTCAGCAATAAAAGATCCCCTCAAAAACGAAATTTATTGCGAATGCGATTTTCAAACATCATTATTCAATATCTTTATTATCTATATGAAAAAATACATGCATACATTATAATAATACATTATAATGTATAATGTATTAACAAAAATACATTATAATAATATGTTAATATTAATTAATAAAAACCATTGGAAAATTTCTATCTAGACCTATTCCTGACCAGAATCGCCAGTTTTTTCATGGGCACTTGAATCACATTTTGGTTGCTTCTTCACCTGACTGTCGCCGTCTAGTAATATCTTAATTCTGTTTAATTCTATTGGGTCACTCGAGGTGAGCGATATAATAATAGCAGTTGTAATATCTTGCGTTATCCTCATTTACTTCTCTTTTACTAACAATCTTAATGTTGCTTAACTCTACTGGACCACTCGAAGGAAGTGATATAATAATAATAGTAGTAGTCTGTTAATATCTTGACAAGTCCTCATATTCGAGACAAATACTTCTCTTTTGCTGACAATCTTAATGCTGCTTAACTCTATTGGATCACTCGAGGGGAGCGATATAATAATAGTAGTTGTAATAGTAGTCTTGTAATATCTTGCGTTATCCTCATTCACTTCTCTTTTACTGACAATCTTAATGTTGCTTAATTCTACTGGACCACTCGAAGGAAGTGATATAATAATAATAGTAGTAGTCTGTTAATATCTTGACAAGTCCTCATATTCGAGACAAATACTTCTCTTTTGCTGACAATCTTAATGCTGCTTAACTCTATTGGATCACTCGAGGGGAGCGACATAATAATAGTAGTTGTAATAGTAGTCTTGTAATATCTTGCGTTATCCTCATTTACTTCTCTTTTACTGACAATCTTAATGTTGCTTAACTCTACTGGACCACTCGAAGGAAATGATATAATAATAATAGTAGTAGTCTGTTAATATCTTGACAAGTCCTCATATTCGAGACAAATACTTCTCTTTTGCTGACAATCTTAATGCTGCTTAACTCTATTGGATCACTCGAGGGGAGCGATATAATAATAATAGTTGTAATAGTAGTCTTGTAATATCTTGCGTTATCCTCATTTACTTCTCTTTTACTGACAATCTTAATGTTGCTTAACTCTACTGGACCACTCGAAGGTAGCAATATAATAATAGTAGTAGTAGTCTATTAATATCTTGATATGTCCTCATATTCAAGACAAATACTTCTCTTTTGCTGACAATCTTAATGCTGCTTAACTCTATTGGATCACTCGAGGGGAGCGATATAATAATAATAGTTGTAATAGTAGTCTTGTAATATCTTGCGTTATCCTCATTTACTTCTCTTTTACTGACAATCTTAATGTTGCTTAACTCTACTGGACCACTCGAAGGTAGCAATATAATAATAGTAGTAGTAGTCTATTAATATCTTGATATGTCCTCATATTCAAGACAAATACTTCTCTTTTGCTGACAATCTTAATGCTGCTTAACTCTACCGCTCCATTCGTGGGGAGGTATGGCTTTAGACTATTCTTCACGTTGCATAAAATATATACATGTAAAATTGTGTCAAGTAATTTAGATTACTCTAATAGCACGAGAGTCAAAAACGTATCTACTTCGACAAACATAAACTTAATTATATAAAAAGGATACGTTGATCAACGACTCTAAAAACTAAATTCTGAGATAAAATTCCGAGTTAAAGATTATCGGGACAGTGGGACTTGCGTTTACCTGGTGAATGTTAACTCCCTGAGAAGACGTATTCAATATGAATCTACCAATAAATGTTATGACGGTGCAATGTATTAAATCCCAGTTCACACCTCATATTATAGAATAGAGATTTTGAGCTCAATTTCCGGCGTTCAGATAGACTTTCTGGCGCGTATTTGTACCATCCAGAAAAGTGCACACTGCATTTGTTGTGTCTCATCCTCCCATTGATACTCTATGATTGGTCAATAAACATTGTAATTTTACCGCAAATTTTTTGCCATGTAAGAGATTGATCCAGGAGCTCTCTTATTCTATGAGACGGGTAAAAAAAAATTGCAAAACCACGAAGTTGAAAATCGGTGCAGGCCCAAATTCGGTATGGGTTAGTTTTTCGATCCTATTAGTGATAAAATAAAATTTCAAAGAATAATAGCTGGGTAAAGTTACAGCGCTCAGTAAAATATTTGCAATTTTGCGTCCCTTTCATTTTAGCTTTCCTTTTCCTGCAGAAAGCAGGGAAAATGAATAAAAATGAGATTTTTCTAATAATATAATTGAGATAGAAATAATAATCAAATAGAATAGTTTACATGCAGCAAAATTATTTATGTTCTGTTGGCAATCACTCATAGTAAATTTTTTTATGGTAAATCAAGTAAAGGTTGCAACTTCAGGCTTTGCTTTAAACGGTTTCTCCCTTAGGCCTTTAAAAAAATAAACCCCTGAAAGTAAAACTGGGTTATAGTACGGTTGAATATACTGCATCAAATGTTACCAATGGTTATCAGAACATAAATTTTGATCGCTTTAATTTCATCTGAATTGCAAACCGTTGTAGGTTTCGAGGAAAATTTCACCAACCCCCTGAGAAAGAAAAGTGTAAGTTAGTTATATCCGATTCCTAAAAGGAACGACCTGACAACCATTCCCTTTTACAAACGTGACTGGTTCAAATGGTTGAGTTTATTCAGTAAGTTCTGTTTGAAGTTTTGTCACGCGAAACGGAGATCAAAAATCAATTATTTTGATTTACGACTGTTACTTTACGAACGAGTTCGCGACTCCCCCTTTACCACCCAGCGATCATATGGCACGCTTTTCAGTTTATTTGCATAATTTTATATTCGCGCTTTTCCACCTGTGCCAAATATTTCTTAAATTTTCTTCATTTATTTCTCCCTTCTGCAGAAATTATTTTCTTTTTTGTAGATTTTTATTTGAAATTGTTTTCATACTTTTTAAGTGCTTTCTTTAAATGAAAATTTTTGTAAGGCGTATTTCAGTTTTTGGGGTAATTGGGTGGTTTCCTTTTATTTACTTATTTCTTTAAGTTCTTATGTTATATAATTTGCTATTAACGGATTTTTTATTATTATTTTTTAATTATTTAATTGTATTTTTATCACGCAAATTGAATTTATTTTTGAGTAAATAAAAAAATTACATCCCAAAAAATTTTTTGCGACAATTTTTTTTTTGATCCATTTTATTTTTTATTTATATAATTTTAAAAATTAGTTTAAATTGTTTTCATAAAAACAAATACTTTCGCTTCATTTTTATCCTACTAAAGTCTAACTTTTACTTAACTGGAGTCGGAGCTGAGTAAACTTTTCGAACTCCAACTTTTACAAAATTTTCTACGACTCCGATTCCAATTTCGATTTCCCATCCCCAATCTAAGCAATTTAAATTTTTGAAAACTATCTTATGCAGAGATAAATAAAATAAAATATCATTTTGAATCATGAACGAGGGTTTGTTTTTTAAGTAAAGGAAGTTTGAAAAAAAAAATTTTCAAACTGCCTTTACTTAAAAAACAAACCGAAAGAAAATTTTCAAAAAACAGATTTATTTGCAGATTTTTCATACGTTTCTCTTTTTATCAGCTTTTGCCAATTCATTCTATTCATTCATTTCTGGATAATTTTTTAAAACACTTACCATACCTTACAACAAGAATTAGAATACCCTCTTCATACAAACTTGCCGCCTGCTCCGCGAACCAAAAGGTAACAGCAGTTTTCACGTATTCGTCATCGTTGTAGTGATTGCTGCCAATGATGTTTGAAATATCGGAAAAGATGAAAATCACACAGCACAAGATCTGGGCTGTAGGGAGGGGTGGTCCAAAACTTCCCAACCCAGTATGTCATAGAGTAGTAAAATTCTCTGTCAGCATGACAGGGAATTTTGCTACTTCACAAATCGTACCTTCTCAAATCTGCCAGTGAATGTATGCAGCAGACAGGTGTTTTGCCGACTAAAAATGCATCCCTAACCGTATCTCGTGCGTGACTGGCAAATTGTTAAATTTGAACATTTTAAAGACACCGAACTGACCGTATAGTTTACCTACACAGCTGCAACTGAGTACAGTTGTTCCCAAGGAATGTCGGGACACAAGCACTTGTTGCGACGGAAGCGTCACCTATCAGTGTACGCAACAAAAGGGCCCTTACTTAAAAAACAACCCTCATAATTATTCGTTTACCTTTATTTACATAAACCCTTTGATGCAGACTTTTATTAAACATTTTTTTCATTATTTTGTATTAATTCAGGTGAAAATATTTTTTAAAAATATCATTTCAGCATTTTAATAATTTGTAATTACGAAATACAGCATGAAACAACTGTGTCTTTTTCTGCAGTAAAGATAAAATCTTCCAGACACGGCTCCCTTTCAAACAATACTTTTTCAAACTGCGCTTATTTGCAGTTATTTAGTTCTAAGAGAAACGGTTATTAATCATGGAAATTCCTTTTATTTGCAAAATCAATTATTAATTTTTTTTAAATTTAAATGAAGAAAAAAAATTTTAACTATTTTTTTTCGGATTTTATACTTTGGTACAAAGATAACTCTGATAAAGCTAACGGTTTCTTTTAGTAACTATAAGACCATTTTTTATAACTGAACTTTATAATTATAAAATAAACTTAATAATTTTTTATAAATAACTATATTTTTTGCTTGTAATTAGAGTGTTAAATATATATATATATATATATATATATATATATATATATATATATATATATATATATATATAAAAGGAACACCAGAGTGCCATCTGATTCAAAGGGTTAAAAAATGACGTTCAAAAATTATTTTAGTCACTGATATCAGACCCTCCATTTTTTCGAATTCTAAAGAGAAGAAAAATCAAAAAATTATTTTTAGTGTATTTCGTGACGCTTTTTTAATTTACCATTCGACTTCGTGTGTGTTCTTCGTTTTCTTAATTTGTTTGTTGAGCAGTCGTTGTTTTTGATGGTAAATGCTCAAAAACAATCATAGATTTAACGGAATGCAAGCAAAGCGTCGGCTATTAATTTAAAGTTCGAAGTAGGAAGCATTTAAGTCGGCAAAATAAGAAAAAGCGGTGAAACCCTGAAAGTTTTGAAATTGTCTTTAGTTTGAAATCATCACCAAATAGTAATTTCAGAAGTAGTAATTTTGACTAATACCTATTTTTATATTTGAATTGTACATCTCTGCTTGCTGTAATATAATCATAGCATCGGATTTTTAACATGGAAAAAACAAATAAATTTAATTAAATTCTGTCTTGAGGCTGCGACTTCCGTAACGAAATAGATTTTGTTTTATCAGCTTTAGAAATAATTGATTTTTTAGCATGACGTTGCAAAGATTGGGTGATTGAAAACTAACATTTATAAATTGAAATACATAATGTATATTAACTGAATATTGTCAAATTATTAAATGTAAACAGTTAACAATTCATTGATAAATTATAGAATGCAAATAGTAACAGTAATACACTGGAGTAACAATAAAAATATTTTTTGAAAAATACTACTAATAATGTATAATATAATTATATATTATTATAATGCACATTATTATATTGCGCATTATTATATAACATATTATTATACATTATTATATATAATATAACATTAAGGTCATTTTTATAATTCGTTTACTTCAAAAATTGAAAAAAGAAAAAAATACCCAAGAATATGCTATTTTCAAAAATAACAAAGCACTTCATAATTCTTCTGTACTGTTTGAATGTTTTCCCAGAGTTCTTTTTTTTTAATATTTCTTTATCATTATTTAGCTAAATACGATGGAAAATAACCATAATCTCAACTATTTTTAGATATTCATAGCGAAAATACTTCCCGTGTAACTTTAATGCTATTAATAGTTTTTAAGTGCAAAGTTTTAAAAGAAACACAGGTCAATAATGTGAAGTCTTATTCCATATTTCTGTTATCATGTATGTTGATTTTCAATTTTTAATATAAAAAATAATTTTACTATAAATAATAACTTTCCGGCTAAATGTTTAAATTAAACAATTCATCCAAGAAATTCTGGAATGTAAATTCCAGATAATTAAAAAATAGTTTTAAAAAATTGACCAATAATATTAAAAATATTTTGCCGAAATAAAATTTTCTTGGTCATAAAATACATCTGGAACAAATTCGAAAGTCACTAAAAGTCTTGTTGACTCCGAAATGAACGTAGAAGAAAATATACGTGACAAAAATTATCCTCTTGAAATAATAATAAATTTTTCATAGTTTGTTTTGAAAAATGAGTACATTTTTACTGTTTAATATATGAGATAATTTTTGTTGAAATAAGTACTTTCAGAAAAATAATCTAAATTAGACTTTTCAAAAACAGACACCGTATTTATGTTTGTTAGATATGAGTATTTTTTCAAAATAAAAGACTACATTCATTTCAATCCGAACAAAATAAGTTTTTTTTTGTGCCTACGAAGCGAATTCTCACAATAACAAATAATAAATATAAAAACAGTTAAACATCATTATTTTGTAAATAATACAAAATGATGTTTAATATATTTTAAATGAAGTACTTAAATCGTTGACAAAGGTTATGGAACTTAAAGACAAACACCGTTTTATAAATTTTACAGTCCATTATAAACTATTTTGCATCTTTTTGCTAACCATTATATTTGTTTGAAATAAATAGTTTTGCATAAACACCTTATTATATAGAGGAGAAAGAATATTATATTAGAAATAAAAAGTTTGTTTTTAATATATTTGTTTTGAATGAGAAATTTTCCATTGTTAAAAATATTTTTGAAAGAGAATGTTGTAGGCGAGATCAAAAAAATAAATGAGAATAAAACAAAAATCGTTTTATTGTTAGTATACTCTAAATACTTAGACTCAGTTTATTATACGAAAGTAATGTGATTATAAAATAAAATAAAAAATATAATAAAAGTCAGAAAGAATTTGAGGGTATTGAAAAGGATTTAAAAGGATAATACAAGCCAAAAATTATTAAAAGTAATACAAAAATAGTTTAAAAAACAATAATACATATCAGGGGAATAAGGTGAGCGTTCTGGTCTAGACTAGAAGAAATACCAACGAACTAACTAAAAATTGTGATTTTATTGTGATTGAAAAAAAAAAGACAATTATGATACATATCCATTTATTAAACTGCATTAAGTACATCCAAAACAATTTGCAACCTCTTCAATAAAAGTCAATCTTGTTCTGTTCTAAAAATAAATAAAAAATAAAATTCACACCTGATGTTTTTGATATTAGCGTTGCATGTTTTATTATTTCATAGTTTTTCTTGCCTTTGTCATCCTTGTCAAATTTTTTTTTAAAGTCCTGGAGTAAAATAAATTTTTAAAAAAAACCTAAAAATCTAAAAGATTAAAAAAATGGAAAAGACTTTAAAAAATCTATAATGCAAATCAATAATAATTTTAAAATCCAACAAAAACAAACAAAAAAAGTTTAAAATTTTTTTTAAAGAAATAATAATTCGATGTTTCGAAAGGTATTAGAAATGAATAACACAATTCAAAAAGAGTGATTGAAGAAAAAAACATTACAACAAATCAAAAAGAGAGATCATAATGTTGAAAAAATAACCATAATGTTGTTATTGTTCTAAAAGTGAAAATAATATTTTTTGGAAAGCAAATTATAATTGACATCACAGAAGCATATAGGAATGGTCTAAATGTTTGAAGATGCGAATCTAGCTACTACAACTTTCATTAAAAATAATAAGAAGAGTTTAAATTATTATTTATGTTGTTTAATAGGCAACAAAAGTTCTCTAAAAATATATTGCTGTTTCTTTTTATTACTTTTTTTTTAAGCATTTTCATCAAAATTAATTTCTTCCTTTTAAAAGACTAATAAAAAAGATCTTAGAAAGGAAGTATATGTCCTGTAATACCTTCGTGGGATACCTAATATGTGGTTATAATTTTTTTTATTAGGAATAACTTTTTATAATAATAGAAATATTTATTTTTAATTTTTTAAAAATAATTTTTTATTACAATTTTTTTTTAAATAAATAATTACTTTAGACATTCGAAAAAAAATAAAGTAGATAATTTTTAATATTAAATAGCAAAATATTTCGGGTACGGCAGATTATGGGCCATAGAGGTCATACATGCAATTCATGATCTATAAATTCATGACCTACCGATGATTCTGGCTATATGATCGGGTTGCGCACAGGTCGCCTTTACATCACAAGCAATCTGGTACTCACTGATATGAAGTTGGATGGATTTCAAGCCGCAACTGGGTATCGAACCCTAACCATTAACAATGACAGTTCATTGCCCTAACCATTGCGCCCTAGTGGCTCAATTTTTAACATTACACGAGGAAAAATATTGTACTATTTTCAATCGTGTTTTGTTTTTTTTTTAAATTTATCTAAATTTATTTTTATATACATTTTCAGATAATTGTCTCAACAGAAAAGCGTAAAATTTTTTTAACGACTTTTTCAAGCCTGCTTAAATTAAAAATATTTCCCGTACTCGCGTATCATGTTAAAATTCTATTTATTTAAAATTATAACAATCACAACAAAAATTGCATGCTTAGAACAATTAAATGAGTAATAGCTTATGCTTAATTCACAACCACGATTCTTATGGAAGAGAATAATAGCATCAAAATTGTTTTTAGTATAAATAGTTTAAATAAAATTACTCTTGGAGAGTAACAAGAATTTCCAACTATTTTAATTTAAACCTATACATGAATTATAAACCTCGTTGAATTTCCTTCATAACAATTGTTAACACTATCTTTAATCACAGCTTTATTGGCATTTCGTTTATAACTTGAATAACTTTATATTATCTTTCAAAATAAAATATTTAGGAGTTAAATTTTATAAATAATTACTATAAGATTCAAAATGTGATCTACATTAAAATATTACAGACATTCGAATGATATATCACACAAATTCTTCACAAATCAGATACAAAATATCAATTTTTTAGAAATTATCATAAAAACTGCACTAATCCAAGTTTTGCTATTCACTTTGAAACTCGTCTTGTAAAGCCTATACCATTGTCATTAAAGAGAAAGATTTGAATAATTCGGTAGCGTCGGTCATTAAGGGATTTGCTAAGGCGCCAGAATACGGAATATTTAGTTGGGGATTTTCTAAGAGCACGTTTCGAAATTTTTAACCACTCCGAGTACCTCTTTGTGTTTTCTAGGGGATATCTACAAATTAAAGAATGAATTATAATTTCCAAAAAAGTGTTACGGACGCACATAAACAACTGTGATTTTTGTGCATTCTATACTCTGTTGCTAGTTAAGAAAAGACAATCGCAGTTAAGAATTTAAGTAATCATCCGCGATCCGTTTTGGTTCCTTATAAAATTATATAAATATGCTTTTAAAACAATATAAAAGCTTTAAAAAGTTCAACTCACTGGACAGAAATTTAATTTGTGCTATCTTTTACGATATATGTCATACAATTATTAAAAAAGGGTTATAATTTCGTAGTCTTACTGGAATTCTAGACTCAGCGACTTTTTTCGATAAATAAGGAGAACATTCGCTCTGGAAAAAGAAACAACTATATGACGTCGCAAAAGCATTAAATTTGATTGGACCACTGAAAATGGTACGTCTTATGCTGGTATGTCCTTAACACTAGAAAGACTGAAACTTAGTATGTACCTATATTGCCAAAAAGCAGTCAAAATGAATGGATTGTGAAAGAATAACTAATGCGTAAAGAAATTTGTTTAAAATTAATTTTTAATATTTTTTATATTATTTACAGTTATATAACATATTGTTAGTAAATATTAACAATTAAAAAAATTATGTATTGTACAAAATTATGTTGTACGATTTTTTTCTACGGTGAAAAAAAAATTAAAATTCCTTACGTCGCTCTTGATTTGTTGAAGGTATATCAGCATAGGAGGCGCCATTTTTAGTGGTCCAATCAAATCCAATGTTCTCGCAACGTCATATAGTTGTTTCTTTTTCGAGAACGAATGTTCTCCTTATTTATTGAAATGTGTTGCCAAGTCTAGAATTCCAGTATGACTTCGAAACTATAATAATTAGACCAAATTATTATTGGATGCACTGTAATATTTTAATAATTGCATGTTTTGCACGAGTTTATATGCAATACTCTTATATTTAAATATAAATGTAATGGATCTTTATAGTGGAGATTTTTTTGCATACTTCCCATTTGTATTTATTTTTTAAGTATTGCATGACTATGTTAACCAATTAGTGCATGAACATAAACAAGTCTAAGCCGGTTTCAGCCGCGTAAGAACACTAAAATTGTAGAGTATCACCTGTTTTAAGATTTTACATAGAATCTTACAGTGCGTCGAATAGTTTGGCACGGGGCTGTATATATCTATACAAAGATATACAAAAATATACAAAGATACACTAAGATATATCACACAAAGGGGATGACAAACGCTGGCGTTGTCTGAACGTTTCAGGGTTTTACAAATCTAAAGAAACGTAAAATTAATGGTAAGAAAGCCAAAAAACAAAAAGAAGGAATACACAAAACAAGAAGATAAACAGATATCAACTAATAACAACAAGTAATGTAATGCATAAAGAATAATAATGATGTCTTACAGATGATAAAAATAATAACTGGTGATAAAAACTTCAGGAATGTGAACACACAAATTGCGTCGTAAAATTAAATCTAAAAAAAAAAAAAAGAAGAAAACTTTCCATACTTTAAAGTCGAACAGTAATAACAAGAGCTATGAAAACAAAATTTTGACTTTCCCAATTCATTATATTACACGTTTCATTTACTATATGAAGTATGTTTATAGTAAATTGTATGGAATTTCTCTCATATTTGGATTTTTTTTTTCATTTTAAGTTGCTCTAAAATAAATATAAATAAATGGAAGCGGAAATCATGCGAAAAAAGAAATATTCCTCTAAACAAATTGTCATTTCCAACAATCGTTTCTTGAAGAAACTATTTAAAATACTCTTGACCTTAATAATTATATTTAGACAAGATATTTCCTATTATATTTTTTAAATAATTTTAATAATTAAAAAGCGATATTGTATTTATTCACATTTACGTTTTAATGAGTTAAATGTGAGTAGGAAAATAAAAACAAAAAATGAAATGATAACTTTAAAGAAATGTGTTTAGATCATTACAGAGATCATAAATTATTAACTTTAAATATCATTTACAAGCCATAGGAAAAAAAAGAATCTATATTATATAAAACGCTAATACGTACGTATGTATGTATGTATGTATCAATAAAACCGATGATATTTCTTTTCTCGCGCTGGCAACAGTTTTCATTTTTAATTTATTGGATTCGGCGCGCAAAAGTACGTAGTGAGCAACCAGATAACAATAACCAGAGTGAGCATTATCAGGTTGTTCAATTCAGATTCATGCACTAACAACATGACAATATTTAATTTAAACTCAATTAGGAATTAATTAATTAATTGAATTGAGAATGCTTTAAAAGGCCGCTGTTGAATTGATATTTTTCTACTGGGAGCTACCTTGACGTCTAAAAAACGTTTAGGTGTTTGTATTGAATGCATTGAATTTTTTTATATTTCGCGTTTATTTATGCATTGAATTTTCACGCTTTAAAATGCAGAATATTAGTGAAGCAATATTTGATAATTTATTTTGCTAATATGTTTCTTATTTAGCTAATGTTTTGATTTTTTCACCATGTACAATCTAAATAGATAATATACTTTTTTAAAAGCCAATAAGAACATTGGTAGAATTCTTCTACATAAGTACAATACTATGTCTTTTATGATAAAATACTATGTCTTTGATGATAATATATTATGTCTTTGTGCTAGAGCATTGTGTTCATTGTCGAGCGAGCGCAGCGAGCCATGGTTCACGGCGTGAACCACATAGGATTGCGTAGCAATTCTCGGGGGTTGGTGAGCGTTAGCGAGCAGGGGGCGGAGCCTCCTAGTCATATAAAATATGTTTAAGACAATATTTCAGTGACTTTAAAAAATGCAAATGATATATGATATCATAAAAGCCATATTATTTGATTGCGTGCTAAGTACAGTACTGCTTGAATAATCAATGTAGTGTATCTAAAAAAGTTGAATCTGAATTTCTAATTAAATTACTTTTATTTTTAATTTACCTGTACAGCGCGCTAAGAAAGCTAACACACTGAAAAACTTGTGATCTACTCATCGAACTTTCAGTTACTAAAACTAATTCTTAATGGTTTGAAGGCTTATTCTTAGATATCCTAATTAATAAGAGCATGCGATATTTTATGTTACGAAATCAGACGCCAAAACTTACTGCTTCTGAATAAACATATATTTTTTCAACGGACTTAGATTTCTGATTCTCAAAATAAAATAATTAACCGCCATCTGGAAAATATGGTCTCAAACCTTTTTTATAGGAGAGTAATCGAAAGATTAAACCCCTTAATGATAATTTCCTTTTTTTTTTTTTAGTGTTTCAACATATCTCAAGAACTTTTTAAGCGAATTGAAACCTTTTTTCACATAATTATAAAACTCGGTTACCCTAGGATAATTCCGAGTAAAAAAATTAAATTAATAATTAGTCATTATTTTTTATTTTTTTATTTAATTACAGTTGGGGAAAAAAATTTATTGTAGGGTAAACAACTTCTTACATCATTATACAACTTCAAATGACAAAATTCAAACTTTAAATTCATCGCGAAATACGCAAAAACTAAAATTAAGAGATGCAAACTTCCAACTGCTTTGCTACTTAGGGTCAAAAATCCCAAATCCATCAACAACAAAAAAAGGAATGCGTATTCGGAGATGATACGTTTTTGTGTATCTGATTTCATATCTTAAGATATGTTTTGGACTAATTGATTTGCAAATTTAAAGTTAGGTCTTTAACCCACTCAGAGGGAGGATTATTAGTAAGTGAAAATCCTAACAATAGATTCATGATTATTCAGGGGTTCACTTTTTTGTACATTGTACTCTCTGAATAAGGGACATATGTTATGAAGGGACAAAATTACGACTTCCTAAGAGGTCTTTTATTAGAAAGTACTACTGCCAATAGAAAAGAAAAGAAGTGGGTGATAGTATACTTTCATGACATCTGATTTTTGATAAATCCGATTTTCTTTAATCTGTTATACATTTCCAATTGGGTACCTGCAAGTGACGTCATCGTAGGTATATCGTGGCATTTGTCGATTCAGAATCCAATCAGGCTCGACACACACGCGTGACGTCACTTATAGGTATCCAACTAAACCTGGTTTAAATCATGTGGTTAGACATAACCACTTCACTTCTTCTCGAGCTGCAAGTACCCAATTGTACTGTAATTTAAATATAATATTACAAAATTATAAATTCTAGTATCTCAGTTCAGAAATGAAATATAATTCTGAAGAAGCAATGGCGTCTCATATCACGTGATTTGATGGAATGCTGCGGCATCTCCTCTGGAAACCTTATCTACCTCAACTTATCAAGTTTGTTTGCATATTAGACAGAATAACTTTGCAAAAGTTACAAATTGATTCCAAATTTCAAGATACAAGACCATATTTTTTTTCTCATCCCCTAATCGTATTCTTGATTGATTCGTCACTGAACGCGTATACTTCACATTACTAAATTTACGGAACAGTTACAGTTAAATAGAGTTAGAAATAAATTTGTCTTCGCTTAACTGGGTAGTTCAGATTTTTCGTAATGTAAATCACAACAAATTTAATTCAATTTAGCAAAATTATACAATTAAAAGAATTTTAACTAAATTAATAAGAAAGAACTGAACTTACTGAAAAATTTTGTATGATATTTTATTTATTGAGATACATCAAAGAACAATATAGACTTTTATTTTTACAACAAATGATTAGATCCAGTTAATTCTAAACCGAACAGATATTCATTTTGTTACTTTGAATATATTTATCTAATTATTTATTTACTTCATCCTTTACTTATTTTATTATTTATTTATTATAGTTAAGAAATAAAAAACGAGGTGTATTCTCTTTAATTTGTATTTCAGTTGTAATTCTTCAAAAAATAAATAATAGCGTTTTTAAAATATATCTTAATTTCAGTATTTCTATTTATTTTCTTTTTAAAATACCTTTAAACGGTATAAAAAAAGTAATTTTTTTTTTTTGAAAAGTCTTACAAATTCGTAAAATAAATAATGAAAAAGGGATATTTTTTAAATTAATCTCTTTCGGATGTGAAAAAAAAAACATAAATTTTTCAAAAGACATAAGAAACGGTCAATTTCGAGAAAAAAATCGGATTCAGTTTGTTTTGAAATCAAACGTCTTCATTTGTTTAAATTTTCTCGAAAAATGATTTTAAAAAAAAACATTGCTTAATAACTAACGAATTTTATCGGTAGCAATTAAACTTAAGTACTGTACTTTTTTTAATCGAAAATGTATGTAACATGATAGTGTAACTCTGGGTAATGTTTTGCTCTATTCGTGCTTTCCATGCAAATTTCTTTTATGGTTAAGATTTTTAAAATAAATAGTAGATACTAGTTTACAAAAAAAAGGTGTATTAATTGCTATTTTAATTATGTCTAGTGTTTATGAATTTAAAAGCTGTTTTGTGTTGTCTAAGTATTTCAATGATTTTTTTTTCTTCACGCCTTTTGATTTGACGTTTTTCTTTCATTTCTTTTCGGAATAAAATTTGTATTTAAATTAAGGAGTCATCTTTTTAAAAGAAAGTATCTAAACAAAATTATTGTTTATTTCAGAGCTAGATCAGGCTAAAATTTTGAATTTGGAATCATTGTTTTTTTTTTAATGTGCCGCATTTGTTTTGATTATCATTAACGTCATTGTTATTGTTACCCAGATAACAGTGTGAAGTTGATTTTAATGCCGCGCTTTGAGGTTCGCAGTTAACTTGCATGAGCAACTATTATGTACCGAGATTAATTTTGCCTTTACTAAACAAGGCCAGAAAAATCTTCAGAAATCGAGACTGAATCATCATTTACAAATCAAGAGTTGAAAGTGTTCTCAAACCTATATATTTTTTATTTCAGTACTTTTAAAACCTCGAGGGAAAAGGTTAGCAGAAAAACAGCGTTACCATGTTATTTAAAAATTAAAACTGCCCTTTACTCGTAAAATAAGTAGAAAGGATAAATTTAGCTCCCGAAGGTTTATTTTAGATTTTATAACCATCACTGAAATTTTATCACCATCTTATTTAAAAATTAAAACTTCCTTTTAAAATGTGTTGGAAAACCTCATTAATGTTATGTTGAGCTCTAGGAATAAAAAGTTTATTGTGAAAATATTTTTTATTTCAGTAATTTTAAAACCTCGGAAAAAAAGGTTCATAGAAAAACAGCGTTACCATGTTATTTAAAAATTAAAACTGCCCTTTGAAATAAATAGAAAGGACAAATTTAGCTCTTCAAGGTTTATTTCAAGGTATCTTCAAGGTATATTATAACCATCTTATATAAAAATTAAAACTTCCTTTTAAAATATGTTGGAAATCCTCATTAATGTTATGTTGAGCTCTGGGAATAAAAAGTTCATTGTGAAAAAAAAAATTTTAAACTTTGACGAAAAAGGCTAACAGAAAAATAGTGTTACCATGTAAATTAAAAATTTAATGCTGAATGATCTCATTAAAGTTATGTCAAGCTGTAAGAATAAAACGTTCGTTGCAAAAATATTTTTTTATTTCAGTAATTTTAAGACTTTGGAGGAAAAGAATAGCATAAAAACAGCGTTACCATGTTATTTAAAAATGAAAACTACCCTTTAAAATAAATAGGAAAATCTTACTAAAGTTATGTTGAGCTCTAGAAATAATAAGTTTGTAGTGAAAATATTTATTTCAGTAATTTTAAAAACCTTGGAGAAAAGGTTAGCATAAAAACAGCGTTATCATGTTATTTAAAAATAATTAAAACTACTCTTTAAAATAAGTAGAAGGATAAATTTACCTCCTCAATTGTTTATTTTAGATTTTGTGACCATCACTGAAACAAAAGGCTTATTTGCACAGGATATTGTCTTCTTTTTAAACATTATAAAAGTGAAGGTTGGCCTGATCATTAAGTTTTCGACACAAACAAAATGTTACATTTAAGGACAATGAGCCAGGACAAAGATGTAACATTAAGAGCCAGGACAAAGCTAGAATTAAAAAAAGAAAATGCAAATACAAGGTTTAAAGTAAAAGCTGAGGAATGAGATTTATTTGTCGTAGCAAATTCGAACGATATTATGTTCCAACCTCAATTCGTTTTTCTTCTGCGTGTTCTTTCTGATAACTCTTAGGTCAACTATAAAGGAAAAGAATCTAAAATTTAGCAATTTTATTTCAAACTGTGTCCCCAGAGATTTAGCAAATAAATGTATTTGTTACCATTGGCCGCATCTGGAATATATTACTGCAATGCAGCGTTCCGAAAATATCTGACAATAAATCCTTCCACTACTCGCTTGATTTTTGAAGCCCTTGTCCGCGAGTTTGCAAATAACGTCAGAATTTGCTTAATAATTTAATCCGTCTGGCTATTGTACAAAAGAGTCCTCTTGCATAAATTTCAATGCATTTGTAAATAAAAATTACACTCGAAAGTCAAATGAACTAAATGGCATTTTCATCGATAGCGCCAACAGATTCCCATAGAATGCAAAAGGGAATTTTGAATAGTTTTTGAAATTAGCAATTGGGGTTCTCTTTCTCTCAGCTTTTCATGTTACAAATCCTTCTATAGATGAAGCATTTATTAGACTAGACTTCGCACTATGCGTGGCTTTCTGGGGAGCTTTCTGTTAAGTTGCTTGATAGCTTATGCAAACGAATTTTGCAACAATGGAGACATGGAGGTATTGTTGAGAGAAATTATGCTTTTGCCGATTGGCAACTAGCGTCTATCTTTTTAATTTAATAATATCGCTTTGAAATTTTAATATTAAACGAGCGAGATTATAACACACTATAACAATGCTTGGTGAGATTTGTAAGACCCATATAGTGTATTTCGAAATCAACACCTTAACCTGAAATGAAGTTAAACAAAGTATATTCATTATTTCCTTTCTGGGTGGAGCGACTGCACAGTATGAAACCTGGTCTTCTTCAGAATTTGATGCATAGTTAATCCTACCATTGTCTTTCCATCCAATCATACAGTTGCCGCAAATCACTAAACATTAATCCATATGCATATTAGAAGTCCCAAATTAATATTTGATTGAGGAAAAAAAGCTATCAAATTTAGCCAAATCTCTACTGATAAATACGATATTAAAAATATCAAAAACCTGTTTGATTGAAGGAAAAAAACAGGGACAAGTTGATTATTATTATTAATACCTACAAGTTACTCACTTTTGTTATTTCAGGTCCGTCTTTACTAATAGTGATTTTCCAGATTTTTTTAACGTTTATGGTTTGTTTCTCTTTTCGTAACGTCTTCAATCTTTTTTTTTTTTTTTTTATCTAACTTGCAGAAATTTGAGTACAAACTTTTTTAAATTCATTTTAAATACGTAGGTAGGTAGATAGATAGATATAAGTAGTGAATATGGAATTTCTTGTATTTAAAAAGGTAACTTCAAACTTTTTTTTATCTAACTTGCAGAAATTTGAGTGTAAACTTTTTTAAATTCATTTTAGATACATAGATAGGTAGATATAAGTAGTGATTATGGAATTTCTTGTATTTAAAAAAGTAACTTCAAACTTTAAAAAAAAAAAAAAAAAAAAGATTTGAACGTTTTAAAAATATTTTTCAACAGCAACACTTAAATGGTTTTTACAAAGTTCCTTGTGCACTTCTTTGCTCTCTTAATTGTTAGTTTTAGATTATTTGACTCAACTGTAAGAATTTCAAAACCTTTTTCCATAATTAATTTTACATTAAAACTGAATTTCGGTAAATTTCAGTTGCTCCGTAATCAAGTACTTAAAACGCAATTATGTAACCCTTTCCAAAAAAAAATCGTGAACATCAAGGATCAAAAAATTATAATATTTAAATAAGGAAAAATCAAAAGAAGGTACTTATATCTTATATATCTCATTATCATATATATCTGTATATATTTCTTTTACACGGCAATAAAGTCTTTGTTTCTTTTTCGAGTTAGTCGCAAAAAAATTTAAATATCACACGTGTGAGCTGTCACTAGTATGAAAGCGTAAACGCACATGTTTACATTTTTCTGAATGATAATTCTTTTCTCGAAAAGTTTAAACAAATGAGTTGCAAAGAATAGAATGGTTGAAAGTGAATAGTTTATATGAGCAAAATATTATATATTGTGTTTCAATTGCACTTACACAGAATCAATAATAATAATTTTATTCATTGCTATGAAAAATTAGTATTAGTCTCGCTGTTATGCAGTTTCAAGTATGCTGAAGAAAGCGTTGATAAAAAATGTAACTTTGAAGGAATTCGTAGGAGGAGTGCTGTCATACAGGCTCTTTTGTAAAAGTATATGTTTTGTTTATGCAAGTTTCTCTATTGCTTGCCATTTATCACAATTTAATTTTTTTATTTGAGGTATTTATAATTGACTAATAATTTTAAGGATTTTAAATTTTTAAAGAGGAATTAATTTTTAAGAATTTAAATATATTAATTATTAAGAATTGTCATATTAATTATTAAGAATTATTATATTAATTATTAAGAATTGTTATATTAATTAAGAATTATTATATTAATTATTGGGAATTATAATCAATTATTAAGAATTTAATTAGAATTTGATTCAAATTCTTTAGATTTTATGCTAGAACACATCTCAGATAGATTTAATTTAGTAACGAGAGAACTGAACATGGTTAACAGAGCAAACCATATAAGATGTATTAATCTTTAGGGGTTGAGGAGCGTCAGAGAACCTGGAGCAGAGACCACTGGTATTTTTATAATCCTTTTCATAAATTAGTCAAAAAATCATGCCCATCGAGAATCTCAAAATAAAAATATTCAAGTGAGAAGGAACAAAAGCACTTCAGATGATATATGAAAAATTATATATAATATTTGATTTATGATATATGACAAATGTATATTTATAATATACATAGCTCAAATAGGCCGGGATAGTCTGGTTGGTAGGGCGCTGGCCTCATGCTCGTGAGAACAGCAGTTTGAACCCAGCTGGCCGAAGATTCCTCATATAGTAAATGGTGACTGGTAAACGCTAAATCTGTCGAGTCACAAAGTCCTCCATGCTCCCATAACAAAACATACCTATGGCGGCACTGAATTGGAGATTGATCGTTCTCTGGTTCAGATGAAAGTTACGATCAGTGACTGAATGAATGAATGTATGAATGGGTCCGTTTTGTAAAAGGGTGTGACTTAAGGGAGTGGCATAAGTCGAACTCTCGGCCATAGATGGCACCTTTGGAAAACAAGAACAATCGCGCCTCCACTGCCTAACAACAACATAGCTCAAATATTCTGAAACAAACTACTTCACTTGTTTTTTACACACAAACGTACGTTGTCATGTGATTTATTTTGTTGTAAAGTTGTAATACCAAAATTAAACATACTGTCCTTATTAAAATAAGTTCATAAACATTGTATTTTAAAATATTGATAAATGCCTAAATATTTGAAATAAAATTTTCCTTTGACTTAATAACGTACTTTTCATTACATATTAAAAACATTGAAATATATTCACTAGTAAAAAAGAAACACATTTCCTCATAGTAGAAAAAAAAACAGTTGATGCCATTTTACTTCCTTTAAATTGGTACGAATTTCGAAAAAATGCTCTCATTTGAAGAAAAATATTAATTCATGACCATTATCATACATTTGTAGAATTTAACGAAAGAAACAAAAAAATAAATAAATAACAAAGTGCCTTTTTATATTCTTCTTTTTTTTTTTTTTTTTTTTGCATTTAATTTTCAATATGCAAAAAAAATTGTATGTTCAAATGAAATGCAATTATTTTCCTCTTTAATCCCAATTTCACAGAGTTGAAAGGAATTAAAACCAGAACGTATAAAATTCTAAGAATTTAAATTCTTATTCCCGAACCAGAATTTTTTTGGTTAAAATTAACTCAGTGTCGAAAAAGCGAAGAATTATAATTTGTATCCAAAGACTATTAAGGTCAAAAGAAAGTTGTTCTTACCCCTTATCCCTTATACCCTTTTTCCCTATCAAGTAAAGAAAAATCGCGCATCGAATAATGGAGTACTTCAACCCATTTATCTCGCCAAGTTTCAAAAACACGGTTTACAGTGGCAGAGTAAAAAAAGTTACCCATCAGTATATAAAACAAAAAAAAAAATTGACGGAAAAAATATCTTTTTTTAAAAAAAAAATATTTTTTCATAGTTTTTTCCCCACAGGTTTCCGATAATTTGTGTTTAATGCCTTTTTCCCCCTTTCCAGTGAGTGATCGATTTTTATTTTAATTTTCTTCCTTCTGCAAGGGCGTCAGTTTTTGCGCTTTTTGTCTCCAATGGGTATATCGACTTGAGAGAAGGTTACTGTATTGAGTCTGGCGGGATTTTAAACAGCTTAACTACGCCAACGTAATTGTTACATTCTAAAAATCTATTTTAGTCTGAAGACTATTTATATCATCAGATCAGATATGTATATATATATATATATATATATATATATATATATATATATATATATATATATATATATATATATATATATATATATATATATATATATATATATATATATATATATATATATATATATATATATATATATATATATATATATATATATATATATATATATATATATATATATATATATATATATATATATAATATATATATATATATAATATATATATATAATATATATATATATATAATATATATATATATATATATATATATAATATATATATATATATAATATATATATATAATATATATATATATATATATATATATATATATATATATATATATATATATATATATATATATATATATATATATATATATATATATATATATATATAATTACAGATTAGATGTTTACAATTCAACAAAAGGGTCACACACCTAATCTTTGTATCTGAAAAAAACTGAGTTCATTTTTCTTTAATTCCGTGCGTTATATTTATAATTTGTTTATTAGTTTTAAAATCCGGTCATTCATGTATGCTAAACCTGCATTACACAAACGAATCGAAAAATGCTAAAGTATTTTTGTTACTATTCAATCATTAGAATTATCTGTTGAATTTTATAATAGTGTAATTATGTGAATCATAAAACAGCAGTGTCATTAATAAAATGGTATATAGCCACTTGAAAATAAATTTTTCATCTGAATCCATGTCATCTCAAAAAAATTACAATTGCTAAAACCTTGATACATTCGATTACTCTAAGGGATCCCTTTTATTCATTTTCAACCCTTTTATCCCTGTCATTTAAAATGTAAAATCTTTGGAATATTTTTAAACCTAAAAAAACGCACTGTAAAATTTACGGTAAGGAGTATTGGTACCCTGAGTGCAGCATCCGTAAAATCCATTTAACCATAAAATCCTTTTTTACTATAAAATTCATCTCGCAATCTTTACAGTAATATTTATTCAATTACAGGGATCCAATAAATGTAACTGTATACCTACGATATATCAGACACTTTGCTCCGTAAAATTTACTGTAGAAATGAATTTAGAAGTGAAAAAAGCCATTCCTTTTTTACTGTTATTTGATCTGAAATTTTTTGCAGTCCAAGCATGGCTACCAATGCTCGCTTCTTTAAAGGCTTTCTAAAAACTTTAAGGGTTTTTTAAAAACTTAAAATTCAATCAATGTAGAAAAATGAAACTATAAATTGGACTTTATAGCCATACATCTAAATTTAAGCATTTCATTGCAAAAAATTATCGTATCTCAATAAGCAACTTCGAATTTAAAACATGTGATATTAAAAAAAAATTAGCAAAAATAATTTATTTTTTCAAAAAATGAAATAAATAATTTTGCCAACATTTAATTTATTTGAAGATTGATTACTTAATTTTTTTTATTGATTGATTATTAAATCAAGCGTGCAATTGTGGTCCTATTAGAACATATTACTTTATGCACGATTAACATTTTTTTTTGCTAAATTAAAAGAATCCATCTGATTATCTTTGAAATTTATAGAATAGAGTTATGCTCATTTTAAAGCAACAGAAATTCTTCAAATTTAGTAGAAATGAAAGGTTATAGCTGCTCATTTTATTTATTTTACTCTTTTCTAATCAATTTCTGAATATCACTAGAAATGAAAATTCCATTTCACTTATAACTAATTCACATAAAACGTTTCTTCAACGGCGCCAAAAGGGCGCTTATAATGCAAAACGGCAGACTCAATAATCATCCTGAATTCAGAAAGAGGCATTAATAATGCCAAATCGGACTAATGACTAAGCTAAAAAAGAGAAAATTGAAAAAAGTGAGGGTAGCAAATGAAGGGAAACTCTCACCAAAAAAAAAGGATGCTGAAAAAAAAACTGGATAAAAAGAGGAGAGGCTGGAACATAAAAAATTAAAAGAAAAAATGAATTGAAGAAAAAAAAAAGCTACGAGGTTCGCTCCCGTAATTTATGGAATGTGTCAAAGTAGCTGCTACAATTAAGGAAGGGTGCAAGAGCTGTGTCTAAATTAATCTGCTGTTTAGCTCCATTAATGTTTTATGCAATAAAGAAAGAATGCAGTTTAAAAGTGTGAAAGAAGGTTAATGCTAAATCAATACTTAGTCATTATGGGTCCCGCCTTATAGTATTCTCTACGGAAAAAGGGAAAAAAATAGGGAAAATGTGGGCAAAAAAATGAAAACGAGAAATTGGCTGCCTGTAAAAAAATAGACGACGGTGTTAAGGCAAGAATCAGTTAACGGAATTTCTCACTGTACCCGCCTCTCCACAAACTGCTTCTTCCTTTTTTGGGAGGAAAGGGAATTTTTTCCCCTACGCTCTTCATCGCTGACTTTAAATTTATTTTTAAATTTGCATGAGAAGCAGTTTAGCAGTCGTTTGAAAGTTTTTTTTGTTAAGGGATGGTTTCATCATGGATGAAGTCTAGAACTATTCAAAAGATACCTCATTCTATTTAAAAAAAAAATTTTCATTCGAAAGATTTTCGAAAATTTGTTGAATGAGATGTGAGAGAAAAAAATTGAAAGTTAGAAAATACTTAATTAAAAATTTTCGTTATTTACAATTATCGGTTGTAATACAAAAGAAAATCAGCAAAAATTAGAATTTGACCTGCAATTACAGCCACAGAGCACACAGAACCAATGCTCTGAAAATAATTTGGAATTTTTTTTTATTTATTATGTTACAGAAAAATCTATCTTTCTTTTTTTTTCTTCTTAAAATAAAAGAAACCATTTTGAAATTGAAGTACTTTGTAGAAAATCAGTTTTTCTTACTAACATCACACTAGAGCCATTCAAAACTGTCTAATTCATCCTTAATGATGATCCGAAGACACTGCTAGCGCATGCGCAATCTACACTACCACAATTTGGATCGTACGGTAGATAGTGGTAGAAATAATTCGGCTTCCGCACCACGCTCCTCAACTATCCTGAACACTTTAACTTATCCAGCTATAAACTGTTGAGGAAACCACCTTCTGAAACCACAAAGAAAATGGTTAACAGAAAAACAGCGTTACCATATTATTGAAAATTTAAAACTTCCTTTGAAAATGAGTTGGAAAACTTCATTAATATTATGTTAAGCTCTGGGAATAAAAAATTTAGTGGGAAAATATTTTTCATTTCAGTAATTTTAAAGCCTCGAAGAAAAAGGCTAGCAGAAAAGCAGCATTACCATGTTGTTTAAAAATTAGAACTACCCTTTAAAATAAGTAAGAAAACCTTAACAAAGTTATGTTGCTCTCGGAGTAAAAAGTTTGTAGTGAAAATGTTTTTTATTTCAGTAATTTTAAAAACTCGAAGAAAAAAGTTTGTAGCAAAGCAGCATTACCATGTTATTTAAAAATCAAAACTACCTTTTGAAATAAGTAAGAAAACCTTATTAAAGTTATAGTAAGCTCTAGGAGTAAACAGTTTGTAATGAAAATAGTTTTTAATATTTTCACTATATTTTCACTATATTTTTATATTTTACTCTAAAGCTTCGAAGAAAAAGGTTAACAAAAAAATAGCGTTACCATATTATTTAAAAAATAAAACTTCCTTCTAAATGAGTTGGAAAACCTCATTAATGTTATGTTAAGCTAGAGCTTAAGATAACATTAATGAGGTTTAAAATGAGGAATGAAAAGTTTGTAGTGAAAATATTATTTTACTTCAGTAACTTTAAAAACTCGAAGAAAAAAGTTAGCAGAAATCAGCGTTACCATGTTATTTTAAATTTAAAACCTCCCTTTAAAATAAGTAGAAAAACCATATTAAATTTATGTAGAGTTCTCGGAATAAAAAATTCATTGCGAAATTTTTTTTTATTTCAGTAATTTTACAACCTCCAAGTAAAAGGTTAGCAGAAAAACAGCGTAACCATGTTATTTAAAAATTAAAATGACCTTTTAAAATAAGTAGGAAAACCTTATCAAAGTTATGTTGAGCTCTAGGAATAAAAAGTTTGTTGTGAAAATATTATTTTACTTCAGTAACTTTAAAAACTCGAAGAAAAAAGTTAGCAGAAATCAGCGTTACCATGTTATTTAAAATTTAAAACCTCCCTTTAAAATAAGTAGAAAAACCATATTAAATTTATGTAGAGTTCTCGGAATAAAAAATTCATTGCGAATTTTTTTTTTATTTCAGTAATTTTACAACCTCCAAGTAAAAGGTTAGCAGAAAAACAGCGTAACCATGTTATTTAAAAATTAAAATGACCTTTTAAAATAAGTAGGAAAACCTTATCAAAGTTATGTTGAGCTCTAGGAATAAAAAGTTTGTTGTGAAAATATTTTTTATTTCAGTAATTTTACAACCTCCAAGAAAGAGGTTAGCAGAAAAACAGCGTTACCATGTTTATAAAAAATTAAGAGGTTCCTATGAAATAAGTAGGCAAATCTCATTAAAGGTATTTTCAGTGTTAGGAGTAAACTGTTTGTAGTGAAGGATTTTTTAAATACAGTCATTTTTAAACCTCGAAGAAAAAAATTGTTAACAGGAAAGCAGCGTAGTCACATGAATTAAAAATAAAAAATAATTATATCTTTAATTTGAGAGGAAGTTTGAAAAATCTTATTGAAGTTATGTTGCACTCTATATGAAGAAAGGCTAAAGTGAGAAAATTTAGTTATTTGAAAATCAAAGGCGGTTAAGAGAAGCAAAATTGCAATGTTTATAAAAATAGGAAACAAAAACTTTAAAAAGATTTATTATATCTCATAATAATTGTGAAATCTATCTAAAAAAATGGCTGAAGTAAAATAAATACATTTCAATCATTTTATTTTATCTGTCTGTTCATTATTTTATCTTTCTGTTCAAATTACGTTTCCAAAATTGAAATTCGTACGCAGCATTGTAAAAATAAGAGAATCGCTGCATGCTTCATATCTGATGTAATTCTAAACAATCATAAAATTTAAAACTCATTTCGCAGTTTTATCAATTCAATTTACCAAGTGCATACAAAATAAAATATCACAGACTGCAATATGTTGAAAACCCATTTTCCCTTTCAGGAATAAACTTCTTCCGAACTTAAAATGAAAGAATATTCAATGGAACTAAGCAGGGAGAATTCTTCATTTCTTAAACTTTTTTTCCCCTCTACAGAAGTGACTCGCACCACCCACTGTCGAAGTTAATGAGAGAAGAGAAGGGGTCTGGAAAAAAGATGCAGGGGAAAAGGGAATAAAAGGGGGCCGAGAAATTACAAATCGGTACCCTGTTCATCATTTTCGAGTTTAAAATGCTAAGGTAAGGAAATTAAAGGGGAAAAAAGGGAAAAACGTGCGCTCGCCAAATGTGCGCCGCTTTTGGGTAATTTACATTTCTGCCGATAGTTTTCACGTAGGACGAAAAGTAGAAAACGTTTTTGGCGAAATAATATTCTTCGTAAAAGTATTAAAAAAGAAGCCAAAATAAAAGAAAAAAAATGCTTGCGAGCAATTCATTTTTGGGTTATGTATATTTATATGTCAACTGCATACGGTGTTCCTCAGTTACACCATGGAGATACATATTTTTCACATTAATGTTCGAAGTTGTGGAATCTTATCCGCACGTTTTGAGGGGTGATGACAGAATAATCTAAAAATATTTCGATTTTTTTTTTTTTCGTGCGCATCAGCAGATATAAGTGACTTATGCTAATATGGTTTCGACTTTTTGAGTAAGAATCGGAGAAAAACGAACGCAATCAATTTAGTTGGTGAGCTAAATTTAATGACTTCCTTTTTGGAATTTTGAACGCATATTTGGCATGAATTTAAAAGCATGAATAATTGCTTATTTAATTTATTTTTATTGTAGGCAAGATTTAATTATTGTTACCATCCTAAGTGATTTTGTAAACAAAGTCATATTTTTTTTTCACATCATGAGTTAGAAAAACCTTAAAAATTCTTCTGTAATCAAATTACTGAATATTTTTCGATTCTTTATAAGAATATAATAAAATGTGTGCACGTTAGGCTTTTAAATTGACAGTTAGGTGTGGGAAAAACGTGATCAAATCGTTATAATCAAAAACCAGTTTGATAATCAAAACTGGAAGAAATGAAATGATTCGATTTTCTATCGGAACCACTTAATAGCTGGAACTTGAAAATTAACTGTCTTTTTTTATTTTAATACCTCCTATCTCTTAATCAACAGTGATGGTGATTCGTTAAATTCTAATGAGGATTTAATTTGGTCTTCTTTTCGTCCTTTTAATATTGATTTATATTTCCTGTTTGGTATATTTGTTAAACTTCTTTATCATGATTCAAAAAAAGTAAGGGAGGTTATTAGAGAACACCCAGTATGGAAAAAAAGACCAGCAAAGCAAATATAGACAAAATATGGACAAAAAAGCAAATATAGAAAACAGGAAAATAGATAGATTAACAGAGAAATTAATATATTAGGCTTCTTTTAAACCCTGGATGAATTTTTCGATAAAAATGCAAATTATTTCTATACATTTTAAAAAGTCATCTGTATTAGTAATTTTCACTGAAATTGCTGATAATATAACTGATATATTACTGACATTGATAATATTTCATATTATAGTTAACATATCGAATATTAAAAATTACACTTGAGTATTTTTTCCACTTTCTAAAACATTTTTCATTTACGTTATAGCAGTCAAATTTTTTTAAGTAGTTAATTTTTTAATAAAATATTAAATTATATAGTCTTAGTAATCGTTTAAAGTTTTAAAGTGCTTAGAAAACTAAATATTGGAAATCAAAGTAGAAATTTAAAGTAAATAAATAAATAAAAATCTAAAAAAAGTAATGTTTGTCGAAATTCTTTTCCAAAACAATAGACATGATAATTATTTTTTTATAGAACTTTTCCAGATGAAATGTATTTAATTTACAAAATTATTTACTTCCTTATGTATTTATATCTGTCTAATAGATGGCGCTAGAGTACCATGTTGAAACTTTAGTTAGCCTAACTTCACACGTGCTTGTGGGTTCAAACATCTTGAAATTCAAGATTAATTCATTCAAACTCATTTGTTAAACATTTTGATACTTCTGCTGAGTAATGAAAATAGACGAAGAGAAGCTTATATTTATGAAACGGAGACATTTATGAGAAATTTTCTCAAAATGAATAGACATCTGTTTGATGAAAATGTACGCGAATTGCTTAAACTTTTCCACTCGAGAAATTATGGAACCTAATAAATTGACTGGAAATTTGTTCGTAATTATGGGATATGCTTTAAACAGAGAATTTGCTTCTTTATAAAATCTAAAATTTAGGATAAGAAAAAATATTATATTGATTGAATAGGTTATAAAATAATATCACTGTTTTAAGATAATGCCATAAAACTAGTAAGCAGTTCTGCTTCTTTCAATAACATGAAGCTAAATTTGCCTCTACATAAAATAAGAAGAACGTCATTTAATTACAAAAAGGGAAAAAAATTATTCAAAAAAAAAAAAACGCAGCAAATTAGTTTCGATGCATTGAAAAGAAATTTCTCATTGAAATTAATGATTTGTATAAATTGTCCTAGTACGATGCAAAACTGAATTAGAACATTGTTCGAAATTATGGGATATGTTTTAAACAGAGAATTTTCTTTCTTATAAAATGTAAAGTAAGAACTAGAAGAAGAAAAAATTATACTAATTGAATACCTTATAAAATAAAATCACTGTCTTAAGTTAATGACATAAAACTAGCAAAAATTTTGCCTCTATTCATAACATGAAGCTAAATTCCCCTCTACATAAGACAAGAGTAACGTAATTTAATTACGAAAAGGGAACCAAAAAAAAAAAACACAGCAAATTAATTTCGATGCATTGAATAGAAATTTCTCATTAAAATTAATGATTTGTATAAATTGTCCTAGTACGATGCAAAACTAAATTCGAACCTTGAGCAAGTTATTGGACACGTTTTAAACGAAGAATTAGCTGTCTTATATTCAAAACAATGTCTTGTTCAAAACAAATGTGTTACATTCCAAAATGCAAAAAAAAAAAAAAATTGTGCGAATTGAACACTTTACAAAATATCACCATCTTAAAAGTATAATATAAAGCTAGCACGTAATTTTGCTTCCTGTGATAGCGCAACGCTAAATTTGTCTTGAAATAAAACAAGAGTAACGATATTTAATTCCCGAAAGTGAAATAAATTACTCAAAAATTACTATTTCTATTCATTGAAAAACATTTTCATGAAGTTAATGATTCATATTGTCCTTAAAAGATGCGACAAACAAAACTCAATAAAAATTGTAATATTGCGCGAAATAATGGGATACTCTTTAACCTGAGAATTCAAATCCTTTTAAAATCAAAATTCAGATTTAAAAAAAATTGTACTAATTCAATACCCAATAAAATAATATCGCTGTCTTAAGACAATGTCATAAAGCTAGCGAGTAATTTTGCTTCCTTTAATAACATAAAGCTAAATTTGTCACCAAATGAAAGAAGAATAACGTCATTTAATTACGAAAAGTGAAATAAATTATTCAAAAAACCTAACAAATTAATTTCGATGCATTGAAGAGAAAATTCTTATTGAAATAAATTAATCGCATTCATCGTCCCAATAAGATATAAGAAATTAATTTGTATTTAAATCTACAGCTGAATTCACTAATTGCTTATATAATTAAGATGCATTTATTTATCAAAAGTTAAAACTTTTAATAAAAATACAACAGTTTATTTCATTTATAGCAATACTTTTAATTCAATTAAAATGCAATGTTTTCAAAATATTTGTATCTAAATCTTAAATAAATACATTTATTCAATGAAGAAATGCTATTAAATATTTTTCTATGTCATTATGAAATATATTTCAGTATTTCACACCCTAAAGTCTTTAGAATTCTGCTTATAAATTTCCTAATATTCAAATGATTTGAATTTTTATTTTAACGAAAATAAGATTATCTAACTGTATTCATTCGCAAAGTGATAAAATTCGAACAATTGATTTCGATTTTGTGTATGTCCGCTTTTCTATTATAAATATAAAATTTTTAGTAAATGCAAATAAAATTATAGCTCACATTTTCTTTCATTAAATTCTAACACCCGTTTAGAAAAGTTTTGCTGTGTTTTCTTAAATAAATAATCGAGTAAATTGTTTGCGTTATTTTCTGTGAAAACAGTCTTCATCCAAAACTAAATAGAAATCCCTTTTTTGTACGTAAATTATTAAATTTAATTGCACAGCGAAAATAATAAAAGCAAATATTTTAATGACGAACTGTGATGATTTCAAAATAAATAAAGCATTTCAAGAAATCGACGCTTTGTTATTAGATTTATTTTAAGTAGCGAGGATTTTAAAAGCATTTACCGACAATGATATAAAAAGAGGTAAAGCTAAATTATTGAATTAGACATTTACAAAATTTAATTTTCAACGGTAATAATGACAAATCTTAATAAAATGTAGTTATTATCCGGCGTTCACAGAAAAATTCACGTAAATTTTTAAAGCCTTTCATTTACCCCCTTTTTCTTACTCGAAAAGATTTTGTGTAAAATTTAACGCTTAACACACGTGAAATCTAAGAATATTTCATAATCCTTTTTTCATAACCATCGTTGAACAGCAGACCCCATTTTGAGTTTACGACTGCAAATATTCCGTAGTAATTTTGAACCCAATCCAGAAGACAAGGGAACTCCTGGATCAAGTACAGATAGAAATTTGATTCATGGAGGACTTTTTTTGAGGGAACTGACCTGCATTTCTGTCACATGGAGAAGAAAAGTTCGAAAACCTAACACGAATTGTCTGACAACAAGGAGATTCTAACCCATGATTCGTCTACCACTGAGGATATTTTACGTCAGCATAGTGCGCGACGGGTGACCAGCCATTGCAGGGATTCGAACCTAGTTCACCTTAGTGGAAGATGAACGCTCTATCCTAGAACTGCCACGAATCCTTTTGAATATTTCCTCGATTATATTGCATACTTTTATGCAAAATTTTAACGCAAGTGGGAAACATTTTTTAAATGTATTTCATCATCCCTCTAATTTTTCACAATTACTTTAATGAATGCTTTTATGCAAAATTCTAACATTTAGCCTACTTTGACACAGAAATGTTTTTCATTATCTTAACATTTAACATTTGCTTTCATATAAATTTTCAGTACATTTGTAAAAAATTTTCAATGTGTTTCATTAACTCCTGAGCTCTCTCACTTACTTAAATTAATAGTTTGTGTAAAATTTTAAAGCTTAACACTTGTCACGCATTCACGTGTTAAGCTTTTATTATCTCCTTCCGGGTCTTCATCTCCTTTCATTACCTGCTTGAATCTTCATATCCTTTCATTACATGTTTGAGTCTTCATCTACTTTCATTATTTATTTGAGTCTTCATCTCCTTTCCCTATGTCCTTGAATTTTCCTTTCTATTCTATGTGCGTTTATATGTGCCCCCTTGAGATCTCTCACCTAGTTTAATGAATTTCATTTTATGAAACTTTTACGCATGTGAGACATGGATGTATTTCATTACACTCTTAGGTGTTCATACATATTTCAATGTATGCTGGCATAATTATTTTATAACACATGTTTTAACTGTGTTTCATTATCATTTGGGTTTCCTTCATTCATTATCCCTTGGGTTCTAAATTTAACGATATTTTTCTACAATAATTTAATACTTAATATATGTGATATATTAATGTATTCATACTACTTAACTACGTAATACATGTGATACAAAACACTCTTGAGTCTTTCTACTACAATTTAAAATTTTATGTAAACTTTTCACACATTTGGTAAATAATTTTTTTAATTGTGTTTCATTATCCTTTTGTTTCTCTCGCCTTTAATTAATGTTTTATGTAAAATTTTAACACTTAATACATGTAACACGCTTATGCAATCTATAGTCTTTTAGTGTTAATTTAAAATATAAGTAAACATAATTATGAGTATTCATGTTTGCATGTAACATTGTTCACGTGTTTTGATTCATTTAACTTTGAATACAAGTAATTATGATTACATACAACTTTGATTATAAGTAATTCCTATTTCAGGTAGTTTTAATTAAAAGTAATGAATGATGGTTAAATGTAAACTTGCTCGTATGCAATCATGATTACTTATAACATTGATTACAAACACTTATGGTTACAGGTAACTTTGATTACAAATAATTATTATTATATGCAATTTCTTTCACTGCAGATAATCATAATTATATGCAACTTTAATTGCAAGTTATCATTACATATAACTTGGATAACACGAAATTATTTACAAGAAATCATTTTTCACAAGCGACTTTGATTGTAAGTAATCCTGATAGCAGGTCATTTTAATTACAAGTAATTATAACTAAATATAACTTCGATTTTAAGTAATCAGGATTACATTACATTTTTATTACAACTATTCATTATTACAAATAATTTAGATTTCAAAAGTCGCGATCATATGCAACTTCAATCTCAAGTAATCATTAAATAAATCTTTGATTAGAAGTAATCTGGATTATATGCAACTTTGATTGCAAATAATCATTGTTACAAGCAAATTTGGTTACAAGAAATCATGATTACATGCAATTTCAATTACAAGTAATCCTGATTGCAGGTTCTTTTTAATTGCATGTAATAATGGTTACATGTAAATTTGATTGCAGGTAACCATGATTGCAACTGCTCATGGTTACATCTAGCAATAACCATGAACAGTTTGATTACAACTAATTATGATTAAATAAAACGCAAACTGCAAGTAATCAGGATAATTTGTAATCTGAATTACTGAGTAATTTATAACAGTAAGCAATTAAATTTTACAACACTCAATTACGCAAGATTTTTTAAAACACTAGACTTGAAATTATGGAGATATAAAAACCTCTCAAGATATTTCAGCTATTCAAATCAAACAGGAGTGGTAAAGAAACGTTCATTATTCCGCTTTTATAAAATTAATTGCATTTCAGAACTTTATTTCAGCTTGTGTGAACTCAATGAAAACACCCAAATAGTATTGAAAGAAATTTTTCAAGTCCTATTTCTTTTAACCAGTGTTATGCTTGCTCAACAATAAATAAACACCAAAATAGCCTTACGCATCACTTATAAAGCAAGGGAGTTTATAACAGCATGCTCAAAATAAAAAAAACAGCATACAACTTCTTGTATTAAACCCTAAAAAAATTTTGAATAATTTTGAGGAAAAAAATTTACATAACATGCCAAAATTCAATAAAGCCATTGAAAATTTAAAAATTATCTCAGCATATTTACCCAGCTTTATAAGCAAAGTCTCATATTTCTGCTCATTTCAAACCCAAACTCAAAATTTTTCAAAAGCACATATTTTATCATTTCCGCCATATTAGTCTAGTTTCTTTTATCAAAGTCATTGAGGAGTAAAATTCAAGTATTATACTATAACGTTTTGCTTAGCATTATTTACAGCATTGAAGCCTCGAGGCTATTGAAAATTTTATATCGCACATTTGATAGAAAGAATCAAAGCACTTTTATATCCAATATTTCCTCCTTTATACGAAACAGCTTCTTTGAACTAAAGCGGAAGGCTTTTTGTAAAGCAGATGAGAAAACTTTCATCCCTTTGCCTTTCCTTTAGCTTTAAATCTGAATTAATCAAGCGGCGTATAACCTTTTTCAAAGAAATGGTAGCATTCTCAAAGATTCTGGAATCGCTTTGAACAAGATGGTTTTGCCAGTGTATAAACTTTAAGCGGTATGAAAAAAACGAGACGGAGGAAAAAAAATTAAATGGTACGGAACTTGTAGCTTTGAAAAATAAAGTTGGTTGTGCATTTTGGAGATTTTTCCTTAACTTTTGCAGTAAAAATTGTTTAATATTTCAAAGTGCAAAAAGTTATTTGTTCGCAAAAAGGCATAGAGATCAAAAACCTAGAATGGTAAGTGGGATAGAATACAGTTGGTTACGCATTTGAGTCGAACCGTTGTTATACTTTTTTATACTAACCTTTTGAGATCTGTTTGTGCTTAGTAGGCATGAGATTTACGAACGAGTTTTGATTTCATAATAAAATCTGGTTTTTTATAAATAAAATACATTAATGGGTAAAATTATTTGAAAAATCTAGATTTTACAGAAGAATGTCTGTTTAAAATTTCAGTGAAAAAGTTAAGTTTTGCTAAATTTGCTAACAAGAAAGATTTCCAACACCACATATTCAGTTCAAAGTATGAAATTAAATAGCATCTATTTCATATTTTGACTCCATTAATCATATTTTCTTATATCATTTGAAATTCAAAAATATCTAAATAAAAATTACATCAAGATATTCAATGATTTTACTGAATGTTGTATTCAATGATTTTCAAGTTGTTGAATGATTGAGTTCAATTATTTTCAAGAATGTTGTATTCAATGATTTTCAAGTTGTTGAATGATTGAGTTCAATTATTTTCAAGAATGTTGTATTCAATGATTTTCAAGTTGTTGAATGATTTTACAGAACTGTGCAACACTAAATAGTTTAATACAACACTATTCATTACTTAAAAATTTCAATTAATACAACTCTAGTATAACATTTAATGACTTCCTGAATTATCAAACAAAGCTTACTTCGAGAACTGCTTATTTTAATTTATTTTTTATTGAGTAAAGTAAATAAAATACTAGTTTTTTAATTATTGTATTTAATTTAATTTTACTTTAAACACTTTACAAGTCAAGTTAAAAAACAATTCGATCAATTTTACAATTCAGAACTAAATTAAATTTTGCATATTCCTTTTTTTACCAATTTTCTAATTAATAAAATAAAAGTAAAAAATACTAATAGTTCAGTGGATATAATTCATCATTGAAAATATTCATTATTTATCAATTTCCTGAATAAAGACTTAGAAAGATTTCCTGAATAAAGACTTAGAAAGTATCCATTGTTTGTGTGAGTATATGGAACTTATAACTAAAGGAAACTCATTATTTAACCATTTTGTATTAGAAGTTTTTTTTACAGAAAAGACATTAAATGTCTGTTTTGAATAAGTGTTTGTAAACCGAATTTTTATCATTGATTTCTCTCATTTTTTTTTTCATCGTTTGAAGCTGATACATGAAACATTTGAAATTAGGATGAATTCAAGTTCAAATACATTGTTCGAATTTTCATTCTGAAATTACGGTAAATTTCTTATACGGTACATTTCTTTACCTTTACGGTTTGAAACCGTTTACAACTGGTAGAGTTAAGAAACCGTGAATACAAAACGATACGGTTTTGTAACCATATACAACTAGCATAGTTTCTAAACCCTAAAATAAAGCTTAAACAGACTTTGGAGCTCTGTGGGTGCTGCTTGCATTTTATGCTTTAATGATAGTTTCGCATTCCAATAATCTAGGGGCACCGATTGATGAGTGCTGGAAACTAGAAACTTTTCAAACATTGAAGTAATAGAAGAAATATTGCGGCAGTATTCGAACCCTTGTTCAGCCGGTCATGAGATAGATCGATTAGCACTCTCAGCTACAGTATGTACAAAACTGCACGGAACTAAATAGCTTCATAAAATGGACCTAGTTGGCGCGGATAGAACCGTAGTAGGTATAAACAAGCAATAAGCGTTTTTTTCACACTCAACAGTATGAATATCACTTTTTTTATGGTTATTTAACTATTTTGGTTGAATGTGTTACAATAACGATTAAATAAATTGCTATTTAACCATTTTTACCTAGAAATTTTAAACAGAGTAGATTCAGTTGACGGTATTTTTCATGCTATATTTTATCACATGAGCGTGAGTTATTAACACTAGATTGCCCAAGGAAGTCATTTTGACTGCTTTTTAACTGCTTTTTAATTTGCAAAAAATGTGAAAAGAATAATGCATAAATAAATATTTTCTTTCCAAGTGAAGTAAATTTTCTTATTGTTAATAGTTACTAATAACTGGTTATACAATTATAAATAATATAAAAAAATATTAAAAATTAATTACACAAAATTCTTTGCACATTAGTTATTATTTCACAATGCAGTCATTTTGACTGCTTTTAGACACTATAGGAATGTACTAAGTTTCAGTCTTTTTAGTGTTAAGTTGAATTTTGTCTAACTTCAAAGTTTCCATTTGTCTAACTTCAAAGTTTTCTTGTGTTTTAACGACGCATAAAAGAGAATAGATGTATGTTATGAACTAATTCTTTAAATAAAAAATATTATTTTATTATATTTATTTAAATTGTTAGCTGTATTCTTTAGTAGTTATATTTCTATTTACTTTTCTTAGTACCGTGAAGTAAAACGATCTCAAGTCACCTAAGCGGGCACATAAGTTAAAAATTACACATATTAAGAGTCGTAAATTAACATTGAAGCTGAGAAAGTGGCAAAAATAATAACCAAATCTATCAAGAAAATGTTAGGTAAAAAAAAAATGTCTATAACTATCGTATCTTTTGCTAATGTAAGCCTTCATTTTAACTAACAGCTTAGGTCTAAGTTTGAAGCTGTTATTTTAATATAGCTTTAAATAAAAATACTAAGAATTTTTCTTTAAAAATTCGATGTTAAACAATGTATTTAATTCTTTTTTGGTCTTTTTTTTAAATTTAAGACTTTAATTCCAAAAACAGGTAATAACATTTCTTATCTAAAAAAAATATTAGAAAATGTGTGTTTTACAATTTGTTGTAAAAATACTATATCATGAAAAAATTATAGCTTTTAAGCTCAAATTCCCCTTTATTTTAAAAAATATTTTATAAATTTTGAAACTTTGCTTTAAATTTATAATTTTAGAACCTCTGCTAACCAAACATAAAATTAAAGTTTTAATTGAGTCTTTGTAAAAACAAACGTGTCGAAACATGTCGGATAACTGAATTTCCAAACCGTTATGTGTATTTTTTTAATTCCTTTTTGAACAAGGATTCTAATATTACATATTGGTTGTTATAATACACCTAGTGTTAAAACTGGCATTTTTGGCCAATGCAATCTTTTAATAATATATTTTTTTAGGAAATAAATCTATCTAATAAACACTGATTAACCATACTTAACCTAATGTTTACTTATGCTATTATTTTTCATTATTTCTTTTCTAAATTTATCTTTCATTAACAATTCAATTAAAATTTCAGCAAAAAAAGGATGTATCGAGATACGTAAGCATTAAAATGCCCCTACTGATCAAAACTGCCCTTCACCATAACTAGTTGTCAGAAATAATTTCCAATACGTAAGCCAAGACGCATTAAATGCATTACACCCACCCCTCTTCTTTACCTTTTAATTACTGCGAAATCTTGCCGAATGATTTAATTACCATTTTGTTTTCTATTCTTTTTTTTTTTAATCATCTCTCATTTGCTCCGTTCGTCTTATTTGCCGTTAATTTATCCTTGGCCCGTCGACGTACGTTCCGTTAATTTCCTAAACCTTAATACTCGTTAATAAGATTAGAGCGAATTGTTTTAAGACCCGTCGCTAGCAGCACTTACGGTTGACTTTTCCTAAAAATACGACTTAATGATTGGTGCTAAGGGGTGTGGGGCGCAAAAGAGGGGAGGAATAAATAATAAACGAAAAAACAATGAAGGGGGAGTGAGTAAAAAGAAAATTGTATCGAGGGTTAATTACTAGTTGTTTAACGCGCAAGGCCCGCAAGGGACCGCCGCCCGCCATAAAATTAACACTTGTTTAATCATTAACATTAGCAGCAAATTAAAGAGTGCGCCTTATTGACTTTAAGGATCGTAGAAGGATCAGGGGAGGGGGGAATGGAGGAAAACTATTCGGAAGTAAGGGGGAAAACTATGAAAAACCTTAAAAGGGGAAGTTTCGCTAATTACAATTTACTCTTCATTTAAAGATCGATTTGATTTAGAATTTGTTTTTAATTTGATTAAATAAAAACAATATAGGATTGAATTTGTAGTGTGTGATTTAGAGTGTTTGCTAATAGTATTTTTTAATGCATTTTCATTTTGTAGTTTTTGTACTTAATCTTATTTTTTATTCAGTTGTAGAATTATTGTAGTTCGATATAAATATCTGAATTATAATTAGCTGTATAAATGCAAAACTGGTATAGCTGAAGAATAATTATTGTAGTTCGATAAAAGTATCTAAATTATAATTTGCTGCATAAATGCAAAACTGGTATAGCTGAAGAATTATTGTAGTTCAATATAAGTATCTAAATTATAATTTGCTGCATAAATGCAAAACTGGTATAGCTGAAGAATTATTGTAGTTTGATACAAATATCTAAATTATAATTTGCTGCATAAATGCAAGCCTGATATAGCTTATAGAAGATGAAAAACTCTTCTGATTTCTGTTGATTGTCTTCGTAACAATGACAGTTATCCAAACGCGTTGAAATTAGTCAACAGAAAAAGATAAGCACACGGAATTTTAAGTTTTCAATATGAATTTGAAAAAAAAATTCCTTCAGATCAAAGAAACCAATTTTTTTAAAATCAAAAGAAACAATTTGTCAAAGTTAAGGAAAAATAATTTATATTAAACCATGCGAAGCCATAATTTACTTAAAACCCCTTCCCGTCAGTCTAAGCGTGGGAGGTTTTCATGGTTTTCCTCCCCATGCAACGCAGATGCGGTTTAGTTCAAACAAAAATTCCTCCACGAAGGCAAATTTTCTCCCAATACTTGATCTAGAAGTTCTCTTGTCTTCTGTTTTGGATTCAAAATTACAACTTTACAGAGTAGAACGTTTGAAGTAGTAAACCAAAAAAATTGGGTCAGATGTTCAACGACAGTTTTAAAATTAAAATAAAATCCCCTTGCCGTCGAGGTAATCTTGACTGACTTTCGTAGTTCTCCTCTCCATTTAACACAAATACAGATTAATTAATACGGAAAAAATTCCTCTTGTTAGTTTGATTCAGGAACCACCATGTCTTCAGTGTTCAATCTAAAAGTTCACGTCAACGAATTTCGACAATGATAGCCACTAGCTCAAAAATGGGTAGGTTGTTCTAAGTCGGTTATAAAAAATTTTAAAATGTAACAACATGCTAATTAATTAAGACCAAGAGTTTGAACATAGAGTCAAGGCCTAATCTAGAATTGCGGGGGGCCTTGGCATAAAATTTTCAGGGGCCCCTGGTCGTTATTTTAAATTAATTAAATTTACATGCTTTAATTATGAATTGTTTTCAAATTATAACAAGTAAATTATGATATACTAGTCAATTTGAACCTATATTTATATCAATTTTTGGTAACTCATAACTCTATTAGACATTTCTTAAGGAAAAATTCAAAAAAAGAATTATTTTTAACATTTAGAAACCCGGTCTCTCAGGCCTTGTGATAAATCAGGCACTGCATAGAATACCAGTAAGGACTGAACATAAAACTTTAATTATTTCTGTATTTAGTACAAGCTGGTTGCTTTTGCTGTATTTTTACTATAGTTTTCTAAAGCTCTAGAACTAATTATGAATAATCCTATGTTGCATTTTAATTTCTATTAAATTTTTTAAAAAAAAACAAGTGCAACAAAGTCACTAAATCAAAATTTATTGGAAAATTTATGTTCCTTTAAAAACTAAATAGCTGAAAATCAAAACTTGAAAGGTCTAAACAGAAAATAATTTTCCTCCATAAGCTGTCTGGATAGAAATAAATCAAAATTGTATCATAGTATCTAGAAACAAAAGCAGAATATCAAGTTTGATAAATTGAATCTGAAACTGCATGGAACATGTCTGAAGTATGTATTATTGTAAAAGTTATTTTTTTAAAGAAATGTGTCAAAACTCTTATCATGAATTGTAATGTCGTGTCTAAAATATTTTGATATATTTTATTCTAATGTAAGACAAAAGAAATATTTTATGTAACTTCAAAAGTTTGATTTTTGTTTTTTCAATTTATTATTTTTTTTTTGTTTGAGATTTAGCAGCAGGAAGTATGGAAAAAAATATTGAATCAAACATTTCTTTATTTTGTGAGTTAATTATTCATTTTGTATGCTTTGCCAGATTTTAAAGTTAAATGATTTGTCTCAAATATTATCTGACTGCAAAAATAACAGGAAATGTATTAATGTAAAACTTATATTGAGTTTAAAATTGCTGTAAGACTTAGAGTTAAAGCTACTGCAATCTTGACTACTGTAAAACTTATCTTCACTTTAAAATTACTGTGAAACTTATCTTGACCATAAAGTAACTTGACTTTAAATTTACTGCAAAATTTATCTTAACTTTAAATTTACTGTAAAATTTATCTTGACTTTAAAATTACTGTATAACTTATCCAAACTTTGAAATTTTTGTAAAATTTATCGTTATTTTAAAATTGCTGTAAATTATAGCTCCATTAAAATTTAACAATAAATTATACCTGAAAAGTTGTCTTAAATAGCGGAAATAGAAAGTTATGGTAGCTTTCTTCTCATCCACTATGACTACACAACTAAACATCGTTTTTCAAGATTTTACAGTAATTTTTTACTATAAATTTTGTATTAATAGTAAAAAGTACTGGCCCCCTGAGTGCCTTAAATTTTTAGGGTAAATCTTTGGGAATTAATTTTAATGTAAAAGATTGTGATATAAACAAAAAAAATGTGCTTAGCTTGTATCCGTTCCAAAAGAAATTTTTAGACGGTTTGCATTTATTTTGCATAGTTGTCTCACTATGTTTTTGTATTTTCATGTGTAGTAAACATTTTATAGAAAAAGATGCGAAATAAAATATGATTTAAAAAATATGATTTAAGGTATGTAAAAAACATGCCATTCCGAAAACTGAGTGGTTATTTATAATTAGCTATAAACTTCCAGAGTATGTTGTATAAACAAGGGCTTTCTGATGGCAAAATGTAAATATTGCATGCATAATATATATTGCATGCAGTGTTGCATGCATTTTAAATATTGCATGTAGTGTTCAATTTAATGCAAATTGAATTTACTTCAAAAACCTCTATGAGTCTCTGAGTTAAAATTATCCTTTCGATTTTTCGCCCCACCAAAAATCACTTCAGTCATTAAAATTTTTCCTTCTACTAATTTTCATTATAGAGGATATTCTAATTTTGCTTAGTAGCAGTGAATTTATATATTAAATTACTCAACAGGGATTTTACTGTAATTTTTAGTAAACTTCAAAACTTGATTTTTTTTTTAATACTATTAAATTCCCATTTAGCAATTTTTTTTTTCTTTGAAACGAACGAAAACAAATATCTCAAATTCAACAAAACTTTACGCAATTGCGGAAACAAAATATAGAAAAAAGCCGTTTTAAGAAGTAGATTTGTGGTAGGGAAGCTAAAGTAGATAAACTCAATTAGTGAATGCATCACATTTTAATGACAGAACTGATTTTGCTTGTTTAAAAGACACTTTTTTGAGTTTAACTTTACGAACATATAATGCTTTTAACCACGTTCACCTGAATCTAAATTGACAAAATTGGGAGTAAGAAAGAGACTGAAATAATTTATAAGTACCTAATAACCCATTAATTAATTTTTTGTGAGCACCTTGTAACAATGTTTAAATGTAAACTCTATACAACTATAAAGTTAGATATGACTTTAGTTATAACATCAACATCTAATTTAAAACAATGTATAAGCAAAAAGAATAACCTCAAATTACACGTAGCTAAAAATATAACTAAAACCCACAAAAAACTTATAATATAGCAATAAACTCTGTATAAATTAAGCACCAGATATCTAGAATAAAGCTTAAAGCAGACATCTTGAAATTTAATCTGCAATAAATGCAACACCTGGCTTAAAATAAAACTCTTTATTTACTAAATTATTAAGAATGCATAAAACTTTTTTCTCCAATTAACTAATGGCTATTTTACACTTTGAAAAATATTTTTGTTTTAGTATTCAATATTATTTTTGAATTTTTAGATAAAATCTTTAATTTGGAACTTTTAAAAGGCCGTCAGGATTTGGCACGCAGCTGTTGATCCTTTGAGAGAAGGAATTATAACATAAAAACAAAAAGAGCCGTAAAGTATTTGTGCAATTGTATCAATTGGAAATATTAAAATTTAAACCACAGTTAATATAAAATTAATTGAATGATTGGATTACTATTCGCTATTGCAAAGTTTATATTTGAAAGTATATATGAATAATTTTATGAGGAATTTTAGCTAACATGATGAATTTCAGCTCACATAATTTTAAATTCCTCAACTGTCAAGGTCAGCTCTCAAACCTCATTTTCTTTCATATATCCATAAAAAAAATTATAATGATCTTACCCAAAAAATACTACCAAAACTTAATAGAGAAATCAAGTCATGCATAAATATTCTAATATATTTCAAATGTTAAAAAAACACAAAAAATAAGTCAACACAGTTCTCAATACAATTTATAAATCTTTGATTGTATGAATACAAAGCCCATTGGAACTTTTAAATCCCCCCAACAAATCAACTCATTACAAAATTTTAATTTCAGTTAAATACTAATACTTTTAATAACTAAATAAAAATGGTTAGAAATCATTGAAAAAAATATAAAAGACCAACTTGTAAAATCAATTGAGATAGAAAGCTAAAAATTAAAGAACAAGCAGTGATAATAAAATGGCCATGTCGAAGGAAAGATTAACAACTAAATAGTTCTATAAGCGAGGTTCAACTTTTATTAATCATGCGTTGCCGATTAATAATGATAATTGGAAAGTTTTCTTACAGAGACAGACAAGTCCCATTGAGATATTTTATTGCATTTCAATGTTATATGGAAAGTTTATTAGTGGGACTTAAAAGTCCGGTCGGTGCGTAAATAAAACGTTATTACTAAGCAAACTTTAATTTAGGATGAATTTAATTTAATGAATTATGTAATTAAATGGATCTTTGATTTATTGAAATTTTACTCCATAATCCCTAAGTGTATAAGAGGTATCCATATCGGATAACGTTTTGTGATGATATGAAAATGATTGCCACTTAAACACAACATATCATGCATGGATTGATAAAAATTATTAAAAAGTAAGAAAAAAAAATCTTGTAGTAACTTACTGTCAATCAGGGATCATAGAGGTGGAGACTCCACAATTTCATAATGGTGGTAATGTGGTCAATATTTCGCAAGGACCGCCTTCACTTCTCAGAGAATCTGGTACCTGTCAACCGGAAGCTGCTTGGGCTTCAAGCTGCCAAATCTCCTAAACTTCATAATGACAGCCCAGTGCCTCAACCACAATGCCACCTCATATTGCTAATAATTTTACGTTTATATAAAAATTTTATCATAGATTGTCTATTTTTAATGTTTATATTTTCGTAGACCAAGTTGAGGATTTTTAAATGAGCGGAAAATTTCCTTCTTTTTTCTATCTGTTAAGAACATTTGCTAATTTTTTTGGTATTTCAGTAATAATCGTAACAAACACACATATATTCAGTTAAAATGCCCCAAACCTCCAAAAAATTTTGAAAAATCTTATTATCTAAAATATTTAAAAAAAATTCTATTTTTGCTTTCCTTAATAAAATTTCACTTTGAGCTTAAATATAATCAAAACCCTTTTAAGTATCACAAGTATCAGCAACACGTCCATTATAACATTATAACAATCTTCAGAATTTTTTAAAATTTCATAATTAAATAACTTTTGTATTTCTGCTTCAATTGATAAAATTTCCTGTGAGCTGATATATTATCTCAAACTTCTTAAGTACCATAAGCTTCAACGACAGTTCTTCTACAACTTTTGTAATCATGATTTAAATGATAAAACTTCTTTGAGCTCTATAACAATATCTAAAACTACTTAAGTATCACAGGTATCAGTAGCAAATCCTTTTTAACAATTCTCTATGCACTTAAGAATCATATTATCAAAATAAATGTATAGTTTTTAATTTTATTTGCGAATATTATTTTATATTAAATAATTCGTTTATTTCTACTTTTTCTGTGATAAAATTTCCCTTTAAGCTAAAATATTATCAAGCACCACTAAGCACCGTAAACATCAGCAACCCGTCTTTAAAAATTATCTCCTAATATTTTAAAGGTTACATAATTATTTAAGGCCTTAATTGATAAAATTTCCTTTGAGTTAATATACATAAAATCTCTTAGCAATTATCAGTGACAGTTTCTTTACAATTACACTCAATGCATTTAGGAATCATATCTAAATATATTTTCACAATTTTTAGTTTAATTTGTTAAATAAGTTTAGATTATTTGTAGATTAGATTATTTTATTTGTTTAATGAATTCGGATATTCTTATATTTCTGCGTTAATTGATACAATTTCCTTTGACCTAATATATTACCTAAAATCTCTTAAGTATCACAAGCTTCAGCAACAGATCTTTCACAACAATACTCGATACATTTTAGAACCATATTATCTATAGATATTATGAAATTTTTTTAATTCAATTTGTTAAAAATAATTTCAAATTAAATAATTTATCGTATTTTTTCCTTAATTGGTAAAATCTTCCCTTCAGAAAAATTTTGATGAAAAACCTTTTAAATATTTCCGGAATACGCAGCAGTTCTTTAATAATATTCTAAAATTTCAAAAACTATACAATTAAATAATTCTCGTATTTTTACATCAGTTGATAAAATTTTCTCTCGAGCTAAAATATTATCAAAAACCTCTTAAGTATTACAATTATTAGCAACACGTCCTTAACTCTAATCTTCTAAAAGTTTAAAAAGGTTACATATTTAAATAATTCTTGTAATTCTGCTTATTGATAAAATTCTGTCGTCAAAAAATGTTCATGATAAAAAAAACTTTTAAATATTTCAAGAATCAGCAACAGATCATTAATAAAATTCAAAAACTTTAAAAACTATACAATTAAATAATTTTCGTATTTCTACTTTAGTTGATGAAATTTCTTCTTAAGTTAAAACATAACCTAAAACCTCTTAAGTACCACAATTGTTAGCCTTTACAACAATCCCCTATATCTTTAATAGTCATATTACTCAAAGATGTATTACACTTTTTAATTTAATTTTTAATTTACTTTTAGATTAAATAATTCTTACATTTCAGTTTTTATTGATAAAATTTCCCCTTGAGCTAAAATATCAAAAGCCTCTTAAGCATCAAAGGCAGCGCTCCTCTCAATTTCAATTTGTAGATAACCCCTCTCGAGTCAATCTAAAAGAAGAGCAAGCAAAGAAAAGGAGGAAGAGACTCAGTAGCGAGAAGAGAGAAAACGCAACGATCCGCTTCAGGAGGATGGAGAGGGTGGGATGAATGAATGAGAAAGAGAACCACTCCATCCACAGACGTGAAGTAAGGGTGGATTAGGGGGAGGGTAGAGCTTACCTCTGAGCGGAAAATCGTCTGCAACACACTAAGAGGGAACTTCGCAATAAACGGGATAGATAGAAAGGGGGGATGGAAAATAAAAATAATGAAGAAAACAAAAAAAAAGTACAAGAAAAGGTGTCCCCTGAATCCGGATGATATTCTTTGTGTTTGCGTGGGAGGAAGCGAGGGTGTAGGGTGTTGAAGAACTTGTAGAAGACAAATGCTGACTCAGTTGTAAGTCGCTAATTGTGTTCTCACAGTGTCTATCGATCTGGGGGGGAAGGGGTGACAAAAGACCGTCACAAATTGTGCTTTGATGTTATTAATTACTTCACTTTCTTCACTCGCTGAAAAGAGGGGGTGCCGTGTTTTCCAAATTAGCGCTCCGGCAAGAAATAGAGTTCCCCAGACACAGTTACAGTTAGTGGACCGGAGCTTTCCAGATTCTATTTTTATTTGGCCTCTTTTTAACCCTGCAAACGATGGGTTTTCCAGCAAAAGAATGAATTCTCGAAACTAATGGATGACGTGAGACGAAACATTATCTATGTCATCAGCTGCAAATCATTTTTTTATCGGTGATAAATTAGAGGGGACGTTTGCAGAAGGGGGGGGGGTTTGCTTTTGTTTTAATTTCTGACATTTGTATAGATTACATTTGGATGGAGAATAAGGTAGAAAAGATTTTAAATTTCAAAGCTGTAAAGAAAATAATTAGCCCTCTGATTTTATTAAAAAGTTATAAATTAAAATTTTGGCAAAAAATAATTATTAGAAAATTTTCTAATACACGTAATGTTTTTATACATAAAATAACATAAATTTATAACAATATTTATGTATAATAATAATATAAATACGTATATAATAATATAATTACGCATATAATAATAATGTTTATAATTCATTATTATCCATTATTATTAGTTTTTAATGCATCTAATAACATATATTTATGACAATATTTATGTATAATAATAATTTAAATACATATATAATAATAATATAATTATGCATATAATAATAATGTTTTTAATTCCTTATTATTATTTTTAAAATCATTAGGAAAATGTTCATCAATTCGACATGGTATAAAAAGACCGAAATTTCTCAATAACTAAAAATTTGAAAATTTTAGTCCTTATTTTGAAATAATCACAATAGTGCAAACAAAATAAAAGTATATTGCTATATATTTTTACAATTAATAGCATTTGATCTTGTATTTTTTTTTCTTTAATAATGCTCTCTAATTTTTATGATAAACTTCCTTAAATTTTAGCTTAATTATTTCAGTTTAAATTTTTTTTTAAAAAAAGCAAGTATTTTATATGCTTTTATCATTCATTTCTTCTTGGAAATTCGCTCGAAAATATTGTTATTTATGTATCACTAATAGTCCAAAAAATTAGCTTCGGCAAGTATATTAATATACCACACTTTCAAATTGCTGAAAATGATAATGATTTCTCAAATAGTCATTAAGATATCTTCATGTTATAAATTATTTTAAAGCAGGAATTCTTAAAACTTGTAAAACTAGTTAGTAACAATAAGTAGCAATACTAACAAAAAAGTCAGATATAAAAATATAACATTTTGAAAAAATGCTGCTAATCATTGTATTGTCCAAAACCTTTCAATTATGATGCATGTACTAAGTTTAGTTTAACTTCTGATATTTATACAAAAAAAAATTCCCACGATACCTGTTCCTAAAATATATCAATATATCATAAAATTCTTGCGAAGATCCTTGAAAATTTACCATAACACTGCAGCCAGACCTTTTTTTTTTTTTTTTTTTCTTTCCTCCAAGCCTTGGGCATGTACCTAGGTTATGAAAAACCCTTAACCATATAGCCCAAGACTTGGCCACTAATCCAGCTCCACTCCAGCCTACATAACATGATTTAAAAAAAAAAAAAAAAAAAAAAATTTATATATATATTTTTTTTACTTAAAGTGTGGAATTTAAGAAGAAATAAGACCAAAAAAATATACATGTGAAATGGGAAATTAGTAAAAAGAAATGAATAAAATAAATTAATAAGAAAGAAAGAGAAAAAAAATATAGCGTTAAAAAAACTAATAGAGATGAAAGTATTACTAGATATAGAGAAATCTTAATAAACAAATATATATATATATGTCTTTTTAGTAGGGATGTGTATAGACTTGATTGGATTGACGTAGCTCTTTTAGATCGTGCAAGTAAGTTGGGCAGGAAGGTGAGGAGGCTCTGTGATTACAGTCCAGATTTAAATTGGAGTCTTGGTTGGATGAGTGACAGTTTATGCAGAATTCTACTTTTTCTGTGCAATTTTCGATACTATGACCTTTGTATCCGCACTTCTCACAATAACAGTATGACTCAATACATGTGTTTTGGTGATGACCTATTGTCTGGCATTTTCTGCACCTTAATAAAACAAGTCTTTTTTTAATTGTGCAACGTTGTAGACCAGCGTAGAAATAATTAAGATTCAAAAGCTTGATGGAGAGTTTTCTGTTGACTCTTATGATGATGTGTCTCTTAGAATTATCTCTTTTATGTGGGATTTCTTTGGTCAGTTTGATGATATCATAGGAAGGGTTGAAATTGCCATTGATTTTTATCAAGTTAATAATCTCAGTTTCTGTGAATGTGACAGGTGTGTTAAGAAGAATTAGAGAGAACAACTTAACGTCTTTGTCGTGATATTGGATGCCTGTCTTTTGTAAGGTTGAGAGGACCGTTTCCTTATGTTGATTGTTATGAAACTTTAGTTCTAGCATCTTGCTGCTTCTATAGACTTTTTTCACTGGCAGTTTAGGTTCTTCCTGAATCAGCCTTTCCACAATATCAGTTGTGGAGCAGTCTTCTTGTGGTTTTACTATTATTGGTTTTGGTGGTGCTGTTACTTGTGGAACATCAACATTGATAGAGGTGGTATTTTCTAATTTTTCGAGTCTTGCGTTGATGGTCTTTAGATTATCTTCAATTTGATTTAGTGGGTTTGAGGAGTGAACATTTAATGAAAAGTCATCAAGTTTTATTCGCATATAGTCAATTTTCTTGTCCAAAGATGTTTGGAAGTTTCTAGAATTTATCAAGTCATGAGTTTCTTGTTCCGAAGTTATCTTCCTTATTTGTTGAATTGCATTGATACAAGCAGATCGTGGTTCTTGCGGAAGGAATATTTTCTTATGATTGCTGTAGTTGATGTTTTTCTCTATTATATGTAGAAGGCGTTCTATATCCGTTTTAGTCTGTGACATGATGGAGGTATTTTTATTGGCAGAAGTTGGAGTATCACTGATGATGCAGTCGTTGGTTACCGGAGAAGTATGTTCATAGACAGAAGTGAGATCAACGATTACTGAAGGTGATGTATTAGTATCAAGACATTGTATAGTTTTATTATCTTTTCGATGAGAATTTTTTGATCTGGAAGGAGTTTCTGTGAGTGAGATATTATAGTCTCTTTGAAAGTTTTGTGTAACTCTGCGTTGGGATCTTGCAGGATTTTGAAAATTGTCTGTAACTTGTGAATTAGCCATGAAAGAAGGTAGTCAATATGTAAGCAGAAAGGGTAAATAGAGCACTTTAAAAACGTTAGTTAATGTAAAAATACAAATTAAAAAGAGTGGCAATGGTGAGTCAAGGCCTGGCCCCTGAGAAAACCCAGAGTAGAAGTTAATTGAGAACCGATGCTCCATTGATAAGGTATGTCACCGCCAGAGAAAAGAGGTGTGGGAGGATAAAAGCGTATTAGATGTGCTGAAAACCTGATAGAATGCAGGAAACAATGAAGGCGGCTCTAGGCAGAGTGAGGAAACTTAATTGGTTGAAGCAGAATGATCAGTCATTAATGGATACACTGGCGATGGCATACAAGTACTAAAAGTTGCCTAATGAAAATTTAACTAGAAACATATGTGATAATTTAAGACAGTTAACTATATATCAAATTTAGTGCTAAAAAGATAAGATGCAACAGTAGATAACAACTGGTACTAGGCCGGTAAAAGTTACATCAATAAATGTACTAATAAAGAGAGGATAGGCCATCGCTATGTTAACAAACAATTTCTAAGTGCTTAAAAATGGTGAGAGTAAACAAACCGAAGTATTAATAAGTACTACTGTTGATGAGTTGACCTTGGTATTCCATTGGTTGGTAGTATCCAAAATCTTCTGGTAGGCTGATGCAAAATATTGCTAGATGACCTTAAGCTATATATGAGTATGTAAATCTAACTTGAGCTTTGTTATTTGAGAAAAAACATTGTAAAAATGCAAAGAAAAATCAAAATAAAGCACTCGGAGACAATTCTGACAATAATATAATGATACATAATTAAAAAAAACACTTAAAGATAAATAAAATGGCCCTAATCTATGTAAAAAGAAATAAAAATGAACTAAGACAACAAATGTATGACAGAATCAATGTAATAAAGGTTTGTAAACAATGACTCTGGTATTAACATAAAAACAGCATGGAATAGGAAAAGCTATTAAAATGAATAATGTCGATTATAAAATTAATTGATTAAAGAATTATGAATATGGCGTGATTTAAAGCACTTAACTGTGATTGCGATCATAGAAATTGTTTACATTTTGTTATGGGGAATAGAACACCATTAACATGGGAAAGTGATGTCTCTTTGAAATTTAATATAAAGTCAAAGGATGGATGAAAAATTAAAAACAGGGTGGCGGACAATTGAAAACATTTGGGGGAACAACATATAAAAAAATTTAGATAGAAATAAAAACGCTAAGATAAAACTTTGAGTGTCCAAAGTCAGAGTTTACAAAATACTAATTTTAACATAGCGATAGCCTATACCTAGGAGCGACAAAAAATTTAAAGATACTGATAATTAGAGTACCAGACCACTGGAAAATAAAAAGTTAATATATTTGAATAGAGAATCGCATGGGGGATTGAAATGAAATGCTTTAAATTTGAAAAGAGTCGATAAGTTAATGAAAATTTAAGCCAAAGATAGCAATGATTACCATTTGCAGTGGACGACATGTTAAAATGGCGATCTGACACTCTAAGCCTAAATCAATGGAACATCGGAAATCTAAAACTTGAAAACGGAAAAGGGGGCCTCCCAGAGACCGGAAAAGACTCACCAGGGATGCCTTGGGGTGTTACATGCTGTTTTTATTAAGAATTGGGTAGAACAAATAGATATTTAACGCTTTTATTAGCGATTTTTTGGAGCTCCGAATAGAGATGTTGCTTGTGTGGGAACTAGATCCCAGCCTCTTTTGCAGCCAGACCTATAGGGCAGATAGGTACTTCATTTACGCTTCACTAGAGCTGAACAATGGGCTATTGGCGACGGTCTAGGAAACATCCAAAGACATGCCATCGCAATTTTGATCCTATGCAGAGGAGAGGGCTCCCCTGTTTTGATAGCCCGATGACCTGCGAGTAAAGTCGAGCACTTTACTGTTGAACAGTTTAACGTGGACCGATACAGTACACTCTCGATCCCTAATCAGGCTGATCAAAGTGGTCACCCTCTAACTTGCTGACCACAGCCAGTGATGCTTGGCTTCGGTGTTCTACTGGGAACCGTGTCCTTACATTCAGTCCACTGCGGGAACAGACACTGCAGAACGCTTAACCAATCATTAACCAACTTATAAACGCACCCATAAGCAATTTAAAAATTATCCAGGATTAGAATGCCTTTGATAATATTTTTGTAGAGCCATTAAATATCACTATCAGTATAATAAAATCAGCTTCTGGTATAAGTATTACAATACTATATAGCATGATTATAATCATTTTATTCTGCTATGTAAATATCAGTTGGTATATCTTTCTTTGATCAAGCAATACCTTCTGATGCTTGAAAAATAATATACCAACCCTTCACAAAGCTTAAATTCAGCACTCTGCAGCGGTAATTCGAAACAACCCATTCCTAAAGCATTTCCTCAGGTTTCTGTTAACCAATCCTACTTCAATGCAATCTCTGCACATAAACTCAGAATCGCCATATCAAGTAAACGCTAAAGGGTTCCTTGTGTCCACTTGGGCGTCAAATTTTGACCGTTAGGCCATGTGGCGATCGGTTCGTGATAACACCATCACATATGATTTAGAACGATCATACATGGCTGGATATATGCAAGGGGAGGGGGGGGGAACAAAATAGTCTACTGAAACTATACCTCCCCCCTTCCTATCATTTCCTGCCCAGCAATATATTTGACGAAGGAGCCCCTTCCCCAATGGTGTTGAATGCAAATTCCTGGGGCACACGGGGCGTAAATCACTGGCAGAGGGAAAGGGCGCAATTTAAAGCCAGTTATTGGTGCGAGACAATCAGTGGAGGAATTGGTTAAGGGGGGTAAGGGGTTGCATTCCCCCTCGTTATGCTAATGCGGACACGCGCGGACGAACGAACAAACGTTTCGGCGGCGGAATTAACCGAACCGCCGGCCTGTAAATAATTTAATATTCCACTTCGAGTCGACAACATGCAGACTAATTTACCGCCGTTCGTTGCTGCAAGTCCCTTTAGGCGGGCGCATGGGGGTGGACAAGGGGTGACCGAGCTTACGGGGGTGTAGAGAAAAGAGGATGTTGGGGAGAAAGCGGAGGATGCTATGAAGTGGTCAGAAAATGTCGGCCTCGCTGAGTTCGGATTCGAATCAGTGAACAGTGATCGCTGATAGTTGCGTTTTCGCGCTGAGGAGAGTTGAGTTGTCCGCCTCCTGCTCCTGGTTAATGTGTTTCGGCACGAATGAGTGTGCTAGAAAACTGGAACTTCTGCATCTTTCCGCCATTTTTGTTCTTTTCCTTTCAGGAATGTTTGAAACCCTGATTACATACCGAATGAGCTTTAATTTTCTCCTTCCATCGTTTTAATTTTAAAAGTATTTCTTCGCTGGATTGTCTCAAACCCCTTACTTTGAACTTTAATGTTTTTCGAAACATTAATTAAAATACTTGCTTAAAATAGTATAAAAGCACCCTCGATGATGGTGAGATTAAAATTATACACAGGGAATTATTACAGCTTGATAAAATCACATTATTATCTAAAAACAAATTACAGGAATCGCATATTAACGCGCTTACTTAATTACCGAAAAACAACACATACTCGGCATCATTTAAAAGCAATAGTTTATATTAAATAACGTTATAAAAGTTTATATTGAATAAATATTACATTAAATTGTTTATTTTAAATAACGTAAAAGGATAAATTGTAAACTAACTTGTAATAGGGGGTGGTATGGTAAATGTGCAATGATTGCGTTAAAAGTGTAAAATCTCTATCCATCGCATAATATGATTATAATTTTAAGATATTTAGGGATTTATTATTCAATCTCTATGGGTTACACTAGAAAGATTAAAGCAATAAATAGGCTACAGACTATATGTGATGGAATGTTGCTATCTAGACAAATGAGGTATTGATTCCAATGTTTTTACGCGATTCGAAATCCGTAATTGATTAGACTAATAGATTAGAAGTTATTTAGGTTTCATGTATACAAGGTACAGTTTTGTACTTTATCAAATAAAATCAAAACAAAGACAATAGAACTAATAGTTTTATGCATAAGAATAATAGTCATGTACTTATACCTATTTACGTGTCTAACATTGCTATCGGAACAAGTTTAGTATTATTTCCAACATATATTTTTTTCGATGAATAGAATTAGATTAAAATCAAGTAGATAAAACTAAAAGTTTTTTATAAGTTATAGAGTTAATAGTTTAATGTGGGCAAGGAACTATTTGTGACTAACACTTATTTACACGTCTGGAATTTCTATCTGTTGAAATGAGGCATAGTTTCCTATGTACTATAAATCGAAATTAAGTCGATAGTAATTATATTTTAAAATTAATGAAAAATTTACGTATGAAAATTAAACATTTTAGCTGAAACTCTTTATTTATAAAACCCTTACAACTTCGGTACTATTAATTCTATCGATTTGGTTTTCATTCTGTTCGATTCCGAGTAAGAAAAGACATTGAAAAAATACACACCTCGCCTAGATAGAAATTTGGATAATATTGCTATCTAAGCATTGGTATCTTTTTCTAAAACACGTCAAGCAATTTAGAAAAAAAAAAGAAGGAATTGACTTATTTTTACGGTTTTGATAATCTACGGTTTTGATAATTACGGTTACCCATTTTTGATGATCTCCAACCTCTTTAACAAGAACTTGCATAAGAAGGAGTCATGAGAGTAGAGTCGTGAAATTTAAGATTAACTACTTATAAATATCTATGTAATGATAGATGACTATAAATCTAATCACAACAACTCTAAACACATTTGATTTTTAAAAGTAAGACAAAAATGATTATGTCTTAAATGGAAAATAATTGGTTTACAATAAACTTACTTTATGATTTTTAAGAAAAAATTCATTTTCTATTTTGAAACAAATTCGACATTACAACGTTTTAAGAAAAGGAGCCTTCGACTATAAGAATTCAAAATAAACCTCTCGACATATAATGCCAAGGGGAAAAAATATTTTTTTGATGTAACTAGGTTTTTGAGATATATATATATATATATATATATATATATATATATATATATATATATATATATATATATATATGTATATATATAAAATAAAATTATAAATACTTTTGCATTAATAAAACCATTAAAACTCTTTCGTTTTCATAAAATGTCTTTGGTACAGAATAGGTGTAGAAATTCTATTTTGGGACTTCAAGGCTGAAAACATACCATTGAATCATAATTAGATTTATATTTCAAAGGAGGAGTTATTTTTAGAATCTTGTTCCTCTTTCACTTCCATATTAGGAAGCATTAAATTATTTTCTATAATGCGTAGAGTTACAAAGGTATGTACGACTGGAACCTAATTACACCAATCTCTGTAGTATTTAATGCGGGACCGAAGGTTTTCGCCTGTCTCTTGCTGATTAACGTGTTTCATAAAACATCTGCCGGAACCATCCAGAGCTTCGTCCACACCCCCTCCCTTGTGGAGTGGGGATGTGAACTGTTATAACCACCAGCTACCTTTAAATAAATCTTTTTATAACGTATTATGACTTTTGACTGCATTATTGAAACTGAATACAACAATGATAACAGGGATGTAGCCCTGTTATTATATGTATATATACCTAAATCCTATAATAGGGCGTGAAAATTTTATAAATTTTGATGATTTTAAGATAAACTATTTCATGTAAATCTTCAAATAGGAAAATTTAAATTCAACTAATTCTGTTCCTACAGTCCTTTCTACCATCATCTTAACTTCTTCTAAAGCACTTCAAGGGTTTTAGAAAGAAAAGAAAAAGAGAAAAAAAAACATTATATGGATAGGACCTATTTTTACGCTTTTGGGGAAACCAACTTTGATAATCTTCATCCTCTTCAACGGGAACTTTGATGAAGTAAAGTGAGGTGTTAGAAGATCTTCTAGAAGGGGAATGAGTACAGAAGGGGGTAAGATATTAAGAGATGAAAGGGGTGGATCCGCTTAGCACCATTAGTTCTGAACGTTCCATCAATGACAGAATTATTTATCTCCCGAACTGGGTAATGATCACCACGAATTGACACTTTATCATCCTCGCTGATATCTTGAAACTTTTCTATCTCAGCATTTACTGCCTTTGTCTTTTACTTCAGAAGAGAATGATATATGGTGCTTTTATTTCATAGTTTCCAATTATTTCTTTCTACCACTTTGTGAACATAAATCCCATATCTGGTTGTAACTCATCGCTTTGCAACTTCATCTGGCATTACATGACAGTCACAATCATAGTTTTGAAAATTCATGAGGAAAAGTTTTCAACGTTAGCTTACTCATTTTTTTCGAATTTTACCATTTCAGCCCCACCGGGACTTATATGTCCCGCAGAAGGAAACACCACTGGAACGCATGCGTACCGTCGGAAAATCTCGGTGAGACACATATGTCCCAATCCCACCTACTGCCCACATAGTTCATAGTTAATTATATGTTATATTAGTTATTAGCCTTTTAGTCTTTTTATTGGAAATGACATATTCGTCTTGAAAGATTAAATTATTACTAATTTTTGTCAGGTTTTGTAATAAGTATTTTTATTGCTAGCTAGCATTGGTATGAATAACTATTTGTAGAAAAATTCCTTATTATTTTTTCCTTCTGTCCCTTAACTTTATTTTCATTCATTTTATTCTTCTTGTAATACATATTTCAATCACTGTGTTATTCATTCATCTATTTTTTCCTCATTTTGATCCTTCAAACAATGCCATTTTCCCAATTCTTTACTTTTTCTTCTTCATTGGGGCATAAATTTTTCATTCACATATTCTGCTATTCCTTTGAACATTCTTTAGTTCTCTCTTTGGATAATTATTGTGTGAAAAGTACTATGTAAACATTACTATATACACTTAACTACTTTTTTTTACTTTTATAAAAAGTTTTTCTATTGCTTGTTAGCATAGACATTACTAACTTTTTTTAGACATTCTTTAATATTCTTTTCTTTCATCCTTCTACTTTTCTTTCATTCATTTTACCCTTCTTGAAATACATATTTTAAAAATTGTTTTAGTTATTCATTGATATATTTTCTTTTCAAAATCATTCAAACAATGATACTTTTCGAAATCTTTACTTTTTCCTTTCCTTCATTTTGTCATTGTTTCTTTTCCATACATTCTGTTATTCTTTTTCCTGTCTCTTTCATTCATTTTACTCTTCTTTCAATACATATTTAAAACATAGTGTTATTCATTTATCTATTTTTTTTCATTTTTCAGATCCCTCAAACAATAATACTTTCCCAATTTTTACTTTTTCTTTTACTTCGGTTTAGCATTGGTTTTTCATTCATACATTTTGTTATTCCTTCCGCTGTTTTTTTAGATCATTGCATGAGAGGCTTTAAAAAAAAATTTTCTTTTAAAAAAAATTTTAATTGCTTACTAACAGTGACTAAGCAACAATTTTGCGGATTGCTCATTGCGAAATCAATAAAACACTTTGAACGCAACTTTATCCTTTTCCACTCTCTTAAATTAGAAAAGACTCCAGCAAAGCTTCTACTCAAACATTTTTAGAACTCATGAAGGAATTATTTAATATTCTTTCATTCTATTCTTCATCTATTCCTTCATTTATTATATCCTTCTAGAATCATAAACCGTTATTCATTTATGTATGTTATTTTTTTCTCTTATGTCCTTTATACCATAACACTTTCCCTAAATCTTCACTTCATCTTTTCCTTCATTCCAGCAAGAATTTTTCATTCATACAATATTTCTTCTAACAATCTGTAATACTTCCTTCTTTAGGTAATAACAAAATAAACTTAACTAGTCTTTTTTTTTAACTTCAAAAAAAATTTTAATTGCTTAATCGCATTATAATGAGCAAATTTTTTTGTCTAGGAATTTTAACCTTGTACTTTTATACAAGTTTGAACCATTTTGTTTCTCACTATATTTATCTATTTTTCCTATTTTAGACCCTTAAAACAATGATACTTTTTCAATTTTTTTCCTTCATTTTTAAGATTTGTTTTTCATTCATACATTCTGTTATTCCTTCCACCGTCTTTTGTAGATCATTACGTGAGAGACTTTACTATTTTGTTTGAACCATTTTGTTTTTCACTATATTTATCAATTTTTCCTATTTTAGACCCTTCAAACAATGATACTTTTTCAATTTTTTTCCTTCATTTTTAAGATTTGTTTTTCATTCATACATTCTGTTATTCCTTCTCCCATCTTTTTTAGGTCAATACGTAGGAGACTTTGCTATTTTGTTTCAACCATTTTGCTTTTCACTATATTTATATATTTTATCTATTTTAAACCCTTCAAACAATGATATTTTTCCAATTTTTTCCATTCATTTTTGGATTTGTTTTTCATTCATACTTTCTGTTATTCCTTCCACTGTCTTTTTTTGATCAATAAGTGAAGGAATTTACTATCTTGTTTGAACCATTTTGTTTTTCACTATATTTATCTATTTTTCCAATTTTAGACCCTTCAAACAATGATATTTTTCCAGTTTCTTCCCTTCTTTTTTAGGATTTGTTTTTCATTTATACATTTTGTTATTTCTTCCACTGTTTTTTTTTTGGTCAATACGTGAGAAACTTTACTATTTTGCTTGAACCATTTTGTTTTTCACTATATTTATCTATTTTTCCTATTTTGCACCCTTCAAACAATGATACTTTTCCAGTTTCTTCCCTTCTTTTTTAGGATTTGTTTTTCATTCATACATTCTGTTATTCCTTCCACTGTCTTTATTTTTGGTCAATGCGTGAGAGACTTTACTATTTTGTTTGAACCATTTCGTTTTTCACTACATTAATCTATTTTTCCTATTTTAGATCCTTCAAACAATGATACTTTTCCAATTTTTTTATTTGTAGGATTTTTTTTTCAGTCATACATTCTGCTATTCCTTCTACTGTCTTTTTTAGATTATTACGTGAGAAACTTTGATATTTTCTTCTTTTAAAAGTTTTTTTTTAATTCTTTACTAGCATTGACATAAACAACTTTTTTGAGGATCGTTGATTGTGGAATCAATAAAACACTTCGAAAGCAACCTTATCCTTTTCCACTCTTCAAAATTAGAAAAGAAAAGACTCCAGCAAAGCTTCTCATCTGACACGTCTCAGAATTGACAAAGCGCTGTAGAGGAATTTTTCAATAGATTTCGATGTACTAGTATTTTTCTTCTTCGCAATACTGGAGTGTGATTGAAGTATGGGGGTAAAAAAAACTTTCATTTCTCACTGGATTGGGAATTGAAAAAAAAAATAAAGTACATACAGAAAGAGTACCAATGAAAAATGAAGCTGTTGATATCTTTCAAATAAATAATGTCTTCACTTTGAAGCGAAGAAGAAAAAGTGTTTCTTCCCAGTGGATTCGGCTTCTTTTTTTTTCACTTTCAACATGATGGAAAAGGAACCGAAAGGTTTGGTTTTCTATTGATGAAGGTAGAATGATTCTACAAGAGAGGGCGCCAAGAAAATGAAATTGATGGTTTTAGAATCATTTGGCGAGAGAGACGTGGCGACTTTGACATTGTACCGAACGAATGAGAAAAAAAGTGAAAACCTTAATGGTAAATGTCAAAAATGAGCCATTTTCTGATTGTGAAATTCTAGAGATGGGAAAATAAATTACTTTATAGTAAAGGTTTCATGTTTAGATTTATTTCATACCAATAAACTACAAATTTATACATTTTATATAATGTAAGGATTTATTTGAGGGTTATAAAAAACGTTATAGTTGCTATTATTATACTTTATTATATCAATAAGTTATTATGTTCATACAATATTGAAACTTTTTATCTTAAACATTTTATTAACGAGATGACATATTCTAACGTACAGTAAGTCAAAAAACAGACCCCCTGAATAACTTTTAATTTAATGATCGGATCTTCCCGTTTAGGCCTCATTCTTTACGACTCAAGGAGGTAACCTTAAATATGCTAATTAATAAGCACAGACGACACTTTAAGATACGAAATCAGACACAAAGACACCCTTTTTCTGAATAAACATACCTTTTTTTCAACGAATTTGGATTTTTGACCCCAAAAATATAGGAGATAGCCGCAATCCAAGAAATATGGTCCAAATAGTTTGGTCAGGAGAGCGCTACACTTAAGTTCTGACCACTTAATGTTAATTTTACTTTTTGCGTAATCTATTTCGAGAACTTTTTAAACCAAACATACAATTAAAATGTAATCGAACTTGCCATCCACATGTATGCATTCTATAAGTATACATATTTCTAAATGTATATCGCAAAAACCCTCAATTTTTGGCAGTATTTTCAGTTTGTATGTATTATTTCAAAAAATTATAATTAAAAAAATATTGACGGTGCAATTTATTTTATAATGAAAAGTAAATTAGCTTGAACCGAAATACAAGTTTTATAAAAAATAATCATAAATCAATCACTCATTTTGCACTTTATCTATCAATATATTCATCCATGTTAACTTACTACTTTAAGAGTCATAGCGACAATAATCAATTCCATCTCTTTGCATAATCACCAGTTTGCGCATTATCATAGAATCTGCCTCTTTCACTGCCTAACTTATTGAAAAGGCATGAATTTTACCAAAAGTTTTCAGATATGTCTCAATTACAGAGTAATACAGACATGCTAAAACTGATTTTTAAATCCCTCTTGCAAAAACTCACAATTTTTAGCAGTGTATTCAGTATTTATGTAATATTTCAAAATAGTATAATTAAAAAATTACTTTGCAATTAATTTCATATTGAAAAAGTAAATGATTTGGAATACAAATGCAAGATGTACAAAAAAAAAAGCAATCATAAATAAATCACACATTTTGCACCTTGTCCATCAATATAACCATCCATGTTAACTTACTACTTTAAGTGTCATAGCCCGCGCTAATCAATCCTATCATTTTGCAAAATCATCAGTTTTCGCATTGTCATAGAATCTGCTCCTTTCACTGCCCTATCTAATTGAAAAGGCATGAATTTCACCAAAATTCCCAAATGTATCTCAATTAAAGTGTAATAAAGGCAAGCTGATGCCAGAAATTCGCGTCAGGATCTCTGCCATCTAAAACGCCGCTATTAAAGGGGTCGAGCTCTCAATATTTAATCAATATCATTCATTAACATCACTTTGCATTCTCTGCCCTTGATACATTATTCCTCCCCGTACTACATCATCACTCCTTTCTCGTATGTCCACTCGGTGAAGGTACATCGAATGTCCGCTCGGTTGCAGACACCTTCAAGACCCCTTCACCGAATGAATATGTATGATGCTCTCTCTCTCGTCTAGTTCGAATTCCCAAAAGGGGTTAGGGGGGGTTGGCTGATCATGGAGCTGATGCCAGGGTAAATAATTAGTCTGCGAGCTCACTGTTGCCTTTGATGCTCCAGAAAAGTAATTGGTGGTTAGATGGACAGGCGAGGTTATGCTCGGTCTGTTGTCTGAAAGAAAGTTCGATTTCTGGAACTTCCATTTGGAACTTGTCTAGAGGAACGCGGTATGAGAAATTCATGAAAGAGTGCTTTTGGAATGGTTGGATATATTCTCTGTCGAATGGAGCAGAATACAGAATAACTGAGTGGATTTGGTTGCTTTATATTCTGCTTTGGTGCTTGCTGGTAGATGTAAAGTTTGAGTCTGGGAACATCTTTAAGCTTTATTGAATAAAGGGGGTGTTGACTTTCACTCCCACATTCGAAGTTTCTTTATTCCAGAAGGGAATAGCTGATGGATTAAAATCGAAAGATCTCGTCTTGATTTAAAATGTATCTTATTTAAAATTTTAAGTTGGTGACATCTTAAGATGACAGATTTTTAAGAGGATCACACCACACAGCTTATTCCTATACCCGTAATTTTGAAAAAGTGTTATTTTTATATTTTTAGTGCGTGTAATTAATTTAATAAGAGTTTGTTTTTTTTTTTAAATATTTGTTTCATTCCAATAGATACTAAAAACCACCAAAGGACAAAGACAAAATTTGATACAATACAATGAATATATACAAAATTTTATAAATACAATACAATTATATAAATATGATGCGAAATTTTACATATGCTTCTTTTACAAATTCGATTTTTGTTATTTGATCATTTAGAAGTTAAAAATAATTTTATCGTAAAGTATAAAGATTAATTTTATCATAAAGCATTAGAAGGTAAACATTAATTAGTTCATAATATAAACTGAGTTAAGTTCCAACTTGTATGTAATTATAAATAATACTCTTTACAAACTTGAATATTTGATTTATTAGTTGATTTATCAGTTGATTTATCAGCATAAGACTAAGAAATATAAAGCATACAAATTCTATTTTTTGCCCAATTTATATGTAATAGTTATATATAACTACTAGCTGAATACCTTTTCATAGTAAGGGTTAAAAAAAAGCGTCAATTAATCAGTACTGTACAACACTACAAAATCGACGAATACCAACACAAATAATAAAAATAAAATGATTCCAATGTTTTTTATTTACTTATTATGATTTGTTGCCCTTCTTGGTGGCTTTATGTTATTAGATTAAGGGTATTCTAGTAGTTCATCCCATAAAAATAAGGACAAACGACAGATTGCATTCAGTATCATCTGGCATAATTTTGTTGCTCAGGGCAACTCATATTTCAAATTTACCATAGTCAAGCTACTTACTTCTGTACTTTTATATTTGAGGTGCCGTAAGAAATATATCATGAAAATGTACAGTATTAATGCAACTGTAATCGGCACCAAAGTTACTCAAAAATACATTGTATCTATTGTAACTGCACTATTAAAACTGCACCAATTCCTATGATGCCCATTACCGAAAATAAGGATCGTTGGTGTTCACACATAACTTCTTAATTTTATTATTTGTATATATAGCTTTCACCTAACTTGTAAGTAATCTAAAAAAATTTTAAGCATACAACTTTTTTTCCCTAACTAATTTGTAATTATAAATACAATATCGCTTTCAAAAATTTACAAATTGATCTAATCATTTGGTTTATCTTAAATCATAAAAAATAGAACATGAACCAGGTTATTTTTATTTTCCTTTCGCTCCCAGTGAAAACTTTCAAAATATTCCTTTTTCCATCTCGCTATGAAAATAGTGTTGGTGGTTTTCCCTTCCATAACTTAAAGCGTAGGGTAAAAAAAAATAAGGAATCTGAATGCCCCCTTCCTGTTTACCCCTCTCCCAGGAGACAAAGGGGGTAGACAAAATCAAACGAGCAATGAGAAGAAGAAAAAAATTTATCTGAAAAATATATATATTGAACTTTTTTAGGAGGGTAGTATTTGACTTGGCTGGCCGTATGTGTAAGGAAAGAAAAAGCAAGAACTGGAGAAAAAAATCCCAATCCTATTTTTGGGAGAGGGGAGGAAACAACTTGAATAGCGGACTAAGCGGGCATTTACATGCTAAAGCAGGCAAGAGCCATTCATGGTCCCTGGAAATAGATGGACTCCCTGATCATGTGATAAATCATGGCAGCCATTATGCAGCATTTGCCCCACCCCCCTCATACTGAAAAAGCAGAATTTTGGTTCCATGTTTTCCATTTGCATGTGAAAGTCAATCCAAGAGTAAGGCGCCATTTTTTGTTTATGAAGTATTTCTCTTTTTCAAATAAGAATTTTTTTTTAAGCCAATGTTTACGAAATACTTTAAGATTTCAATATCTAATTTTAAAAATTAACAAACATTCTTTTCGAATACCCATTTTTGTAATTATTATAAATGTAGAACTTAATATAGTCAGAGACACTTTATTAAAATACCCATAACACTCATACCTGAACAGAAGAACATGTTAAGCGACATTTTGAAGTATAAATGGCATGCATTCGTAAATGTTTTGAACACACAGTTCTGAATTTTTCAAGGGTTCGGGACGCATTTTTTAAACATTAATTGAAAATTAATGCATTTTTTTATTATTTTTACTATTGTTGTACCTTTTATCAATAAGCTAACAAAATTTTTTCCTATCTTCTAAGAGGCATTTTTTTTAAAAATCTAACATAAAACTTTTGTATGAGTATAATATAAAAAATATAAAAATAAAATTCTATTATAAGAAAATTGTATTTGAGTTAACTGAAAACATTCCGCCTTGATAATACTGGTTTTTATTGATTTTTATTAAAATTATCTACAACTTGTTTTCAGCATTTTTCGCTATTAGTATTTAAAAATTCAGTTTTTAAATGATAGAGAAATTAAAAATTTAAATTTTTTTTCATTTTTAAAAAATATGTATTAAAATTGAAATCAAAATTTTCGATTTCTTGGTAACAAAGTAGAATATTAAAAATGAATTTCATTAAGTTGTTCTTTTAGTTTTCCTGGTATACTCTTTTAAGTTCAAAAAATGTAAAAAGTAACTGCATACGAAGATGTATAAGCATTCAAAGATTTTGTATTACTTTATGTTTGAAAGGAGGAACGAACGAAATGGTTACTTTTCCGCTTCAGGGGTCGTAAATTCTTATTACCTTCGTATATATATTATGTACCTATATTTGAATTTATAAATGATATTGAACGGTCGATCCAATCCTGAGTTTACGACTTTAAATGCTCAACTCCGTAGCCATGTAATATTGACCCCAACCCAGAAGACAAGGAAACTCCTAGATCAATCATTGGGACAAACTAGAGTTTGTGCAGTAACTTTAGATGGAACTAACCCTCATTTACATAACATTGAAGGAAAACCATGAAACCCTCCCCCGGTTAACATGACACAAAATAGATTCAAATCCATGATCCATCTACCACTGAGGATATTTTACTTCAGTATTGAGATAGGTGCGAGCTGGGTGCAGAATTCGTACCAACCAGCTTTCCATGGGATTCTATCCAGGGTCACCTCATTGGGATGTGAACGCTCCATTCCCTGAGCCACCACGACTCTAGGTACCTATATCACTATATTAGATCCTATTACCACAATATATATTACTATTATTAATCATAAACGTCAATTATAGTTTGGTATTTTTTAAGGCCCCAACCTAAAAGGTATTTAAAAAAACAAATATATAAAACACCACTTTCATTAACCAGTCTGCAAAGCTAAGCATATTTTTATTTTTAAAAATAAATAACATAAAGGGAAAGCATTATACTGAGTGGAAAAGCAACTAGCATTACTTTAAAATTTGTTCAAGGTCTACAATAAAGAGTTACAATGATTGAAAAAGAAAATGAAATAGAGATTATCGAGGAAGATTATTAGGCAGATACGAAACAGATAAATGAAACAGAGCTGTCAATTTAACTTAAAAGATAATATTAATTACTATTTTCAAATGCTTCATAAACAACGTTCAACGAAAATTAATTTTTCGTTAATTGACCAATAAGAAGTTTAGATACATTTCTTTTTCAAAATAATTAAATTAAATTGTTTGTAATCGAAAATTAAATTTTTTGTAATAGTTTGCTTAATTGTTTGTAAAAATTAAATTGTTTGTAATCAAAATGGGGCTAATAATCAACAACCGCAATAATTTGCTTTATTACACAATACACCAAACAAAACTTTTTAACTAATTTGAGCATTAATTTACAATTTAGCTACTCAAATAATCTTTTCTAATTAAATGTTATATTAATAAGCAAGATTAATTTGTTAAATTAATTTACATAATTTTACACTATAGGGATTGCATTTAGAAAAAGTAAATAAACTATGGATTGTTATTCACATAATTAAGTTAATAAAGTACTTATAAATTTGATTAATCAGGAGGAATTAAAACTATTACTAATTTTTTATTTAAATAATAAAAATAAATTCTATTTTTTTATTCATTCTTTCAAATCTTTATTTTCAGTCATTAAATTATGTTATAAAGTTGTTTATGCAGCTTTTAATTAAAGATTAAAATAGAAATAAGAGCATTGAATCTTTTATTAGGTTAGAAACCATTTAAAAGTTTAATATTTCTGCAAAAATTTCTGTCTGTTAAGAAAATTGATTACATTTTCATAAAATTTAATGTGATAATTCCTAAGTTTCATATTATGCTGAATTTTAGATATTATTTGGTTTAGAGGCTGCAGACAAAAAAAAATTACTGTTCTTGACTTATTTATCAATATCGACTTTATATTTTACATCGTAAAAAGATAAATACTTTCCCGAATCATTTGAAACAATTTCACTTTCAATTCAATAGTAAATCTACCATCTAGTAAATTTAAATCATTTTTCAACATACATATTTTGATAAGCTTTCAGTTTTCATCTTAATAATTTCAACCAAACTGTATTTAAAAGAGTGAGAAAAAATTTTTTATGACTTTCTATATTATATGACAAACAATATTTGTCTTCTAGCGTTTTAGTTTCTTTAAGAAAACTAAAAATTACCTAAAAAAGAATTACATTTTTGGGAAATTTCTTGCAGATTTTTCAAAATATTTTTATCGACATAATTATAACGTGTCATCAATCTGTAATTATTATATATCATCAATATAAAATATGTAAATTTTATGATAAATAATATTATTCAACGTAGTCAAACTTACTTGTTTATTGTTTCTTTGAAGCCTAAACTCAATTAACAGTAACATATAAGGTGTTTCATAATTACCGCTCTTAAAAGCATATATTTTAAAATAATTATCTAAAAATAAATGTAAAGAAATATAGATATAGTGATCATTAATAAATATTTAAGGGAGAAGAAAAATATTTTTCATCGAAATCTAACGAATCACCATTAAGGAAGGTATGTTTGACAATCAGCAAGATTTAATGAAGGATTACATCACCGAGGAAGATGGTAGCAATACCTGTAGGCTTTCTCATTGACAAAAGAAGAATTGAAATATAATTATTAAACACACCTTTAAATTATTTGACTTAATTTGCAGGCTTTAAATCTGTGCACAAGTTCAGATAGTTTTACACCCACCTTCCTTAATAGCGATATTAGGATATTCCTCTCGCTTAAGTGTTATCTTTCAGCCATCCAATGTCTATATTTTGAAAAGGATAAAAATATATAATGCAGCCAGAGATAATATCAAACAGCCGAAGAGAAACTCTTAAGAGATTAAATATGACTAATAATAATTATGGCACTTTGTATTTAATAAAAAAAAAACTTTCATTGTTAAAAACTGATAAAAACTGTAGATTAAAAATTACTATCGTGTGCAATTTAAAAAAAACTCAACATAACAAACTATATCGAACTCAAATATAGGAATTTCCGAAGTTACGAAACATCCCATATTACGGTTAATATTTTATTTTATTTTTCAACCGGTATTGAACAGCTGATTCAAATCTGAGTTTACGGCTATCAACCACATAGCCTCGTAATTTTGAACCCGAACCTGAAGACAAGGAAACTCTTGTATCAAGCATAGGGACAAACTAGCCTTCGTTGAAGATTTTTGATAGAACTTACCCATGTTTGCGTTACATGGAGAGAAAAATCGAGAAAACAACTCAAGGTTATTCCGACAAGAGAATTCTAATCCATGATCAGTCAACCAGAGTCAGTCATATTTTACGCCAGCACTGGGGTTGGTACGAGCCATAATCAGAATTCGTATCTACTAGCCAACGCTGGGATTCGAACCTAGGTCACCTAACTGAAAAACTATCCCTCTATCCCACGAAGAACCACGGCTCTATGGTTAATGTTTGAGATTCTGAAACATGAGTATGTTTTCATCAGAAATAACATAGTTTGTTTTACAAACTTAAAGCCTCAAATATAATGACCAAACATGGCGCCCTTCATTCAACTTACTTGCATCACGTCTCGTTTCCTAAGTAGATTTTTTTCCCTATTTCTTCTTTCTATTTCCCTTTCTCCCTTGGTCTTGCTCTTCCACATCCTCGGGATCAGGAGGGAGAACCTTAGGTGCCGGTAGGCGGGTTAGGAATAACGGGTTATTTATGTGATAATGAAGACCCCCCTTTTTTTTCCAATGAGGGTAGGAGAGTGGGGACAAAAATGTCTTTGTTTGATAGTTCGCTAGAGAATCAGGAGATAAAAAGGGATTCTTTTCTTCTTACATTCGAATATGCGAACTCTTTCAAAAAGAGAGCGTTAACTCGAAAGAAAGAGGGGGTCAGTTAATTAAATTCTCGTATTTATGGTTTATTTGATGGAGGAATAATCCGTTTAATGTATTTGATATTGTTTAAAAGAGTTGTTTTAAATTTCTGAAAAGAGCGGCTGGAAATTTCGTAAATATGTTTGCTATAAATGTTTTGTTTTTTTAATTATTATAAAATGTATGATAATAATGCAACAAAAAAAATATCATGATAATAATACAACAATTGAAAGTCATATATTTTTTTTTCTTTTTAATAGCCGGCATAGAACAGCCAACCCAATTCTGAGTTTGCGACTATCGATGTTCGATCCCGTAACCTTGTAATTTTGAACTCAACCCAGAAGATAAGGGAACTCCTGGATCAAGCATTGGGACAAACTAGCCTTTGTAGAAGATTTTTAACACACATTTTCGTTACATGGAGAGGAAAGCAACGAAAACCTTCTATGGTTAACCAAACGTCAAGTTAGATGCACCACATTTTCAATTTCTTTAAAGCGTCATATTGGTATAAAGCATCCGGTTATTTCATGTGAGAGGCTATAGGAAACAACCAATAGAGTAAAGTTAAAGTTGCATTTAGAAAATTATTAAATTTATATCATTACGAAAAAATTACAATTCTAACTTATTTCCTGCGAACAACAGCTGTGTAAAATAGATAATTTCAAATACTCTTCAACTAAATTATCAATATAAATTCATAATTTTATGATTAATCGTGACTTTTATAATAATTGCTCAGCAATGATTAGTCGATTCATAGGGGTCCACTTCAGAGAAAAAATTTCGTCATTCATATGAAACTACAGAAAATTCTATGTTCGATATTTTTTTATATATTCGATAACTAATTCGTATTTCTTTTTTAAAAAAATCTTGTTTTATTTTATTCAATGAAAATTATTCGAAAGATCTCTGTTACCAAATTTTAAATTACAAGGATAAAGTTATTTTTGAAACACGTACATTGAATAAGTTCTTAGAATCCACACAACGTTAAAACTTAAATTTCGGTCACAGCGTTTCATAGAACATATTTGAATGAATAAAACGTAACAAAAATTTGTAGAAAAATCTTAATTAATTACTGAATGAATAAAATTACTTACGGACATATAATTTTCTGTAGGACAACATGGAGGAATTGAAGGGTACCCTTAGTTCATTTCTTTCCTCTTTCATTTTCAATAATTATAGAAAAGAGGAACCTTAATTCATTATAAATGGAAAAAAAATTATGAAACTCTTTACATACTAGGCAGGATGCTTGCAGTACCACAACCAGTAAGCAAGATGCTCCACAACTGTAATTTCCTTTCTAAAAATATAAAACTATGACTATTATTTTTCATATTGCATTGAACTTCTTAACAGGTAAATATTGTCTGCACTATAAAAAAATTCCGAGTGAAATTACGATTTACTTTTACCGCAAAAGAAATTTTTACCGGAACATATTACAGAAAAAAATCTGATATACTGTAATTTTTATAGTAATGATTACCGTAAAGTCATTGAATAAATCTAATTAAATAAATATTACTACAAAATTTACGGTAATATACACCGAAGAGCCATTACATTATGACAATCCTGCTAATAACATGTAGGACCACCTTTAGCCCTCAAAATTACTAGCAACCGCCGTGTCATTGATTCCACAAGGTGCTGATAGGTAGTCTGAGGTATCTGGTACCAAGCGCTCACCAACTGGTCCTGCAATTCCCTCACATTGCGAGGGGGTAGCGTGGCAGCACGAATTTGGTTTTCCAAGTAGGACCACAAATGCTCTATTGGATTAAGGTCAGGTGAATTTGGGGGCCAAGACATGACTTGAAAGTCACTGGAATGTTCCACGACGATTCGACCCTTATGACATGGTGCATTATCCTGTTGGTAAGCACCATCCCCAGCAGGAAAAACTGTTGCCATGAATGGGTGAACCTGATCTGCAACTATGTTCAAGTAGCTTACAGACGTCAGGGATTGTTCTATGAGGATTATGGGTCCTAATGTGCCCCATGAAAACCTGGTCGAGCACATTGTTATAGATGGAGGGTGGTCATAATGTAATGACTCTTCGGTGTATGTAACGTTAAAAATGGATTTTACGGTAAAATGGATAATACGGATTCATCATCCGTATAAGTCCATCAAATCGTGGCATAAAGTACCAACATCATCCATATCCCAAAGGGCTGGTACTGATACCATAATTTGATCCGAAATTTTTTACTGTGGGCGTTTACGAGATGAGTAACCAAAACTTGTTTGATGCAATTCTTTGACATACCTTTAAAGAGTAAACTATTTCTCACTAAACTAAATAAAAAATTCAATATGTATATAAAAAATATAATTTTTACATTACAAATTAAATATGCACTTACATAGTATTGATTATAAATACTTAAATTACATACATTATAAATATGTCTTCTATATTATAAATTCAATGTATTATTTATGATGTACAGAGTTATAGTTTATAAGTAAAGGCTTATAGGTTTATTTTTAAGTAAATAAGTGTGATGAATAAATAATAAAGAGAAAAAGAACAAATTTTTAACTACACTTTAAGAAAAATCTAGAAAAAAAACTATGGCTAATTAGAAAAATGTTATCTCTCCTACTGAGTTAAAAACGTATCTATATTATCCTTTTTTTACCTATTTGAAAATTTATTTAATTTTTCATTCTTAATTCTTTAATTAATTTACATCGTAATTTATAATATATAAAATTATAGTATTAAGATAAATCTTTGTTTTTAAATATATAACTATGAATAAATACATATAATGAATAAATGATTAAAACCGAAAAATAAACATTTTTAAACTTCACAAATATTTAATGAAAATATCTAAAAAAAAAATTTATTTATGAATACTTAGAAAATGTAATCTTTTCTACTTTGTTAAAACTAACCTAGATTATTAATTTTTAATTATTTCGAAAAAGTTTATTTATTTGCATATTAATTTAAGTACATAAAAATTTATGCTATTTGTGTATAAAACATAAAATTTGTGAAATTTCAAATATAAAAAACATTTTTACTAACAAGCCCTTTATTTATTTTCATAATTTTTAATTTTTAAAAATGTCTTGTGCAACGTATTCATCAACAACACGTAGAAGCAAAACACAATTTTCTAAGAATATATTTCATTTAAGTGAGGCTGAGAAACATTTAAGATTAGTTAGATATATTCGAGAACTCTAGCGTCATAAGTCATTAATGATTTTTGTTGCAATTCCCTTGAATTATTTTGTTTTTTATCGAATCAAGAAACTAAAGCAGTTCAGCAATATTAAGCTGCCCTCCGATATAAATTTTTGCAGTGTAGTGTACTCATGCGCTATCATTCTCAACTGATCTCCATTACAGGTGATTAAGTGTGACAGTAGCCAATAGCCAATTAGCATAGCTCTAGCGTTACGTTAAAAACAAGTGAAAAGAATTCATTAAAACGGAATTTTTATCTTTAAACGGAATCGATCAGAACATATCTATAAAATGGAAAGTATTTCTGACTAAAAGTTCAGTAGCTTATACATAAGTTTAGTTGTCTATATATATAAAGTTCAGTAGTTAATATGTAATTTTTAAGAAAATATATAACAAAAAAATAATCTTATTTCAACTACACAAATATTTAAAGGAAAAATTTAAAACATTGTTTGCGCATACCTAATTGGAAAAATCTAACATTTCCTGCTTAGTTAAAAACTAATTCAACATATTCCTTTTTAATTAATTCAAAAAGTTATAATATTAACATATTTTAAATACATACGTATTAATATATACGCATTAATATATAAGCAAAATTCGTACATTTTTAAACGTAAAAAGCACTCATACAGAGCTTGAATAATGCTCCTTTTTATAATTTTTAATCTTTAAAATATATCTCGTACAACGTATTCATCGACGACACGAAAAACAAAACATGGAATTATATTCAGAAGATATTTCGTTAAATAGACGCTGAGAAACATTTAGGATTAGTTAGATATGTTACAGAACGCCAGCGTCATAAATTATTAATGATTTTTGTTACAATCCCTTTAAATTATCTTGTTCTTGATTGCATCAAGAAACTGTAGCAATATAGCGCCAAACATTTTCATAGCGCTGATTCATCAGTGTTTCGAGGAATTCATGAATATGAATTAAGCATTTCTTTTTCGCCAAACTCCCAAATGATTTCCAAGTCTCGGCGCTGAGGAAAAGTTTCATTTCTCCTCCTCATCTTGATTTTATTTTATTTTTAACATTTTTGCTTCTTAAAGTGAAAAATAAAACAAACTTCAGAGAATTTCGAACAGAGACAAAGTTAATTTATTTCATTATCATGCTCTGATGTTTGTTTCGGAAAGTTAGAAATGGGATTGCAAAAAAATATTCTCCAATTTGGAGCTTTATTATGGATTGTTCAAAATGATTTGCTGAGACAGGAGGTTAAATTCTTGTATATATCTCAGGAGAGATGCGAAGGATGAATTGAGTTTCGCTTCTTCTTTTTTTTATAACTTCGATCTCTCGTGCGAACAAGTTTATTGAGCAAGTTTAAGTTGTTAGAGCTTCATGGAATTATCCTCCAATTAAGTTCGCCGAGTTGGATTATTTTTAATATTTGGTGACAGCTTTTATTGACTCTAATTATTTTATTTTTTTTATTTTGATTAAAAGGATATAATCTCAGATTAGTTCGTGTTTTTTTAATGAAAAATCAAACAAGTATTTTAGACTGTAGATTACGTAGAAATATTATTTTTCAGATTCTATGAATTTTTATTTTATTATTCGAGACGGATATGAATTACATTTATTTTTTCGTATAATTTTTACTTGATTTATTTAAATTTTATTATAATTTATGTTTTATATATGTTTTATTGCTCATCAAAATACATCAGTTTTTTGATTATTTTAATGGTTCAATATGTCGATTTTTAAACCTTTTTTTCCCTTTAGTTATATTTCAATTTTTTTTAATTTAAATTGGCATAAATTAAATTATTAAAAATAAATTTTAGTTAAATTTATTCGAGTTCAAATTATTTCGCTTTTCGGTAAAGAAAATTTTATTGAAAATATGAAAATGCATTGATTTATTTTTTGCAGATAGCTACTTAATAACTATATATTTTATACTCAAAAACTGTAAATAAGCCCTTAATATTGATAAATGGGCATATTTTTATAGCTATTATTTGATTTTAATTTTATATAAATTTTTACTTTGAAAAACTAATGTTATTTATAAATTATCATTTTGGATTATGAATTGTTCAAAATGGCTTGTCGAGTTTTTGGATTCGGTCATTCACCCGACTAAATTTTCCGACAACTCTATTTCCCGACAACTCATTTTCCTGACATGTACATTTGACCAACACTTTATTTTTCCGACAAGTCCATTTGAGTATGAGAGTCTGTGTTGGCATCTGTATTGCCTTTTAAACAAAGCTGGGCTACTTATTTTAAGAAAGTGCAAGCGATATTTAATGACTGTTTATGTTGTTAACCTTTCCGTCTGTTTTTTAAAAGGCTTGGGATCTTCTAGAATTGCAGTTAATTCTCAGTAACAGTGAATGTATTTTTTTGTACTCTTTTTGTTTCTTGTTTTTCTTTCTTTTTTTTAATATTTATTTATTGAATTATATATTGCTTTTTTTATTCTTTTTGGAATGTAATTTTCAGTCAAATGCACTATCAAATATAGTCAAATGCACTATCGAACAAATGAGTTGTCGGGCTACCGTACCTGTCTGGCAAACATACTTGTCGGGAAAATTAACTGTCGGCCAAACGTACCTGACGGTAAAATGAGCTGTCGGGCAACATATTTTTCAAAAAATGTACCAGACCCGTTGAATTCTTGACATGAGTAGTGCAAATGATGAATTGAATTTCCTTTTTTATACTTCAGACTTTCGTGAAAACAAGCTTAATGCGAAAGTTTAAGTTGCTTGAGCCTTATGTAATTATCTTCCAATATAGTTCGCTGAGTTGGATTATTTTTAATATTTAAACACAGATTTTATTGAATCCAATTACTTTACTTTTTATTTTACTTAAAAAGATATAATATGAGATTAGCTTCATGATAAAACAAATTAATATTTTAGAGAAATATTATTTAGAGAAATATTTTATGAAATTTCATTTTATTTAACATTTCAGTGTAGATTTACAATTATTTAAATTTTATTAAATATGTTTTTCGGAAACTTTTACTACATTTACTTACTTTTTATAATAATCTATGTCAAATTTTTATAAATCTGATATTTTATTTTTACTAATGCATTAGGGTTTGTGCATGTGCATAAGGGTTCTATTTAATTTAATGTTTAAAACTCTAAATAATTTTAATTTCTCAAATTATTTTTTTTTAAAGAAAACTTCTGAAGAATACAATCTAAGTCTAACTTTTAATTTTTAAAGATCTTTACAAAAACTGAATTCGAATGATCTACGTATTAGAGGCTACAAAAATTTAACTAGAAAAATTAAAAAAATTAGGTTCTTTAAAAAAATATCTCTAACGTAACCAGTAATTAGAATTAAAACAAATAATTACTGACGTTACCAATTAGCGATAAATATCGACCAATCCTATTTAATTTGTTCTAACTATTAGAAACTAGTTCTAACTAACTATTAGAACTCTGTTGATTTTAATCTACCCTTACAATTATTGACGCTTAGTTTTATTCGTTAGGTTTTGGTATCCCTCTATTTTTATTTTTGGATTTAGGTATTGATTATATGCATTTAAAGCTAGAGTTCTGCAAATTTAAAATCCATAGATTTTTATGTATATATAGGCAGGGATAACAGAACTTCATGATTAGGAATGTGTTTAATGCCATAATATATTTTTGAAACGAAATAAGATTCATTTTTTCAAAATCTTCCTAACACCAGACTAAAAAAAATTGAAGAAATTAATTTAAACACAGAATATAGGAATTAATTTTTTTTTCTATTTTAATTGTTAAATGATGAAGATTATTAACTGAAATATTAACAAATATTTATGAATGTGGTACTTTTATGAATAAATGTAAAGAACAAAAAACATTTTTCAAAATATCGCTGGTTTTTTTTTTAAGGAAAAAAATTCCTTTCCATCCTTACCAGTCATTATCTATATTGTCCTCTTCTCAAAAAGTAGGAATAATTATGCTAACTGCAAGCTTATCCTATTTTCTAGTGATATTTTCTCTGTGCAGTATAATATTTATACTAAACACTATAATAAGGCGGCTTATTCTGTATTCTAGGGATATTTTCTCTGTGCACTATAATATTTGTATTCAAAACACTGAAATAAATTTATAAAATGAACACTATACTAAGTTTTCCATTGGCTTTGGAAATGAGATAAGCTTAAACAATAAATCTAAGGATAAAACTACCGGAATTGTACATAATTAATTCATAAATTTAATTAATAAATAATTGATTAATGCATAAATTTTGGAATCCTATATTTCTTGAGTAAGACAATTGAACTTCATAGAAAATTTAAATATTTCATAAAAAGATTTTTAAAAAAAGAGAAAAAACTTAAATACTTGAATGTTTTTTGAAGAATGGATTTTAAAAAAATTTTAAGACACTTAATTTAATCCACTTTCTGTTGAAATAATGGGAGATTTCGCACTTTTACGTTAGATTTCGTAGGCTCCCGCGCGTAAGAGTGAAGCGATTGCGTATGCTAGCGTTTCTTTTAGATACGTATCCTTAGGTTACGTTGGTATGACTTACGCTACAAAGACAATGCTATAAGCACGCTACTTATAGCTGTTAAATGTTATTTTATGTCTAAGCTAAAAACATGGATATAGTTAAAATGCTGTATTCTTTATTGCTGAATTCATCAAAATCTATAATCTACAAAAATTTTCTGCCCAGTGAACGGCAGTCTTACGTAAAGCATCTTGAATCGTATGCCGCAGCCTTAAAGAGATGGTCTACGTCCATTGTAAATGTCCGTTTTGATTTTGTGGTCAAAGTTAAAATGATATTCCACTACGTCAGCTTTTTTAACTTACGGATTTTTGCAACTTTCGTATTTTCACTTACACAAGTTTGATATTCTTTCAAGGGCGCATGCGCAATTCACATGAACTGAAGCATGAGAACTAGTGAGCAATTAGTCGAAATCTTACGTATGGGAGCTTACGGAAGTTAACATAAATTTGCGAAATCTCCCTCATAGCTCTGTTTCATACGTTACATTTCTGGACATGCATTAAAATGTTAAGTTGTTTTTTCTTAAAATCTTTCACATAGAGAAACAAGACTTATGCTGCCATCTGTTAAGAATTTTATCCAATAACTATCTTATTTAAATTTTATGCTCTTAGTTTTATTTGTTAACACTTTGATACAATAAAAATAAAATGTTTTTTGGGGCTGCTTTTGCTCGTGAATACCTAAAATTAGCCGTTTTGGTTACGAAAAAAAAAAAGCTTTAAGGTATTTCTAGAAAGCTTTTGCAATAATTTATATTAATTTCAATAGCTAGGAAAAATAATAAAATTACTGGAAAATTTTTACAGTCAACTAAATTTAAACTTAATTTTTATCAGAGCGTAACATTTAAATATGTTTTATATTCCCGTGTTTTGAGAGCAGATCTGTTCTTAATAAATCTCACTATCCATTAATGCATAAACGAAATTAAAAGCGAATAATATTTTTGTATAATTTTTTAACAAGACAACAGATTAAAAAATAAATAAATAAGTTTTAACTCTTAAATACAGTTTAGTGAAACATTAATTAAATTCAACTACATATTAATACAACCCTGGTCATTTTTTACAGAAATAAATGAAAGAACAAAATATTATTCAAATGAGGTGAATTTTTTTATAATATTTCACTTGTCTTTGTTAACCCCTTTCAAAACCAAATAATCTTTTTTAACGCTTTTTTTCTTGTTTTTTTTTTTCCTTTTGTCAAAAGAATTTTTTTTCCTTAAAAAAATTAATAAGGTAAACCCTATTTTTAAACACAAATTAAAATCCTAAAAAAATCATTTACTTATTAATTAAAAATAGCTAAACACATTTAGCAACCTATCAGGTTTTTATTTCTGCTTTATATAGTTTTTAGAATCTCATTACAAATCTCTATTAAAAGTTTTAAAAACTGGGATTTAGTCTTAAAAAAAATAAAACGAAGAAAAAAACATCTTTTTCTTTATTTTAAAACTTAAACATTCGCTTAAGCCTGAATCAACTATTTTACCATTTTAAAAACAAATCTAGTTGTACAGAATTTTTATTAAGGGTACAAGGGACGTTGAAATTCGAATAAAATGGCTAAATTTTCAATTTTGAGATTTTACTTTATATTTGAAGTAGGAATCATAAGCTTTAAATTTAAAAAAAAAAATTAAAATCTGATCATTTTTCACTGAGATATAAGCTTTTTTAGTATGACCACGCCCGCCCCTTTGCAGTTGCATTTGGCGTAAGTTTGCAAAAGATGTGTTTATCTCCAAAAAAAGATTAGAGCTTGGCGTTATTGCTGAAGTTGCAGAGTACAATTTAGGTTCTGTTGAGACATAAAAATTAAAAAATCAACATATTTATCACAGTTCTGCAACAGTTTGCAGGCTCTGATAAAGGAAAGATTGCAGGCGTGCAAGGCAGAAAAAGCGAAAATCCTCTCAAAAATTCAAGGAAGAGAAAAATTCAAGAAAATATAAAAAAATATCATTAGAAAAGAAATCAGTTAAAAAAGAAGGGTTGACATATTCTGCAGGCGAATTTTGAACATCAAATTAAGTGTTAAAAGTAATATATTTGAAATATGTTTAAAAATGTGTTATCACATCTTTCTCGTTTTCTCTTTCAAGTATTGTAATAACATTGTCATTTTGGATTATTTTTCATTTGAATGTTATTAAATACTATATAATTTCTGATGAGGTTAATCATAAGTATTTTACACATATTTAACGCATTAAAAATTTATTATTCAAGCAAAAAATAGTGTATTATTGTGTGCAAATTTTAAAACTGGCTTTTTCTCAAAATCAATATTCTGGTAAATTTTGTGTTTTCGAAATGCTCCATACATTTTAATTTTTATCTGTTTTTAATTATATTTCATCAAATTGCTCGTTATACATGTCTAAATGAAAGTTGCGATGCATTATAGGTTTAACTCGAGTAAAAAAAATTATTTAGTCACAAATGAAAATTCTTATGTAACTATTTTAGTTAAAATTATGTGTTTTTTAATATTTCATTATTGTTTTAAAAATAAATTTGTTTAAAAGTTATGAATTATCGCAACTTTTGTTTAGAAATATAATAAAAATCTTGTAAAAAAAAATTAACTTCCTACTTTGCTTTTCTGAACAAGTGTAGCATTTCAAATATTTCCTTTTTTGGGTATTTAAAAAAATTAAAATTTAATTTATTTTTAAACTAATTGAACAATCATCACCAAACTTCATGTTTAGTCTGTTTAAGATGCAACAACTAAATGCTGTAAATTATAAAATTGTAGCTCAAAAATTGAAAAAAAAATTTTTAAACGTCCCTTGTACCAAGAAAAAAGAAATACTAATAAATATTATTAGCAAAATTATAAATTGCGGAAGAATACTGCCTAAAACATTAATAAAATATTTTTGAACAGGTACTTTTATGAATAATTACAACAAAAATAAACATATATTGATAGTTTTATTATTGATAAAACTAAATGGAAAATTCATCCTCATTTTTAATTTTTATTCTTTATAATCTTTAGGAATCATATTAACCTTTAGCACAGTATTTTTAAATAAAATAAATTAAATTTAAATAAGTTAAAATGAAATAATATTTTAAATGGAATATTTTAATCCAACTGAAGATTAAGAAGCTCGAAAGAAGATCTTAAGCACAGTTACGTAAAATAATAATTCAAGACAACTCTATTTTAATACAACCTGGTTATTTTTTAAGGAGATAAATACAACAACAAAATATGTATTATTCAAATGAGGGAAATTTTAAATAATGCCTTAATTATCTTTTTTAACCCTGCTCAACTTATCTTTTTTTAACACTTTGTACACGTCCAAAAATTGTTTTTGTTTCAAAAAAAATTAATAAAGTAAATCCTATTTTTAAACCTAAATTAAAACTAAAAAAATTAATTTCCTTATTAATTGATGCTAGCTAAAGACATTTAACAACCTATCGGGTTTTTATTTCTGCTTCATACATTTTTAAGAATCTCATCATACAGCTCTATTAAAAGTTTTAAGAGCTGAGTTTTGGCATTAAAAAAACATTCATTTCTTTATTTTAAAACTTAAACATCCGCTTACGCATGAATTAACTTTTTTTACACCGCCAAATGAGCTAATTTTTCACAAACTCATGAAGAACTTAATTTTCATAATCCAATTAACTAACGTCCACGAACATAATTAGATTAGAAAGTTACAAAACGCTCATTATGATGTTTAGAATATATTATCCACTTTTCAGAAGCTTTGCAAATTTAAAAATATTTAATGAAACATCAGAATCTTTAGGTAAAACTAAAGTTGTTGTTTAGAACTTTTTTTTTCGTTCTTTTTCCGCCGATTAACAAGTCATCTGGAATTTATGCTCTTCGCTAATGTTTAATTATCTCAAAATTAAATTGAAAATGTTGACATGCTTATGATAATATTTTAAGGTGATTATACTCCGGTAAAATTGTTTAGTACATAATATTTTAAAAAGAACTTTTTTCGAACTCATCTTACTTCACTAGAGGGCTTTAAAAAGATATGGTACTAAGAAAATTTACTAAATCTATTAAAATTTACTAAAATTCAGCGGTTAATAATATTGGTGCACTGTTAGAATTTTCATTCTAAAATTATGGTAAAATAACCAGCAGCAGTCTGTCCATCAATTAACCGTTAAGTTTACGGTAAAGAGCCTTTTTTATCAATACAGCTTTGAAACCGTTTCAAGCTAGTATGGTTAAACTATGAATACAAAACTATATGGTTTTAACCATTTACTACCAGCATGGTTTCAAAACCACAAAAAAGAAATTTAGCTGACTTTTCATTAGGTAATGAGCATTGGACAGAAATTAGGGATACTGGAGGATACTGGTAACTCTTCGTGTGTTAAAAGGAATGGAGAAAATATTGAGGTGTCAACCTTGGGACTCTGGCCCCACTTCTGTAGGTCTAAGCGGCTTCATTAGGTGGGTTTAATTAGTGGGATAAAATTTTGGTTGTTTAACCATATTAAATAAAAACAGTTAATAAACGATTTTTCTCAAAATTAATCGTTTTATTAGCATGTTCTTTAGAGTTATTTGACTGTTTTATTTGAATATGGTAAAATAACAATTATATAGATTGTTATTTAACTATTTTTTGAGAAATTTCCAATAGTTTAGCAAAACAAAGTAATTGATAAATTAGACTAAATTTAATTGATTTGAAATTAAGTTAAGGATATTTCTGCGCTTATGAAAGCATTTTAAGCTCAGTAAAGTACTTCAGTAAATTCGTCATCCCAGATAGTGGGCAACCTTACGTCAAACGTTGTATTTTCATTTTCTTTTGTTGGCCTAGAAAGGTTGACTAATTAATCCTTTTTTAGACTTAATAAAAATTTTAGTAACTCAAACTTGCTTCCTTAAAAAATGAGTAAAGACATACAAAAACTTTACAAAAAAAAATCTCTTTTTTTAAAACTTAATGTAAACCTTGTTTTTGCTTTTTTTTTCTTATTTTAGCTTTGTCTTGTCTCCCAAATGCAACATTTTGTTTGGGTTGAAAACTTATTTCTCAAGCCAACCTTCACTTTTAAAGTATTAAAGAAAATGTATAAAAGTGTGCGCAAATAAACCTTGTTTCACTGATGGTCATAAAATCTAAAATAAACCTTGGAAGAATTTATTCTGAATTTCGAACGCTTTTTACCCTAGATTTAATAATGATTATTCAACCACGATTTTAGAAGGTTTTTCAAGCCTTGCTTTGTAAAGGCAAATTCAATCTCGATTTAAAGGATTGTTGCGAGTTCAATGCGAACCTCAAAGTGCGTAAAATAGCATAGTTAAATTTAACAATGTTTCAAGCGTTTTCAATGTGTTCAACCCTGAAAGAAGAATTTATTCCGGATTTTGAATGCTTTCTACTCGTGGTTTAAGAATGATGATTCATCCTCGATTTCAGAAGGTCTTTCAAGCCTTGTTTTGTAAAGGCAAATTCAATCTCGATTTAAAGGATTGTTGCGAGTTCAATGCGAACCTCAAAGTGCGTAAAATAGCATAGTTAAATTTAACAATGTTTCAAGCGTTTTCAATGTGTTCAACCCTGAAAGAAGAATTTATTCCGGATTTTGAATGCTTTCTACTCGTGGTTTAAGAATGATGATTCATCCTCGATTTCAGAAGGTCTTTCAAGCCTTGTTTTGTAAAGGCAAATTCAATCTCGATTTAAAGGATTGTTGCGAGTTCAATGCGAACCTCAAAGTGCGTAAAATAGCATAGTTAAATTTAACAATGTTTCAAGCGTTTTCAATGTGTTCAACCCTGAAAGAAGAATTTATTCCGGATTTTGAATGCTTTCTACTCGTGGTTTAAGAATGATGATTCATCCTCGATTTCAGAAGGTCTTTCAAGCCTTGTTTTGTAAAGGCAAATTCAATCTCGATTTAAAGGATTGTTGCGAGTTCAATGCGAACCTCAAAGTGCGTAAAATAGCATAGTTAAATTTAACAATGTTTCAAGCGTTTTCAATGTGTTCAACCCTGAAAGAAGAATTTATTCCGGATTTTGAATGCTTTCTACTCGTGGTTTAAGAATGATGGTTCATCCTCGATTTCAGAAGGTCTTTCAAGCCTTGCTTTGTAAAGGCAAATTCAATCTCGATTTAAAGGATTGTTGCGAGTTCAATGCGAACCTCAGAGCGCGTAAACTAGCATTGTTAAATCTAAGTTTCAAGCTTGCATGGTTTATTTTCTAATTCTTTATAAACCTTCTTGCGCTTCGTGATAAGGGTTTTTAGCTGACATTAAAATCAACCTAACTCTGCTATTTGGATATGCATGTTTCTAACAATAAAAAAAAATAACAAAAAATAAATGAACAAAAATTTTTAAGCAAGTTTTACTTTGCTGCCGAGAGAGTGATACGTTTTTAAAAATTTTGGTTTAAATAAGTAGTAAATAACATAAATAGAAGTAAGTAATAAATAACATTGATTACAAAACAAAGTAATCCCTTATTGGACAAAGTTTAAATATCTTCATAGTAAATGTGTGACATTGAGGTTTTTAATTTCATTATATTTAAATAAAACTGTGTGTATGCAATATTTAAAAAAATAATTTTTTTAAAAAAGAAGTGCTGTTTTGCTGACGAAAGAAAGATATTCTTTAAAAAAAAATTTCAAATTACTATAATTCAAGAAAAGATAATACTGATTGAAAAAAAGTAATAAATTAGTCAATACTGAAACAAAATTTTAACTGGCTCAAAATAAAATTTAAAATATTGTTTAATAAAAAATATGGGTCTTGCTCAGCTTTAAAATTAAAGACATGCTGCTAGAAGTAATAGTGATAAGAATTTGCAAAACTATTCTTTAGCTGTTCAATCATATTCTGGAAAGATATTCTTTCACATATCCTCGAAAGATGTTTATTTGAAACTCTATGGTAGTCATTTTGATGACTTTGGCCGTTCTATTTATAAATTTATTTTACACACTTTTCACACTACCTAGAAAATTTTTCTTTTCTGTTTTCTTAAAACCTCGAAATGCTTATAAATAAGAGGTCACATACTGAGAAAAAAAATATGGTTAAAACTACCAGAATAAAGTAAAATTTACCGTATTTTCGGCTATATGGGAACACCAAAAATCACTAATTTTTATTGAAGTGCTTTGGTAATGATTTTGGTAAAATTAACAAAAGTTATCGTTTCATAATATGTGATAAAATTTTGCAAAATGTGGTAAAATTTGGTAATTTTATCATGATATCCTAAGACATTGCATCAAATAATTTATCCGGTTACATTTACTTTTCGTTTTGGTATTTGTTGCTAAACATGTGGTAATAAAAACTATAATTTATAAAATCAGAATTTCTGGAAAACCGCTACCACATAAACTGAAAAATTGCCAAATGAATAATTTAAATATTGTATATTTTGGTTTTATTAACCGGAACTAAAATACGTGATATTAGGTTTGTATTAGTATGGTTTTTTACCGCAAATGCCATTACCATACAGTACGATAACATTACCAGATTTTTTTCATGATAAGTAATAAGTACTATTTCAATAAGTAATTATAATGATAAGTAATACTTTGTGATCAGTGCTGTGAGCTAGAACTTTTAACCAATTACTATTTAACTAAATGACGTAAGCTCAGAAATATCTACATTATTTATTACTACCTATAGATATAATTTCCACCTTAGACAGCAAAGATGTTATAAAAATAACTAAACAATTTATCACCAAGTAATCAATCTAATTACTTACAGTTAAAATATCAATAAAATACAACTTTTGCGCAATACAAATTTTAACAAGCAAGCTAATTTTTTTTTTCTTAACAGATTCTTTCATAAATTTTTAATGTATTCACATGCATTTTATTAACAGCTTTATCAACTATTATACCTAATTTCAGTTTATAAATATTGACACTGCAACTACTAAAGCAGATTACTTCCGTTAAAAATATAAATACAAACACAACTTTACGAACAATTGCCTGTTTAAAACTAATATTTTTCGAACGACTACGGGATACAATAATATATCATCAAAATTTTAATACATTTATAAAGAATTAATTGATTTTCGTAACATTTTAAAATACTTCTTCAAATATCTTGAGTTTAGGCCTTTTTATAAATCAATTTATTTGGAAATCATCGTAAATACTTATGAGTTAAAAGGAAACATTTTGTTTTGTTTGAAGTTCCTTTAATTGTTGGAAATAGTTTGTTACCGAACTAAAGAAATACCCTCTAAATATTCTATCATAAAAATATCGTCTGCGAATTCAAATAAGTAGCCAAATTTTTCTCCCTGTTTAAATAGCTATATTATTCATTAAGAAAATGTGAGTAAACACCTTTAAAATAGTTTTAACTCGCTAAGAATCTACTGAAAAATGCATTAAAATTAAAATCTCAATTACAAACAGTGTTGATCATTTTAAAATAAGCAGTTTCTTTTATTTTCTTAAGCGAATTGCATTCTTAAATAAATAAATTCAAATGGCGTTTAGACTAGTTGCATAAAGAAATAAAAAGCTGGTTTAGACTGGAATAGAAGTAAATTAATATTTGCTTTAATTATTGAGGGAAAAGGTAGCGAGACTTAGCGAAAAAATTTATTTAATATTTCAGCATTCTTTTGAGCCATTCTAAAATATTCTTAATTCCATTTGGCGACATTACAAAACTGTTTTCAAATGGCTGAACTTCAGTTATGTAAAATAGAGCCAATAGATAAAAATAAAGAAATGCTATATAAAATAAAATAAAATTGCTTTCTAAATTGATTTCCTTCCTATAAAATTTGGAGAAGACTTTTTTAAACGTGAAGTTGGTATTATGTAGAAATTAACCAAACACATTTATATTTTTTTTTTAACTAAACTTGATTTATTTGTAACTGGAACTAAATACTTAAAAATACATTTATCTAAATTCTGAGTATTTGAGATTAAAACCGATTAATGAATTAATAGAAATGTTTAATTTCCTTCTCCAATGCTTGGGTAAATATTTATCTTGATTTTTGCTCCGTGTTTAATTCGTATGTGAAATTTAAAATGCTTGATAAACATAACTTTTTAAAACCAAGAGTATATATTTTAAAAACTAAAATTGTTTTATTTTCAGCGGGAATTCATTTATCTAAATTCTAAATATTTGAGATTAAAAATAAACAATAAATTAATAAAAGTTTTAATTTCCCATCCCAACACTAAGTTAACATCTGGTTATGCTTTTTTACACATTGTTAAACTATCATAGTAAGTTTTAAATGTTTAAAAAAGAATCTCAGAAGTGCTTTTAAAATACAAATACACTAATTTAATAATAGGGCGAAATATCTTTTTATTGTGATACCCTTAAAGTTAGGTATTTTTTTATAATGAAAGTTTAAGAAATTTAAATGATGACTAAAGCACTTTAGTGGCATCCACTGGAAGAAACAAAAAAAAACATGCCCCCAAAAATAGATAAGGTTTTATGAGATTTTGAAAGATAAAAAAGATAACAGCTAACTGAATTAGTATTTTTATTGAATCAGTTATCTGATTCGACTTACTCAAAGTAAAAAAATATGTTGGTTACTATACTTCATTTATTCAGATATCAATATTATATTTTATTTCATAACCGTCATTGAACCGCCAGCCCAATTTCGGGTTTTTAACTACTAATGTTCAACTCCATAGTCTTGTAATTTTGAACCCATTCCAGAAGACAAGGGAACTTCTGGATCAAGCATTGGGAGAAATTTTACTTCGTGGAGGACTTTCGATGGAACTAACCTGCATTTGCGTGACATGGAGAGGAAAACCAAGAAAGCCTCCCACGGTTAGCCTGAAGGCAATAGGACTCCAACCCATGATCCGTCTACCACTAAGAATATTGTTCGTCAGCCATGTGGTCGGTACGAGCCAGGTGCGAAATTCATATCGAGCAACCCTCACTGGGATTCGAACCCAGTTCACCTTATTGGAAGGTGAACACTCAATCCCTTGAGCCACCTCGGCTCTAGATAACAATATTAGGCAATTAAATATGTTTATTTATACGTTTTACGCATTAAAACTTCGATTATTTCTAAAATGTTTGATTGATTCGGTCTTATTTGATTCGCCAAAAAGAATACATAAGAAACAATACTTCGTTAGTTTAGTCAAACAGATAAATAGGTATACGTCAAAATTGTATGAAACCTACAAACTACTAAAAACATTTTTCAAAAAATGGGAGCATAAAACAGATCAAAATTTTAAGCTCTGATGACAAATAAGTTTTTATTTGAATCACAATAAAAAATTTTAAGCAAATTTATAATTTTTTATGGAGACAGAAATTTACATAAATTATTGCAAAAAACTTCTATAATTACATAAAATAAATTCCTCTTTTGGACATTTATGATATAAATTGAGCCAATGTAACACCAAAAATATTTTTAATAGCGTCTAGATGTTAAAATATAATTATGAAGTTTAAATAAGAAAGTTACTTTATAATATCCTTAAGAAAAGACAACAATAGATAAATTCTAATGTGTGGAAGATTTTTAGAAAAGCAATTTAGTGTTTTGATACAAGTCCAAAACTGAATCGTACGATATAGAGCTATTTTTTTTTATCTGAAATAGATTAAAATAAGTACTTTAAACTTATTTATCCCTCTTTGAAAATAATAATCCTATCAATAAAAATTTAGTTTAAATTTAAGGCGCAAAACTTATATTTTAAGTTTTGTGTCTATTATAATTAGAGTAAATTCATATTTTTCTGCATAGACAAAAATCAACTATAAATTATTACAAAAAATTTCTATAAATAAGCAAAATATAAATTAGCAAATCTTACCAAAATGGCTGATTTTTGAAATCGAGTTGTTTAAAATTAAAAATATGAAGTTTAAATAAGAGGGTTACATGATAATATCTGTAAAGCATTACAGCAATAGATAAATTAAATTCTAATGCGTGAAAGAGTTTTAGAAAAAAAAAATTCAGTGTTTTGAAACATGTCCAAAAAAGTAACGTACAATATCGCGCTATTATAGAAACAGAAAATTTAAAATAAATTCTTGCAACTTATTTATCCATCCTTGAAAATGATACTCACATTAATAACAACAGTAAAAATGATACTCACTTGATTCAAATGATACTTGAAAATGATACTCACATCAATAACAATAGTAAATTTGTAATTTTCTATAGCGAAAGAAATTAACTTAAATTATTAAAAAAAAAGATTTCTGTAAATAATTTTTTAAAAAAATTACCAAAATGGCCATTTTTGGACTTTTCTTGTCGTTAATTGAGCCAATGTAACACAAAAAAAAATTTATTAATGTTTTGATATTTCAAAATAAAAATATTTTTAAGTTCAAGTAAAAAGGTTATTTGATAATATCCAGAAAAAATAACAGCAGCCGATAAATGAAATTTAATGATTTATAATTAAAAATAATTAAATTGAGTAAAATTAAATTCAATGTGAGAAAGATTTTCAGAAAAACAATTTAGATTTTCAATACATTAATTTAATTAATTTAACAAAAAATGGATTACATAAAATAAGTACTTTAAATTTTTGATGGATAAATTATTTTAGGGAAATAGAACTTATTCACCCATCCATAAAATAATCTTTCAATTATTAAAGTATTTAATTATGTTTTTATGAAATATTTCTGTAACAAAATGCCGTTATCACACACGTGAAATGTAGGATTGTCAAAACAATGTGACGTATGCAACCACAATAATTAACTATAAAAAATAATTCAGATTGATTTGCGAATGACACTTCGGGTATTTTCTAGTCTTTTGTTAGTCTTTTAAAGTAAGTAATAAATTTCTAATTAGGCTGCACTCAAATAAATTTTAAGATCTTATGACTCTTTATGCATATTCGTATAAGAAATTACGTATTTATGATGCAAAAAGAGTTTTGCCTCCTTAAACAATTTAAATCTCATTTGTAATATACAAAATACTTCGAAAACGTCTTTAATTATTCATAGTTCGGATAAGTTACTCAAGATTCTTAAAAAGATGCTTTGAAAAAAAAATCTTAAATATGCTTAAACAGTTACGGTTAACGGTTAAACAGAAACTATCTCAAGGAAAACTAAAAAAAATGATTTAAAAAATTAAAGAAAATAAAAAATTTGGAATGCTGAAAATAAATTTAATCATATTCTGTTTATTAGCTTTATTTGCAAATTTAACAAAACATGTTTGAGTTAAAATATTGGTAAGACATATCTGAAAGCCCTCTGAATTTTTAAAAAAAAGCTAGTCTTAAGAGGGGATTCAGTGAAAACAATAATCAAATGTGCTAATAAAATATTAAGAATTAAAAAAAAATATGCGTTAAATCAGTTAAGTTTTACTCATTTTATTTTTAAAAAATCATAAATTTTGCATTACTACTTCAAAGCCTAATATAATTTTTTTTTCAAATAAATGAAAAAAACAGTATTATTTAGTTCATTTCTACGCTTCTTAAAGTATGCGTAAATAGTAGTTATCAATTATATAACTCTCTTAATTAACAAAATACAGGAAAAATACTGCGGCGTCAAAAAAAAAATTTTTTTTCTTCTTCAAATCTTCTAAAAAAAGCGTTTGAATTTTTCGAAAATCAAGAACTAAAGGATTCTAAGAAACTCTATCGATTGCATGAAACACTCACTTTCAAAAATTAAGCGCGGAGTGAAAAATGTTAATTTCTGGAATACAATCTGAATTGAATAAACTAACTTGTTGCAGGGGTAGAGGAATGTATGCAAATAAGTTGATTAGCAGTCAATGACGATTTAATGTCAGGACTACTGCCTAAAATATGCAAATCAAGCAGTAGTCAAAGAATCTAGCTTTGGGAAAATTTTCAGGAGTTTAATTTACGCGTGAAGAAAAGGTGCTTCGAACATCTTCATACTAAACTTGTTTCTATGTCTTCCAGAAGACGAATAAAAGATTCTAAGTGTTGTTTGACTGTCGGGTTCATTGAAGCAAGACAATCCATAATAGTTTTTCTATCATAGACCTTTAGACAATTCATCATACTGTTGAACATAGACAACTAGTCATCGACAGTTACACAGTTCATCATAGTCCATCATAGACAGTTCATCATAGTTTATCATAAAACATCTTTTATCTTTTTTTTCATACTAAACTTATTTCTATGGCTTCCAGAAGACGAATAGAATATTCTGAGCATTGTTGGCAGTCGGATGCATTGAATCAAGACAGTCATCATAGTTTTTGCACTTTTCTTTGCCGTCCATCATTCCGCCATTTCCCGATTATATAAACAATTCCAGACTCGCCAAACAGTTACCCGTGGCCGGTCATCCAAGGGTTACAACAACCGCGAACGATCGATATATTGCTGTTGTAGCCAAACGAAATTGAAGAGCAACCTTCACACGCGTAACATCTATGACCACACCATTGGAAAGACGATATCTGGCCAATACTGCACCCCGAAGGCTATAACATGAAAGGACTGCTCTCCAGAATAATATTCCTCTGCCTACCCAATCCGATTGAAATTGTGCCACAAGCATGTGTATTGGACTGTATCTGATCGGGGCAAACTTTATGTTATCAGATTAGTCTAGATTTGGCCTGCAACTTCATGAAAAGCTTTAAAGATATGTAGGGTGCAAAGCACACGCAACAGGTTACAGAACATCCCGCGTTCCGTGATGGAAGCTTCATGGTCTGGACAGCAATTATAATGGGATATCTCACCGATCTGCTCATCTAGAGACGTTATTTTGCGACGTATGTACGGACCTCATTGTGGAACCTTGCGCTGCAGCAGTTGGTCCAACTTTCATTTTAATGAACGACAACACACTTCCTCATTGAGCAGACATCATCGACAACTATTTAGAATGTGCATGTATAGAGTGGCCAACTTACTCTCCGAATTTTACTCCGAACCAAAATCTCTGTTATGCCTCTGCCGAGCAGCATCGATTCCTCTATCTTTTCCAGCCAATCTTACAGATTTGAAAACTGACCTGAAATAAGAATGGTGACCACTGAACTCTGATGTGATTGACCACCTCGTAACAAATATGATCACACACTGTGTGAGTATGTCTATAGGAATCTGTCTATGTGTGAATATGTCTGTGAGAATATATCATTATGTGTGAATATGTCTGTGTTAAACTGAATCAAATACTTCTTTTTATTCTGTTATGAATCATAAAAAATATTCTTTATTTTTGGGAGGAGAGAATAACTTGGATACCAATCAAAGCAGCATCGAAATAAATATCATATTTCAAATCAACGCCTCAAATTATTTTTTTCAAAAAATAAAAGTTTTACTCCTTTTAAAAATTTTACGTTGCTCTTGGCACCATTTCCCTGTTTTCAAGTGAAAATTCAATCACTAGATTAAACTATTTTTTTTTTAAAGTTTTATTCTTCCTCAAAATTTTATTTTACACTTGGCACCATTTCTATGTTCGCACGCGAAAATCCAATCACTAGATTGTAACGATTTCTTTAAAAAAAAAATAAAAGTTTTATTCCTTATCAAAATTGTATGTTACACTTGGCACCATTTCTATGTTCGCACGTGAAAATCCAATCACTAGATTGTAACGATTTCTTTAAAAAAAAATAAAAGTTTTATTCCTTATCAAAATTGTATGTTACACTTGGCACTATTTCTATGTTCGCACGTGAAAATCCAATCACTAGATTGTAACTATTTCTTTAAAAAAAATAAAAGTTTTATTCCTTATCAAAATTGTATGTTACACTTGGCACCATTTCTATGTTCGCACGTGAAAATCCAATCACTAGATTAAAAGTCATAAAGGTCTCCTGTTTTTTATTTTGTGCATAGGCACAAAGGATATAATACTGTTATAAAGGTTTAGGTCACAATTTGCTGAAAATTTGAAAATTAATAACTATTATTCAATAATGTTTCTTATAAAAAAATATGAAAGTTTTTTTAGTTAACTATCTAGCAGCAAGGGACGTCGAACTTAAGGCAAAAGCACAAATTGAATCTGAAACTTCTTACTTCTATTAAAGTTCTTTTCTCAAGCTTGTTTAAAATCATGACATTAAAAATTATTAAGATCTTCTATTTCTTATTTTGCATACTGCACACTAAAAGTTGCATCTTGCTATAAGAGATTAAATTTCGAATCACCCAAAATTTTAAAACTTATTAACATATTTCTTAAATGACGTATAGAACAATATGATAACATATTATTCCTATGCATACACGGAAGAAGAATTCAGCTTCAATAAAGTAGCACTAATTGAGTCTGAAACTTCTTGTTTGTATTAAAGTTCCTTTCTTAATGCACGCTTAAAATCATAAAAATAAAAGAAAAAATAATCTTATTTGAATACTAAGAATTTCATACTAGCTTGGGAAACGCGCAGAAACTTATTTTCCTGTTAGAACTAGAAAAGGAAATGAATTAAAACATTTTTCCTTCTTTTTAAAAACTCTTCCTAACACAATCCCCTCTTTCCCCTCCCCACTTCTTTCTTGTATCCCACAATGCACCGCTTTTCATCTCAATGTCGGAAGAGTTAAAAATGCTTGAGAGCGCGCTTGAAGCCTCATTCATTAAACCCAACAATAGAAAAGCCAAGGGTTTTAATTCGCAATTAAACAAAGGCGGCGATAAATTGTTAAACAAAGAAACACTTAGCTGAAGATCACGCTAAGAATAAATTGCATTAAGAGGAGTAGGGGGGAAGAGGGGGGTAAATGCAAACAAAAATGGCGAACAAAAGCGAAGTATAAGAGATGAATTGCTATTATTTACATTCGAGCGCGTATTTTGTTCAATCATCATTTTGATTTGTTCTTTTTGAAAGAAAATCGTTCTAAGAATTGTATTTTATCTTTTGCTTGCATTTTATAGTTTGCACATTTTCCTTTTTTCTTATTATTCATGCATCAGTAGTTGGAACAGCCACCATTAATCGTGTGAACAACACCGAAACATAACTTTTTTTCTAATGAACAGGTTCATGAGAATGTGGCGATGAGATATTCAAAACCTTGAATATGTTCGCGAAGATAAAAAATATAGGCGTTGGGAACCATTGCCGAGAGAATTACACGCGCTTGACCAAATATTAGATTAAAGGTTATCATTAAGGAAATAGCTTTTGAATTTCAATGTTAATATTTTATTAAATTTATTTCGAACTTTTTGTCAGCAGCAGGGCGTGGGATTAAATGCTGAGTGTGTAATTTTATCGACACAAGTTTTTCGGGAAAAATTACTATAATTTTGAAGGATGTTCTTTCGTGATCCTTTCAAGATAAATTTGGAATAAATAGCAAAATCGAGACAAATGAGTTTAAAACGATTTGTAAGGTAGAATTTACGAAGCAATAATAGCATGAAGGTCAAAATAAGTTTCAGTTCAAACTGAAAGTATTTTCCTTTAAAGTAATAAACATTTTTAGTTGTAACAATATATTGGATTGTCATCCAAGTTTCCGATGTTTTTTTTGTTTGTTTTAAAAATATTTTAGAAGTTTAAAGTGTTGAAACATTTAAATTTCTCTATCAGTTCCCTTGTCTTTTGGAAGGAATTTTTGAAAAAAAGTTGGTGTAATCGCTTTTCATCTAACACAAATGCTCAGCCAGAAGGAAGTACGTCTTTGATTTCAAAATTTCTAACTTTACACTTTGTATATTCTATACGATTGGTACTTTCTGCTATTGCATCCTCTCCATGCACAAAACAAATATCATTAGAACCTTATGCTGCCCCATTACCTTGATTCAAAGCAAAAAATGGGAGAAAAAAAGGCATTTAAAACAAAATTTCATTCAATGGAAGAAAAATTAAACTGAATTTTATTTCTCGTTTTAATTCTTATACAAACATAATTTTTTTCACAACTTTAAGAGATAACTAAAAGTATAAACTTTTTTTATAATAAAGCAAATTCCTACATTTCAAACTTTTTTATTTTACACACATTTTCAAGCATGCATTTTTAAACTTATTGCATTTTTAAACTTAATACATTTTCAAACTTAATACATTTTCAAACTTAATACGTTTTTAAACTTAATACGTTTTCACACTTAATACGTTTTCACACTTAATACGTTTTCAAACTTAATACGTTTTCACACTTAATACGTTTTCACACTTAATACGTTTTCACACTTAATACGTTTTCACACTTAATACGTTTTCACACTTAATACGTTTTTATACTTAATACGTTTTTAAACTCAATATTTTCCATGTTCAATACATTTTCAAGTTTAATAAATTTTCAAAGCTAATACGTTTTCAAACTTAATACGTTTTTACACTTAATACGTTTTTACATTTAATCCATTTTTAAACTTCACATTTTCAAAACTAATGCATTGTCAAACATTTTGCAGTCACATTTATTTGGAAAAAATGCACTGGGTGCGGTACATAGTTTTTTTTTTTTTTTTTTTTTTTTGTTTAGTTTAGTTTTTAAAAGAATTGTGAAACTTTAAGTGCTTTAAGTGAGGTTGTTACGAAACTCACAGTATATATTTTTAAAAAAATAACTATACTCTATTACTGTTTGACACTTCGGCACTTCATGTGGCTTTCTTATAAGTTTTATATTTTGTTTCTATTAGATAAGTAACAAGGCTGCTACAGATAGGATAAAACACGGGGATAAAAATGAAGGAACATAGCTCCATTTTACCCAACTTCCCACCAAATAATACATTTATGTTTATATTGTAGCCATTAAGTAAAGGTATCCATGTTTGATGATTTAGTTTCTCATAAGACACAATTTGTAATAAAGATGTAAAAAGTTTCAAGTTGACGTATGTGTGGCAACACTTACAGCGCCTCAGAGGATTTATATAAATCCCTACTTCACGTGTAGTGCGTATATTACGGATCTAAAATGTGACAGCAAACCAGACGTGATGAATAACGTCATAGAGTTTTACGTCATTATTTATATTTGCAGTGGGATCATCGTAAATAAAATATGGATTTTGAAACCTCTTCATTGTGGACCCCAAATCCATCAAACCTATTTGAAGATAGATGGACTCAAAGGAACCTTGCTTTTTCTTTATTTTTTCCCTATTTTTTTCCCTCTATCGTCCTGTCATTTATCCCGAAAAGAAAAAAAAATCCCTAAACATGAAACATAGGATTGGTTTTCTTCTCATAAATTGAGCTTGAGATGTTGGTGGGAGGTAGCAAATAGGTTCGCAAAATCCATCAATTATAATTTGTCTCATATTACACTTACCACACACGAGAGAAAAATTATTTTTTGTGAGAAATATGATCTCCCTGGCGTTATTGGGGATGATAAATTTATATCTAAGAGCCTGGAATAAAGCTTGCATGAAATAAAATTTACATACTGAATGACATACTAATCGTGTTCATTTCTTGAATATAATGATTACTACAGATTAATTTTTTTGATAAAAGTAAAGTAAAAGTTAAAAAAATTTCTGAATTTTTGTTAAATCGTATTTTGAGTTTTTGATGACCGAGGAGCGCTATACTTCCGTCAAATTCTTTGAGTCCTTCTGTCATTTGCGCTGTCTACAGGGACGTTTATAAGACGGTTGCTTTTTAGACAGCTAGTCATGGACGGTTGTGTTGCCCTTCCACCAATCACTAAGATGCATGCAAGTGGCAGGCTCGATTCTCGTCATAACCTTGAGCCTCTTCAATTTAGTTAGGATTGTTAAGCCATTCGAGTACGTGACTCGAACCACTCGAGTACAAACGAAAAATTCTAGATTTTTCTCCTAACATGGCTTGCACAGACCACAGGTCTAAATAGATATCTATATTAATAATTGTATACTGGATTAAGTTTCCATAACCACTGAGGCAAATAACTACAATTTATAATATATGTTAATCAATGTTTTTGAATTAGTATTATATAGCAAAAACATACCATTTGTCTTATAATTAGGAAAATGCCAAAGAGATTTGTGTCTCTATACGTTTCATAGAGTGACTCTTACAATTAGGTTTGTCTCCTAACGCAGCTAGCACAGACTACAGATTTAGATAAATATCCCTATTAATAATAGTGTACTGAATTAAGGTCCATTAAAACTAAAACAAAAAGCTATTATTCATTAGTTAATATTTTTAAATAATTATTATTATGCAAAAATATACTATTGGTTCGATAATTTTGAGAATATCTCAAAGATTTGTGTCCCTACTTGTTTCGGACAGTGACTCTTACAATTAGGTTTGTCTCCTAACTCGGCTTGCAAATACCACAAGATCTAGATAAATATCTTTATTAATAATTGTATACTGGATTAAGTTTCCATTACCACTGAGGCACACAGCTACAATTTATACTATGTATTAATCAATGTTTTAGGTACAGTTCATTATGTTGCAAAATTATATTATTGGCTTTACAATTCAGAGAATCGATAAAAGCAAATTCATTTTCCTGTATTTTTCGTTTAAATTATTTAAACTGAACAAATTTGCTTAATTTTGCTAACTGTCAACGTTTTAAATAAAAATCTATTTCGACAGGATATTGATCTGAAAAGTGAACCTTTGTACATAATAGTAGCCTTAAATCTACATATTCTGTCAAAGCAAACAGGATAATTGAAATGCAGCAACTCTTTAGGCAACTAACAAAGCAATCACCGCACATACAACACTCCCCGAATCAAATCCTAAATACCACCCCAGACCTTTCACTTGACAAACTCAATAAGCCTTATTAATTTTCAATCCCGCTCTCTGGACAACCCCTACTTTGACCACTCACTCCCCCAAATACCATTTACACAAAATCCCTCCGGATCAAAGCATCCTCCTGTCCATTATGTTCTATGTCCACACATAGATCTATCCGGCAGCCCCCTCCATACTCCATCCAACTACCCCTTTTCCCTCTGCAGTTACCTATGCTATTAGCCTCCCATTTACCCGCGGAAGAACAATAAACCGGACTATCCTGCCAAGGCCCAGTCCGGCATTGTTGAGAGTCCACTTTGATTACGCCACGCTCTTGTTGGAGAGAAATCCGCAGAGTAACACAGCTATGAATGTCCGCTGACTAGGAATATATTTAGGAGAGCTGAACTACATGATGGGGTGTTCTGTACTGGTGTTAAAGGATACTGCTGGAGGGGTGGGCCTGCGCTAATCTAGGATCTAATATGGGCCTCCTTCATTCTGCGCCAATTACGGCCGGCGCATGGTTACCGCCGAACAAATCTAGAGGCTTTGATTCAAGAGAGGAGCAGTATGCACTACTCTAGCTTTAATGTCGGTTGCCTATTGGATTGGTAAACAGAGTTTTAGGGAAGCGCTCATGAATTGCAAACCAAACATTAAGTGGCTTTTGTTAATGCACTCCTCTAGAATTCTCTGGAATAAAATCGAATGGAATGGTTTTCCAATGGAGAAAAGTTCTTAACTATTACTCTGATAGTAATAAAGTACCAGTGAATAGTGGGATTCCTCAATAATATTACACGAGATATGAGGGACAATATGACAAAAAAAAACAATGATAAACAATGTTTTCCATCATGGTTTCCAATTAAGCAATAAAATGTTTCTGCGCATTGTGCAGTTCTATCTAGTGTTAAATACGGAAACTTAATAAAATGAATAGTAAAAAATAGTTTTAATACAAAAGGTCACCTAGGAAAGTATTGTGGCTTATCATTATATTGCCCCTAGTCTTTCACATTTAATCAATACCAACTATTATTGATTACGCTATTTTATGCGCATTATGATTGCTTTCATACCTGATATTTAGGACTTTCAGCTTATACTTATAACACACCACATGGTTTCTCACAAAAATACAATTTCCAACTAGACATTTAGTTTAATCCAATATTTCTTATGTATTCGAATCAAATTAAGAAATTAAAATTTCCATTTAGAACTTTGAGCCAATCATTCGCATTCAAGATCTAACTCACAAACTTATATTTTCAAATTTTAACACCATTACAATCCATACCTGAATATATCATATAATAAAAATGCTGATTCTACAAGGAATGTTTCACGGTGCTTTTTTCTGATTAAATCCTGAATGACAAAATTTCACGTTACATGCCATTCAAACAAAGTCAATTAAATTATAATCCTTAAAAACAAGTCGTAAAATAATCTAGAATGAGACAAGGCACAGTTCAAGATTTCTTATATTTGTCCCTAGGAAGCTGACTCTATTTGTAAGTAATATTTAATATCCCTTTTTTCTGATCCTATCTAAAATAACAAAATTAAAATTACTCGCAATCCAACATGCAACCTCATTATTTCATTAAAAACCTTAGAGATAGTATGTAATATGAAATCTGAAATACTGCAATTCATGTTTGATAGTATCAGTTCATCACTTGAAATTCACTTTGTTCTATATTCCTTTTTTCTAATCAAATTTTGAATAACAAATTTAGAAGTTACTTGCAAGTCAGCACACAGCACCGTCATGTCATTACCACCCTTAGAGATAAGACGTATAGAAAAATAATATGTGTCATTTGTGATCACGTCATCTAGCCCGAGACATCTTATCAGATATCACAGCATTTGCTTTCAAAATATTGATAGAGAATCACATTAATCGAAGACTCTCCCATGTTTCGATTTATGATTCATATCCAACCACCTTTCTCCAACCCAGTCATGACTCCTGGATGTAATTCAAGAATGATTGGACGAAATACGATCATTCTTTAGAAATGGGGGAGCTTTTAACCTTATTTTGCAGTGATGATAACAGAGCTTAATCCAGTATTCACCCACACTATCTTGTAATGGATTGGTCTACTATCTGCCACTTATAATCTATTTGCGTATCGTAATAATCTGGGGGGGAAACAGAATAAGTGATTTGAGCAAAAGTAAAAATTTGACTAAAAATGCTTCAAATTATAAAGAATCAAAGATTTTGTTAACTCTTTTGTTTATCAGCTGATTTACGTGGTAGGTACAAAATTTTACAATTATAATTCAATATCTCTTTTGCTGTCGCAACAGTACCGAAGTTCGCCCATTTAGAAGACAAGGAAGTTCAGAAGCTTAAACTATGCCTCATCAAACTCATCAAAACTTCAAGGTTGTTAACCCGTTCTTGCTCCCGTCAAAATGATGGGCTGAAATTTCCCCCTCTATTTTTCGTGCTCGTGATATTTCCAGACTGCAGTGTTCAAAAAAGTAAAGCTCTGAAAAGAATAAAACAATATTTTTCTTGTGCCCTAAATCATGTTTATTTCCCAATCTATACACCGAGTGCAGTACCAGGCAATTTGTAATGTTTTCAGAAATAGCTTATTTTAAGCTAGAAGTTAGCACTCATCGAAAATGTTATCTAAAAATAAATCCAGAAATTAAAAATGAATACTTATGTAGTATATAAGCATAGTTTCATAGAATTTTCTTGAATAAAAAACAGGCCCTTTCATAGCCATTTTCTTCAAAACTTTGCGGCCATTGAAGCTTTAAGGAGATAGATAATATTAAGTTAAAAATTTAAACTTGTCAATAACAATTTCTGTTAAGAAATGATAACTTTAAATGCTAAAGCAAGCCCATCAATGATACCTATAAATTTTATTGATGGGCTTCCTATGATGAGTCTAACTTTTATAACATTTACCATATTAAGAGGACCAAGGATGTCAATTCAGAAATATAAGATCTAGCATATATAAAGAAGATTTTTCAAGAAAACTTTTCTACTCTAACGATATAAGATTTAAGAAATTTCTACGTACCCTCTTGCCCACAGCTTTTTTTATAAGCGAACAACTATGCTGATAGTAAATATAAAGTCAGCAAGTTTTAAGTTAAAAAAGAGACGAAGTAATAGTTTTGTTGTTTATTTTTATAACTGTCGTTAAACAGCCGACCCAATTTTTTAGGCTTACGAGTACTAATGTTCAGGTAGCCTTGTAATTTTGAACCCAATCCAGAAGACAAAGGAACTCCTGGATCAAGTATTAGGGGAAATTTGTCTACACGGAAGACTTTTTGATGGAACTAACCTGTATTTGCGTTACATGGAGAGGAAAACCACGAAAATCTCCCACGGTTAGCCTGGCAGCAAGGGGTCTCTAACCAATGATCCGTCTACCACTAAGGATATTTTACGTCAGAACTGTGGGCGGAGCAAGCCGGATACGAAATTCATATGGATTAGCCATCGCTGGAATTCGAACCCGACTCACCTCAATGGAATGCGAACGCCTTATCCCCTCATCCACCGCGGCTCAAAGTAATAGTTTACAGAATTCAGGAGCTAATTTTTTTCATCAAAGTATGTACCAGATTTTCTCTATACGTTTATCATGTTATTTTTGAAGCAATAACCCTGGCCAAAGGGAGTTAATATTTTCATGCAAGGCCAGTTTTACATCACTTTCGGAAATCAAATATTTTCCCATTCAAAAGTTGTACAAATTAAGTAAGAAGTAGTAGCCAGGGTAGGTTAGGTCTAATTTTCATTAGACAAAGACAGAAAGTGATACTACTTCAAATTAGAGGAGAAAACTCAAGTCAAAGCTTTTTAGAGTTTGTTATTGCAAGGTGTTCACTATCGACTGCCCTTAATATAAATTTTCAAAATCTTTCTCAAAAAGGAAGTAAGTAAGCACATCACAATTAATGTTTGAGAGATCATTTCTGGCGAAAATGGGGCTGAGAACCACGAAACCTGTTTGATTGCCGAAGAAAACAAAGAAGAGTTAATCGGTAATTAGAAATACCTCAAAGTTCCACCAAACAATCAAACTGATTTTGATATTTTTCCCCACCTTCGTGATTCCACAGATTTTTATCGCATTTTTGTTACTTGCCCCCAAATATGTATCCCTTTTTTTTCATTTTTGACAAAGATTTGAAAAATCCACATTAAGGGTCATGATTACAGAACATTTTGACTGATCATTTTTCTTCATTTACAGAGTGCTTTTTCAGCTTACGAGTTGCTATGACAAAGTAGTTGAGGGCAGTGAACTGTCATTGTGATGAACGATTCTCAGTGGCATCATAAATGGACGATTCATAGTGACGTCATAAATTTCATAATCAGTTTCAGAGCGACGAGTTCTAGTTTGTCTGAGGAGTAAAGTCGAATTTTTCATAATGCTGACTACGTTACCCCGATTTTGATATTGGTCAGGAAATTGTGGTACGTTTACCACCACGAACTCCCTAGCTTTACTTTTTACAATTCCAACTTACAATTGCTTCAACTTGGGCAAAAAACAGCAGCCGGCAACGCTTCCAAATAAATAACTAAGCATAACTTGTACTTAAATCAGATCTTCTTGAATATACAATTTCGAAATTATCGATTTATCTCTTTTCATCTCAATAAATTTTCAACCCAATCACAACGATTTCAACGATAAAGCAACTCGAAAAGACTAGATTTCTAAATTTAACCAACGCTTCCGGTAAAATCCAGAAATTAATTCTATGGCATTCCAGCGACTTTCCGGATTATTGACACAATAGCGGATCTATAAAGATCAGATGTAGAATCGAACATTTGGTCCCCCCTCCAGGCAAGCATTGAATTGCAATTGCTCCTAGAGAGCAGGGGCTGACACTAGGGAATGTGAGAAGAAGGGGAAGAAAGGGGGCAGGTATAGGGCGGTCGGTTTGTGGTAATTAGAACCTGGGGCTCCGGACAATACAAGCCGGGAACTTGACTATGCGTAAATGACTAGGATTTCCAGGAAAAGTGAGCGTTTCATTTTGTCCGCTCCTTTGAGCAATTTTGTTGGAAAAGGGGAGGATACTTTCCACAATTCTCGAAAACATTTCCTTCAGTTAGCACTGAATAATAATTAGAGTTCAAAATTTTTGAGAAACAAAAGAGCACTCTCTTCTTGAATCAATGCGCTGTTAAAAATTTTGGAGCTTGATGAACTTTAAAGTCATTCAAGTTTGATGCAACTATGGCTATACCATGCTATATTTTTTTTTCTTAAACTTAATTGCGCAATTTAACATCTTACGCTTACAATAAATTTGTACCATATTATGGTTCGTGGTACCAATAATATGGTGCACTTTTTAATATAACTAATTTTTCTTAGAGACGAATAATCGTAGATTCTTATGTGATTATTCACTGACTAATATTCTTACTTTATAACCAGCGTTGAACAGCCGACCCAATCCTGAATTTACAACTATCAATGTTTTAGGCCGTGGCCTTGATATTTTGAACCCAGAAGACAAGAGAACTTCTGGAACGAGCATTTGGACAAATTAGCGCACATGGATGATTTTTGATGGAACTGTATTAATTCATTCATTCACTGCGTCATTTGCGTTACATGGGGAGGAAAACCACGGAAACCTCCGATGGTTAGACGAACGTCAAGGGGATTCTAACCCATGATCCACTTACCCCTGAAGATATTTTATGTTAACATTGTGGTGGGTAAGTCTTATCTGGGAGCAGAATTGGTATCAATGAACACCGCTGGGATTCGAAGCTGAGTCACCTCTTTGGGAGGCAAGTGCTATATCTCCAGAGTCACAGCGGCTTTCTATATATTTATAGGATTATTAACTGAATAAATTATTTCATAATCTTATATGATTATTCACTGACTAATCAATATTACTCGTAGCCTAAATAATCATATTATCTTGTATGATTATTCGCTGACTAAATAATCATATTTTTTATGTTTATTCGCTGCTGACTAAATAATCATATTTACTTAGATAATTACAAGCTGACTAATTAATCCTATTCTCAGAAGATTATTTTCTGACTAAATAATCACATATTCTTATTTGATTATTCACTGACTGAATTATTATATATTTATATGTAATTATTCGCTGAGTAAATCATATTTTCCTATATGATTATTCATTGACAAAATAAATTTATTTTCTCATATCATCACATTCGCTGACTAAACTCTTTTATACATCTTGTAATTTTGCCTTCAGTCGATAAACTCGCTCATCAAGTTCACACTCACTCAAATTTTAAAAAGAATAAATTGCCAGCATACACTCTCAGAAAAATTAGTTCTGTGTTGAACCGTAATATCAGTATCTAAAACCATATTACCCTAGAAATATTCTGTAACCTTAATAAAGTGCAAAGATGAGCCATAGTATCTAGTAACCAATTATTATTATTATTGACTTTCTGATTTTTTAATTTTTTTACCAATTTTCCGAATCAAAATCTGACTTTCTTAAAAAAAAAAACATATTTTCACAAGGATTAAAAATTTGTATGAATATTAAATAATTACATTTTGATACAAAAATATTCTTAATAAATAAAAAATAGTCATTTCAAATGTTTAAAATAAAATTTAATTGTTAAAAAAAATTTTAAATGTTCAAAAAAGATTTTTTTAAGAATAACAGCTGAACCGCAAACGATCTACATACTAATAGTTTTCCTGACCAAAAATTAAACATTTTCATAAATCACACATTTAAATTTTATCATCAAGATCTGTTTTATGTTCTGTATACAGAGAGAAGATTTAAAATAGATGATTATTAGCAAGATCTCCAAGTTTCATCATGGTAATTAAGTTGGTTTAATATTTTTTATTTTACTCATCATAAGTGAGTCATAAGATTTAGATATTTTTTTCTTTGCTTAAATATTAATTTACGATTTAAGAAAAGCAAAACAAAAAAGTATTAAAACCAGTCAGATTGACTGAAACGAATTTTAACAAACACCAACGAGTATATTTTATTTTCATCTATGATTCATAAAATACACATCATCATTACAGTACGCCCTGTTCTACTGTTACAGTACGCCCTATTCTAGTGGTACAGTACGCCCTATTTGTTATTGTATGATAAAGCTAAGAAAAATGACAATGAGAACTCATTACTCACACTTGCTTTTTATTCACTCTTAAAACTTGACAATTACTTTCAAAGAACACTATATTAAAGTACTTAATTTCAAGCTTGTATTACTTTATTCCTTTAATGTACCGAAAATTCTTCTAACTACTTAAAATTTCCCATCTAATTAATTAGATTCTACTTCATTTAAAAATATAATTCACGTAGTTGCTCAGTTATTTAATTAATGATTAAAAAGGAATCATGACTTTGAAAATCGGCCTTATGCAAAGAAAACTTTCCGCGAAACTTAATTCTTTTAAAAGCTTAACAGTAATTCACTTAATCCATTAATAGATATTCTTAGTTGATAATTTAATTTAAAGGGTATACTATATTAGAGTAATTATTTTAAGATAGAAATTTTTATTAGTAAGCTGATCAATTTTGGTTTATTTTTAAATTTCAGTGAATTCTCGCTACTACGATATCCGATACAACAATAACTCCCTCTATTATAATAATGTTTCGTGGTCCTGACGAACTTGCATATGAATTAATGTTATCAACCTCTCAATAGTACGATATTCTCTGAAACAATAAATCCCTGTAAAACGAATTTTTTTTTTTCAAATTTCAACCTGATTTTCTTCATTTATTATTGGTTTTTAAATAATGTGAAAAAATCTTATTTTATCATATTTTGCCTTTTTTTTCGGTCTTTTCTGTCAAGAGATGTCTCACTGCTGATTATGTACACAACTTATTTCATTTCACCTCAGTGAATGGCTTTTGCATTCAGATTTCAATACTCCATCCTTGATGTACAAGGACCACCCCAAGACCTTCCATTCTTAGAATTGCTTCCCTTATCTCTTAAGAAGTCACAGATGCAACATTCCTATCTGATTTCATATTTAACCATAATTACCACTCTGCAAATTAAATTTTTATATAATATATAAATCGATAATACATATATAACATTAAAATTTTTAAAAAACCCTACTGTGTTCCAAAAGTATGTAGGCCCTCGATATAATAATACATCCCTCTACAACAATATATTTATTTGGTCCACAAAATATTGTTGTAGCGAGGTTTTACGGGATTGGTTCATTTAGTTTAATTTTTGGATACATGTTTGTGTTTTGTAACGACTGCTCTTAATTTACTAAGTGCGGCTATTTGCTTCCAGATATGATTTAATAGCTGCTTAAAATTGTGAATTATCATTAATTATGAAAATACTATGTGAATTACATTTCTATTTGGTATGGTTTTAAGTTACCTCCAATTGCACAAATGAGGATTGGGTATTCTATGTGCTACGTCCGAAAACAAAAAAACATCGTATAGGGTTGTTTGGAAAGTAATTTCGTTTTGTTCTTATAAAAATAAAAGACGGTTTTCTTTAAGTGAATAAATATTTTATTGAATTTCATATAGTCCTTTCTGGTCTAATGCTCGTTGCAAACTTCCTGGCAGTAGCATGATTTCTAGCTCTTTAAGTGTTTGTTATTTTCTGGCAAAAATCTGATCCAGGTAAAATTTGACCTTCTTATTTGAAGTATAGGTATTACTATATAAAAATGTTTGCTGAGACCCGAGAAAATATTGTAGACAAACCATTTCTTCGTCCCCAGCGATTATACGCTTTAAAAATGGATAATTTTCTTGACGTTTGAGAAGCAAATCTCGGACGTCTAATGGGACGGCATAAGTTTTGTAAGAACAAGAAGAACCCAAGCGTCGAGTTTTGAGAATAAGCCTAGGCGTTTCAAATTATCAAGAACTGTCGAATTTGACAAATTTAATCACTCAAGGGTCTCGCGAGATGCTATTCGCCAGTTTGCATTAATTAATGCCTTTATTGTGTCTTCATCAGCCTAAACTGGCGTATTGCGTCTTCGTGCATCTCAATCGATATTTCGTAAACTAATTTTGTGACTGGCGTAGTGCGTTTTCGTGTATCGTAATTGATATTTTGCAAACTAATTTTTTCACTGCCATAGTGCTCCATCTTGCATCTTGATCGATATTTTGTAAACTAATTTTGTCACTGGCATAGTGCGTCTTCGTGCATCTTAATCGATATTTCGTAAACTAATTTTGTCACTGGCGTAGTGCGTTTTCGTGTATCGTAATTGATATTTTGCAAACTAATTTTGTCACTGCCATAGTGCTCCATCGTGCATCTTGATCGATATTTTGTAAACTAATTTTGTCACTGGCATAGTGCGTCTTCGTGCATCTTAATCGATATTTCGTAAACTAATTTTGTCACTGACGTATTGTCTTCTGACTTCCTGTCACTGACTTCTCCATACACATTGGATATAGACCGGGATAGCCTGGTTGGTAGCTAGTTGGGCCCATGTCCGATCCCCGCCGACCGAAGACTCCCCGTGTAGTAAATGGTGACTGATGCGCGTTAAATCTGTCGAGTCACGAAGTCCTCCATGTTCCCATAACAAATCAATACCTCTGGGGGTACTGATCCAGGAGTTTTCTTGTCTTCTGGATTAGATCAAAATTACAAGGCCACGGAGTTGAACATTAGTAGTCGTAAACCCAAAAAATTGGGTCGGCTGTTCAACGACGGATATCTATACGCATTGAATAACCCCAGGATGCAAACTGTAGAAATTAAATTAGAATAAATTTCCAAGCATTAGAAAAGATTGGAATACTGGAAATATTATTAACTGAATTATTTCTCATATGAAGTGTGGAACGATTCCCGGAAATCAAGCTTCGTAGATGAAATCGGTAACTTCTACCTAATTTAATGAACTTTGTAATCAGTCGTAAAAGCTTCAGAAGCAATTCTTGGTGTACTCTTTTGGGCTATACACTAATCTTAATGACTTCGACACCCTTTAACCTTCGTTTCTTTGACAATTTTTTTTGTTCCATTATCATGAGCGAGAAATTTATAATTATATAAGTCACATGGTTCTATGCCTGAAATATATATGTCATAACATTTTCTATGGCTGAAATATATCTGTCATAAAAAATTATAAATACGTTTCTTTGCATATCTCTTGGTACGCAATGTGAATGCATAAAATTCTAGATGTTAAAAAAATATTATATATATATGTTCACGAATGAAATATCTATGAATGAAATTTTAACATTTGGCATTTAGCTAAATGTGAATACAAAAAATGTATGTGTTAAAAAATATTTTGTATTTCTCTTTGGTGTAAAATATCTTAGTTCATGATGTGAAGAGGGTAAAGTGGGATAAGACCGGGTAGTGGGGTGAAACCGGGTACCTTAATTGTGTGAAAAATAGTTCTATTTTCCAGTGGACTAATTCTGAATTAACAATTTACAAGTCAGGAAGAACCTATCGTATTGGCATGTTGTTGTTTATTTCAAGGCGTCAGTGTAAATAAGTTTTTTTTACTATTTTGAGTCTTTTAATGTTCTCTTTTTTTTAAACTATCCTTATTTATTGGACATTACAGATGTAAACATTATTTTTATTCCAGCTTATTATACTTTTACTAAAGATTCATACTCTAACAAACAATAAGGATTTAGTCCGATGTAGCTCTGTTCTGCTTCGTTTCGATGAACACTGCACTTGGGGGGAAACCGGGTACTACCTGGTCTTGCCCGCAATCTTTATATGTGATGCTGGATCCACGAAAAGAAGAAAATAATTCCATCCGAGGCAGAACAAAAGTTTTTCGGGCCCCAGAACAAAATTTATTACCAGCTCCTTTCTCAAAAATTTTTCTCCCAATGCCCACTCGTTTGACACTCGTCATTCAGGAATCAGTAGGGCAGATTTGCTGCCCACTTTAGGTGGAACAGCATTGCTCCCACAGTTAGGACATATATTTTATTTTATAACCGTTCTTAAACAGCTGGCCGAATTTATGGGTTTGCGACTACTAATGTTAAACTCCGTAGCCTTGTAATTTTGAACCCAATACAGTACGCAAAGAAACTCCAGGATCAAGTATTAGGAGATATGTTGTTCAAATGTAGGACTTTTTGATTGAACTAACCCGCATTTGCTTTACATGGAAAGGAAGACTAAGAGAACCTCCCACGGTTAGTTTGATGACAAAGGGACTCTAACCTATAATCCGTCTACCACTGAGGATATTTCAAGTCATCACTGTGGTCGGTGCAAACAGGATGCGGATTCGTATCGACCTGCCATCTCTGGGATTCGAACCCGGTTCACCTCATTGGAAGGCGAACGTTCTATCCCCTAAGCCATCGCGGCTCTAGGACAGATATTAAAGAGAATGAAAGAACATCCATGCCCTGTCGGGGATTAGAATCCAGGACCTTTCTGATGTGAGTCCTTTCTAAAAGTAGAAGAAGCCTTAATTTCATATTTTGTTCACCTCATTTCATATTTTGTTCAAGTTCTGAAGACTCTTTATAGAAAATTGCAGCTTTTATATAGATCCAGAGAAATTCTCTTTAATTATCTTTTGAAGAAAAAACTAATTAAAAAACACTATATTTTTTGTAAGGAATTTTGGTCGGGTCTCGAACCTTCTCCATACGGCCTTGACTACATCACATGTAAATTGCAGGCATAATTGCAAACCTTGCATACTTACATATAATGCCATATTGTGGACCCCCTAATTTGTGTGCAATTATTTCTCTTGTTATGGTAATATAGCATGTTATAATATAATACCTGACCGAGTTTGAATATTATAGCTTATTATTAAAGGAAGATATAGGCCAACAAGAGATATATTGAAAGATTTTTTTCTTTAAAAAAAAAAAATTTAATAAAAAATATAATACATCAATGATTTCTTAAGAATGATATGTTGTACACAACTAAACAATGAACATCTTGATTAAATCTCACAGTTTCTGGGTTTAACAGTTTAGATCCAAACAGGCTAGTTTTAGCTACTCAGCATTACCTCACTTTCACCAACATGAAATTTAATTTTTTTCATATTCATATAAAAAGTCTGTCTAGATTTTTAATTTCTAATCGTATCCCTCTGACATAGATTCGTATTGATTTCTTTAAATTCAATAAAAAATTTTAAAATAACTTTTTTTCATGATTTATTTCAAATTAAAACAAAAGTGCGTTGGAACATAACTGAATTGACACAGTTTGTGCAGTTTCGGATTAAACATAACGCCGTAAGTCATTTTTTTTTTTGATAATATAACTTATTTAGCCTTCTCAAAGAGTAAACATTCCTATTGTTTAAACTTTTCTGCATGCTTCATTTCATCTAAGGATGAAAATCAAATAACTTTCTTATTTAAAGTAATACTTACCAAACCCCCGTTTCGCAAGGAATAAGGTGCTGTGATAATTTAACCACCAGGGCATTGCTGAGAAATTCTGGAATTGAATTTCGAATATAATTCACACTCCCGAGGTCTTGGGAGATTCAATAAAACTGGTAGAATGTAAGGCTGATACTTTACCATTTCCCTTTAGCGTATTCTTTGAAGTGTTATAAAATGTAGATTTCATTTAGTTGAATTATACGAACGAGGAAGTGCGAATCAAGTCAAAGTATAAGGAAAATTTTACAACTCCTTGGGGCGTAGGAGAATATTTGCTGACTGATGCTTGTTAAATAACTAGATTTTTGCTCCAACTCCTTCCTTGATGTGAATCGCAATCTCGTGTGGATTTGGTTGTCGCTGAAGTCATGCAAAGTGTGTGACTGCCGATTTCTTTTTTTTTTCTTCGGATTTTACACACCTTCTCCAACTTTGAGCATTTTTAATTAGTCAATCAGTAATAAACTCCGGCCAACACGCAGTTTGCAGTCTGGGATTTTTAAGTTGATTTTAACTACGTAGATGTTCTGATTTCAAATATGCAAACATATTTACTATGGCAGATCTATTTACAGAGATTCAGCATAGCGAAATATTCAGTTTTTAGAAGTGAAATCTGATTTGAATTTAACTATTGTCAATACAAATATAATTTAAATTATATGGGTAGGTACTTTATTTACGTCGCACTGGAACTGCACAATGGGCTATTGGCGATGGTCTGGGAATCATCCCTAAGGATGATGTGAAGACATACCATCGCAATTTTGATCCTCTGCAAAGGGGATGGCTCCCCTGATTTGATAGCCCGACGACCAGCGCGAAGCCGAGCACTTTACGGTAGAACAGTTTAACGAGAACCGATACCGTGCACCCACGATCCCTACTCAGACTGATCAAAGTGGTCACCCACCCGCAGTTTATATTATATGAAAGGGTAATCGGTGTTACGAAACGAACAAAATTCCTTTTCCCGTTGAGCTGAGAAAGTTGAGTAAAAATGATTAAGAAAAAGGAAATTTTTCATGTAAGCAATTTCTTATTAATTATTCTTATTAATTTCCGCAGACATCATAAATCATACAAAGTGTATGACTGCCGATTGCTGATTTCTTTATTCTTAGTTTCCTCTATTTCTCATACTTTGTGAAATTTTAATTTGTCAATCAATTTTGAAAAAGGTTTTAGTTTTAACGGCACTTCAAACAGAATAAGAAAGCCTTTTTTTTACATTTTCCCAACTGTTTCTTTTGTTTTTATACATTTTAACATAAACACTCCCCTTGACCAACGAGGATACATACAATTATATTTTTGAGTTGGCAATCGTTTTGTAAAATAACAATAAAATATTATTTTTTAAATGCTAAACCAATCAGCAGTACACGTATATGATGATATATATATATATATATATATATATATATATATATATATATATATATATATATATATATATATATATATATATATATATATATATATATATATATATATATATATGATGCATAATATATATTTATATGATAAATATGATGTTAGATCTTAAGAGTGTGAAGTAAAAAAAAAAGGAGTGAAGTTTTTTTTTTTCTTTCTAAATCAAAATTTACCCAAGGCACGTTAAAGTTAACTCGTCACATTTATAAGACAATTACTTTTTCAGAAACTTATGTAATGATGGGACTATTATTTCTGTATTTATCCAGGAAAATCATGAGATTCTTATACAAGGCAACTTATTAATGTTGTAGGTATGTATACCTAGATTTATGTGAATCTAGATCATAAGAAGATTTATGCATGTATGCCTTGATCTAGATTGATCTAGATCATAAAATGCTGTAGGTATGTATACCTACTGCTTCTAGCTAATTTAGATCATAAGAAACTGTGAGAACGTATGCCTAGATCTTAATTAATCTAGATCATAAGCTTATATCTAGATTAATTTTGATCATAAGAAGCTGTAGGTATGTATCCCTATATGTATGTATCCCTGTAGGTATGTATCTAGCTAATCTAGATCATAAACTGCAGGTATACAGGCATAGATCTTAATTAATCTAGATCATAAGAAGGTGCAGATATGCATGCTTAGATCTAGATTAATCTAGATCATAAGAAACTGTAGGTATGTTTGCCTAGATCTTAATTAATCTAGATCATAAGATTCTGGAACTTTTTGAAATGAAATGGTGGTAACAGTAAAAAATAATCTTTTAGCTTAATATCATATATTATACCACTTTTTTCATAAAATCCCTTTTTATATTACTTCAAAATAAAACAAAGAGATAAAATGGGTCAGAAGGTGAGAATAAATTTTTATTAAAACAGTACGGTACTAAAAATGTACTAGAAACTTTGATCGTTTCAGTACTAGTTAGTATTATATGAAAATTTAGAAGTTATGAATACTAAGTTCTCCTGTTGCCGGGAACTGGTATTCAAACAACCAAAAATACTGGTTTTATGCAGTTCTATCTTATCTTAAATAGTAACAAAACTATTACCGCACAAGTACATAAATTTTGAAAAAACGCAAATGGTATCTCAATACTTCAGTATTGAATATGATAGAACAACAACGTATATCAGCAGAAATTATGTTGTAAACCAAGACAGATATCATTTCAGTACAATAAAAAGTTCCATCGTCAGTGGAGAATCACGTAATCTTGTTTTATCGCTTACCTGCAATCATAAGTGCTAAAAACAATTGCGATTATCTATCAAGTACTTATTAGTAAGTTCTTAAAATAAGTGGCAAGTACTTATTTGTGATATAAATAAAATAACTGTCAAGTACTTATAAAAGTTTGTGATTTGTATGATTCTACATTAATATTGTCAGTAAAAATGAAAATAATTTAAACGTATTTTAGATTCTTACCTCACACAAAACTTCATAAGAGAAAGGATAAGGCATACCTGATGCCACTTGCATAGGGTATTTAATAACAGTAGTTCAATTGTAGTAGAGAAATTACAACAATGCAAATTTATGCATTATAGAAATGGATATAGCAAATAAATTTCAATGAAATCAATTCTATGTGCATTATGCTAATACTATAGAAAAACGAGTTAACCGTTTTAGTTGAAGTGTTTTTAAGGCAACAATTCAAACTGAAGAAGAAGAAAGCAAAACAAATTACACACATACTTTCCCACTGATTTGGAAGAACTCGTGGGGACACCCTGAATGAGCGGTATCACCAGCCCGCCAAACGCTGTGCAAAGCATGGAGGTAGCGGGTTCGAATCCCGCCGTAACCCTGGATGTGTTCTTGGTGATGTCTTTCCTTAAATTTTTCTATCTTTCTTTTTACTTGACAAAGGCTTATAAGCCTAAATTGAGCACACAAATCTGCAAATGTATGTAATTTTAATAAAGCAATAAAGCAATAGAAGAACTCGTATTTTGAAAAAAACTTTCGTTTTCATTTAAATTGTTGTTGTTGTTGTTATTAATTTACGTCGCACTAGAGCTGCACAATGGGCTATTGGCGACGGTCTGCGAAACATCCAGGAGGATGATACGACGATATGCCATCACAATTTTGATCTTCTGCGGAGGGGATGGCACCCCCGAATCGGTAGCCCGACGACCTGCGCGCGAAGTCGAGCACTTTACAGTAGCACAGTTTAACGAGGACCAATACCGCTCCCCTACGCAGACTGATTCAAGTGATCACCCACCCGCACACTGACCGTAGCCAGTGATGCTTGACTTCGCGTTTTCATTTAGAACAAAACGTTTTCAGCAACCAATTTTTGTCAAATAAAAGTCCGTTTAACCACCTTTATGACGACTTTTTGATCAAGAGTTCCGTCCTTTCATCAAACGTTCTTCAGCGTGAAACGTTCGAATCCCATAGAGAGCTTGGATAAATGTTTATGTTGTTTTCCCATAATTATTGCTACCTGTATTTCTTCAACTCGATAATGTTTTACAAACTCTTGTTTTTGTTGGAACAAAAGCTGCATGTATATGTGTATGTGAATACGCAAATTTATTTTATAACTTCACAATTTTTATTTTATTTATTTCCAAATCTATAATATTGTGTGCTAAACTGGTCTATAAGTTACCAAATTGAACCCTATTTTCCGAAAGACTCCACAAAAATAGCATGAAGAATGCCTTCTTGGATGTAGTGGAAATCGAACCTGCTACCACCACACATCACAGTTTTTGGCTAGGGCCTGAATAGACTGATCGGTAGAGTGCTGGGCTCATGCCCGAGAGTTCGTAGGTTCGAACCCAGCCAGCCGAAGACTCCCTGTGTAGTTGAGGACAGATGCATGTTAAAATTCTGTAGAGTCGCAAAGTCCTCCATGTTCCCAGAACAAATCAATACCTCTGAGGGTGCTGGATTGGAGATCGATCGTTCTCTGATTCAGGTCAAAATTACGATCTGTGGATGAATGAATGGGTTCACCTCATAAACAAGTGTGACGTATGATGTGGCAGAAGTCGAATTCTTGGCCATAGATGGCGCCACTGAAAAACAAGAATCTCACACTCTGACTTAAATTTGCTCGGTTTCCCCAAGCAGGCTTCCCCGTGTTGCAAGTGGCATTAGAACCAACCAACCCCAACAGTTTTTTGCGAAGGAGCGATGCTCCTTTGTTAATGAATCGCGGAATATAATAAAACCAACTTTAATAAGATTAACATAGATATAAAAGTAGGTCATTTTATGACTACCCAGTCTATAAGGAAGAGGTAGGGTGTTCGACTTTTAAGTTATAGTTTGGTTGCATGATCGGATTGCACTTTCTGTACTCGGATCTTGTTGTTGTAGTTTATTTTACGTCGCACTAGAGCTACACAATGGGCTATTGCTGACGGTCTGGGAAACATCCCTGAGGATGTTCCGAAGACATGCCTTCACAATTTTGATCCTCTGCAGAGGGATTGGCACCCCCGCTTCGGTAGCCCGACGACCTGCACGCGAAGTCACTGTTCGGATCTAGGTGTTTTGGAAAAAAAAAACTCTAATGGAAATTATCTGGCAATTAAAGTGCTAGAAATGACTACGCATGGATAGGAAGCGTAATTCGAAGCCGGTTGATAACCACCACCACCTATTTATAGATCTGAATTGTGGATACTGCACGCATACGCCCTTATATTCCTCGGATCATCACTAAAAATGAATCCCTCTCCATGCATGGCTCATTTGTAGCTTAAAATTGATGTTAACAATCAAATTCATCGCGATATTTTATGATTTGGTTTGATTTATTTTAGATATTAACGTCACACCAGAGCAACGCTTCTGAGCCATTACCGGAGGTCAAGTATTAATCCGTTAATGATGATCCTAAGACAATACTGGCCACTGCACAACAACTTATATCGAAGGGCAGATGGTGGTACTTATCACCTATACTATTACTACGTACCACTCTCCCCATCGCCAAACTATGGCTGTACTTTTCTAGCAATGCAGCCACTAGGAACATTACATTAGAGTGCATTCCAGACCACGATAGGGGAAAATCAAACTTGATGAGACACATAGCCTTTAGTACGGAGAATGGAACCCCTGACCAAGCTTTGGCAGATGAAGAATTGTTTGTATTTCCTGTGGTTCTTTGGTATCTTTCAGACGTGAATTTTCAACATTTTAAGTCTCAGACTTAGTCTTTTGGACCCTATGGCCTTATTTATTTATTTATTCACATCCATATCCAGGCTTGTGTGTTCAATACAAAAGAAAGTTTACGAAACCTTGCTAAGTAAAAGAACAGATAGCTCGAATAAAAATTTAAAAAAACAGCTCAGCAACTGATTCAGATTCAGCATTCGAAACCTCTACGCTTCAGAATGTTTTGTAGAGTCCCTACGACCGATGGATACACCAACAGTCTTCTGAAAACATAGTTTATTTATGGTTCGCGAGTCAACAATCACAATTATTTTCAATGCGTTTTGCTAATGCAGTTTAGTAGAAGTAATACTTCTTTTACTTAGCACTAGAAATGCACAATGAGCTATTAGGGACTGTCTAGGAAACATCTCCGAGGATAATCCGAAGACATTACATCACAGTTATGATCCTCTGCAGAGGGAATGGCTCTCTCACTTTGGTAACAAGACGGCTTGAGCTTGAAGTCGAGCACTTTACAGTAGAACAGTTACTCGACAGCCGAAACCGCACATCCTCCGTCCCTTTGCTGGCTGATCAAAGTGCCCGCACTCTGACCACAGCCAGTGATGCTTGATTTCGGTTATCTATTGTGAACAGTGTCAAACGATCAATGCAGTTTGGGACAAATGTAATTTAAACTAGAGTATCATTAATAAAAACATTTTGTTGAATCCTTCCAAGCGCTGTTTAAAATATTGGTTTTAAAATGAAATAAAATTGTTATTTGATCTTCTTGTTCTTGTTCATTTACGTCGCACTAGAGCTGCACAATGGGCTATTGGCGACGGTCTGGGAAACATCCCGGAAGATGATCCGAAGACATGCCATCACAATTTTGATCCTCTGCAGAGGGGATGGCACCCCCGCTTCGATAGTCCGATGACCTGCACGCGAAGTGGAGCACAAATTGTTATTTGAAAGCATCAAATAATTAAAACTCTAGTATATCATGTGAAAGCTTTTTTCTATTGTATATCAAGCATTTAAACCTCTTTTGTAATGTAAAACTATTTTTATAATGTACAATGCTAAAAAAAAAAACGGACAGCCTTGAATGATTTTTGATATGATGATCGGTTCTTTAACTTTCAGTACTCAAAGGTTCGAGGGAGTAACTTTAAATCAGCCAATTAATCGGTGCAGACGATATTTAATGTTACGAAATCAGACACAAAAACGTATTTTCTTGTGGATGAATAAATATAACCTTTTGGTATAAATATGACTTTTTCATTTGGATGTATAAATATAACTTTTTTCGTCGGATTCGGATTTCTGATCCCAAAATTTTAGGGTGGCCACAATCTAGGAAATATGAACCAATAATTTAGTCAAAAGAGCTGTTCAAAGTTTGGACCCTTTAATAATGATTTTACTTTCTGCGTATTTTGCCATATCTCAAGAACTTTTTCAGCAAATTGAAAATTTTTTGCTCATATTTATAAAATGTGTTTATCAGAAATAATTCCATACAAAAATAATTTTTAGTAAATATTTATTATTTTATTTAGTTCTAGTCAAATTATAAGGTATACAATTTCTTACATTATTTTAAATAATTTAATTTTGCACGGCAAATAAAAATATTTGAACGAAATAGATCGAGTAGTTCCTGAGAAATCAAATTTTAATAAACTGGTATTTTTTTAATTCTATTTAGATTCGACAAGCATTTAAACCTCTTTCATAATGTAACAATATTTTTGCAATGTATCAAAATATACACAATAAACATACAAGACATGATTCGGAACAAATAGTAATAAGAATCCAATTTTTGTAAAGAAAATTTTTTCCCTGTCTAAAAAAAATTTTATTTGCTTAATCCTAAAATGTTTATAAACAATCTAAATAAATCAAAGTAATCACAGTTCCAAATTTAATAATAGCTAAACTAAATCAAATATTTACTTCATTTATTAGGTTTTTAAGAGCTTCTATACCCATTTCAATGTTAATAATACATCCGTTAAATCGAATAAAGTCTTATAATTTTTTATTAGAAGAAAAGAATAAAAAATGACTGTAAAACTGAATAGGGAGAGAAGAAAAAAAGCCAAAATTTGGTGAAAAGCCTTCAATAAGACGTCAAAGAAAATTCACCGCAGGGTACAGATTAAACACTAAAAGTATTAAAAAAAGCCGGTTGCGAAGAAATTTTTCTTTCAATGCGAATTTCCATTATGGCATCTTCTTTATTCTTCAAACTAACCCTAATAAATGAAATTAATCAAGACTTCTTTGACTAAAGGGAAAAAAAGGAAACATTTTAAAAAATATGATTATAAAAACATCTTTGTGTTTCAGAAGTCTCTTATAAAAATGTAGCCTAAAGCATTCCTTCATTTTTTTCCGGGATTTTTTTCACCTCTAAGCGAAAGGAAAAACTTCTTTACCGTCATAATTTCAGTTTTTTTTTTTTTTTCGTTGTAGCATTTTTCTAGAATGAAGATGGTGTAAGTCCACGTTTTTTTAAATCAAAAGAATAATATTTTTAACATCAATTTAGAAACATTGCTTCTGCTGCGACATTTTTATCAGTCATAATAACTGATAGCATTTATCCATTACTGATAAGATTTATCGGTCTTCTCTTATTTTTTATCCCGGTTTCTGGGTATGAGTGTGAAACCTTGCAAGGCGACACTTCGGCTGCTTTCCGACTAAATAACGTGCTTAAATAACGATAAAAAAATTGCCAGAATATAATAAAAATTTAAATCACTTCCTGACGGCTTCAAGAAGAGTTTCTTATTATTTTATTCCCAAATGAAACAAATTTGACCAAGTTAAAAATGTCGCTTTTCTTATTAATGAACTTAAATGCTTAAATTTTTACATCAAATTCCGTACCTGTTAACAGTCATAGTTTTGTGATTGCTGATACAGTACCTGATACAGTCCAGATTGCTGATACCTGATTGCAGTACTTATCACCAAATAGAATGTGTCGTCAATAAAAATTTTACTTTCTGACGTACAAGTGTGCTTAAATTTTAACTAAAACTCTGTTCCTGATGATAATACAAATTTCAATCCTTTCCAAGTAGAATTGGTCTGTTTTTTAAAAACCGAAATTAAAACAGCTTACCCTTTTTGGGGATTTATGGGGTCCATATTCGACTGCGTAGCCTTGTAATTTTGAAATAAACCCCAAAAAGCAAGAAAACTTCCGTATCAACCATAGTGACAAACTATCATTCATGGAGAACTTTTTGGAAGAACTAACCCACCTTTGCATTGCAGGGAAAGGAAAACAGGGAAAAACTCTCACAGTTAGCCAGACAACAAGAGGGTTCATACCCATGGTTCGTCTACCACTGAGGATATTTCACGTCATGACTGTGGGTGGTGCGAAAAAGAAGAAGAAATCACATCCCCCATCTATCGCTGAGATTCGAAACTGGGTCAACTGGCCAAATATAATTTAACGCTAATCAAAATTTCGATTACTTTTATGCTAGCTACAGGGTTCAAATGTTAACTGTATCTCAATTTCAAATAATAATAATTTATCGCTTAACATATATTATTTTTGAAATTGCGTAAGTAGAAAACTTAAATTACTTAATAACCATTAACAAAATTACAGCTAAAAAAACTAAAATAAGTAATATGATAAAATAATTTAAAAAACATTGTTTTTACGCAGGCTAAGAAGAGGAAAATGACAAACATGGGGAGTATCACTTTTGAAAATAACATTTATTATCCCTAAAATTTCCCAACTTATTTTTCATTATTTATTCATTTTCTTTTTTGTTTGTTTTTTATTGTAATGAAAAGAAAGGATTTCATTGATATTTATCTTCGCTGTACATTTTTAACATTGTAAATTATAATCAAACAACTTTAAAATAATAGGGATTTTTTCAAAAACAACATTTTCTCATAGATGAAGGAACATTTTTCTTATTGTAGTATTCTTATTAATCAAAATGGTAATGAAGCTGATGATCAAAACTTTGCAACTGGTTTTTATCAATTTTCATCATACTTCGAGATTTTTAGAATATTGTTAAATAATTGAGGAAAAAAATATATTTTTGAAATTGAGTATTGATTCATAATTTAAGAAATAAGTTGCATTTTTGAGGGGAAATATATTTATTTAATAATTATTTTATCTTTTCAGAAAAGCTCAATCACTCATAAGAATCAGATTTGGCTTAGCGATTACAAATATGATAAGTAGAAACTTATAAATATTTTTATAATATTTTCATCTCGATTTTGTAAATATTTATAATAATTGGAATCATAATAACTTCGGAATAACTGATATCGAGATACTAATGCAATTTATTCTTTGTGACATTTTTAAGGGACTTTCATTTAAGTAAAATGCTTTTATTTAAAAGCTGAATATTTTTCGAAAAAGATTCTAATTCTGTCGTTTTTAGTTTAAATAATTTAGTTCAAGTATCTTTTCTAAATTCAAATACTTCAAAATGATCAAACCTTCAAACCTTTTTCCCTGAGTTTTAAAAGCATTTTTTTAATGCTACCAACATACTTACATAAAAAGTAATAAAAACAATCTATACTGAATTAATTCAACACACACACACACACGTATATATATATATATATATATATATATATATATATATATATATATATATATATATATATATATATATATATATATATATATATATATATATATATATATATATATATATGCAAAGTGACATGACAGTGAATAATGTAGACAATCACATATTCACTTTGGTAAATATCCGAAATATATAAATATATACTAGATCTAGTTAAGTGACACTGCCCGGTATGTCCTACATCAATGTTTTCTAAGGTAAAGTGCCACTCCCCAGCATGCATTTAACCAGTAACTTTGAACACTGATGTTTCTTCAAATCTATCCTCAACAGAAATTAAAATATCGAATAATATAATAATATCAAAGAATAAATTTAAATCAAATTGGGTGTAACAAATATTTCGAACATTCACCAAAGCGACTATGTGATTGTTGACATTCAGCGGTGAAAGTCAACATTCTCTTGATTTCGGAAATTCATGGTAACATATATATGTGTATTAAAATACGTTAACTTGTTACAATGAAAGAAAAGAATACAGGAAAAGTAGTAAATAAGATTCAATTAATAAGCATTCCAAATTCGTTTTAGCAACATAAATCAATTATTAAACATCACTAACTTTGTACAATGTCTAGAAGTAAAACCTTTTAGAGAATAGATTTTGATTAAATGAAAAAATTGAGCTATCGAATCATTTAATTCAGTAATTTTAACTTCATGACCAAACTCACTCCAATCATTATGAGCCAAAATGACTTTCTGTATATATAGAAATAAAAGTTCGACTTCTTTCCAAGTTCTAAAAACACTTTTTTTTTCCTTACGACCACTTCAATGTACTTGGGCAAATAAACAATAATAACCTTGCGAGAGAAAAAGAATTAAGGATAAAAGGGGGAAGGAGAGAACGTTCGAAAGGATCGAATAAGATTGTTCTTTCGGTGAAAAAGAGAAGAACAAAGCGCTGTTCTTTATTGTTCAGAACAGCTCTCAAATCTAATGACATTTGCTTCTTCTGATACCGAATGCTACATAAGAGTGAGAAGACATCGATTCAAATGTTCTTTTTTGTCTCTCTTTTATTTATTTTTCATCTAATGTCTACAATCTATTTTTCCTTTATTATTTTCTTCGATAATGAAATCAGTGCTTTTATGGAATGGAGGACTTTATAAATGCAATTATCGTATAGTGATGATGAGATAATAGGAAATGACGTTGAATTTAGTTATTTTTTTTTTATATGTATATACATATATTGAGCTTACTAAACAAACTCAAATTTTATAAGAACTGAATTCTTTTAAACTATCCTCAAGAGTTTTTGGTAAGAGTTTTATTGTTAAGTAAGGTTTTTTTTTATCTTTATATAAGTGTATTTTTATCTTTTGATTTAACTTTTGATAATTATCTTTTATCCTGTTTGATAAGTTGGGTTTATATTTTAATAAGTAAACTTTATTAAAAAGCTCAAATTCTGCAAAAATTCCGTAGAAACTAAATTTTTTTAAACTAGCTTCGTAATTTTTTGGTAATCATTTTATTTTTTGGTAAAGGTTTTTTTGCTACTTTTGATTAGTATATTTATATATTTTGATTATTGTCCTTTTCTCTTTTGATAAGTATAGTCTTGTCCTTTTATAAATCTAGTTTTACATTTTTATAAGCGTGGTTTCATCTTTTGATTAATACATTTGTAACTTTTACTTAATGGTTGTTTATCTTTTGATTACTAATTTGTATCTTTTCATCGACAGCTTTTCATCTTTTAATAAATATATTTTGATATTTTGATAAGTGTTTAATAAGTGAAGATACTTTCAAACAAATTAAAAATTTTATTATACAGTGGTTTATTTTTTAAAAAAAATTTATTTATGAAATATTGTCAGAGCTGAAACTTTTTTTTAAAATTATCACCATTAGTATTTTTTTTATCTTACAATTTGTATTTGTTTTGTACTTTTGTTTGTGTTTTTAGCGTATTTTTATCTTCTGATTAGTTTTTAATTATCTCTGTTAATTATCTTTTTATAAAAAATATTTTTATCATTTTGATACGTAGTTTTTTTTATCTTTTGATTAAAAATTTTTAACTCCTTTGTAAGCATACTTTTATCTGATTAGTAACTTTTTACCACTTAATAAATGCACATTTTTGCAAGAAAAAAAGAATATAGAATAAAAGAAAGAATGAGAGCACTAGAATAAAACTTTGCTTTCAATGGAATAAAAAAGAACATACAGCTGTTCTGTATTGTTCAAAATAGCTCGCAAATATAATGACATTTTCTTCTGATGCCGAATGCAACATAAAGAGTGAAAAGATATCAATTCAAATGTTCTTTTTTCACTTTTATCTATCTATAATTTAATGTTTACACATCTATTTTTCTTTTATTTTTTCCGATAATGAAATCAGTTCCCTTATGGAATGTAGGAATTTATAAATATAATTATCTTTTAGTGATGATGAAGGAATAAAAAACAAGAAAAAATCTTAATTTCATTTCCTTTTTTTTAATTGAACTTTATAAACAAACTCAAATTTTTCTTAAAAATATATATATTATCATGAGTTTTTTATCCTTTTAAATTTTTTTTTAATTTTAGTACACAGTTCATCTTTTGATGTAGTTTATCTTATCAAAATATGTAGTATGTAGTTTATCTTTTGATGAGTATAATTTTATCTTTTGAATACTATTTTTTTATATAAGTAAGGTTTTATCTTTCCATTAAAACTTTTAAACTTTTATCTAATAAATTTTGTTCCTTTAATAAATAAAAATTAAATTTTCCAAAAGAAACATACTCTAAACATTAATGAAAGTTTAATCGGGCATTGAACTTCATGAACAAAATGAAATTAGTTAGAACTGAATTTTTTTTAAAACTTTTTACCAGTAAAAAAAAAATATTCTTTTCAATAGAATATTTTTTTTCTTTTGGTCGCTTTATTTTTTTTAATCTTTCGATATATATATATATGTATATATATATATATATATATATATATATATATATATATATATATATATATATATATATATATATATATATATATATATATATATATATATATATATATATATATATATATATATATATATATATATATATATATATATATATATATATATATATATATATATATATATATATATATATATATATATATATATCAGTTGAAATGTCGGGGGGGAAAAGCTAGCACAATGTGTAGTTTCCATTTTTCATAACTATATGACTTTTTTTATGGTGTCTTTTTATCGTTTGGTTTGTAAATATTTTATGAATTAAGGGTAATCTCTTTAATTTCTTGATCAGTATATCTAAGGCTCGGTAAGTATATTTTCATCTCTTGATAAGCATATTTTATCTTTTGATGAGTATGAGTTTTATCTCTTGCGAAAAATATTTTAATCTTTTAATATGTATCAGTTTAACTTTTGATATGCTTTAACCAAACAATATGCATTTGCGCATTTTGATCTAATAAAATGAAGAGAGAACTGAATGTTTTTTAACAGAAAAGAAAAGAAATAAAAAAATATGAACGATGAATATTTTTTTATTACAATAAGCTTTTGTTTCGTTATCACTTTATATTTTTTATTGGTGCTTTTTGCATACTCCTATAATTATTTTTTGTTCTTATCATCTGGTTTTTTCCTTTTTTACCACTTAGAGAAGATATTTAATCTTTGATGCTAAGCACAGTTTTTATCACTTGATAAGTATCTTTTTTCAACTATTTTTTTAATTTATTCTTATCATTAATTATGTTTTATATATAAACATTCATAAGCTCTGATAACAGTTTGCAATAAAATTGTAATGAAATATCTGTTGATTCTAATAACATATACTTCTTACAATGTCGAATTCTGTCCATTGAAAAGGAGGAGATGAAGGAGATGAGAATTCATTTGATCTTCAATCTCTTCTGCTTTACTTCTGTTTTTCTTCTCCTTCACTGCAGTGATCTGAAGGAAAAGACAGTTTTACAGAAAATTAAGAAAGGGGGAAAATGTGCGCCAAAACTGTTTGTAAAATATTGATTAATTAAATGTAAGTAAAATAGAAATTCTAATAATGCTATAACTTAGTTGAATCATTATAACTATATTAATTGGGACCCGGGATAGCCTGGTTGGTAGGGCACTGGGCTCATGTCCGAGAGTTCGTGGGTTCGATCCCAGACAACCGAAGTCTCCCTGTGTAGTAAATGATCACTGATGCACGTTAAATCTGGCGAATCGCAAAGTCCTCTATGTTCCCATAACAAATCAATACCTATGGGAGCACTGATCGAGGAGTTTCCTTGTCTTCTGGCTTGGTTCAAAATTACAAGGCTACGGAGTTGAACATTAGTAGTCGTATATATATATATATATATATATATATATATATATATATATATATATATATATATATATATATATATATATATATATATATACAGAGAGAGAGAAAGAGAGAGAGAGTTTAAAAATAATTAGTCCTAGAAATAATTCAAATCTGGTATTGTTCTTATTACATAGGATGCTCCGTTAGGACCATCCATTAGATATTTTTAGTATCCTGTATTACAAATTTGAAAAAGAAGTATTTACATTCTGGGTCACGAATTTATACTTAAGAGGAAATGAAAACAATGACAAATCCCAATTAAGCAAGGCGGGTGTACAGAGCACTGAAAATTGCTTGATAACTGAAGGAAAGGAAATGAAGAGTATAATAAACGCCATCTTCAGGTATTGACAGGTAATCAGGCAGGTTCGACAACCGCCTTCCTTAATTGTAATTAGCCAAATTATGATATTATTTTTATTTTTTCTTGGCTTGCATACTAAATTTAAACTTCTAATGTGCAGAATTTTTTTTGTTAAATTTGGGTTTTTAACGTGGTTTCACAAAATGTGCTGGACATACTTTGAAAGAGAAAAGATGTAATTTGCATTATTAATATTCAGATAAGTCTAATGAGACTTTTTTTTAACATTTCAACGTAAAATTAAAACATATTCCAAATAAATAATTTCCAAGAAACAGCAATCAAGGAAATTGCTAGTTTTCATTTAAAAATACTGTTAGTACTTATATTATACGTAGAATAGCAGCAAACTCATAAAATTGGCTTTATTTACTTGATGTAAAAAAACGCTTACTTTATAAACAGTTTATTCAGCGGCAAACAATGTTTTTAAGCATTACGTAACGAAAAATTTAAATTATGGTAATAATTTAAATCCAAAAAGTAATAATACTAAATTAATATAATGCTAAAGTATTAATACGTTTCATGAAGTTCATCTGTTTATTTGTTTATTTATCATAAATGTATACATTTATTTATTCATGCAAAACTTATTAATTATTATTACTATATAAAATCAGCAATTCAATAACAATAACAGTAAACTTGTATTTATTTACCTTATTAATGTAAAATTAAAATCTCCAATAACAGAATAAAAATTTCTAACTTACTAGTAAACCAACAAAAAATGAAGAAATATTTTTGCATGCATTGATATATTCGAAGCAAAAATTCCAAAGCAACTCTGGGGGTTATGAATTTAAAGTGCACCTAATTAATAAAAAAAATAAGCAAACGATATAATAATATAAAGATGAATAAATAAATTTATGTATATTTAATAATTATTAATTACGAATTATTAATTGCTGTTGAATATTGTAAACAAAACATTCTCATTTTAAACATTCTGCAGAACTATCTATAGCTTTTTCTAGTAAGTGCTTTTTATATTAATATTTTATCGCTTCTTTGACGTTATTAACTTTGAAATCCGGCCAAATATCTTAAAAATCTACTGTTGCAATTGTATAACTTATGCTACTTTTTTAACGTTTATAGTATTTAATACACTTTGCTTTTTAAAATACATTGATAATTTATTCGTTTCATAATGAAATCCACAAAATATTTCAAAATGTATTGTGATACCCTATACGATAAATGCAGTTAATGCATAAAAAAATATTTCGACTGTTTGGGACTGTATGTTTGGATTTGAAGAAAAAAATTTTTTATATGAATAGTTTATCTGAAAAAATTTGAAATTTAATTAAGTTTCAAGTTTTAATAAATAATGATTATGGAAATGTGTTGTTACTTTAGAGCCAATTTCAGGTGCATTTCGAAAACTTAAAAACCCACTTATCCATTTAAAGCTGGATGTTCACTTTAGCTGAGACAGTTAGTTCAACTCTCTATCCACAAACTGAATGAAGGTTCTGCTTTAACCTTCGTTGCTGCACGCTTCTCATTTGTCCTCATTGAAGAGTATAAGATTCGATATAAAATCTTAATTATCAGATGATACTATACAGCTTTATGGTTTTCACGTGACTGAAACCTGTTTGCACTTGTTTAAGTTCGTGTATCAATTGATTAAATTAGACTATATAAAATATAAATTTGACGATTGGATGAATTAGACGATATATTAAATAAATATAGAATATTTGTTATATCAGGTATTATATTAGTATATAATAATAACTTGACCAAATTATTAGACGCACTGTAGTTTTTAAATAATTACATGTTTTGCACGAGTTTGCATGCAATATTTTTATATTTAAACATACATGTAACGGGTTTTTATGCTGGAGATTTTTTTTATATGCTTCCTATTTATATTTATTTTTAACGTATTGCATTACAATGTTAACCAATTGATACTTGAACATAATCAAGTGCAAACAGGTTTCAGCCAGGTAAAAACAATAAAGCTGTTTAGTATCACCTGATAATTAAGATTTTACACAGAATTTAGTGCTTCTAATTATTTCACCAGGAACTGTAATATTTCACGATAAAAATGGATTTTACGGATGATGCACCCAGAGTGCCGGAACTTCATACCGTAATTTGATCCAGAATTTTTTATTGCGTAAATCATATCTACTGCATGACTCATTTATCCTCAATTTTATTTTAGAATAATGCATATGAAATAGTTGTAAGACTCATTCACAGTGCAAGCATTATGACTCATCATTATTTAGTGCTTTCAATGCTATCACACCTCTATCAATGAACAATAATTTTCGTAGATATTTTCAACTATTCAACATAAAAAACATATCTAGAAACCATTTGGTAAACAGCGTTACTCAGTTAATTAAGTTTCAAAAACCAACCGTAAAAATTGGAACACTGTTTTGCTCTCAGTTAATTTACTTCAGTGCAAATCATGAAATATCACATCATACCTACCACCCCCTTCGATAAAATTGTTTCTTTTCATAAAAACAAACAATTTGTTACTTATTTACGGCAACCCCAGCGACGACAAAACTGCTAAAAGCATCTTCTAATTCGAGAACGAAATTATAATTACCTTTCTCCCACTTAGCACTAGTACACCTTTCCTTACACTAATCTATTCACATTTCGGTCTGAAAGTTCATTAAATTTAGCAAACGAAATTACTCACCGAAAAAAGAATGGGCCCAAGTATCCCCACCCCCTTCTCATTCTAATGAAGTGATTAAGTATTTTAGGGGATAGAATGGCAACGACGAGTCCTTTCGATGTACTGGAAGGCATATTTCTGTCTTCGTTTCTGCCTTAATGACGTATCAATTATCATTAGACTGAAGCCTATCTAGCTGCTTAAAGAAAACATTTATTATCAGGAGCTGCCTGATTAAGAAAAGTGCAATGAAGAGGCTCTTAAGAATCAGGGTAAACTTAATAATTGGAGGAATGGAAAGAATTTGCAGTGATTTTATGGTTAAAATTAGTTATTAGGATTTCGGATATTAAAATAGTTTTGTAATGAAGAATGCTCCTAGTAAATTGAAGAAAAAAAAGTTAATGTTAACTATGTAGAAAAGGAGTTTCTAAAATAATATGAATAGTGATTTAAATGCAGTCATACTTCAAGTATGAAATTTAATTTTGTTCCAAAGCATATACGTCAGCTGATTCTTTTGAAAATAATTTTCTAATTCTTGTCTTTATTCAAAATTAAAATGGTAACTTTAGCGTTGAAATGATTGAAAACGTAATAAATAAAAATCAGTTGAATTTTATGACAAAATATTTTAGGGCATTAAAAAAAATCATTCATTGATTTTCTTAAAATACACAATGTTGATATAAATGTAAAATGTTTTCTAAAGTGGGAAATTGTTCAAGAAAAAAAATATTAGTTTAAGTAAGTTAAATGTAAGTTTCTTAGATCAGAAACATAGATAAAAAACAATTCAATTTTATGGGTATTTTAGAGCTTTGAAAAGTAAAGATTTTTCTAAGATAATTTCGTAAATTTTTAATTACTAATTAGAAACCTAATAAATAAAAATCAATTAAATGTGAGGAGAAAATATTTTAGAACATTACAAAAATTTTCTATCAATTTATTTTCTCAAAATGTACAAAGAACTAAAATGACATAGAAAAAAATCATAGTTTAAGGAAGTTAAATGTAAACTTCTTAGATCAGAAAAACAAAAGATAAAAATTAATTAAATGCTATGGGTAAGCATTTTAAGCTATTTAAAAAAAAATAAAGATTTTTCTAAGATAATATGTAAATTTATTACTTAATTAGAACAATAGATAAAAACAAATTAAATGTTATGGAGAAACATTTAAGAACGAGAATGACTTTTCTATGACAATTTCGTAAATTTATTACTTAACTAGAAGCATAATAGATAAAATCAATTAAATCTTAAAGAAAAACGTTTTAGAACATTAAAGAAAATTATTTTTTTAAGATAATTTCGTAAATTTTTTTATTTATTTTCTCAAATTGTATAAAAGAATGAAAAACAAAAGCAAATTCTAATGAAAAAATTAATTGAAATTAATTGTAAGTTTCATTGGGCCGCTAAAATATTTAACTATTATAAACTAATTAAAAGCTTTTTCTCGATTCTTTTCAGTAAAAACTTATCAGATTAACACTTATCTAACTACTTAAACTTAACTTATCTTGAAACGTATCTAACAGAAATATAGCAATTTTACTAACATTATCTTGCTAGACTGTCAAGTCTAAACTTGAATTAAAGTAACATCATACATTAAAAACCTAAGTTATAATTCTCGAAAACCTTTTACTTTTAAATAACATTGACACAAAGAAAAAATGAAATAAAAAATATTAAGTCAAATTTGAACTAAATTTTCCGAAAGTTAGTAAAGTTGACCGCTAATTTATACGGTTATTATACAAAGCTTTCTAACACAAATTCTATACACTTTTCCAAAGTGTATAGAATTTGAGTGTATACATTTTTTCCAAAGGATTTACTGCATCAGCCTACGGTGCACATTGAACGCCTGAGGTATCCAAAGAACAACTCTTTTACTCCCCCTCTACTTTGGTGATCGCAGACGACTCCTCGACAGATCTCAGCACTCTACACTAGTTCACTTCCTTCCACGATTTGCCCCATGGTTCGACAAACAAATCACTTTAGTCTAAAACAACGTTAAAGCCCGAACTGAAGATAACTATTACGACTTTAATTTACGATCAATCACTATCAGGGCACGAAAAAACTCAAAAATTTCACCAGCCCTCAAGGACGGCTTGTCCAACAATGTACCCGTCCTCCTTTGAAACTAAGCCGTCGCTTCTAAATAAATAAAAATGTAATTTTCTCTTATTTATTACAAACATTTATGTAAATTGCGATAAATTGCATTATGTAAATTGCATTATGTAAATTATGTGAGTTGGTAGTTACTAGGATTACAAATACTAGGATTACATTATACAGTAATAAAAGAATTACTAGGTTATTAAAAGTAACCTAGTATTTCTTTTATGAAATAATTTATTTCTTTTATGAAGTAATTTATTTCTTTTATGAAATAATTTATTTCTTTTATGAAATAATTATAATGACGAAGGTCAAGTTATCTGGAATGTCAATTTATCCGAGGGTACAGCGTTTTTTAAATGAATCAAATATAACGTTTGCCAGTTCCACAATCAAGCCAATGATATACAGAGGTTTCTGCACAGAAATCTGAAAGGGGTTTTCTATTTAGGTAGATGCTCATAATTGCGTTTAACGTTTCTTGTTTAAGATCAGTACGTAATGTGTTTTTTTGTAAGTTCATTGCTGAAAAGCCCCTTTCAAAAGCAGTACTACCAGATGGAGAAAACATCAATTCTAATGACAAAAATTGTATCACTGAAAATGTATCACGAACATCAACGGGAAAATGGCAGTCCACGCGGACGTCGGATTCGAGAAATTCGTTGTCCGCGGGGAATTTTTGGCCGCCGAGGACGGCCCTGATCACTATGCATTGTACTAAACAAAATTTATATACCGACCTGTAATTTTATGGTCATTATAACTTTTCGAACATAAATTTGTTTTTACGGTCAGTGACTGGAGCTCTTTTTGCCGATTTAAAACCGTAATTTAACGGTCAAAGTTTTTAGAGTGCAATCACCAATTATTTCAGATGTTTTATTTCATGTGTAAAGTCCGTGTTATTACAAAATTACTTTTTTCTGTTCCTACAAATATTTACAGCTAAACAAAATCTACTTTGTTCTACGTTACTGTGACACTCTTTTTCAACATTGTTTATTTTATCTTATAATAAAGGTGAACGATGTTATAAAGTTTCAAACTGAAGACCAAAACGAAACTTAACTTTTAAAGAATAAAAATCTTCATTACAAATCTCTAAATTCTCTTTATTCCGATTAACAATCAAGAATTAAAAAATGTGAACCCTCTAAATTTCTTTCATTAATTCTCGTCAAATTTTTCCTCCTATTAACAACTTAAGGAGAGGAGTCCATTTATATACCAGCTCAGAAAATTTGAAATTTTCCATAATTAAGTTAGTTAAAATTCTTATTTGCCCCAATTTAGGATATTTTACTCCCGGTTAATCCCTTCACGCAGAATTTTTATTAAACATATTTTTCATACTTTTTCAATTATTTTACATTAATTTAAATCAAAATAAGTGAAATATATATATAGCATTTTAATAATTTCTGGTTATAAAATGCAGCATGAAACACAGGTGTCTCTTCCTGCGTTAAAGGTAAAATCTTCCTATCTCGGCTCACTTCAAAAAAGTTTTTCAAATCTGCACTTATTTGCAGTTACTTACATCTAAGAAAAACAGTTATTCATCATTGAAAAAAAAAATTTCAAGCTACTTTTTTTTGGATTTTATATTTTAGTGGAAATATAATTCCGTTAATCCAACAGATTTTTTTAGTAACTATTAAATAGTTTTATATAATTAAAAAATACCAAAATATATTTTTTCTTCTAATTAAAGAGCCAGAAAAAAAGTACATAAAGGGGATACCGGTGTCCAATCTGCGTCAAAGGGTTAAATTGGAACGATTACTTTTTCTTCATACAACATCTATGCTAAAATGATATTTTAATATAGATACTTTTATAACACTTTTTTAAAATAAATGAACCAGCCAATGGTATTTTAGTGCCTGAAAGTAAAAAATAGAATTTTGAAAATACGTTGTATTGTAAAAAATAATATTTTGAATAATGTCTTAAAACAATATAAATTTAGCAACGAGAAGAAAAATTATAATTAAAAAGTACCATTTTTTTTCTTTTTGTAATTAGAGCGCCATAAAAAATATATAAAAAGGATACCGGTGTTCTATCTGCGTCAAAGGGTCAAATCAGAACGATTACTTTTTCTTCGTGCAACATTTTTACTAAAACGATAATACTTTTACTAAAATTGTTTAAAATAAACATATTTTCAGGGCACTTTTTCAAAAATTTGGGTTGACCAATTGTATTTTATTGCCTGAAAATAAAATAAAAATTGAATTCTGAAAATAAGTTGTTATAATTCAAGAAGAAAAAAAATATGAAGAATGTTTTAATATTATATAAATTGAACGACGAGGTGAAAAAATATAATTAAAAAATACCAAAATATATATTTCTTCGTAATCAGAGCAGCAGAAAAAATATACAAAAAGGATACCAGTGACCCATATGCGTCAAAAGGTTAAATCAGAACGATTACTTTTTCATCATACAATATCTATCCTAAAATGCTATTTTAATAAAGATGCTTTTAGGGCACTTTTTTCAAATAAATGGACCGACCCATTGTATTTCAGTGCCAGAAAATAAATAAAAAACTGAATTCTGAAAATAAGTTGCTGTGTTGCAAAAAGAGAGAATTTGAATAATGTTTTAATGCAATATAAATTGAGCAACGAGATGAAAAGTAAAATTGACTTTAAAGAATAAAAATCCTCATTAAAATTCCCCCAATATCCTAACTCCCTAATAACAACAACACGACCAAAAAATTAAAAACTACCGACTCTCAAAACTGCATTCATCAAATCTTCTACAAAACTCTCTACTTTCCGTAGACAGACTTAATGAGAGAAGCCCATTTTTATGCCATCTCCGGAAAACGGGAGAGTTCCCATTTCTAAATCAATTACGATTCTCACTAATTCTAATTTGGCCCGTTTCAGGATGCCTTAATCCCGATTAAGTCGGTGCCATTACTAAAAGAACTTTTCTATTCCTCTCCGTCGTAACCTCCCGCCATTTTCGAAATCCAAACAAATGAGCGAGCCGCGTCTGGGTTAGAGATATTTCATTTTCCCTATTGGACTGAAGTCTCCCCATTTTATTCCCTTTTCTCTGCCAGAGATAGAAGAGAATCGTTTTGCAAATAAATGTGCCGAGTAGAAAAGGATGTGATGTTGTAATACTCGCTTATGTTTACACGCTGCTAAACTTTTATCGCCAACTATCCTGGCGCGCTTTTTGTCGCATGGATAATTACTGGACAAATGGTTCGCTACAGAAAACATGTGGTGAGTGAATTTAATTTATTGCGCAGTTTTTTTTTTCTTTTTATTTATAAATGTATTTCCTAGATCAGGGGTTTCCAACTTACATGGGGCCGCAATTAAAAACACCAATCAAATGGTGGGCCACAACTTTTTCAAAATTTTATATAGGACTCTTTTATTTTTGAAAGAACATTAAATATTGCTGTCAGATTTTTATAAAAGTTTTTTTAAAATTAAAAAAAAAAATAACAAGCATTACAAATAATGCTTGTTACGTATCATTTTGAATCTTCTCCTAATCTGAAACTTAGTGACAAGATTTTTTTTACTTTCAAATTTAATTCTGTGATGAATTAACATTTTTTCGACTTATTGGGAATTATAGCAACAACAAAAAAATTCTTGAGCATCTGAAATTAATTTTTTTTTCTTCTTTTCCGCTCATGCGATATTAAATTCAAGAAATTTAGATAAAACATGATATTCATTCCCTCTTTTATGCTCTTTAAAATTTACAAATGTAAATAATTTCGTCCAAAATGAGTGGTTTAAAAAAGTTAAATTGGAGAATTTCTTCGCGAAAATTTCACATGCGAATTATACATGCGACACATGCTAAATTATATTCACAAAATACAAAAAAAGAGCGAAATAAAAAAGAGATCAACATACACGATTATTTTTGTATTTGAATAAATATTTTCTTGGGCGCAAAACCTAAGAAATAAATTTTTTGCACCGTTGGTATGTTAAATTTCACAGATAACGAAAAAAATAGGTTTTTTTTTTTAAACGAGAAAAGTATTTTAAGTCCTTATGGATTTTTTACGAAAATTGTCCGCAATGAAAACTAATATAGTTATTTTAGTTCGCGGGTCACAAAAAAAGGCTTCGAGGGCCGGATGAGGCCCTCGGGCCGCCAGTTGGAAACTCCTGGCCTACATAAACTCATAAATGCGTAAAATATTTTTTTAAAGAAATGCTATAAATTGATTTATTACTTTTTTTAATTATTGCAGAAAGAACTTTTTAACTATTTTTACATACTGTACAGTATTTTTAAAATGTATTTCTTCACATTTCATAAAACGTAGCCCACGATACTCAAATAGTAAGTATGTCATAGAACAGTCCAAAAGATTACTGCAATCAAATTTATTTCCTTATTTATTAGTTTTTATTGTAATTAAAGATCCTAACCAACTAACGCAAAACCAAAAATATTTTTACATAGACAATCGTTTTGTAACGACTTACAAGCAGAAATAAAACTATAAAATATTGTTATATAAGTAATATAATTATATAAATTGTTGTCCAATATATTGCAAGCTGTGTCATAGAAGTTACTTAAAATAAATTGTATAACTTTGGATTTACTTGGTTCTCAATTATGCCTTTTGAAATAAATTAAATTTAGATTTTTGCAAAATCAATAAGCTCCAAAATGCTTGCTCAACTGAAAAAATAATGGCCTAGGCATGAAAAATCAGAGTAACTAAATTTACACAGTTTTCTCATAGTCTATTAATACTTTACATAGTTTTTTAAAATAAACAGACAACAAAGCTCTAGAAATCATCTTAATCTTCGTATTACAGAAAACTGAAAACTCTGATTGTTTCCATTTTTCTTATTTTGCTGTTCAGCTTGCTGTATCAAGGAGTTTTTCAAGCATTTTGAAGTCTCCAGTAAACTTTCTAAATAAAAATTTTAGGGTGTTGCATAAAACCTCTCTTAATGTGTATTTTTAAAATCATTGTTAAAAATATTAAAAAAAACTTACTTAATTTGGAGTTACAAATTAATATTTAAGCTAAGAGAATGCTAAAATACTATTGAAATCTGACAATGTTAAATAGACGTGGGGCGATGTTATAAACATCAAAACAAGCTTGTTTAGAGGTTGAAATTTTATTGTGTTCTTTTCAACTTTTCTGTTATTTCCCTTTATCAAACTCCTCTTGTTTTTATTACATTCGCCCTCCTGTCTTGTGTTTTATCAGATTCCGGTATCGTTTTTGTTTTTTCTTCTTTAGATATTAATTTGCGACTCCCATGTGTGAGTCTCTAGCTTTCATTTTAAATAAGAATTTTAAAAGTACATGAATGTAAATGAAAGGGCAGTCTTTACATAGCACCCTTTAATTTAAACAGGGTGTCCAAAATGTATGGAACAGATCGAACAGCTCGAGAAGTACACATAGGATCCAAAATCTAAAAGTACGCATGTGAAACATATTTAATAAATACTTTTAATGCCCGCTCCAGCTTCAACCCCTAAAGGTGAGGTGGGGCAACTTCAAAATAGGAATCCCTTTCTTTTATTGCAGATTTGCATTTCCCAGAAAGAATTACCCCAATTTGGCAACAGGTTGGGGCATTTATGTTCATAAGCGAAGTTTGTTGTTAAAAAAGGAAGATATCACTATTTAAAAAAGTTTTTAATGCTATCTTGAGAATTACAAATCAAATTGAAAAATAAAAATAGATTTGTTTGATATTTTGATGTTTCAATTTCAGGTGGCACTAAGCATTCGCCACCTCTCTATTATCATCCAACTATTTTTACCGAAAATATGTTTTCTCGCAACAATAACATGTACAATAACGGGACAATAACATAATATTCTTTCAGATTTATTCTTATATTACTGCTCTAGTCTAAGAAGTTATCACAAATTAACCCTCAACCTATTCTTTTTTATTTTCCTCAAAGACGATAAAAAATCGACTTTTTTCGTCCTCTATCTCCCATTTATTGTTAATTTTCTCCTCCTCAACTGTAAAACTCGTGATTTGCATTTTATAAAATAGTTCAATTAATAGTAAATTTGTATTTTGATTTGACGTTTTCGATGGGAAAAAATTAATCATTTATTATTAAGATTTGCCTATTGCTAAGACTTTTGGTATTTGGCTAATTTTCTGGCTAATAACTTGAAGTCCTTAGCGCGGGCTCTCAATTTCTAAGCAGCAAGGCATTGTCGGATACCTTGATGCTTATTTGGTTTGTAGGGTGATATTTTATTTATTACTGGTTCTGAGCAGCACAACTTTGTTGAGCTACCTAATTAATTTTTGTTGAGTTACCTAATTAATATTTAACTGTTGGTAGTAGAACGTTGATAGGGTCTTCTAAATTCTATTTTTGAATTGTAATGCGATATTTTATTGTTGGTTCTAAGCAGCAGAACATTGTTGAGTTCTATAGTTACTTTTTAACTTTTCAAGTGGTGTTTAATTGTTTGTTCTAGTCTTGCATCGATTCCCCTGAATTCTCTTTTTGATTGAAAAGCATGAAAGTATTGTTAGTTTTAAAGCATATCTCTGGAATTATTAAGAAAAAAAAATTGTTCTCCCACAGCGATAAAACTTGCTTATTCAAAGATGATTCTATGAAAAAAATTATTTCCATAATTATTTATTATTTTTTAATATTTTCTTTACTATTTATTGAAAAAGAATTTTAATTTTTATGTATACAAACTATTACACCAATTTAATCTTCTTAATTTTATGTGGAAAAATTTAAATTTAAAAGAGAATTGGTTGAGCAGCTCTTGAGAAGTAATTAGCGAGTTATGCAACAAATTAAATTTCAAAAATCAGGCCCGAAACTTTTGATTGCTTTGCTGGCTAAACCATTGGGGCCATATTTTTCAGATAGCAGTTACTGAGCCGTGGTGGCTCAATTGGATAGAGCACTTGCCTCTCAGGGAGATGACCCGGGTTCGTATCCCTGGTTGATTCGAATTCCGCACCCAGCTCGCACAGATCACTGTGCTGACGTAAAATATCCTCAGTGGTAGACGGATCATGGGTTAGAGTCCTCTTGACCTCAGACTAACTGTGGGAGGTTCTCGTGATCTCCCTTTCCATGTAACGGCCTCATGAAGGCAAAATTTCTCCCAATACTTAATCCAGGAGTTTCCTTGTCTTCTGGATTGGGTTCAAAATCACAAGGCTACGGAGTTGAACAGTAGTAGTCATGAACCCATAAAAAGTGGGTCGGCTGTGCAACGACGGTTATAAAATAATATAGCAGTTACTCCTCATATTTTGAGAGACCAGAAACCAAAACCGTCGAAAAAAAGGTATATTTATACAGCGGAAGTAATTTAGGAGTATAATTTTATAACTTAAAATATTGTGCTCGAATTAGTTAACATATTTAACCCTCCGACCATTAAAATTGAGTCCTAGTAAATTAAAACCCAATTATTAGATCTAAAGTTATTAAGGTGCTCGATAATTTTCTTTATTTTGTGCATATTTTTAATAAAATTTTACGGACAAAATCTGCTATTATCTTTAGAAAATTGAATTATGATAGCTATACTGCATATTCAAGAAAGTATTTATTCAAATATAGATATGTATCATATTTACGTGCCAGATCTGCTTAAGAAAATGCTCATTTAAATATGGTTCTTTGAGAAAAAAGCACATTTTGAAATTATTAAAAGTATTTTTAATTGAATCAAAAATTTATACAGTGGTACATATTTATTCTACAATGTAACATGCTTGCACTTTCCATTTATGTGCATAAATATTACTTCATGTGATTTTTCAATTAAATTTTAGATCCAAAATAAATGTTCAACTAGTCTGCAAATTTCTTTAAAAAAATTTATTATTTTAACTATGTTTTGAGCTTTTTATTCAAATTTGGAAAAACATAATTACTTCCCAGTTCTGCTAGTAAGTATCCACATTTGAAATATTTAAGAAAGAAACCCATTTTAAAATTATTTAAACTCAATTTTACAATTAACAAAATAGAAAAAATTCGCACTGTTGTAATCTTAGAAAATATTACAACTCAAACTCATTTTATTTAAACAAAAAATTATTTCATATGATTCTATTCTTTTAAATTTTACAGACAAAGTAAATGCTCAACTTGTCTGCTAATTTTTAAAAAAAATTAAAAAATTTAAAAAAATCGAAATGCGATAATTATAAACTGTTTTCAAGTTAGCTTTATTTAAATCTGGATACATGCCATTGCTACTCTGCTTGCAGGAATTCTTATTCAAATGTTTTAAAATTATTTAAAACATATTCAAAATAAAAATTCTTCCTATTGAAATATTATAAAATATATCATATTCTCATTTAATTTGCATGTATAAAAATTATTTTATATGATTTTTGAATGAAATTATGCAGACATAATAAATGCGCAACTAGTCTGCCAATTCCTTTAGTAAAAATCGAATTATGCTAACAATGCAGTATTTTTCAAGCTATCTTTATTCAAAACTGGATAAATATCATAATTACATGCCAGTTCTACTTATAGGAATGCTCATTTAAATATATTTCTTTGAGTAAAGAAACAAACTTTAAAATACCAATAGAAGTCAGTCTCTCTTTTATCCATTGCAACAAAACATCTTTTTCAGAATAAATATTTATTTCGCAATGTTTGATATTCTATTTTCATTTAAAACAGCTTGAGAGAATGCAAAGGGTATTTTCTGACAAAACAAAAGAATTTTTTGCTGCGCCATTTGACGCTTAACGACAAATAAATTTCTTTAAAAATGCAAAACTTCGATCGGCAATTTGTTTGCGTTTCTTAAAATCTACTTCTGAACAGTTACAATTACAGTTAAACGCAAATAATCGAGAAAGACTAATAATAGCTGACTAGTAAATTCCTTTTCTTTGTTTAGTATCAATATGAAATCGAATAAAAATTTCTTTTGCATTGAATTATCTGCGAAATCTAAAATGTTGCAAAATGCAATATTTAAAGATTATTAAACAACACAGACGAAAACATTAACAAAAGGTACATAGTAAACAAAACTGAAATATTTTCATTTGAACAATAAATGCAGCTATAAACGGCAAAAATGTCAATAAATTTTTGTAAGATTTAGAAAAATTTCTAAATCTATCCCCGTCTAATTAAACCTTTTCAAAACATCGGGAATTTTATGTCTATTGTAAATATAACAATAATTCACGGAAAATTTAGCTTTTAAATGTTTATTTTTTAGGAAACGCCGTACTTCATGACATTTTGATACTTATTAAAAGTGCAAACAAATCTGATGTTACATTCATTAAAATTTATTTAAAAATTATGATGATTAAACTCTTTAAAGCTATATTGTTTGTTAAAAGAAAAGAAAATTAATTTATACGATGCTTTGTGCTTAAAATTTGTAAAAATATATATACTTGTTTACAATTATGAAATATCTGCTCTTTCTCAGAACTTTTTCAATCTATGATAAATTAATATCAAATGTATAAAAGCTTAACAATTTTAATTTTTTTTTCTACGTAAAAAATTAAATGTTTGTTAAACATCAAGTTGTCAATAATAACAGAAAGAGATAGAAATCCTATGGACTATTGATCAATTCTCACTATATTATGTCAAATTTATTAAAATGTAAACGATTAATTAATTTTTATTGTCTTAATAATTATTTTATTTTTATGTTTAAATAATTATTTTTTAATTTTTTTACCTAAATAATTAGTAGTTTTGTTCGCTGAACAATGACTCAAATTTTAATAATTAAATAATTACATTATTATTAAAATAATTTATTTTTTATTTCGATAATTTACAGTTATAAATTAAAAGTTGACCAAAAAAGCTAATTTTAGGAAATTTTCTGCTAAAAAAATATTGTAATTGCAAAAGTTAAATATAAATTATAAATAAAAACGCATAACAACAACTGTACTTTCTTGAATAGTTTTATAAACATTTTGTCAAAAACAGCATTCTAAATTTTTTTTAAATAAAACTATGTTAAAAAGTTAAACTATAATAAATTCGTTGAATTTTTGTCACGGTTTTTTTTTTAAAATATATATTTTTTAAAATAACTAAAAAAAAATTTTTAAAAAAAATTTTTTTTTTTTTTATTATTTAAATATTTAAAAATAATTATTTTATGTAAGATAATGTTTCAAAAATTACCGACTGGACTGGGTAGGGGCTAGGGAACTGACTATGCATTAGAAAGGTTCTGGGTTCGACAAGGCATTGTTTTAGACAAGGCATTATTTCATTCTCTGTACTTTCTGTCCTTACAGTGGGAGCCACTTTGTCAAACTTAAAATGGTGCCCCTGAAGGAGTAGCCAGCAAATCTGCCCTAATAAGCCTGAATTAACGAATGTCAACCCAGGTGGCATTGGAAAAAAATTTTTACAAATTTATAAGATGATTACTATTAATTTGGAAGAAGTTTAAGCTTAATATAGTTAATTTTTGGGATCTAAATTTATATATCTTTGAAATTGCTTTACAACGTAAATGTATCTAGTAAAAATATAGTAATAATAAATACTCACAAAAAATTTAGATAGCTTTAAATGAAGTGAAATAACAACACCCATATCGCAAATTATTTAAATGACTAAGCAATTTATAATGCATTCCATTGTTCTATAATCTCCATTTAAGTCCTGAAACTTTTCCAAAACGTTTAAAAAAAAACATTGAATCTCATTCACAATGTATGCAGCTGTAAAAGATGAGATGAGCTAGATCTTAGAGATGAGGTCACTTAAGCACGAGTTTTTTTTCCGGAAAAACTGGTGGTAAAAAAAATGATTGAGTTTCTTTTTCTGACAGAAAATGAATATAAAAGTGTAGTGTAAATTATTTTTTTGCAGTTTCAGTTGTGGGGGTGGCTAGGAAGTGGGAGTTGGTGTAAAAGTTATAAAAAAAATTACTGTGCAAACAAATTTTAAACAATTTGACTGCAGGTTTATTTTGAATTTCGAAGTATTAAAATCAAATTAAATCAATATATCAATGAATAATCAATAAATTAAATTAATATATCAAAGAGCTAATCGTCAAAGTGCACCACGTGGTTTACACAAGAAAATTGCTGCATAGTGGTGTCATCTATGGTAAATAAATTTAATAATAATCTAATAACAATCTCTAATAATAATAATCTCCATTTTTACCAGAACGAATCTCAGACGGGCATTAAAAATTAAATTACATGAAATACAAGATTGCCCGTGTGAGACACGGAGTGCAAATTTGCTGGTAACTTTTGCCCGTGTCAGACACGGGCAAATGCGTTATAGGGATTAATAGAGCCGCGATGGCTCAGGGGATAGAGCATTCGCATTCCAATGCGGCGAACCGGGTTCGAATCCCAGTCGATGCGAATTCCGCATGCGGCTTGTACCGACCTCAGTGCTGACGTGAAATATCCTCAGTGGTAGACGGATCATGGGTTAGAGTCCCCTTGCCGTCAACCTAACGGTGGGAGGTTCTCGCGGTCTTCCTCTCCATGTAACACAAATGCGGGTTAGCTCCATCAAAAAGTCCTCCACGAAGGCAATAATTTCTCCCACTACTCGATCCAGGAGCTCCTTTGTCTTCTGGATTGGGTTCAAAATTACAAGGCTACAGAGTTGAACATTAGTAGCTGGGAACCCATAAAATTGGGTCGGCTGTTCAACGACGGTTATAAAATAAGGAAATAAAAAGGGGTTAATAAACATCGTCTTCTCTGTAGATCTATCTCAATCAATAAAACTCTGCCAGACTGAGACCTTTTAACAGAAATTTTATCAAAATGCTTAAAAGACGTCATATGTGCTTTGCAATGCTTTTGCTGTTGATCATGGCTAGAAAACATTGTAAGGAAATAGAATGTTCAAGATTACAGAGATTTTGCTTATCAATAAAAATGAACATTCCAGCAGAACAGTCTTAATCATCGAGATCACTCAGCAGAAATATGCATATACGGCATTGGATGTACTGCAAAAGCTATTTCATTCATCAAAATTCAGCATAGCTAAGATTAATCTGTAGAATTTTTTTTTTTTTTTCAAAATGTCTTAACTACATTTTATGTCCTTTGTGATGCGTTTGCTGTAGATTGCGCCTACAAAATACCTGAAGATGATAAAATGAGCAACGTGATAGACATATGATCTTTCAATAAACATGGACATTTTGGCAGAAAAATCAATTTCCAACCATAGCTGCAAACGCTCCCTACATGTCCTCCTAACCTTGCCTGTTATCCAATCCAAAGAACATATGGCGCTTTACTGCTGCTATTATCATATGACTTTTCTAAAAACATGCAATTCCTTCAAAACGTTCAGGTAAAGCAACAGGAATCTTTTGAAAAGTATATTGAATTATGCTTATAAATGTTACCGGCAATTTATGAAATACCGGCATTGTATCCATGCATTGCTGGTAACACTTATACATTATTTAGCCAAATTATGAAGTATGATAGATATTATATATGTTAGTTATGCATTGTATATAAGGAAAAATGCTCCTTACGCGAAATATGATAATTATGTTTTAACGAATATACATCATAAAGATTAAAAAAACTGTACATTTGTTCCGATTTCTTTAAAAAAAAAAATATTTGTAAATTGACAACCAAATAAAAATAAATTATTCAATTAATCGTATCTTTTTAAACTCAAATTGCAATTTGACCAGCTTATTTAGTAATTATTATTATATCCAATTAAGAAATATTTGTTATATTAAGAAATTACTTTTAACTATTACTAATAAATCTTAATTGTACTAATTGCTTAATCAGTTGATTTTCTACCTTGTATGTAATGCTAGGTTTCCAACTTAGCCGGTACCAAACGAAATGTTGTAAAGTATTTATTAAATGCCCATTCAATAAAAACTTTGCAAGACTCATGTTGTCATTAAATAAATAATTCCAAGAAACTGAAGCAGAAAGATATTACTTGATTAAAAAATTCAGTCGTTTTAAAAATATACAAATTGAAATTAATAGTTGACATGTTTCAAGCGCTCAGAAACAGGCGCCCATTTTCAAGACTTGCAAGGCGTAAATGAGAAGAAAGAAAAATGATTTGAAATGTGAAACATAAATTTTGTCAACAAAAAAATGGGAAAATAAAGGTGATAAACAAAATTAGAAAAACCACAGTAGCCGAGAAAGAAAAATGTGAAAACAGAACAATAAAAACCACAGTGGCAAAGAGGGACAAATCAATTTAAAATACTTTTCCGTGCGCTATGGAAAGGTAGGAAGAAACTAACTAACCGTTGAACGCTTGAAACGTGTATTTTCATGAAACTATTACTTCCAATTTGTATATTTTTGAAATGAATGGAGTTTTTAATCATGTTTTTTTTCTTTCTTTTTTTATAAACGATGTTGAACTGCCGACTCAATCGTTTTGGGTTTACGACAACGAATGTTCAATTCCATAGCCTTGTAATTTTGAATCCAATCCAGAAGACAAGGGAACTCCTGGATAAAATAGTGGGTGAAATTTGCCTTCATGGAGGACTGTTTGATGGAACTAACCCTCGTTTGCGTTACATGGAGAGGAAAACCACGAAAACCTCAAATGGTTACCTTGATAGCAAGGAGACTTTTACCCGTGATCCGTCAACCACTGAGGATATTTTGCGTCATCACTCTGTGCAAGGCAGATGCGGAATTCGTATCGACCAGCCATCGCTGGGATTCAAACCCGGTTGACCTCATTGGAAGGCGAACGCTCTATCCCTTGAGCTATCACGGCTCTTTTAATCATGTTGTCATTATTTCATTTACAACTCTTGTATAATTGTTTTATGAACCAGCTTCTGCTATTCTTGCCTTTATTTTATTACTAGTTGATTTGCTGGTAGATTTTTTGCCTTGAATACAATACTGGATTTCCAAATTTACAAATTACAAGCAAAGTATTTATTGCATATAAATTCAATAAATACTTAGCAATATTCATTTTATCATTATTTCACGTACAACCCGTGCATAATTGTATTCTGAACCTGATTCTACTATTGCCAAAAACTCATCACTGTTTTGTAATGCCAAACACGCCACGTTTTAACAATCCCACTTTAATTGAATTAAAACAAATAAAGTTTCTCCCAGTACCTGTAGATTAAAATACAAAATTACAACAACAACAACAAAAAAGGGTAATTCGTTACTCATTTCTAACGCCAAATCTCCTTCGTAGTTTGATATTTTTCTTCTCACAACCTTTGAGCAGTCAGCTTAAGTGTTTCTTTATCAACCTTCTGCCACTCTTCTAGGGAAGGGGGGTGGCTTGAAGGGGTGACGAGAGCAACACATTAATTTTAGAACACTAGAAATAGAAGAATTGAAAAAAAGGGGGCTGGGAAAAATCCGATTGCAGCAAAAGGAAATCCAGTTAACACCCTTCTGTCCCCCGATTTCCCCCGTGTCTCTGTGTTTGCATACTAATTAAGAATTAGTGGAAGACCCCCGCCTTTCCCCTGAAGCAAGCGAACCGGCAAAACCCGGAGCACAGGCAACCGGAGGTGTCAAAATCCTTTACCACGCGAAGGCGAACGCATTTGTCATTAATTAACTTAATTATGGGACAGCGTCCGGAGTATTTGCGAAAACGAACGTCATTGTCTTCGCTTCGACGCTCGCGTTCCATCCATCTCGACGATCCCCACCCCCGCTTGTGCTCACCCCCAACGATTATTTCGCTTTCTTGATCTCCTTCCTTTTAAAAGAGGATGAAGTAGGATGGCGGAGGAATGATGGTGTGGGGCGGAGTAGTGTTCTGCCACATCCCCAAGGGTAAGCAAGGAGTGAGGTGAGGGGTATATGGGGGCCAAGAAAATGTCTAACCCCAGCGATTCCGGAATTATTTTGTGATCCATGGAAGGAAAGGGTTGTAGAAACGATTTCATAATAGCTCCAGGATCCCGGAGCCGGTAAAGGAATGGGGGGTTGGGGGAGTAGGTGATTCTGGAGCGAAGTTGGGGAGTACATGGGGGGGAGGAGAAATACAGCAAGACTATTTGAAAGAATGGTATTTTCGAAACGACATTCTAGACAGTCGTTTATTGATTTCGTTCAGACGGCATTCGGATGATATTAAGCTTTATATCAGAGCCTGCCCTGCTCCGATGGGGGGGGGGGGTTCTGAAAAGGGATGGGGATTCTGAAGAGGCGGGGGATGGAAAAAGAATGATGAGATGGCAGGATGAGCATTTGAAATGTAATGATTTTGGAGTCTAGTTTCATGCATCCCTTCTTCGGCAATAGAATGGTTTTGAGCAAATTGTCAAACGTTTCGGGCAACCCTAGGGATCAAACTTATATAAATTTTTAATTTAAATTCTCCATTGGTGAACTTTTAGTATTGGAGGAATCATATTGCATCAATCATATCTTGCGAAATTATGTGATATATTCGTAGCGAAATCAATACAGAGTTTTAAAAATAAAATAAAAAAGTTATTTAGACTTACTCAATTCTTAACAAAGTATGCTATTATCCTGCTGCCACTAAACATTTTATTCTACTATGTGCTGAAATCTCATTTCTCACTTAAACCAATTGTAAAACATGTCAAAAACTTTACTAAATTCTAAACAACGTGCACTATTATCTAATTTTTAGTATGTGTCTTAGAATCTAAAGTAAATGTGACGCCTATTAATATTCAATAAAACAAATATGTATTATCTTTTTTCATATTTAATATTATATATATATATAAGATTAATACAATGTTAGAAAGCACTATTTCACTCTTTTTTGCTGATTTAATCGTGTGAGCTGATGACGGTATTATCTTTTTCTTATCCTTTTTCTTATCCTGTTTCCCAGCTTTTTAAATTTTAAATAATTTTTCCTCTTTTCTTTTAAAATTTACATATATTCTATTTCTAGTTAAACTGACTTAAAAAAATTCAATGGAAACGTTCTTGAAGTTTCTTGGGCACGCACGTCGAGGAGACTGTGATGATCAAGTAGTAAGATATTCTGTCCACTTTTAAAACTGCTGGGAAAGATTAAACGCCCTCTAACAAACTAAAAAAATCCAAGAGTTGCCTAACCCCATAAGTAATTAATATAATAGCAGAATAAGGCAAACAAAGGGTATAAATTCTCTCGGGTCAATCTCCTTTTTTTTTTTTTAATTTTTTTTTTTTAATCAATACGTAATCAAGTGTCTTTGATCTATCCTTTATTTATAGCCCATACTGATTTTTTTTTTTTTTTTTATTTCAGTTCAAAAACTTGAATAAAAGTTCAAATCCATCTTCGAATGAGTCATGATGCCATTTCCTAAATTAAAAAAAAAAAACACAATAAAAGATTTCTGGAAAATTAGAATAAGATTTGAACTCTAGTATCATGTAACTATAACCGTGAGATGCGTGTGGTCTTTCGGCACGGGATCACCCCTAAAACAATTAAGATCCACCCACACTCCGATATAAAAGATGCAATGGATTTCAGTTACATGGGAATTCTAGTAGCCGAAAAGAAACTGTAATAAATATAAAGAAAAGAAAAAAATAGCAGAAACGGCTGTCTTCAATTACTATCTTGAGGGAATAGAACAAATACCGGAAGTGCATTTTCTTCAAATGAAAAGACCGAAACTATAATTTCCTTTTGAGTTTCGACATCGGCTAATTAAAGGAATGATTATGCCGAAAAAAGAATGAATTTACAGCGGTTTGTGGATTTAAAATAGCAATTACTTCTTTTATTTATTAATGTGTTTGTTTGTTTGTTTCTTTTTCTTCCAAAGAAAAAACATCAAGTGCGTTTTAAGGATTACAATGAAAAGTACATGTTTCGCGAGCAAACAGCGTTTAGGGAAGTTGTACAACAACAAAATATATTGAAACTTTACTCGTATGAATTATTTTTGAGATAAGTGAAAAATAGTAGATAAGTTAAGAATAGGGAGCAAGATTTTTTTTTTTCAAATTTATTTATTTGATAATTATTTATTTCTACCGAGTTTCCTTTCCAAAATATGAATGAATAACCATTATTTGCTTTGCTTTTCTTATTTTATTTATTTATTAATTTTTATTTATTTCTATTCTGTATATTTAATTATTTTCATATGCTTATCTTAATTGCTTGAATTACCCTTTCACATGACGAATTAGTCAATATCTTATTCTTATGAGAATTGGTGTTAATTAGATCCTTGGAAAAATTATTTATTTATTAATAACGATTTTATTCAGCAAATTTTATTCAGCAATTATTTATTTTATTTTAAAATTTCTGTTTTAAAATGGGTTGAACAACCATTTCAAGTGACAAATAAGTGCTTCACTTAAAACATGAGAAATAAGTCCAAAAAAATTTTTTATTAGTCAATAAGTTTTTTTTATTTATTTTTGAGATAAGAGAAAAATAGCTGATAAATTATGAATAGAGTGCAATAATTTTTTTTATTTATTTACTAAGTATTTATTTCTGTTGAGTTTCCTTCCCTATATATGAATGAATAACCATTGTTTAATTTTGTTTATTTTATTCATTTATTTATTTATTTATTTTTTATTAATTTTTATTTCATTTATTTACTTATTTCGATTCTATAGATTTACTTATTTTTAAATGTTTGCCTTAAAATGTGCTTGAATAACCCTTTCACATACTATGCAACTATACACCAAAATTTCTCAAATTGCGAGGAAGAAGACATTTCTATCTTACAAAAAAAAACTGCTTATTTTGTTTAATTTTGAGAGAAACAACAAAGGTTTTCTTTTAAATTTAGAAGCATTAAGGAATCAACAAGCAAAACTGTATGTCTACTTTTATTAGCATTAAATTTTAATTAAAACGCTTAAACTAACTTTACTTAATACTTTTAATTAACGATTAAATTTATAAATTTACGTAAATTTACCATGGAATTATGGATTTATTTAGTAAACAAAAAAAATATGTGCTTATTTTATTTAATTTTGAGAGAAACAACAAAGGTTTTCTTTTAATTTCAGTAGCATTAAAGAATCAACAAGCAAAATTGACTTTAATTTGTGTGTTGTACGTCTACTTCTATTATCATTAAATTTTAATTAAAATGCTTAAATTAACTTTATTTAATATTTTTAATTGACGATTAAATTTTATAAATTTTCGTAAATTTACTATAGAATTATGGATTTACTTGCAAAATCAACCACATATTGATATGAAATCTTCCAGGTACCAATGCCATCACATTAAAGTGCATTTATAATATTGCATAGTAAAGTGCATTTATAATATTGCAGTTCATTTATAATATTTCACGATTTTTTTATTTTTTTTTTTATTTAAGATTTAAAAATAAATGAAAAATAAAGAATTGACAAATTTACTTAAGACACATTCATTTATTAGTAAAAGTGTAGAAAAAATAAAATATTTACGACAAATAAAATAATACAAATTAATTTCTTTGACGAAATAGTTTTGGTCTAGATGGGATACAGAGGCTCATCAATTATTTCGGTAAATGCTACTGAAGATTATTTTGAAAAGGGCACAGTAGTGCGACTTTTTAAATACTAAATTACTATTTGCAACTTGAAAAAATTTAAAAACAATAATAAATTAAATTTTGATTTGAAGGTAATTAAAACTGAATTGAATGAATTTTTGAATTAATGAATTAAATTTGAATTTAATGAATCTAGATTATATTTAGATCTAAACTAAATTTAGATATAAATTAAATGAATTAAATTTAGATTTAACTTAAATATGGTCCACTGAATACTATGCACGGAGACTCAGTGAACAATAGTAAAGAAACAATCTTAATAAAATAAAAAAAATCTTCATGAATTTTTTATAAAAAAGCCGATAAAGATTTATGCTTGGAAAAATATAATTCAAATATTGAAACATATTCTTCAAGAATTTTCCACCTAAATTGATTTTTCAATTCTAAGAATTTTTAAACAGTTTAAAATGTTGTTTTAGTTTTTCATATGGTTATTAAAAAACAATATATATATATATATATATATATATATATATATATATATATATATATATATATATAAATAAATACAAGAAAACACTAAGAAAGTTAAGAAAAACAATAAGTATCATTTATTGCGCTTAGGCTGCAAGTAAACAGCACTCATTAGATAAGTTCAAAATGAAGAATAAAACAAAGAAAAATTATAGACATATGAAAAAAGGGGGTGGGAAATAATAAGTAAAAAAATAACAAACAACATTTTATTAATAATAATAAAAAAAAAAAAAAAAAAAAGAAGAGAAATGTTAATTAAAAAACCGGAAAAAAAAAGATATAATCTTTTCTTCAGCCCACACTTCTCAATTTATGTTTCTCTTTTCTATTTTATATTTTTTCTTAAATAAACATCTATCTTCTAAAACTATTTATGATCAATTTTTAAAATTATCCAGTATAATATTACCTTGCGCACATCCATTTCGGGCCCATCCTTGGTAACTAACAAATCAAAACTCAGAATAACAAACCACTTCAGCAGTGCAGTAAGAACGACACTTTAAAACCCTTTTGTTACACTCAATTTGCGCTTTTGTTTTCATATTTTGTAATCTGGCAATCTTTCTGCGAAAACATTTTTAAATCATTCTTGAAAAATAACCGTCCATGTAAGTTGTTATGATTTTGCTACTCGCTTTATAGTCCCCCCTTTTTAATGTTTTTTCTTTTTATTTTATTTTTTCTTTTTATTTTATTTTATTATCTGTTTTTACATGTTATATTTACTTTTTATGATCTATTTTTATGTAGTTATTTTATAAAAAAAAATTTTTTGAGTGCTCCTCACACTATTGTATTAATATATTTTGCTTTGGCTTTATTGATACAATATCAGAAAGCACTCTGTTTTGCGGATACAATCGTGTGGGCTGAAGAAAAGATTATATATTTTTTTTCCGGTTTTTTAATTAACATTTCTCTTTTTTTTTTTCTTTTTTTTTTTTTTTATTAATAAAATGTTGTTTGTTATTTTTTTACTTATTATTTCCCACCCCCTTTTTTCATATGTCTATAATTTTTCTTTGTTTTATTCTTCATTTTGAACTTATATATATATATATATATATATATATATATATATATATATATATATATATATATATATATATATATATATATATATATATATAATAAATAAATACAAGAAAACACTAAGAAAGTTAAGAAAAATATATATATATATATATATATATATATATATATATATATATATATATATATATATATATATATATATATATATATATATATATATATATATATATATATATATATATATATATATGAGAATTTGAAGGAGAAAAAAAAAATCTGTTCTATATAACTCTGTTAATTTTTAACACCCTTTGTAAAATTTAACTCCATAAAAAAATTTGAATTGAAGAATGAAATATATTATGCAAATGGTTACTGCTTTATACACTAGATGGCATTACTTGTACAGGTAAAAGTGAAACGCTTTAGCCGTCGAATTAGTTTATAATAAACCGATTATTCGAATCAATAGCGCATAAAATGAAAAACAAAGCTATGTTTTACCATAGTCATTATTATATTTAGAAGAAAACAATTTTTTTTCCGACTTAGATGTAAATACAGGCATTCGACAAGTTTATTATATACATTAAAAAAAATTGCCCAGAAAAGCTATTTAGTTGAATGAACTAGAAAAAATTATTTGTTCGTCATTTTATTAATTTTTAAATCGAAAACCAAATTAATATTTTTTGTATATTAACGTTTAAATAAAGGTAAATTATGTTCCCTCACTTTTCCTTAATTAAACTTAATAATATTAATGAACAATATTAATTAGTTACCATTAATTAAAAAGAAGTAATATTGATTAACTTTTCTGTGGCTTCAAAGTAACAAAGTAGACTTCAAGCCATGGAAAGAGATCAACATAACATTTCATTTATCACATTTTGTCAAAAATCAGATCAAAATGTGTCTAATCATTCCGTGTTCAAAAATAAAATTTAACTAATACAATGCTCGCAATAAAAACAAATCCTTAAACATAGATAATTTTAAAAATAATTATTATCATCCTGCTGTGATTAAAAATCTTGACGAGGAATCATAATAAGACCATTAATGATCACTTATGATTACTTTTGACCATGTTGATGCATGCTGCTATTTATAAGTCGTTCAAAATAATCACTGTCAAAAATCTTGGCTAAAAAAATCATCCTTGAAGCATAATGTGTGATCATATTATGGCCATGTTGATCAAAATCATTTATGATCATTATTCTATTATCAAAATTTAAATCTATTAAGAATCGATAATGAACGATTTTACAAGGTCCAAACAAAAATTTGTAATTAAGGGACGCTCAGCAATAAAATGGATAATACATTGTGTAATATAGAGTAAAGCAACAAAAAAAAACGTGAATAAACATGTCTATATTTTCATTTGTGTTTTATTCCCGTTGTTTTTTGCGTAAGAACCATTCATTTTACATTATTTTGTCTTCAAAAAAAATTATTTATATTTATTTTATTATTATTTATTTTTAAGTCCAGTTGTTGATCTCACACAGCTGAAGGCCAGGGAAGGGGGGGGGACGGTTGATGTCCTTAAATATTAATTCTGAGAAAAAAAAACATTTTTGCACGATGATCGGAAGGGTTTTTCTTTGTACAGCCCATTTTCAATGTGTAAAAACTCTCGGGGAGAGCCATTTTTTCACATTATTGACTTGTCGAAACTTAGTCATCTTCAAAATGCAACAGATGGCGTACCGATCGTCGCTTTATATTTAAAAACTGCACAAAAACCGTTCTTATCCTTTAGTCTTTAGCTATTAAACTGTTTACAGAGTACTATTGCGATATCAAGAGACAATAAAGCTTTAAATGATTAATATTGATTTCGCTATTTGTTTAAAAGAAATATATATGTTTGCTTCCTGTAAATATAACACGCGTCAAATAAACAACAAAAAAAATTTCCTACTATCATTTAAACATTCTTTTCAACTACTGTTATAGATATTATTTTATTACATTTGCTAAGATGAGTCTAGACGTTCAGAAATAAATATAAGCCTATTATTATTATTCTTTTTTATTATTCTTTTTTATTATTACTTTATTTTGTTTGTTATAAAACTGGTGTCTCAACATTTGCTTTCCAATATTCTTACTTTTTAGTGCCAAACAATGAGAAAACAAGATGATGTTTGCTGTCTGTTAAACTCCAATGCAGGGGTCGGTAACCATTTGAATTGGATTTTAGCATTCATCAAATTTTTAAAAATGACGCACTTACTCTATACAAAATAAAACATCACCGACGCAATCACTTAGTACTTAAACCTATCCATGTGGGATTAATTTCTAAGAAGATTTTATCGACTCCAAAAGAATAAACTAAAATAATAATTTATATAAATTAAACAATATTAAAATCGTTTTGCTACTTGAAAAAAAGATGACAAAAGCATAATTTCTAAATTTGTAATTTTATTTATTTCCTTCCGACTAATGTGTTTTTCCCCCAATTACCTTTTGTGTAACATATCAGTATCTTTATGTTGATTTTTTTTTTAATCATGCCGGTTTTTTCCTCTTTGCAACATACAATATACTGTATAATGTATTAATTGTTTTATTATTTATTCATTTATTACTTTTAATTATTATTGATTTATTTTTTTAACACCTGAAAACTGCACACATATTATACAGTAAATATATCTCTTTATCTCTTGGTGGAAGCTGTAAGAATAAAGTCGTCAATACTTTAGCATTTTTGTTTATTTCTCGTAACATTTTTCTCTCTTTTGTAGCGTCGATAACTTGTATCACAGCAATTTCGAATTAGTAGGTGGCTAGAAAGTTTTACTTTTAGAAGTCATTGAGAAAAAAATATTTAGTCTCGACCTCAGATCAGCTGAAGTTCAATAAAAGCTACAGGGCGAACAGTCCCGAAATCCAGAAGTGTCTGGTACCTCTTATTTAAAAGTTGAAATCCAAAACTGATCATAATTAAAATAAATAAATAATAATAAAAAGTATCTATAGTTAAAACTGAAGCTTTAAAATAGACTGAAAAGAAAATAATTTTGGAACCATTGGTTTATGAGGCACAAGCTGGAGTCCAATGGTAACTGTAGAAGAAAGTCTGATGTCTCTGGTCTGTAGACTGAAGTTTAAAACAGACTGGAAAGAAAAAATTGTGAAGGCGTTGGCTTATAAAGCATAAGCTGAAGTCCAATAGAGGCTATAGAATAGAAGGACTGGTGTCTCTGGTTTATTAACTGAAGCTTAAAAAAAGACTGAAAGAAAATAATTTTGGAACCATTGGCTTATAAAGTATAACTTGAAGTTCAATAGTGGATGTAGGAAAGAGAATGGTGACTTTGGTCGATAAACTGGAGCTTAAAACAGACTGGGAAGATAAAATTTTGAAACAGTTAATCCATAAACTGAAGTTCAATAGTAATCACAGTTAAAAAGAGTTTGGCACCTCACGTCTGTAAGCAGAGATCGTACATGGAAAGTATTACTCTGGGAAGAAAGTTTGGTATCAATGATCTAAAGATCTATTGTCTGTGGTCTGTAAACTGAAATCCAAAAAGGAAAAATCAGTTTTGTACCTTAGATCTGAGAGCTGAAGTCTATTTGAGAAAATAGTATAGAAATATCCTTAAGTTTTTAATATCTGTTTACTACACAAACAAGGGAAAACACGGGAAGTCTAATGTTTTCTATGTGACGTTTATTTATTTTTCAACAATTTATTTGATATGATACCCTACAAACTAAGGGCGGGAGTGCCTACAACTTCAAAAAAAAAAAAAAAAAAAAATTCTAAAAAAAGGTCTTTATTTATGGGTGCAAGAGCAATGCTTATGCAAGTTGACAGAAATTTTTTCCAAATGGCAAGAAGTATTCATTTTGAAGTACGCAGGGTTTTGAAGGAGATAAGCCGAGTTGAGTATTATATTTTTGTGAGGGGGCCCCTTTTTCGAGACAAGGGCTAAACCACATGTCGACTCAACGCATCCCCTATAGAATAACAAAAAAGGGGGACCCTCAGCTTTTCGATTCCCTGTCTCTTCAGGATTGCTCCCAGATTGCAAGAAAGGGAGTTGAAAACCCCAAGGGGAACAAATTTCCGGTGCCCCCCATTTTTCAAAATAAAAAAAAGAAAGAAAAACTAGCGTTAATTCTCGCAATTGATCCCGGGTCTCCATCTATCCCATCTTATTAGGTGTTCCTATCCCTCTACCCACCTCGTAACTGGAAACCAGAGATTTCGAAGAAAGCGGGGTGGTCTAACCCCCTCCTCCACCCCTGCTTCCACTCACAACGTACCTTCCAGCGGGTGCAAGCTTTTATATATTCAGCAGAAAATCTGCTGCCGGCTTTTCTGTATGGGGTACTTTATAACCCTGGCTTTACGCTCGAAATAACAATTGTGCGATGAGCAACGAGATTTTTTAGATGGCGCAGAGGAACAAAAAAAAAATGGTAAAAAAAGAAACAAGGCAAATATGAAGTGTAGGTGTCCGTTTGAAAGCCATCACCACAAGGGGAGGGGTGTTATATATAATATACTGGAGTTTTATTGCATTCCTATCGTTTATTATTATTATAGCTTAGGTTGAAGTGTCTGCGGGTGTCTGACTGTTTTCAGATGTAATTAATTTCATCTTTCGATTTTATCTGGTTGCGCCATCTTTACCTATATCTGCTAACGATGACGTATTCAACCGTTTTTATTCCTTATATATCTTTTTTTTTTAACCTGTTTATTTTTTTTATGAGGATTATATCATGAGGATTATATCTAGATTTTACTGCATTCTTACAAGTATGGAATTAACAAGAAAAAGAATTATTTTATTTCAGAATATATACTGTCAGATGTACGGCGGTAATTTCTTTTCGAAGTCTCTTTTGTTATGCAAAATAAGTTTTTTTTTTTTTTCGAATATTAATCTATTTTCATAACTGCTGTGAGTTTGTAACAGTTATTCATGATTGTTAGGTCAAGTTTAGTCTATCTAAAGCCAGCTCTGTCTATGCTTATTTTGAAAATGGCGCAAAACGTCAATACGGAGAAAAGCCACAGTTCTGTGAAAATGAAAAGCGCTTGTAATCTAATTTTTTAATATTAAGAAACATTTGGATCATAAGAATTTGATTAACTTTTAAAATATTTAAGTTTATTTGTCTGATCTAAATTCCAGATCATTCTTCAGGGCAAAATTATATATCTATAGTTTAAAATCATCGCATTGCTTCAAGTGTAAGGCACTTAAACCATGTTTTTTTTTTTTTTACTTTCCTTGGCGAAAAAGCTTCGAAAAACAGCGTTAACTGTTACAGCGAAAAACGCGAAGATTTTCAAGCAGGTAATGAGATGTTTTTTGTCTATTGTGATGTAATAATTCCTGAAAATGGCGAAGTAACTATTTGGAAACAACGCCAAGGAAAATGTCACTTTTGAATAAAGTGTGGCTCATTACTATACTGTCCTAATTTCTTCAAATAAATATTATTTTGCAAACCATTTCTAATCTCTTAACATTTCGTTAATTCACTGTAGCTGTGTTAAAACAGTCCCAAAACACGCCCGAAATTTGAAAACGCTTGTGGTAATGGAAATTCCAACCACAAAATAAATCTAAGCACCTGAAATGTGAATTAAGCCTTGCATGCCATATGAATTACCCTTTGCTCTGACGTGTTTGTTAATTGCAAGTACTGACACACCTTCTACTCTCTCCTCATCTCTGTGAATAACTTGAACAATTACGAGTTCTCTCTAAGCGGAGGAATTAAATATGAATTTACGGCAAGAGTTATGTTTGTTTATTAGGAAAATGGTGTAAATGTTTCAGAAAGCATTCAAACGTTCATTCTGAAGACAGAATTGTGAAAATCTAGTGATTATTTAATAACATTCACATTAAAATGTAATTCTTTGTAAAGGAATTATTTCTCAGTTAGAAAGCAGAAAACAAAACCAACAAAATTCGAAGATAAATAATAAGAATTGTTTATAAATTTAAAAATATAAATCAGTAATATTTTGCATGTGGCGCAATCCTAAAAAAATAACATCCCTAGATGGAGATAGGTGTAACCCCAGCTCTTAAATTATCTGGAAAATTGAAACGAATGAGATTTCCGTGGCAATTAGAGTGTACCCCTTAAAATAATGACATTGTTAGAACTCAATACTGACTTCAATTGTTATTGATGTATCAAATCTTAAAGGAATGTCTGCAGTTGAAATCTGCCCCTATATTTGTAAATTTAATTCTAATCTCTTACTAGTATAATCAGAAAAAGACTGTATATATTCACTATTCAGTTAAAAATAATATAACTTCCTTCACTGTTCGAAATTTCTCAGAAAAAATGGTTAAATAACAATTTATTTAATTGTTATTTTAACAAAACAGTCAAACAACCATAAATAAGATAGTATTCAAAAGTGCGAGAAAAAGTCGTTTATTAACTGCCTTCACTTAATATGGTTAAACAACCAGAATTTTATTACACCAACTAGGTCCATCTAATAAAGACACATATTATTGCCGAGAGGGCTAATTTGTCAATCTTATGACCAACAGTTCGACTACTAGCGTTGACACCATAATATTTCCTCTATTCCCTTTAACACGTGAGGAGTTTCCAGTTTCCTTCGCTCGTCAATTTGTGATCCTGGGCTATTAAAATAAGGTACTCTTATTATTCTCGCATAGATAGCAGAACCATAAAGCTACTAAACTATCTCCAATGTGCAGTTATTATTATTTATTTATTAATTTTATTATTATTATTTAAAAAAATATTTCTTGCAGTTTTGAAACCATGCTAGTTGTAAACAGTTAAAAAAGCATACAGTTTGTATTCATGATTTTTTAACCATACTAGCTGTAAACAGTTTCAAAACCGTGAAGGTAAAAAATATTCTTTACTATAATTTTACGGTTAATCAGATGGACAGACTGCTGCCGATTATTTTACCATAATTTTAGAATGAAAATTCTAACAGTGTTCTTAAATAAATAAATGTTAAATAACTAGAAAAATGCGTAGAAAGTATCCGAATTTAATTTTAAAAAAATTTCATTTATATTTTAAATAAATTTATTAATTTAAGCTTTAAGTTGTATCAATAAAAATTTTGAAGCACCATGTCTGTTACAGAAAATGTGTTGGTTTAAACCTCCAAAGTAGCATAGGTGTATGAAAATTTCATCTGAATAAAAATTTTATAAATAAAGGCTAAAGATATGTTATCTATAAAATGGGAGATATCTGGTCAAAAGATCTTTTTTACAATAGATATAGCAATTGCAAACAGAAGTAGGCTTGAAGCCAGAAAATATTCACCAATAATTTTCCTGAGAAGGATTGATAACAACTAATGACGACTATTGTCAATTTACCTGTACAAGAATTACACTAAAAGTTTGATAATTGTTCTAGACAAAAACCTAATTACCTTGAATCTTTGAAAAGTAAATTCTGAACCTCAAAATGGCATTGAAAATTTCAACTTTATAAAAATTTACAAGTATACGATAAACGTGTGCTATTTATAAAATGGAAGACACATGATGGAAAAAAAAATCATTACTGATACAATAGATATGGTAATGGTAAACATATAGGTTTTGTAACCAGGAGATGTGAGCCAATAATTTCCTGTGCAGGATAGATATTAACTAATGAGAATTATTGTTAATTTGACTATACAAGAATTACTACAAGTTTGATAATTGTTCTTTATTAAAACCTAATTACTTTGAATCTTTGAAGAGTAAATTCAGGGGCTCAAAGTGTCAACTAAAGGGCTTCAACTTTATAAAAATTTACAAATATACGATAAACAATATATCACAAATAATATAAATGTATTACAAATATATGATTAACCAACTATAAAATGGAAGATAACAGGAGAAAAAAAAATCATTACTAATACAATAGATATGGTAATTGTAAATGAAAGTGGCCTGGAAACCAAGGAATTTTATGCCAATCAATTTTCCTTGCTGGATTGATTATAATTCCGGAGGATTATTGCCAATTTAACTCAACAGGGATTACTACAGGATTTACAAAAACCAGATTAGCTTCAATCTTGAAAAATTGCCTGGTACATTCAATAGTGCTCTTCTTTTCAGAAAAAGATAGATTACAATAGACTAGACAAGAGCTTCAATGCAAAACACCTTGGTACAAGTATCTAATTCCAACATTTAAAAAGAGACTTAATCGGTGTTTGAAAATTTGGGGAACACACCTGCAAGAAGTACTTCGCACCACTCGCTGAGTAGGGTAAAATATAACGCGCTACGGGTGATCCTGAGGTTTTGTAATGCCTATTTTCAAGTCAACTTAAATGATGTGTGTCTCTGCCCGCCTACTTGGGATAGGCGGATAGAATTCTTTTTTATCGAAATATTTTAAGGTGTGAATGGGGGTAGGCAAAGCCTACCCAAGTAGAACTAATGTTTCACAAACTTTCTCAGGCTTTACATAGAAATTTTAAAAAAAGAATAAACGAATTAGATCTGGAGGTGTGATTTTTCCATGAATAAAATTTCTTTCTTTTTTTTTTCGGGGTTTATCCCGACTTTAGCGCTGCATGTTTTGATCTGCCAATAAAATAAGTGTGCGACTATATTTGTAAAATGATTACAAAACTTCATCTTATATCTCGACTTCATCTTAAAAGGCTTTTTTTTTTTTGTCACGTATTTGTAAATAGGGTTTACATGTTATAGGCTAATTGATTAAATCAGAGAAAAAAGAGCACCGGAAAAAGGCGCGGGAGGAAACAGCCCGAAAAAAAAGCACCAGAAGAAAGAGCCCTTATTGACAATGGTATAAATGTTCGGCGCGATTTGGGCTGTTGAACCCGAATTAAATGCAATTAATTAATTATTCGATACGAAGTTTAATTTGGTGTTGACGAAATAGAACTTATATTTTATAAATTTTTACTGTTAATGCAGCCATAATCTCGCAGGGGGTAATTATCAATTTAATACAATATTTTAAAAAAATAATTATACCTAGTTGAAAAAGTATTATTTTTATATCATTATTTCAGAATACAATAAATGTAATTAGTGAAATTTAGAGCAATTTTAGAACTGTTTAAGAGTCTTAATCCATTTGTCAAATAGTGAGGAGGATTCCTTTCCATAAAATTCGACTTCTTCTTTATATATTAAGTAATTTAAGAAGTATCTAATTATGTTCTAATAATTATTTAATTACATTCAACAGCCTAAATTGAATCAGTCGTTGCATTTAAAAAATAATTCTGAGCAACAATTTTGTTTCTTCTGTTGCATGGCATTTTTTATCAGATCTTAAGTTGGCTTCACACCGAACGCACCAGGGATGCGAAACACGATTTCGCTTCTTTTAGATTATTCCGTATCGTTGATTTCAAATCTGCTATCGATTTCCCTTTCTCTGCCGGCCAGGTGGCTGAGCGGTCAGCCTGCCAGACTGTGAAGCCAATGGTTGCGGGTTCGAATCCCGGTCAGGGCATGGATGTTTCTCTCTCTGTGTAGTTCTGTATCCTGTAATGTGTGGATTTGGCCCACCCTATAAACGGGTATCTGTGGCAGTTTGGCGTGGGTTATGTTGCTCGCCTCCGTGACTTAAAAGGTGCCCACTGGGTAACGTTAAATGAGTAATACTTCCGGCATCTTCCTAGGTGAAGAACGAAAGTTCAGTGCCTGAAGTAAAAAAAAAAAAATTATATTTCCAAACTACAGTATTTTAAAAAATGACATATTTTAGTCGAAATAAAAAAGTTTAAAAACTGTTATGCATGCAGGGATTGGACAAAATAAAGGAAACACTTCTATACTTACACATTTTTTGATCTTTCTCAAAAAATACTAAGATAATCATTTTTTAAAATTAAAAATGCTTAGGTTATGCAATTTCTCATGTACTTATGTATATTTTAACAAAAATGTTTTAAAGTATATATTCAAGGAAGTGATTATAGAACCTCTTATACACCGAAGAGCCATTGCATTATGACCACCCTCCATCTATAACAATGGGCTCGCCCAGGTTGTCATGGTTTCTCGCCCAAGATCAATGTTTTCATGGGGCACATTAGGACCCATAATCCTCATAGAACAATCCCTGACGTCTGTGAGCTACTTGAACATAGTTGCAGGCCAGGTTCACAAATTCATGGCAACAGTTTTTCCTGCAGGGAATGGTGTTTACACACAGGATAATGCACCATGTCATAAGGGTCGAATCGTCATGGATTGATTCGAGGAACATTCCAGTGACTTTCAAGTCATGACTTGGCCCCTAAATTCACCTGACCTTAATCCAATAGAGCATTTGTGGTACTACTTGGTAAACCAAATTCGTGCTGCCACGCTACCCCCTCGCAATGTGAGGGAATTGCAGGACCAGTTGGTGAGCGTTTGGTACCAGATACCTCAGACTACCTATCAGCACCTTGTGGAATCAATGCCACGGCGGGTGCTAGCAGTTTTGAGGGCTAAAGGTGGTCCTACATGTTATTAGCAGGGTGGTCATAATGTGATGGCTCTTCGGTGTATATTGTGCTTCATCCAAAAGTTTTTTTTCTTCCTAAATTAATCTTGTTATTATGAATTTTTAACGCTACTACATTATTTTTCAGTGTTTCCTTTTTTACTTATTTTCATTTGATTTATTTAATCGTTTTAAATGGTTCTGTTCCGAGCACTTGGGATTTCAATGGAGACCAGTAATTGAGATGATGTCATTTGTATAAATAAAATTATACTTTTTTCTCTTCTTTTTTTTTCTTCTTTTCAGATATATTTTTTAAAAGCCATCATTTTAACGCCAGTATTTTGCACATATATTATTCAAAAACAGAAGGGGGAAAAAATTAAAAAGTATTGAAATGAAAAATTGTTGTTTATTTTAACGCTTATCGATTATATAGTTTTCTTCATTGGAATTATTTTAATGAATATAATTTCCATTTAATTTCAGTATGCCTCTGATAAAAGTATTCCCGTTAATGGTAAAAAGAGCAAATTCAAACCATTACATAATCGTTTTTTTTTTCTTTTTTTTTTCTCATCAAACGCTCAGAAGTCAAATCAAAACACCACCACTGGTAGATTACAAGACTGGATAATAATTGTCCGTGCTAATCGACTGAAGGCCATTTTATTAATTCGCCAATCGAACTTTAGCTAAAAAGTCGTTAATTCTTTTCAGTATCCGTCAACAACTGTGTTTAAACACAAATCGAAAAAAGAATGTCAACATTCAGTACGCGGCCTCGTAACATAACGAGATATAGAAGTTTTTAGGCCTCCCTGTTTACATTGTCGGTTTGCCTGTCCCCCTTCCCTCCGCTCCAAGCCTTATCAATAAAACACCTGCTGGGTTCTGTCCCTCCCCCCACCAGCTCCGCCCATTGGTCAGCCCTTGACAGCGACGCTTCAAACCCACGTGGTACTTCCACTAGTCATACAAAATGGACTCTTTATGATGGCGCCGGGCTTTCTCATTTCCAGCATAATAGAGATTGTTGGCTGCGTTTTCCAATGCTTCGACCCCATCCCCTACCTCGCCAAAACTTATGAGCGTGTTTATATGGACGGATCTCGCCAAATAGCGGTTTGCCAATATGGCGGCCCGATTTTGACGAGATGAAACTTACATTATGTATTATCATTCAATTAAAGTAAGCAGCTTTCTAAACCAACTACTCCGGACTCGCCAATTAAAGCGAGAATAAATTCAATTCAGATCACGTGTTCTTTTTGGAAGCGAGAAGAAAAATATGAATAAATTTAGTTTTTTTTTTTTTGTTCTTTTCAGAAAGCTGTTGTCGCTTCGTATATTATTTCTGGGGACACCTGCTGAAAATTTCATCGACAAATGAATTGCTTTTTTTTCCCCTCAGCTTGTACTTTTAATAGCCACTGATTTGCATTTCGAATTCATTTAGCCGTTTCTGGCAAACGTCGCAAGTTTTTGATTGCTACTCGTAAATTTACTTGTTAATTGTATAAACTGATCATTACTTTTCAGAAGCAACGGTCTAGTAGGGCTATCAAATTCTTTTGAAATGTTTCCTTTTTTTATGTTATACAATTCCAGAATATTTATGTTGATTTATTCCAAGGAATAAATCAACATAAATATTCTGGAATTGTTCACTTACCATAAACAAGCGTCTAATTATAAAAACGACTTTATAGCCTACTAGACGTTGTTCTGAAAAGTAATGATCAGTTTATACATATTGAAAGAATTTACGGCAGTTCAAAATTCAAAAAACTCTGCGAATTCATGTTTAACCCTTTGCCGCAGATGGGACACCGGTGTCCCTTTTATATATTTTTTTTCAGACTCTCTAATTACAAGCAAAAATATATTTTGGTATTTTTTAAATAATCTAATAGTTTCTAAAATAAAATCTGCTAGATTATCGGAATTATATTTGTACTAAAATATAAAATCCGAAAAAGTAGTTTGATTTTTTTCCCATTTATATTAAAAAATTTATGAATAATTGATTTTGTAAATTAAAAAACTTTCATTGATGAATAATTGTTTATCTTTGATTTAAATAACTGCAAATTTTAAAAATTATCAAATTAATTATTTTCAGAATTAAATGTAATTTAACATAAGAATAGATATCGGGGCAATTTTTACGGTATAGACTTCAAAATTTTATCTCACAAAAAACTCGACAAAAATTCGACCGGTGTCCCTTTTATACATTTTTTTTTTTATGACGCTCTAGTTACAAGCAAAAATATATTTTTATATTTTTTGAATTTATAAAAAACAGTTTAATAATTTCAAAAATAAAAGTGTTGGATTATAAGAAATATATTTGTTCTAAAATATAAAATCCAAATGGGGTATAATGATTTCTTTTTCATTTAAATTAAAAAATTTGTCAATAATTGATTTTGTAAATTTAAAAAAAAAAAAAAAAAGAACTTATTAATAAATAATTGTTCCTCATTGATTAAAATAACTGAGAAAAAGTGGAAATTTAAAAAATTATCTCTCAGAAGGGAGCCGTGTTTGGAAGATTTTATCTTTAAGGCAGAAAAAGGCAATTTCATAACCATAAATCATTAAAATACTAAATAAAATACTTTTCACTTAATTAGACCTAATTTAATACAAAATAATTATAAAAAAGCATGAAAAATATGTTTATTAAAAATTCTGTGTCAATTTGTTAAAAGAAAATTTCACCGCAAGAAACATTCTTTGTAATATTCATAATAAAAAGAGCATATCATAACAACATATTCATAATAAAAAGACATTAAATGACGATCTGAATTTAATGTCGGTAACATGAGTCCATGCCCTCTTTTTCCAACCGAACGTATTGTTTATAAACCAGTAATAACATTAAATTACAGTTAAAGAAACGGTAATGTAGTTAAATGATAGGATATCAATACAAATAAGTTTATTTATCATACATAACACGGGAGATTAATAAATTAAAATAAATTAAAAAATGGTTAAAGTACATAGAACAGTCGACATTGCTGACAATGGGTTTGCCAAAGCATCAGTGTTATAATCGAATTTCTATGACAAACGAGTATAATTAACCTTTCCAGGTTTACTCGTAAACTGTCGTCAAAATGCACTTGAAATCATCTTTCACTCAAAAAACGCCACTTAGTACCTTCACCTGCTTAGATCTTTCAAATTTAAATAACTACTAGGCAAAATAAATGCATTATTTTATGTATGTAGTTAAATAAGACTAATATAAAATTCCTTAAAAATATCTCTTTTTCTTTTTTTTTTCAAATATATCACGTAGAACCAATTCTCAGCTCTTTAATTATACACGTGCTTTTTAGTAAACGTGGTTTCGTGAAAGTAGAAAAAATATATTTTATCGAGAGCTTATCATTTAAAGAAACATTAGCCAGAGTGCTCAGAAATTAGGATTTAGATCTCAACTTCAAACTGCGAATTGTCTTTCCTTTCTTTCTCGCCAAAAGTTTACTTTAACATGGTTTTTCGAAGCTTTTTCGCCCACGAAAATAAATAAAAAAAAAGCCATACGAGTTCAGATAATGCAGCATTGGAGTAAGTTTTTGAACATTAAAATATTAATTCACAAATTTTTCTTTATTCAAAACTATGGCCCTCCTCCATATTGACCTATTGCGTCATTTTCTGAAAATGCATGAAAGGTGTTGGATAAAGATAGGCTAAACTTGATCTAACAGACATGTTAAGTCAAGTTTAGCCTCTTAAGTTTAGCCACACTCACTGCAGTTATGAAAATAGCATATTATTTACAAAAAAGTATCATTTTAGGCGATTGCAGAACCTTCGAAAAAAAAGTCTTACTTTCTGTGATCAGAAAGAAAAAATAAAAAGTCCGGTAAAATTTAGACTTCAAATGAAAACTTATATAAAGAGCTTGTGCTAGCTAAAAGAAACAGCAAGCGCAACTAGCTATATCTGCAACAAAAAATTATATAGAATCAACAAATTACTTCATTCTTGCTTCATTACTAAGCCATCTTCTAAGCTTGCTTCATTACTTAGCATTTTCCACCAATTGCTTGCGTTGTCTGATTGCCAATGTTAAAAATGTATTTTCCTAAATTACTCTATGTGCTGTTAAAACTAAATGATGCATACTTAAAAGGCATCTATGATAATTCTATATGTAATGTATGTATGATCTATAGCAATATCCATATATATATATATATATATATATATATATATATATATATATATATATATATATATATATATATATATATATATATATATATATATATATATATATATATATATATATATATATATATATATATATATATATATATATATATATGGTGCATGCATATATATGATGTATGGCACATATGGTGTATGTCCATATGTATATGTAAGATAGGTTCCAAAATCGTCAACTTAGATATTGTTTAGGGCGGAAAATCCAAATGAAATCTGGAAGTAAAATGGTTACTTAAACACTACTATGGAAAGTTGACTGAATATAAACAATAACAAGCTTCATATAACCGGAAGAAATATAGAAAACTTCCGGTATATCCTTCCGCTTATGTTATGTTTACGAGGCGATGTGTGAACAGGCTTGGTACTCTAGAATGTTTTTTTTTTTTTTTTTTTTTGTGTGATTTGCGCTTAAATTTATACTTCATAATACAATTATTATACAATATAACGTTATAATACAATTCACTGGAGTTTTCTGCAATGCATAAATTATAAAAAATATTGCGCCATAAATTAGTTTAAGAAAATTAACGTCACAACATAAATAAAACGTAAGGTTTGCCAAGTTTTGAATGTTATCCTATCTGGCAATATTTCTGTAAAATACCACCGTTTGTTATTCTTTTCGTAATATTCAAGGAATGCTCGTGGAGTAGTCCAAATTCGTTTGCAGCCTAAATTAAATGGCTTAAGTTAAAGTGAACGAATGCGTTATATTGTAAATACTAAAGTAAAATGACATTTTAAATCCGTCGATGAACAGCCGACCCAATTTTTAGGGTTTACGACTACTAATGTTCAACTACGTAGCCTTGTAATTTTGAACCAAATCAAGAAGACCAGGGAACTCCTGGATCAAGTATTGGGAGAAATTTGCTTTTGTGGAGGACTTTTTGATGGAACTAAACCGCTTTTGCGTTACACGAAGAGGGAAACCATGAAAACCTCCCACGGTTAGTCTGGCGGCAAGGGGACTCTAACCCATGATCCATCTACCACTGAAGATATATCACGTCAGCACTGTGGTCGGTGCAAGCCAGATGCGGATTCATATCGACCAGTCATCGCTGGGATTCAAAACCGGTTGACCTCATTGGAAGGCGAACGTTCTATCCCCTGAGCCATCACGACTCAAGTATAATAATATTCCCGGGTTCGCTTTTTTAAGCTCAGGCTTTAAAATAAATCGGAAATAGTAACCCGGAAGTCATAAGACGAATTAACCCCTGGCGCCACCTGTGTTTAAAGAAGAAATAGCAAATTAACCAATTACCCGAAGATACTCGCCTTAATTGTTCTTTTTTTCTGTTTTGTTATCAGACCTTCATCAATAATCCATTAGAATCTAATCTGGCGTAAACCATCAAAACAAACTACACATCTTATAAAGATGCCTAACCTATTAAATCAAACGAGATCAGTTGCCCTACAACAACAGTCCATCAATTGTTTGCGTGTTCTGATGCATTACGTTTTCCTAATTTATTTTTATTGTTATTATCGGCAAATTACACATCTTTAAGGACGGAAAATAAATAAACAATTAGAATTTCTCATTTTAAAATGAAAATGGACTGTGAAAATGTTGCGAAACCATCGCTAAAAGAATGTAAGTAAGCGCAAAGCGTAAAAGAAAGCGCAGCTAGCTGGAGATGCAACCAGATCGTGACAAAAGCCAATTAAAATCGATTACGACATTAAGAACCAAAACCCACGCACTTTATAAACAGAAAATCAAGTTTGAAAACACTTTTAAATTTCCTGTCTTTTTTTAAAATTGAAAACTGGAAATAAAAATATTATAAAAGGCACAATTCTAAATTAAGCAATTTCCAGAGAACTATCAGTTTCGATTCATTGCAATCGCAAGGAAGTTGAAACTAAGTACACCCCAGTTTATTTGGGGGGAGGGGGGAGAAGAATGTCTATTTTTGTTTTAAAAAAATCGCATTTACATTCTTTTAAAATTCTAGTCTTCAATTCTGTTTTTATGCTTTAAGAATAAGGTTTAAAATTCTGTTACAAATGAGAAAGCATTTCCTCCGCGTTTATCAGTGTAAAGAAAGGATTATCTCCAAAAAATTATTTTCCACAATGTGGGTGATCCAGTACTAATGTTTCTCATATCTCTATTTTATTGGAACTTTTAAGCTGCTTAGAAAGTCATAGACCAATGATATGCCGAGAATCATGGTAGATTTAGACACGAGTTTGCGCAATGGTCCGCTGCAAATGGCCTCTCATTTTAATGTCTGTCCATTAGTTTTGTTTGAGCAGAATCTTCATGTTCAAAGGACCGATTCTGGAGCTGTAAAATTCGGTAACGCATCAGATAGCATAACAAGTGGGGACAGCGAATCATAGATTAAACCCTTTCTACTTTCTCCATCACTTAATGTCTTCTCATAGAGTATCAGTACCATGGCAATCAAAGAAAAAAAATTCTGTTTCTGGTGTTTAGCTTTGATTGTTGAACTTTATTTTTTTGGAAAATGTAGAAGAAAAAAAATCTTTTTTTTATATTTAAAACAGGTTTTTGTTTTTGTAGTTTCTCTAACTTTTTTTGTGAATCCATCGCTAGACCGATTCCTAAATATAGAGTAACGGCTTGAGATGACTACAAATGTAATACTGTAACATGTACCATCTAGTTTGGGTCTGTTTTGATATTGTGCCCATTCCTTAATTAAATAAATATTTCCAAAAGTATGGAACAAAATGATAAGAGTCGAAACTAGTGATTCCACTGTAAATAGATAAATTTTTTCCTATTTTCCACTTTTGGTGTTTCGCTATAATAGCAGATGCCAAATTATGCGCCGTAAATAGAGATAATATTTCGTGTAATGGACAAATTACTGTGTTAACTATGTTTTTGAAGTTTCTTTTGCTCTTTCTGTGAACCCATCGCAAGAACGATTACTAAATAAAAAGCACAGACTTGAAATGGCTACTGATGTAATACTGTAAGCGTTTAAGTCTATTGTGATGTTGTACAATAAATGGGCCAAAATTGACTTCATTATACTAAGCCCTGTAAGCAAAAGGTATATTTACTACTTACTCCTATGATTCGGTTGTTAATATTTACTATTTTGTCCATCTTTCACTTTTGGTGCTTCCACTACAGTTGCCAAAATGTGACTCGTACCCAGAGACGGGTAATATTTCGTGTAACAGATAATTTTGGAACTGTTAACTCGCTTTTACTAATGCATGTTATAAAAAAATAATTCTAATAATTCTAATTAGTAAATTCTAATTGTTTTCTAATTGTAATTGTTTTTTCTTATTCAAAGTGTCTTTGATTGAAGTTTGAATGAACAGTTTTAGATAAAAAATAAATAAATTTATTAAAATTAGGATAATTGACATTCTCTCAATGTATACGTGATAATTGTAAAAAGTTCCCATTTATTTATTACTTTCGTATCTGCATTGTAAATTAAATCCATAATAATTCATTTAAAAAAAAATGCTGTGCTATGATGCTATGCTATAATTTTGCTATGATGTGTTGGGATATATGCTATGCAGGTATTGCCATTTCCTATTTCTTATTCTTTCACAAATTAACTAATTATTTGGTGTTTTAACTCTTTGTTATATGCATTCCATGCACCGAATAAAAATGTTTAACTTACATTTCATAGTGGGAGAAAAGTTTATTGTAGTTTATCTGTTTCTCGGGTGCATCTTAGCTAATCAACGACATTTATTACAGCTTTTTCAAACTTTGCTACTGATACAAGCAGTGACGTATCCAGCGTGGGGGTCATAGGGGTCATAACCCTCCCCAAAATTGTAAAAAAAAAAAATTTTTTTTTAAATAGTTTACAGAAGGCATAAAATATTTTAAAAATTATTTAAGGGGGCATAAGGGGGAATCTGAGTCTATGACCTTCCCTCCCTCAGGAAAAATTTCTGAATCCGCCCCTGGATACAAGAATCTTTTGTTAGGATCATCATCTTTAATTAGAATCCGAACTCTCGCATACACATACCACAGTACCACAATTGAGATCGGAGGCCATATGGTAATCTCACGGCCTCCGCACCATGCTCCTCAACTGACCTATTCGGCATGAATTTTTCCAGCTTTGAAATCACCGGGGATATTGCATAAGAGTGAATTTCAAACTATTAGGAGAAAGTACCAACCTGTCAGACACTGAGTCAACATGGGGAAACGAGACCCTGCCCTGACCAAAGTAGGAGGATATTCTACCCACCACACACACTGGGCGGCTCATAACTAACAAGAGAATCAATCGCAGATGCAAGTGATTTAATTGTAGAACTAGGAGTAAGAGACACGTCGCGTGACTTTAATTCTTCATAATTGACACTGTTTACAGCTTTACTTTAAAACGGCCTATCTTAAGCTTATTGGGCTTTCGATTCAATTTAAAATCAGACTTAGACCTTACGCCCGAGGCCGGGATAGCCTGGTCGGTAGGGCACTGGGCCCATGTCCGAGAGTTCGTGGGTTCGAACCCAGCCGGCCGAAGAGTCTCCGTGTTGTAAAGTGACTGATGCACGTTAAATCTGTCGAGTCGCAAAAGTTCCCCATGTTCCCATAACAAATCAATACCTCTGGGGGTACTGGATTGGAGATCGATCATTCTCTCATTCAGGTCAAAATTACGATCTGTGGATGAATGAATGGATGTATGAATAGGTCCGTCCTATAAACGGGTGCGACGTATGGTGTGGCAGAAGTCGAATTCTTGGTCATAGATGGCACCACTGAAAAACAAGACACGCACCCTCTGTCTTAAATTTGCTCGGTTTCACCAAGCAGGCTTGCCCGTGTGGTAAGTGACATTAGAAACAACAACAACAACAGACCTCACGCCCTCAATAAGAAGTGAGTTTCAATCAACCGGTATTCAATGTCAGTTTTTTTTCCATAAGTGCTTTTATGTGATTCATTTATAAGTGCTAGAGTTCCTTATAGACTTCGTATGAACATTCGAAATTCTTTAACATAGTCCAAGAGGATCTTTTGAGAATACTCTCTTCTGTGTTAAAGGAAAATTTCTTTTCGGACAAGTCCGTTGTTTAGCAACCCTGAGGAAAAAACCTCGTATAAAAGTTAAAAATTTTACCACAATTATACCTTACCTCAGTTGAAAGGCTGTATGACTAGTAAGACTGAATTTCATTGCAACCGTTTGTAAATAGGCTTGATCATTATCTGAATTTAATCTGACGGTACATCTGAATTCTAGAGTTCCAGTAGTGTCTACCAAAAACAAAATAATCGCTTACGTCATTAGATAAAAGTTTTCTGATGAAAGAATAAGATTTAAAAATTGATTGATGAAAGAATAAGGGAAAACATATTTTTTTGTTATTTTCATGATTTTATGTTGTAAATGCAGTGTTTTGACTGGTGTTTGAAATATTGTTTTGTTGGGGGAAAAAAGTTTGTCCCTTGTTATATTTCATACCATAAATTCTCAAATGATACATCTCTTCGGGAAAGTTGGAGGATGGAAATACCAATAAAAAGCATAGTGATCAATGATAAATACAGATCACTCTGTATTTACCATTGATCACGAAGTTTTTACAGAGTACAGTAACCGAGAAGTCTAGTAAATAGCTTCAAACCTTGTTTACCCAGGCATAGAGGGCGTCACTTTCCTACGGGAACCAACATTAGTTTTTTTTTTCACAGTTCACTCTAGGTAGGTAGGTACATTATTTACTCCGCACTAGAGCTGCACAATTGGCTATTGGCGACAGTCTGGGAAACATACCTGAGGATGATCCGAAGACATGCCATCGCAACTTCGATCCTCTGCAGAGGGGATGGCTCCCCGCTTTAGTAGACCAACGACCTGCGCATGATGTCGAGCACTTTACGTTAGAATTGTCAAAACAAGCTTGGTCCCTTTACTAACGGATTAAAGTCACCAGCTCATGAAACGCAGCCAGTAATGCTTGACTTCGGTTTTCTACATGGAACCGTATCTTTATGATCAGTCCACTGCCGTACCTGTTCATTCTAGGATGTTGGGATATCCTGATACGTAACAGTTAAGTTGTTGATATAGTTTAGCATTAATATGACATTCCTTTGTAAGTGTTGAGGTTCTTCAAAGACTTCAGGACATGAAAGTGCTACCTTTTTAGTCTTATTTGTCCATATTACTCCGACTTCCATTCTTTACAGTGAACTTCTAAATGAAGGGATTTCATGCAATTCATCTCAAGGAGGTTCTTCAATCATTTCGGGAAACGAACTTGAGATCCTCTGAGTCTCAATTCAGAATCTTTGTCTCTTGGTACCAGGACCTATATTTTGTCTTTTACTATCAATTAATTCATGCATTATTTATTTATTCTTGGGCCCCACAATGGGTTGATCGTAAGACACGGTTCCCAGTAGATCACCAAAATCCAGATTCACTGACTGCGGTTCGTGTGCGGGTAAGTGACCACTTTGATAAGCCAGTAAAGGGACCAAGCTTGTGCGATATCAGTGCTCCTTTTAACTATTCTAACGTGAAGTGCTCGACTTCATGAGCAAGTCGTTGGTCTATTAAAGCAGGGAGTCATCCCCTTCGCAGAAGATCAAAACTGGTATGGCTTGCCTTCGGATCATCCTCAGGGATGTTACCCAGATCGTCACCAATAGCCCATTGTGCAGCTCTAACACGACGTAAATAAGTATTTAAGACCGAACATGATTTAAACCACTTGTTAAATATTTCAGGAATTTTATAGTTCCCAATCTATCAATTAATATTTTCTCAGGTATTCAATACCTCGTCATTTGATCAGAATTAGTTGATTTAAAATGAAATTTTGCACAAAACTAAATAAACAAATTAGATGTCACAGAATAGAACTTCTGGTTTAATGATTTTAATATCAAAAATTAGTCACGATGTCAAGAAATTACTTAGTTTGCGGAGAATACAGTAATCATTGTTGTGTAGTACTTATGACCGAACATATTTTAAACCACTTTTTGGGGTGTGATGTCTCTAACAGTTTGGTAGAAATAAAAATATTTAAAAGCAACAGACTAAATATTTTATATTGTTTGTTTCATATTCTTTCCATCTTTTCCAGCAACTAAGATACTCCGTCAGAGTTAATATAACGCATTATTTTCCACAAAAACACAGAACATTTTGTATCCAAAATATACAATTATGATAGCTTTATGTAAGAACATTTTGACAGTTTGTTAATCGTAACGAAATAGACGATTACCTAAATTTGAATATAATGTTCTGTACTAGAAAGGAAAAATTTACCCTAAGGAATACAGATTGTGTGATTCAAAATGAGGAATATTTTTACACGTTGGCAAAACTTAAAAACAATTCAATAGGAACGGATAGAAAATTAAGGAATGGTTTTTAGCACTTTTTATTAAGTTTCTTTTTTTCTTTCTTTTTTTTTTAATTTTTTATAATTTACATCTGACAATATGTAGTCCCTTACTCCTTTTGACTGATATCTACTCGAGTTCGAGCTTATAAAATGAAGATCTCGTGAGGAAAAAATAAATTTTCTACAAAAATGCATAAATAGTTAATACTTAAAAGCAAAAAAAAAAAAAAATGAAAAAGCTCTTAAATTTGAAATAACTTTCGAATAAATTGGAATTTCGGAACGAAATTCGCTCAAAGCTCTCAAATAAAAATGGCTCTTTTTCAACGAGTTTTATTTCAACTCGTTACAAATGGACCAAACATGGTTTAGCGGTCAATTATTCTTGAACGAATTGCTGAATGTTAAATTTTTATTTCCGTAGTACTTCCTGTACAGTCTTCTGCAACGCATAGCAATTTCAATTTTTTAAATTTTACAGTTTTTGCGCGCACACATACAGCACCCAGCTACGTTTTTCAGGGCTCTATTTTTTAATGCTGTTTTTCGAAGTTCTGTCGCCAAGGAAAGTAAAAAAGCCATTGCTTAAGTGCCTTACACTTGAAGCGATGCGATGATTTTAAGCTATACTTTAATCTTGACGGGAAGAATTATCTGGGCTTTAAAACAGACAAATAATTTAAATATTTTAAAAGTTATTTAACTTTTTTAAAAGTGACCAATTTAGCGAACTTTTTCCACCAAGATAAAAATTATCAAAATCACTGCTTTATTCTCAGTTTTTGCATATTTTTATGAGCCCAGGTAATGCAGCAATGGAGTAAGTTGTTAAATATTAAAAAATTAGGCCACAAACGTTTTTCTTTTTCACAAATACTGTGGGTTCTCTCCATATTGACGTTTTGGACCATTTTCAAAATAAGCGCTAACAGGCTGCACTTGACCTAACAGTCATGAGTAACAGTTGCAAACTCACAGCAGTTGTAAAGATACCATATTATTCTCAAAAAAGCATCATTTCATATTACAACGGAGCCATCGAAGAACAGCCTGGAATGCCACGTAATTTTGACCTCGGTCTTACAACGTGGACAGCGCTTTAGCTGGTAACTCAACAAAATGCAACGTAAGAAATGAAAAAGAATGTGAGAACAAATTCACGAAAGAAGCACTTAAAATTACAATAAATCTCAAATAAATTGGAATGTCGAAAAAAACCTTTGTGAAAACTTTTTTTTAAAACAAGTATGGCTTTCTTAGCAGCTTTGTAGTTGAATTTCTAGCTATTAATTTTCGAACTTATTACTGATTTCCATTTTTCTCCTTACCGCACTCCCTGTACATTTTTCTACAATCCACTTAAATTTCAAGTTTCTAATTGTCATGGTTTTTACGCAAATAGACAAAATGTAACGTCTGCTTGAACACCCAAAACAGCGGCGGCACTTGCAATTTTTTAATATAGAGAGGCATAAGTGCTTATCTAATCATTATTATTGTCATACTCACAAATGCTATTGAAGAACGTAGTTTGTGCCACTGTGGCTCAGGGGATTGAGGGTTCGCTTTCCAATGAGGCGACACAGGTTCGAATATCAGCGGTGGATCATCGACACAAATTTGGCTTCCGTCTCGCATCAACTCCAGTGCCGACGTAAAATATCCCCCTGCCGTTACGCTAACTATGAGAGGTTTTCTCTATATGTCACGCAAATGTGGGATAGTTCCATTAAAAAGACTTCTACTAAGGCTAGTTTGTCTCATTCCTTGATCCAGGTGTCCCCTTGTCTTCTGGGTTGCGTTCAAAATTACGAGGTTACCGAGTTGATCATTGATAGTGTTAAACTCAGAGCTGGGTCGCTTGCTCAACGCCGATTATAAAATGAAATAAAATGAAAAGTGTAGTTGAAATTTAAAAATAAAATTTGAAATATGATCTATAATGCGTATTTTGTTTCTGCACTAATTATATGTGTTTACGTAATATTGCGTCACACGTGACAAAAGGGATTAAGGGGATGATGGACAACTTTTTTACTCTGTGAAAATCGAATCAAAAATATTGGAAAAAAATGGCACCACTCATGGGTGGATGCTTTTATTTATTTTTTTATAAGAATGTTTTGAATAGCTATTTTTTTTATTAAATATTGTGTGCACTGTAAAAAATACTTTGAACTTTAAAAAAAAATGAACTTCGAATGTTTGTAATTTTTTATTTATTTATTTATTATTTACTTATTTTTTTAATTTAAAAAACCTTTCAGAACCTTTGCTACCCAGAGACAGCTTTGATCAGAGTTGATAATTTCAAATTTTTACTACTACACCTACAACACGCATTTTGAATAAAATGTTCCAGAAAGGTTATTAAAATAATAACCTTTATGAGTGTGTTCTTCCTGAATTGATTCAGTGTTTGAGTGCCACGTATAAATGCTGTATTATGGAGATAAGTTTAATTACATCATGTCATGCCTGCAGCTACTGCTGTCAAAACAAATCGTGATCAAAGATTGTCATTAAAGAGTTATATTATTTGTAAGAGCTTTTAAGCCAGGCATGTCTATTTTAGACAGCGAGTTAGAACTTTTCTGTTCTGAAATTATAGCTGAATGCGTGAAATAATATTTATTTAGGTTTCTTTTTAAAGCAGGTTTGTTTAATTTCAGTTTGAATAATTTTTGAATGAAATTTAAAACTGAGTTCACGAACAATTTGTTTTCGTGTAGCGGCGAAAGAAAAAGATTTTTGATATGGAATAAATCAAAATTCTGAAAAAAGTCTAAATATGTCATTATATACTTTCTAACTTAATTTTAATCCTAAATTTAAATTTAAATTTTTTCTTCGTTTTCTCAATAATTATTACAGTTAACAGATTATTGAATAAAGTAACCGAAAAGTCGATGCCAAAAGAGCTTTTCTTTAAGTTTGTATCCTAATAAAGGGTTGCAGCACCCCCTAGCAGCCCTGAAAAGAAACGGATAGTTGATATTGTTCATTTGAATTGTTGATACATTACAGTTTAAAATAATAGTGTTGGTACCATATTATAGTTTACTTTTGTACGATTATAATTAATATTAAAATAATATTTAATTTAAATTATTACTAATATTAAAATCACTTCATCTAGTAATTATAAGCAAAGACGTATATTCGTATTTATTCTTCATTAAATAAAAGAATGTTAATGGCACTTGTCAATCATGGAAAGATGCATTTAATCAATAGAGAAATATTGAGTTCTTCTTTCCCCCTTTTTAGAGAAAATGAGCAAATCACAAGTGAGTAAGTAAGTCGCCACCCCCTCTCCCGAATTTTTTACTTCAACTTTGCCTGTATTATCTAATTTTAGGATTAAATTTAAATAAATGATGCAACTTTCATCATCATCATCATTGATGGGACAGGAGAGGGTGCGCACTGGGCAGCCGAATGGTTCTCGACGATTTCCTTCCATCCCTGGCCTGTTTTCAACTGCAGTCCAGAACGAAGAAGTCCTTATCTACAGAATCGAACTATCGAGTTTGGATTTTCTCCTTGGCTGTAACAAAATTAATGTTTGAACACATTTATAAAATTTCAAGTACTAGAATATTTTTTAGGAATCTTTTGCATTTTCCTTTTGCAGTTAGAAATTTAAATTTCTGAAAATTCTAAAAAAAAATTCTTTTCAAATTTTTTCTTTCCTCAAGTTCATTTTTGATTTTAAATTTGAAATCTTTCCCGGGATAATTTTTTGTAGCATTTAAAAAAAAAAAATTAAAAAAAAAAAAAAAAAGTCTTTAATGTCTTACATAAGCCTTGCTGACCCTCTTTGTTAACAAAAACAAGTAAATCCTCTCCCTCAGTTAGGCGTTTACATAATATTTGAATGGCCCCTTAAAGAAAAAACCATTATGGAATAAAAATAAAACGACTGTATGACTAAATGAGTTAATAAAAAAATATCATGAATGCAATTAATAATAACGTACGAAAACGTCAAATTCATTTACCTTTCTTCGAAATTTATACTCAATTTTTTTTTTTAATTTCAATTATTTTTATATATATATATATATTTATATATTAAAAAATATTGAAATATTTTTATATATATATATATATATAATGTTAAAATACTCTTAAATTTTAAGATTCTTGTTAATACTCAGCCCTGCATGTAAAATTGAAAATATTTCAATGTTTAATGTAATTAAAAAAGAGTTTTCGTAATATTTTTAATTAGCTCATAAAATGGCAAAAAAGATAAATATATATATTTTTTTACATGTTTTAAAGGAAACGTATTTTTTTTTATCCCTCACCCCACCATATCTGCCCCTTAAAAAAAATTAAAATTTAAAAAAAAAAAAAAAAAAAAAAGAATATATATATATATATATATATATATATATATATATATATATATATATATATATATATATATATATATATATATATATATATATATATATATATATATATATATATATATATATATAAGCAACATTTAGTGATGTTGAGCATTTAAATCTATAGGAGTGTCAAAATATCAGGTATTTTTCATCGATAGAATTCATTTAAACCAGAGAGTAAAAAAAAAGAAAGAAAAAAAGTTAAGTGTTCATATTTTTAAACTATAGATGACATATGGCTACCTTTTTAAATTGTAAGTTAATGTGTACGCCCTTTCTTCATTGAACCACGGTGCTAAGGGCGACCCATTAAAATACCCGCGGAGACCACTAATTAGACACGGGATGCTGTTTGTTTTGATTAGCCGCCGAAATTCGGCCAAACATTTTTCGCCCATCCGCGCTTGCTTCCATCGAAAATTAAAGCGCCCACGTTTTATTATAATAAAAGGTGGCTAAGAAAACCGGTCTATGGTTTTGAAAAGGTTCCACTGAACATTTGTTCAACATCAACACGACACGCACAAGTGCCCATCCAAAGTAACATCAAACTCTGTATAATTATCTTGCTTTGGGAGCGAGATGATCGCCCGGCTGGCTGCTTCGTGAATCGCATTAACAGCGCAAGGACAAGCTGGAGTGTACCACGCGCTTTTGACGACCAGCTGTCAAACTGCTCTTCCATCGTAACTCCTCCTACAAAAGGCGGGGCTTCAGCTTCAGTGTCTTGTCGATTGGCGGCGGGGTCTCAGTGTAAGCTGTCGTACCACGTGGGACGGTTGGGGCAACGCCTGGGAACAGTCATGTTTGTTGATTAAGCCAATCTGAGCGTGAGAGCATATCCGCAATCGCTCTTGTCAAACCGCGGGTACGGGTTGTGTGTTGTGTGTCTGCTTGGTTCGCTGCTGTGTTGTTGGAACCATCTTCGCACAGAACAAGTAGGTTTTTGTGTGTTGTGTTCGTTCCTGTCCCTTTGGAAAGTATTCGATTGTGCTGTGCTACTCTACAATGGATATACAAAGCTGTAAAAATGGTTAGGCCTAGCATTTTTTAGAATATTTCTGTGCTTTTTTTCAACTCCTGTGGCACCAGTTTTCAAAACGCTTGGAATTTTAATCGCCGGATATTGTGTTGGATCTGTTAATTTGTTTACCTCCCACCAAATGGCGCTGTTGTTGCCATAATCAACTAAACAAAGGAGCTAGGCCTAGTGTATTATTATTGTATTTACGTGGTTTGAAGACAATTTATGACATAGATCATGTATCCGGCCCGCCATCCTGTGAGTATTTTCTTTTTATTTCTTTTTTTAAATATGGTGCATATTTTAAAATGCGTAATTTGTTCAATTATTTATCTTGCTGTTACGAAATTGCTTCTGAAAGAAGTTATCGTTTGTTTTGTTTATCATCTGCTGTAAGAGAAACTGTTTGATACCGGTGTTTTAACGGCTGGCTTAGAGAGCCGCTCTAATGTTTGCTTAGCAAAAACTTAAAAGTTGATAGGGGATCGTTTACAAATTGAATCGATTAGTGAACACTGAGTTTAATCGGCTTTTAATTGTTGTATTTTAGTTAATTTGCTATCGTGAAGTTTTGTAGCTTTGAAAATATTAAGTTATGGATATGTTAAAAGTTTTTATATCTCTTATTATGTTATATTACGAAATTTGTTTTTGATCTGCTGATTTTATTAATGATAGTTTTTTACACCGGTATGTAAACAGTAAGTGCAAAACTGAAAATGTAATTTGTTTTAAATATCGGAATTTGATATTAGAACTTCAACATATATACATTATTTTTAAAACCGATTTCCGATGCTTAAAAGGTGGTTATTTTTCGATTTTTCTTTTTTTTTTGTTGACAATTCGAATTGTAGTTACTTCATTTAAATGTGTGCAGTTTAGACAACTTAACTGAAAATGGAGGTAAAATTGCTGGTTGTTAAGCGTAATGTACTTTGATTTTAGTGCATTTTAATTACATATAGATTAACATTAGACTTTTATTTTTATAAAAATTTTTCTTATATATTTATGTCTTAAAGCACATTGTGCTGAGTTATATTTTAAAATATTATGTGAGTTTTTTTATGATTAGCTACTATCCCATGAAATGTAGTCTATAGTCGTGATAATTATTTTGCTATTAAGATTGAAATAAATTTATCTAACATAAATTCTGTTATTTTCTAATACTCTGTGTAAACGAACCTTTAAACATTTTTTTAAATGTTAATCATGTAATAAAGGATGTCTTAAACATAGAAGTTAGCTGACAAAGCCGTTGTCATTTTAGTTAATAGAGGCTTTAAAGCCAAATTATGATTTTAGCAGAGCATTGTGTTGTTAAAGCAATATTATGTGAGAAAGTTTAAGTAATACTGGGTTCAGCAAAACTGCCTTTGAAAGAAAATTTAGGATTGCACTATTGAATACCCTTTTTCATTGATGTCTATATCTGACTCGTTTTCTAATTGGTGAATTTAAAATTTATTAATGTTCGCAGTTAGAGAATCTTTTGTATTAAATGTATAATAGTATCCAACTATATGTGATGTTAAGAAAATATTGTCGAACAATACGCTATTGGAGATTACACATTACTATTAAGATAATTATATTTGCAAATGCAACGAAATTGGTTAAAATATTCTTAAAAAGTTCATTTATACCCTTCCCCAAAATTATTAATTGAAAAATAATTACTAGATAAATATGTTATGCGTACATTTAGGAAACTACCAAATTTTTTTTCTAAAAATTAGTATTCGTTATTGCTAACTATAAAGCAATTACTGATCACAGCAGCTTTGTTTAAGAATGTGATTACTGTTCTTCTTTATAATTTAATTATTATAACCTTTTTTTTTGTTCTTGTGCGAAATCATCAAATTCCACACAGCTGGCTAAATAATGTCATAGTTATTCCATAACATAATTTATTAATCGATTTTATTCTTCAATCGATTTTATTTTTAATCGATAAATTATCAGACTGTAACAATCGTCTGCTCTATATTATTTATCTTTTTGAACTGTTTTTAATTTCTACTAATCTCCCCCTTCCCCTGATCTCCTGTCCTAATGAAAGCCTTATTGTACTTGTCGATGAGAATGTTTTAAAAATGATTCAATCAGTGTTTCGCCAAGGGCGGGAATTTACAAGGAAAGTGGCGGTAATTTTTTTCTTCTTCTTTTTCTACTTAAGTTTTCCGATCACGTCAGCCAATAGACTTCTCCTTTGCAAATGAAAGCATTTGTCACGGTAAAAAGCAACAGCATTGCTTTTCACCAGCCCTGTCGTTTTGAATTTGTGAGGTTTTTATTCTCTGTGATAACGATTATGGAGGGAAAAAAGTAGTATTGAGGGTTAAAATAAATTGCTCATGCTTTCCTTTGCCTCGAAATGAAATCATTTTTTAATCTTGTACCCTTTTTTAAGTTCAAGGTTGTATTTAGGAGATTTATGGATGCAAATTTTGAATGTCATAAGTTGGTTAATATGCTCATCAATTCCATTTACGATGAATTACATGAATTTTGGGCTTGCACTTGCGTATTTTTAAAAATTAATAATCACAATATGATATGTTTTAATTGTATCTATTTTGTTAACGTTAGAGCTGTCCTAGAGTTTGGCGAAACGAAGCATTAGTGCGATTCGAATTATTTCACTGCTCGAACCGTTCTTTTTTTCTTTTAACGCATGTATTTGTTTAAGGATTCCAAGTCAAAGTAGGGTTAGGCAAAAAGAAACATTTTAATGCGATTCGAATCAGTTCACTGAAGTGAAACGAATCGGTGCTTCAAATTTGATTCCAACAATAATCCATATAATCATTAAAGTTGCTCCATTGCTTTCTTCATTTTTATGCAAATAATTAATATTATTTTGTAAAAAAATATTTTTAAATTTGAGCTAGCATGATTAATTATTTAAATCTGCTTCGACGAAATTGAGTGATTCCATCAAGTTATGAAATCGGGATTCAAGTTGAGTGACCTAAATCAAGTGATTTATTTTAAATCGAGTCAAGTGATTCAAATCACACTCATATTGATCAGAAGCACTGAATTTAATCAGTTCATTGTTTGAATATGAGTTATTTGTTCGAATCACTGATTCAATACCCAACTCTAAACAAGTTTTATAAGTTTATTACTAAAGAAGTTTGTTTTCGTAATGTTCTTTAATTATAACGGAAAAACTAATAGTTGCATTGCAATAACCGTATGCAGCATATAGTTTAAATCGAAGTGATTTTACTCACTTGCAATCTTATTATGATTACTGCGAATATTAAACTTTACATTTTCAGTCGGTGAAAAAAAAAAGCTTTGCAACAACTGGTTTTATATTGTGCCTATCAAATTTTTATTTGTTCTTTAAGAAAATAATTGTTTTGTTACGGGTCATTTTTATAATATTACTGTATAATTATCCTTTTCTATTTTTAAGGGTATTTTAAAACTCACATGCAAGCTATGTCGATGAAAGGTAAAAGGGAAGGGGTGAGAGAATCGAACTACATGTTTGTTGGGTTGTTAGGATAATGACTCTACCTTTGGTTTGGCGTTCTCCCAAAGAAGTGACGTAACATTTCCTATTGTGTGTTTCCTCTTTGGGGGGATCCTAGGAAAAGTACATTAGAGAGGCGATGATTATTATAAATCACACGCCATTTTAGTTTGGCGATAATCCAGCTTCTAAATGTGATTAATTAGAAATCAAGTCGCCACTTCCTCTATTTCAATGTGTTTGCTTACACCTGTCAGAGGCTTCGTATCTTTCTAAGGATTTTTTTAAAGCTAATTTTTTTCTTCTTTTTTTTTCTTTTTTTTTTGCTGGATTGCTTGCAACAACTTCTAAAGATAATATCTTGACGATATGCACCAAAGACTTTTTTTCCATACGTATGTTTCCAGAAGTTTCTTACCACTTTAAAAAGTATTCGGGATAAGTGGTCTTTTTGATTATTTTAGATTTGCAAACAATTTTTAAAATAATGCGTTATAATTTAACTTGGCATCAACAATAAACTTTACTTTAAAAAAAAAGCAATCAACTACTATTGTGATTAATTTGTCTAAAAACTATTATCTTCAATGATTGAAAAAATATTAATTTATTCTGTATATTAATCTGTGTATATACTTTAAATCAATCCTGGAGTTTTTAGTTTTCTTAATTTTCAACTGATGCATCGTCTGCAACTATTTATTTTGTTATGGCTAACATTAGAACTGTTGCCTGCTAAAATTAAAGCATATCAAACTTTTATTTTTCATAGAAAAGAAGCACGTGTCATCCGTTTCTCTATGCCACATTCTCTACTAATTCACTTCTAAGTTCTCTAAAAACTTTTCTCTACAAGGAATAAAAACTTAGGTTTACTTTTATTAGCTACACAAAACAGATAAAGTTAAAATAAATCCTATCTCTATCCCCTCAACTTATTTTAACTTACTCCTTTAAAGATAGTTTTTAGTGTTCCTGAGTACCTTTCTGGAATTTTTAGAAATCATAGTTTAAATTTCAACTTTAACAGACGACGATCCTCCTATACTATTTTTTTTAATAATATTAGCTTTTCATTTTCTAGAAAAATTAAATAGTTAATATTTTATGAAAATGTATAATAGTAAGTAATAATTTAGTTAATTATTATTCAGATTATATTAATTAAACTAAATAATAAATATGTGATGTTTTATCTATATTAACGCAAACGATTTTACAAATACTTTACATCTAAAGTAGAATTTTTCATTTTCATAATTTCCAACTGATAGATCGTCTGCGACGACTTATTTTATTATGGCTAACATTAGAACTGTTGCTGACTGAAAATAAATTATTCAAATGCCATTTCCTAAATTACGTTGGTCGGCTATGTCTATTGAAGCATATCAAATGTCTATTTCTCATAGAAAGAAGCATGTGTCATCGGTTTCTCTATGCCACTTTCCTAAAACAAATAGTGTAACGTTTGGCGCGAGATTTCCGGTCTATGTTTTTCATCTTTGCCAACTGGCATCAGTCCATCTTGAAAACGATCTGTTATCATCCATCGTTTTGGAATGATTCTCCCTGTGTGGCGTTAGTTATTTTAAATACAGTCATAATATATTTAAAGATTAATTATGTATGGGTCTCGTTGAAACTACTTGGAATTCAGATATGATTAGAATTTGGAAATGATCCAAGTTATGTTTAATATTCATCGTCGGTTTTATTTCATTTGGTATCAATTTCTGTTTGTTTGCCAATGATTAGTATATGATGTAGGTTTTATTTATGTAGGAAGAAGGAAATGATCTTGAAGTAGAGTAAATCTTTTTCAGTTGTGATAGATAAAGGTCTATCCTTACTGATGCCTACTACGCGAGTTATCTTTTTATTATTTTTGTAAATAGAACAATTAACAGTTTACCTTGCATGGTTGCTCAAAATGGCGGTTTATTTTGGATAATTTTGTAAATGTTTTATTTTTCTAAGAATTTTTTTTTTTAAATGCAGTTACAATCAATAGATACAAGTATTTTACTCAATCTTTTATAATACTTATTTGAGATTTGTCTTTAATTGTTGGTATTGTTATTTTAAACAATGCTCCTGTGCATTGTTTTGCATTTCTATTTATGTTCCTTTTTAATTTCAGGCTAGAAAATGCTCAAACTGAGAATTTTTTTAATTACTCTTAACTGCTATGTTTTTAAGTTAAGTTTTTTGTATTGTTGTATTTATTCATTCATTTATATCTATATATATTATTTATTTTGTCCTTGAAATTTTCTTCTGTAGTTAGACTTTTGTTCTTTGAAACTCCAAGAAAATTCCCCCCCCCCTGAACTTAATTTCAAACTTGAAATTCCCATTCCCAAACTTAAATTTTTTATTTTTGCATTTAAAAAAATAAAAACAATGCGACAACAGTATCACTAAAGATGCATATGCATATGAATGGATGATTAAGTCTTAAGCAAATTTTGCTTATCTAAATCTGAAAATTCCATTATTTTTATTGAACTACAGCGAATATGAACTGCTGCAAAAGTGTAAATTGTATTATTAGTTGTATTGGGTTACGTTCTTTATGCTAGAATCAGATGTCTAATTTATGATTAAGATTAGTTTATAGCTCTCGCATGATGGAAATAACAATACTGTCATAAATAAAATCTTCTTACTATACGTTTGAATTAATGGTTTGTGTAACAGTCCTTTTTCCTGAAATAAGTGTGCATTTGATAAATTGAGTGTGTGATAATCTTGCTAAAATTCACAGCGATACGGCATTGAGTACAAAATGTCTATTAAACAAACATGTACTTTCCTTATCGCAATTCAAACAATAATGTTATTGTCTAAACTTTATTTTATTTGGAAATTATTTGCCAAAGAACAATTTCCTGAGGAAGAAAAACAGCGATTTTTTTGTCAGAATAAAATTGATTATTTGACGACAAATCGTTGACCTTCAAGCGTTATTTTTGCGGCTACGGACCGTTGCCATTTAGCGAGACAAAGTTTTAATGGTCTCTTGACTCTCTTATTTATTTTCTCTCTCCGCGGTTGAAGTTAATGCCGGTGGGCCTCCTTCGATTATTTGATTATTTTCGCTTCGCTGTATTAAGACAGCATAAATTTATCGTATATTCTATTAAGAGACATGTCTTAGGGTGACGTAATCGGGAAGCTTTAAGTTATGCTTTTTCATTTTTTTTTTACTGAGTTATACAAGTTATTGGAATGATTTCGTAATGGTTATGTTTGTTTTTTCAATTACTTGCTACTGGTTTTAATCTGTTAATAATTAATAAGCGTAGAGTCGATGATACTTTAATTATTGAAGTTCGTCTTATTTTAAGGCATGTCCTATTTATTCCATTCCATTCAAAATATTTTTTTCAATTTCTTTGTTTAATTGAAAGAATATGGAGATTATTTCTTCGTTTCTCTTATTCAAAACTATTTAGTTAAAATAATGGTATTATGTTTTTAATTTAATTTTCAATGCTTAGGTTTAATGATTTTACCCAACCCGGAAAAACCAGGATGAGTTTTTCGAAAAAATCTACATGAAAATCCCAAGTGGGCTTTTTAATAATTACATTTTGTTATTAACAATTCAGGTCTAATTATTCAGTTTATAATCGAATAGAATACAAACTCTATATATCAAAATATTTGTATTCCATTACTTCTATATTCTTATTCTGTTTAAAATTTTTAGTTAATCTTTTTGGAAAATGCTGCACTTTTGGAAAACAAAAATTTCAAATAATATATTGAAGTATTCTCACAGAAATTTGAAATACTAATTCACAATACAATTGAAACTGTTATACCAAATCACAATTCATTGAAATGGGAAAATAATTTATTTCTAAAAATTTATTTTAAATGATACTTTCTCGTACCTGTGAGTCTGGTTTAGTTGCATTCAATTTTCAAATGATATTTCTAAAGTGCTTTTAAATTAACAAAATAAAATTTAAATAATGGTATGGTATACGGTATGGTATAATGGCGAGGCTAAGACTTTAAGGAATGAAAACCCAATCGCTTTGGGGAAGAAAAAGAAAAAAAAAGACAATACACTTCTGAGGATGCCGAATAAATCTCAAAAGGAACCCAATTAAATCCTAAAAAACGCCAAACTTTAAGCCAGATTTTTTTTTCAATCCTACAAATGCACCTCCTATTAATCTTTCAGTTTTTAAGACAATATTGTATCTGTCAGGGAATTAGTTCTTTCAGAACAAATTATTTCTTTTAAAAGTGGTTTATGTCTGAAAAAATGGGTACTTTGTATATATCCCCTTCTCGGCTTCAGGGCATTTTGGAGTGTGGCTCGTCAATTGGCATTGTTTGAAAAACAACCCGGCTCTCTGCATCGTAAATAAAGATTTCGCTGAATTTTCACTCATTTCAAACCGAATGAGCTTTTGTCCCGAGAGCTGGTTCTGTTCGGCTTTCTTTTTTATAACTTGTCCTCCGCATTTAGTTATGGTCCAAATTATACCAGCTTAGAGCTTTCTTTTTTTTCCATTTTCTTTTCTCTTTTAAGTGGATGTGGAATCCATTTAGTTTTGTTTACTCAGACATTAAATGGTTATTTGGGTTTGCTTACCCCAATTGTTATTTTCGCTTTGATATTTGAATAGTAGTTATGTTCTGTTTATTTTTGAGTTGGGTTAAACAAACCTTCCTGTAATCAATCGGTCTATGGAAGAAGTATTAACAAGCATAATTGGTTATTGTTTTACTTTGTACGAAAACGAAATCTGTGAACTGTAATTTTTTTCTAGTTTAAAATCACATTAATTTCGCAAGAATTAATACTCCTTCAGGATAATAAAGGCGCGTTTATTGTTTTCGGTTTAAATTGTTGAATATGTTTAGATGGGCGAAAAGTGAGTTCATATGGAGACCCTTTGCAGAGTTCGCTTATCTTGTGAATGGAAAAGATACGAGGAAAAGATTAAATTGCTCCAAAATACTTATTAGAACGCTTAAAAAAAAAGAAAGAAAAAAAAAGCAGAAATCGGGTCTTAATTCTTTTTTTTACCTTCAGACCGACCCTGTACTTAAATGTTCTGCTCACCATACTTTTGATAGTGACATATAACTTTGTCAAGGGCTACTTGGCTGAATTAATTGTACTCAAGGGGTACTTGACTGAAAAGCATACTAGAAACTAAGTTAGGTTACATTTTTGTGAATTTTAGAAGCTAAAAACCTGTACTCTTAACTGTATTGCTAGCTGCACTTTAGCTAAAAAATGTAAGTCGACCCAAGTCGGGTGTATAAGTTATCTGCTAAATAATGGAGATTTCAAATATCCGAAATTTAATTGTTTGGTAAAATGAGCCAATAATATATAGTTTAATGTTCCCAAAATAAAATCTTACTCGTGTGAAATCTCTAATTTTTATTTTTGCAAAATTTTTCACATTTTTTTTTCTTTTACTACCTTACTCCGAAAAGTTCTTTTTCACAAAATCTAACAATTTTTTTTACAAGAATATTGATTTGTTTCATGTTATCAGCATCAGGAAGCTGCTATATTCTTTAATTGCTAAAGTAGTCCAATGAAAAAACAAATGCCCGAATTCCCTTACAGCTATTATAACTAGTCTTATTCTAAATATTCTATTGTCTATAGAAATTTTTTTTTTATTGATGAACCCACTTATTAATTATTTAATCTACGCACTGCTTTTCATAGATTAAAAAAAGACAATCTTTTAATCTTTCGCCTACTATAACAATTCCTTTCTGTCTTCGTTTAATGGAGTGGCAAAAAGTCATGCCCCACTGCCCCTGCGGGGGACCCATCGGAGCGTGAGCGTCAGTTCTGCTGGTATTATTAACCGGAATTGCGCCTTCTGTATTACTCGTTCTTCATCATTTCTCTTAGCTGTAATCTTCAATCTAACAGCTTTGTTAGCGCCCGTCAATCTTTACGGCTTATAGTCTAGAAATCTGTCATGAACAGTTATTGCAGTCTAACTAGTTATGACAGAGTTGTTATGGGCAGATATCACTAGTTTCAAATTATATTGTTTATTCTTCCCTTGTTTCAGTGACAATTACAAGCACCCACTTCATCCTTCGAATGTTCTCATAGTTATGCAGTTTTTATTTTTAAAATTTTTTTTTTTTTTTTAAATGAAGTTTGCACATATGTGTCAGCATTGATTTAAATTGGTTATATGAAAGCATAGCTGCCAACTCTACTGGATTTTCCATTGGACTACTGAAATAGAATTGCATACACATATGTGTTAATATGTGTATGCAACTTAGTCAGGGAGAACAGATTAAACCTGGATTTGTCAGGGAATTCTATTTTAACTCCAAAAATCAGGGAAAGTAATAATTTTTTTTTACAAAAACGTGGAATATTCCTTCATCATGCCCGGAAAATAACCAACCAGTCTTAAAATTGTCAGTAACCACAATCAGATTTTGAGATTCGAGTTAAATAATTCTAACATTTATTACAATTGATGTAAAAATTCACATAATAGTGAAACTGAAATGTTTCCATCCTCATTTAATGATTTTTTTTTTCACGGGAAATCTAATACTTCACCTGTTAACAAATAAAAGAATCAAAAGTTTTCTGATGAAAATATGGTCTCAATTTTCTTTGAAATTTATTCGGTGAATTCTTTCTTTCTGAAATTGAGAGGGAACTCTGTTATATAATCAGGAATATATAATAAAAATATTGTCAACGCAAGATGGTCTTTAATTTTTAATTAGAAATGTCGGAATGAGTGACTAATAAGGTTATTCATACTAAACTTTTTTTTTTAAATTTTTTTTTCACTTCATCTCCTTTTTTGTAGTAATCATATAATATTAGCACTGGTAGGAAATAACTTTTGAAGTGAATACGTTCATGGGAAACGGTTTGGAAGTTTTATAGTGTTATCAACATCCTTTCAGAGGTGTTGTTTGATGATATGCTTTCGCGCATCCTGCATTCAAATCATTCACCACAGTTAATATGAACAGAAAGTTTGAGGAAGTATTCTTCCAGAGAAATCTTGTCCTCTCTAATCGTTTTCTTCACTCCAGACCGGATGACGACTCTCACCATTGTTTTTATTATTTTTTTTTAAACCTACATTTTGCTTTGGAAATGAAACAAAATACAAATAAAGATAAATCATCAGTAAACAAAGCCACCAGACATTTCCCATCATTCACCACACTTGCAGCATTTAAAAAGAAAAGAAAAAATTCGCAACTTCGTCATAGATAAGAGGCTAACAAATTTCTGAATAATATATAGAATAGCGTTGTAAATGCTTTGCGAAACAACTTGACATACAATCAGCCGAAGTCACAATTTAAAAACTATCAAATACGTTAAATTATCAAAAATCAAATACGTTTATAGGGCAATTATCAGAAATCAAATGTGACTTTTGGTAGTTTTCATATCAATTCTGTGTTCATTTGACAATTATCAAAACATAGGTTAATGAAAAGTTAATGTTCATTCATAGTAAAATTATCAAAAAACTAGTGATGTGGTTTTAGTTTATTGACCTATCAAATCTTTAATGTTCATGAGAAAATCACCATATACTTTCATCAAAAATCAAACACTTTCTTAGGACAAATTAACCTGGCATACAATTAGTCGAGTAAGAAATGGAGATCTATCAAATACGTTCAAAACCAAATAATCGAAAGTGAAATACGTTTATAGAACAATTATCCAAATTAATTGTTGGTTTTCCTATACGAATCGTACTCTAATTAAAAATAAAATGCACCTTTCATAGTGAAATTTCAAAAAGCAAGTGGTGTGACTTCAGTTGACTCACCTATCAAATCTTTGTATTTCACGGGACAATCATCATATCATTTAATAGGACATAAAACAAGACATATAATCAGCTAGAGGAGGTAATGGATCGAAAATGTATCTAAGTCGAAACAAATAAATGATCAAAAATCTTATATGTTAGGTTCTAAACGCGCTAACAGCTTTTTTGTTCCTCAATGAGATAGATACACCCACAAAAATCAAATCGAAAGAAATGTTATATTCCTCAGGAATAAATTGTTAATGTAAGGCGCTCTGCATTCTAATTCTTCATAAATCTATTGCTGGAATCAAAGCTGCTTATTCGCAACCATGCTTGATCTTACTGTTTGGATTTGCACTGTTTAGTTTCATTCAGGCGCTAAAGGATGACTTATTTTCGCTCATCCTGCATTAAAATCATTTACCACAATTAATGATGAGCAGAAAGTTGAGGAAGTATTCTCCCAGGAATCTTGTCCTCGGTAATCCTTTTTCTCACTCTGGACCGGATGACGACGCTCACCATTGTGTTTCTTTTTTAAAAGCTTCCATTCAGCTTTGGGAATAAAACAAAATACAAAAAAAGACAAAATCATCAGCAAACAAAGCCCACCGGACGTCTCGCAGCATTGACTACGCTTTCAGCATTTAAAAAGGACTCTCAGCTCCGTCATAGATAAGAAACAACAAACTTCTGACATAATAGAATAGCATCTTCAACGCACCATAAAACAACTTGACATACAATCAGCCGAGGAAGTCGCAATCCAGAAATCATCCAACGTTTTCTAGATGGTTGGATTACTCTTCTTTTTTTTAATATTTTTATATATCATTATTCCATCGTAGCTCGCTGCCTTTTTTTTTTCTCTTCTCAAAATACTCGCACTTTTCACTTTTTAGCTAGTCCTTAACCTACTTGTTTAATGATCCGGCTGTCAGCTTAAACCTATTAGTCAGCAAATTTTGATCGGGATGTGGTTAAAGATCTAATACAGTGTAGCTGTTGACTTTCTTGGAGCGTGTACTTTCTTTTTGTTTTCAGTCGTTCACGCGTGTTCTGCGCTAAGTAAACACGTACCAGAGGCCCGGGAGGCGTTTTCTTTCAATTTGTCTTTTTAAGATATGCTAAAAGAACAACAGACAGGTGATTAATGCCGTAAGCGTTGAAATTTATCTTTGCGAGTAGTGATGTTTCTTTATAGCTTTTAAGCCGGTTGTGTGTTTTTATTTTTTTAATCCGATTGTAGTATTTGATGATTGGTGTCACCGTTATTGTTCTTGCTGATACAGATGACCTTTTTTTCTCCTTGTAAATAATTTAATTTCAATCGATGGTTATTTTTTTTGGTCGAAACCGAATACGATAGCTTTCAGTGTTCTTAGAAATACGGGGGGTGTAAAATAATGCTTAATCTAATTTAGAGGTTATTTATTTCATTTTTGAAAGTGAAGTGTTATTTAGTATTTTTCTTTACAATGACACTTCCTTTAGCTTTTTTTATTGTCTGTGTATTTTTATAGGTGATTATTTTAAAGTTTAAATTCAGATGCATAGTATAAGTTCGCTTTGATATGGCAACGAACGGTTATTGTTAGTGATTCTTAATATTGTGATAGAATGATGTAAGAAAAGTAGGCAGAAAAAGATGAATCGAGAGAAAATTTTCTGAATCAGATTATAAATACTTAAAACTTATAGACTTATAATTTGTGATTCAACTGTCAATGACCACATTTTTATTTACTTATTTTTGAAATAAGATTGTGTATACTGGAAAAGAAAATCGTACTCAACTTAAAAATTTCTTTAAAATATATTGACGTGTATTAAAATTTTGTTTTACACGGGATCTATTGCGAATTGGTCATTGATTACTGTCATGCAGCAAGTTAAAATAAGATTTTTTTTTCTTCGATAAAGTTTCTTTGATAAAAGGGGTAGTTTTATAACATGATAATTTAAAATATAATTTTAAACAATGCTTTTTACAATGAAATCTCTCTACTATCATTCTCCCTGAGGTATTGTTTTAATTATTCAAATTTTATTACTTGTTTTATTGCTTTAAAAAAAAACCCAAACGAAGATTAGAGACTGATTTCGTAAAAATGACAATGAGCTATTCAGGAAGCAGTAACTATTTTCGATGCCAGCACAAACAAAAAGATTTTTCCACCCCCTCCTCTTTTATTTCAATCGGAATGCATTACCATAAATTTGCATTATTTCATAATTCCGCGTCGGAAATTGTCTTTTGTGGAAAATCGCACTTTTGTAATGAAGCGTAATTAAAGCTCCACGGATATTAATCTATTTCGCAAATGGCGAACTTACGCAACAAAAGGTTTCGGAAACAGTGGCTCATTAGTAAAACATCATGCGCTTGAAGATTCGAAGGGGGAAAAAAAAAAGCTTCATATGTAATGTATGCCCATTAAGTTACAAGATGGTCGCCGAAATTCCACAAATAGGAACTGTTGGCTTAAATGGAATTGGAAGTGCTGTTCCTGGGAAACTGCATCCTGTCATTCTTTGGATTCAGATACAAATTAAAAGGGCTGGAGTTCATAGATATTTCTTATCTTTTTGAGCGAAGAGGAAGTAACTGATAGAAGGCGTAATCTTCTTTGAACAAGACTACACTAGTTGACAATATTTGTTAGGCTGATTAAATTTGTATTGTTTAACGGTGGATTTGATTTTCTTTACAAATTTTGCTTGGTATGTTTGGTTCGAACTTTTTTTTCTCTCCATATTTAGCTTTAATTATCTGCAATTTACTTAAAATTGTTGATAGAATATTTTAGATACAAGGAAACACGATAAGTTAATGTATCTTGATTATAAAATAGTAAATCTTTAAAATCAACTTTTTCTTAATGAGTTGATCATGTGTGTTAAGGAACTATTCCTTCATTTTAGTTCGAAGATTTCTATGTATTTTCTCTCAATTTTAAGTTGGGTTTCAAGTAATTAAATTTCTGCATTTTATATGCAAGTTATTTTTAAATGCTGCTTTTAATATATATTTTTAAAATCGTTAAAATTTAATTACTCCGAAAGCGAAATTACTTTCGAACACGAGATATTAATACCTATCGTTCTAAAGTCCACTTGATTATTTCATATAGTTCGCCCCTTATCCAATCAATATCTAATACTTATCATTTGTTGGAAGAGTGTTAATTTGACCTCTATAATAGGGCCCCAAATTGAAAACTATATATATACATAAATGGCCTCTTTTTAAGTTGACCATTTCTTCATTTGGGCTTCTTGCATAAGTCTCATATTCATCAGTCTATATTCACCAGCTCACTATTTATTATAAGTCTACTATTCATCAGCTCACTTCAATTTTAATTTGTACGTTTGCGAGAATTTTGCAAGTTGGACTATTCGTTTTTATTTATTTTTTTCAATATTATATGTCAAAATTTTAGACTTCAGATATTGAGGTTTATCGTTCAAAAGCTAGCTTCAATATTTTACACAGGGTGTGTAGCGATTTTAAAAAGTGGTTAAAGGTGCTTATTTTCGATTTTTGTTTTTAAAAAGCCCTTGAAAGTGCTTTTTTTCATTGAGTTTTTTAAGAAGTGCTTAATTTTCCCTTTTTCAAAATGAGATTTTTCCTTAACCATGTTGATTTTCGCTACGTATTATGCAAAAAGACGCATTTCACATTGTTCTATTCAACGTTTTCACATATAATTCAACCCCAATCTATTTTCGGCGTATTGTCAGTCCGTAGCGTATGAAAACGCCATTCGTTTTACTTGATTCTAAATCTCATGATTTTTGACAATTGTCAAAAACAATGCCAAATGGTTTTATTCGTTTTTTCTTTTTTTTCTTTGGACTTGGCGGTTAAAACAAGATAAAACTGTCAATTGTCAAAAACTTCCCAACCCTGCCTAATTATGAAATTTTTTTAAAGTGCTTAAAAATATTTTTTGAGTGCTTGAAAAGTGCTTATTTTTTTGTTGAATAATTTGGCTACGCAACCTGTTACATAGTTTATATCGTATCCAATCTAAATCACACGCTTGTCATTTGTTAGAGGGGCTGGTTCTGCTATAATCGTCGTTATTAGGAAATCTTCTCAGTCCACTGTCATTGTGTACCTTTAACTTATTGCTCAATTCCATCTCAACCCTCTTTATCGCCGGGGGGTAATTGAAAAGGCGGATAATCAGAAGATTTTGATGCTTCATTTGCATGAACCTTCCGGTACCATTCTATTCTCACCTAAATCGATATTCAACTTCGTTTCCGATGGGGGTAACCTAATTAACTGCTGCCACCCATCTGTACTCTCCTTTTAAAATCCCTCCCCACTTCTCTTGTAGAACGCTTGTCACCTCTTTACTCCATATTAGTTTGCCTCCACTGTTTTGTAGGTGTATGTTTCAAATTATCTTCCTGGTAATGTTTCCTGTTTGAATTTCTCACTTTTGCTGCTACTGAATCAGAATTATGCATATCATGCACTTTTCGGATTATCGTTATTTTAGGCAGTTCAATTACAAACCTTAAAGCAATGAGCCAACAATACATTTTTTATCGTACTTGGTAGCAGTCAGACGTAGAAAGAAAGGAAAATATGGCATATTAACCCATTGGTGCGATTGATCGTTTTTTTTAGGGACAGGGTAGTTACTATTTTTTAAGAAGGTGCAGCTAAGCCAAGAAAATATATCTGCTTCATTCAAACGCAAATGTGCTCTTACTTCATCAAAGCGATACTTTCGCATTACAATAAAATCTCTAGCAGCAAAATGATCCATTATTGGGCCAATATTAATGAATCTTGACTCAATAAGGGTTCAAAAAGCCGTTATTTTTCCGATATTGACCCTATATAGAATTTTTTGATTAACCCGATATTTTACAGCCTCCTTACAACCACTATCGGTCCTATATGGAATTGTCAGATTTCATCTGATATTTTATATCCATTATTTAGCCAATATAGGTTCTAAGTTGGGCCGATGTAGGCCATTCTAGGACCAATCTTACACAATATTGCTATCCCAATATTGGTCCTTCGGTGCATGTTCTTATTGGACCCATATTGAACCAATTTTGAGCCCAACTGGAGCCGAAGTAAAATTGTTACTAGGGATATGTTTTGCATTACTGGATTTAAATTTTACCCAACAGGTTGGTCTTTTTCAAGCTTTCAGACATTGATAGAAACTAAAAAAAATATGGACATTAATCAATTTAGGAGAAATTTGTGTTCGATAATGAACTTTTCATACGAAAAGTCATTGCAAAAGTCATTTCACTAAATATTTTATCTTAAAATCGACCCCTCACAAAATTTTTTGCCTTAAAAACTGAGTCAATGACGTCTTCACTATCATGTTTTCAAAAATGCGATTCTTTAAGAAACATATTTTTGAAGCAGAAACTTCACAAATTCACCAAACTATGGAAAAAAGAACATCAATCAACGATAATTTTACTTTCACAAAACTGAGTAGATTTTTTAGAACAGCTCTTTCACTAAAAGTCTGCTAGCTTTTGTAATTTTGCACAAAAACAGATACAAATTTTTTCCCCCTCAAAATTATGAGAAGTGTTTTCACAATTTTATCAGAAATGGGACTTTTCACAACAAATCTGGTATAACCCGTAAAAAGTTGTTTTTCTTCTAATGTTTGTTGGGTAATGTTACGAATATTTCCTTGTCTTTTTAAGCTGCATTAAAAATTATATGGGTACAAATAGATTAAAAGATCATACTTATCTTCTTACTCCATGATAAAAGGCAATTTTTTTTCTTCCCCTCTCTATTTTATTGTGATGTATATAATTTTGTCATATGTAAAGAAGTAATGAAAGTTTACATATCATGCACTTTAAAAAAAAAAATGACATGTAGATGTTTTTTATTTCTATTTGACCCCTAGGGTGTTGAGAAAGTGTCCCCAGCGCCCTTGCGTGATTGCTGTCGCCCGAACGTGATCTACCACCCGAGCCGCTAAGTGGATACTACGATTTTTTCTTTTCCTAAAAGGTTGTTGTCCGTCACTTCTAACGCATTGGGGAATTTTTTATTACTAAATGAAACGTGCAAACAGCCTTTATCTCATTGAATGTATCTGCCTCCCCCATTTTTGCAATTTTTTTTTCTTCTGTTCATATACTTGCCTCCCTTTTTACTTAATAGCCCCGGTTTCGTGACGGTTTGAATTCATTTCGTTTTTTATACTTCCCCTTCACCTTCCCTTCAGAACTCTAAACAATGGGCGTGCAACGGTGTACGCCGCACGAAGACACGACGGATGTTATTTTGGTTTGCCTAATTTTGCCTGGCTTAGAGCTCACTACATCCAAATCACTGTCATTAGCGCTCGAGAAAAGTGATCCGTATGAAAAGTTTTCTTTCTTATTTTCCGTTTTCTGTTTTTGAATTCTAAGTCGTGGTTAATTGCGTCAAGGTGGTTTTTTTCTTTTCCCCCTATATTTTTCTTGCTTTATGATTTAAATGTTGCTTTATTTTTATATGGGTTAAGGCGCACCTTTTAAAACACGCATAGCTTTTAAATCGTTATGTTTAACAATATCCAGTAATGGTACAAAATTTGGCCAAGGAGATTCTAGTGTATGAAATCACCGAATTGCTTACGATTTGTCTCACGTATTTTTACAAATTTTAGTTAGTTTATTTTCTTTCACTTAAAAGGTCATGAGCAAAGTTAGCTGTCAAAATAATATCCTAAATTTATCTAGTTGCAAACCCTTAAAAATTCAAGGTTTGTGCGAAATATTTTTTTCCCAGTAATAGTGGAAGTGGTAGCGGTTTATTTGATTAATAAAAATTACACAAACTTCTGCTATAAAGCACCTTAATCTTGAGTTGTAAAGCAACATAGAATCTTACTATTTTTATAAACTCTGGAAGATCGCCAGAGTAAGATTGTTTTAAAAGTATATTTTGGTTATTATTTGCTTTATAAAGTACCATAATATTGTGCTATAAAACACCATAAAAACATTTTTTAAAAACACTGGAAAATCGTTTAGAGTATCTTGTGAATAATAAACTGGCCGATGTGTAGATTTGCAGATCGGTTCCTTTGGTGGTCTGTATACGGCTGGTATACACAATACAATGTAATACGCGTGTTTGGTATTTTAACTAGTTTGTTTTTATATCAGAAATTAGTAATTTCTTACTATTTGCCCTTTGTAACAATTAACTGGATTTCCAATATAAGTTATCGAATTTATTTTTGGAGTTATTTATTAGCTTGTGGTTGTTGTAGTTGCGTGACCTCTTTGAAATAACCAAATAGTATTTGAATATTTGTTATGCTATTATAAATAATTCCATATATTCAGTGGAAACCGGTTATAATTTTTTTTTTCTTTCTCATTCAGGCCGGAGTTCAAACTACTTATAGCATGTACTAATCCTTTTCCTACTGCTCCGTTTGTGTTCGAAAGTTAGCAAATACTTATTACCATCCTTGATTTCAAAGGCAATGGCAATTAAGATAAGCTGCCAAGGGTGGAGGGGGGCAACAATTCTCTAACCCGCCTCTTTATGGGATGGTAAATGATCTATCTCTAATCTTGCTGTGGCCATTGAAATAAAGAAGCATTTTAAGCGTTTTCGGCCCAGAATAAGGTGGAACCACAATCATCCTTGATGAGAACCTATTCTCGCAGCTGTTACAAAACAACCTTAGCGAATAATGATAAAAAAAAAAGAAGAAAAATACCTCGACTTTTTCTTGTAATCATACCGGGGGCACACCTTCTTTCACCTGTAGATGACGAACCAGTCACGAATTGTAAAAGTTCTCTTGAAAATGGGATTAGTGGTTTAGCACTTGGGATGATTACGAGGACCGCCAAACCTGTTTGCTTGTCTAATGCTCTTGAGTTCTCGGCTGGGTATTTAAGTGGAGTTTTTTTTTTTCTTTCTCTTTCCCCTCTCAAATTGTGCGAATCATGCCATCTTAATTTTATTACTATACTTTCGCATTATATTCACTTCATGATTGTGGTTGAGTTTTGGATAATAGCTGTCTGATTCCGTGTGTGGGATTTCAAGATTGGAATTCTTCGTTCTATATATTTGCCGCTATTTATGGCTTTATTTTTTTTCTTTTCTTCGTTGATTTGTTCACAACTGCTATAAATTTGCATGAAAAAGTTTCACGATGCATTAAACGTGACATTTATGTATTTTAATATAAATTGGTGGTTTAGAATTTAACGTTGGTTGTAGGTAACAGAGATAACATGGTCTGCGAGCCATAATCCAAGATGTAATTAATATTCTAAAACATGACAGTGTTTTCATCGCAGAAAAAAAATGGGTGAGAATTTCTCACCCTTTCTCAAAAACAGGGTGAGATTTCAGAAAGTTAAGTGAGATTTCTAAAAATAAAAAGCACAAAGAGACTTGAAAAAAAAAATCATTTCTTTAATTATAATACATTTATAACATCTTCTAATTTTTAAAGCATTGAATATTTTTGCTGCATCATCATATGCAAAATGTTCTACATCTACTTTTTCATCAGCTATTCTCATTAGGTTGCTCAAATGAGTGTTTGTTTCGTTTTGATCGTTTCTACCCACGTTTGTTTCATTTTCATTTGTCCGTTTCGGAGTAGAAGATATTGCCTTTACAAGGTATTTGTCCATCTTACATTAATGGGCAAAAAATTTGAACGTCTTACATGGAGAAACCTTAACTACGGTAAACACGTGGTTGCAGAGAAATGCGTTCTGAAAGAGGTTTCGTGGTTCGGAGGGATGGTGTTCTGTTGTTCTTAAAGGTTCTGAACAATACTGGTAAATAGGGAAGCTAGATAATGAGGCAGATGTTGAAAATAATGAAAGATCCAGGAAGAAAAATGTAACGGATTTCATTCTAAATGGCGCAATGAGAAATTTTTTTCAAAATGCGAGAAATTCGCGAATTTTGAAATTGATTTATAGAATGCGTGAATTTCTCGCGGTAATCATTTTTTAATGCGAGAAAAGAAAAAAATATGCGAGATTCTCGCGTTCTCGCGCTGTAGTGAAAACACTGCATGATTACTGTATATGTTTAATTTTTCTACTAAGATAGTGGAGATATTTTATATTAATTCTTAAATGTGAAAAGAAATGGGTATTCTGAGATAATTACTGAAACAGTTGTTTCAGCATTGCAATTTCAGACCAAGGTTAAGGTACATCATTATGTGAATTATTGGCTACCTCTCTCACTGAATGTGTAATCAGTATTGGCATTTCAGACCAAGGAGTTTATCAGCATTGAAATTTCGGACCAATGTTAAGGTTCATCGTTATGTGAGCTGTTTGGTTACCAGTTACCCTCTTTCTTATTGCAGGTTATGCACTTTAAGGACTGCTGTTGGTATTCATGGCTATTATCATTAAAGTATTGCTCTAAATTTGGCAATAGTTTGATTTCTTATAAATGACATCATGCAAAATCTCCAGTGAGGTAGTTAACCCTTTCGGTCCCAGTGATTCCAATTGGAATCATTACATTTAAGATTTTTTATCTGCTTACCTAAAACTCCATTTGATTTGAAATAGGCGGTATTTTAATCTACAAACATTCCTCTAACGAAATATATTTTTATTTTTCACCAATAGATGGAGGCACTACGTGTGTTTGTGATTGAAATGATACTTGTTTCAGTTTTGTTCAAATCCATAAAAGTTATTGAAATAAAATATCTTTTTGAGGCATTTTAAATTAAAGAATATTTTTAAATATTTCATTTTTATTTATTTAAATGTTCATAAATAGTATTTCAACAATTTTTAACAATTTTCATTTTGAAAATTTATTGCTTTTATTTATTGAAAAGCTATGATTCCAAATGGAATCAGTGGGAGTTGAGTACAACTCTATATCACTGTCTAATGTGTTGTTTATTTTGAATTTATATCGTTTTTCTTTGCTCTTTCTTATTACTTTTTCAAGTTTTACTAAGATTTTGGGATAAAAAAGACTTATTTCTTTTTGTCATTATTTTTCCTGATGCCAAAGCAAAAAGCAGAGGCTTTATCTATTGATAAAGCGGTTCATTTGCTTTTGAATGGAGACTTTTCTGACATCGAAATAGAAGACTTGGATTCAGATGAAGAAACTAGTGATAATGTTCTAGGTGATATATCAATGGAATCTAAAGTCTAGAATCTAAAGGGCCGGATTAACCTATAGGCACACTAGGCACGTGCCTAGGGCCAACGAAATTCAGGGGCCTACGAAAAACTTGGGAGAAAAAAATTTGTTGACAAAAATAATTTTTTTCTATTAGTAAACATTTAACCTACCTTGCAAATTTATTTATCAATAATTTCAAAAGATTAACTTTTGACAATGTTAATTTCCTTCACTTTGTTATCATAGTAGTATCATAAGAACTATGAAGCTATTTGTAGTATAAATATTTCTTGTAATTAATCTCACTATCAATTTCACTGTTTTCTTTGCTGTTTTGTTGTTGAATAGTTGACGTGAAGTGCTTACATAGTTATCGATCGAACTAATTATAATGGTATTATCGATATCAGCTGCAATATCGGCAGTATGTCGGTATTGCAGATAAAGTTCGATAAACAAATTTGTAAATTAAAATCCATATTAATAAAAATGTAAAAAAAAATATATGCAAGAAAATTTTAGCATATATTTTGAAAAGAGGGGAGGAGTGGGGGAAGGAGGGGAGGGCCCAAGAACGGCTATGCCTAGGGCCTACGAAAGGTATAATCCGGCTCTGGATGCACCCCAATGCATACCTGTCTTAACAATACTAAGAACTGTTTTATAACATTTCATGTGAAATAAATAAGTAATACTGAGAAATAATAAGGTTCTCATCTAACCATATCAATAATGATGAAAATTGGTTCAATTTTTCTCAATGTGTAATAAATATAATAGCGCCAAATATTTCTTGCAGAATAGTTATAATTTATTTAGTTATTAAAAAATACCCCATTTATATAGTTATAAATCTTTAAATAATGCATAATATATATTCAAAAACTTTTCTAGTGATTTTCGTCCTTCACTACTTTATTCCCAATGATGCCATTTGGAATCATTTAAAATTTTATTAAAGAAATTTAAAAAAAAAAAAATTCTGTTTGTTTTGTTCTTTTGAATGCAAAATGAGTCTGTTTTACAAATTTCAGATTTTTTTGGTGAAAAATAAATATTTGGGACTGAAAGGGTTAAGGAGCGTTTGTTTTCGCGATAATTTGTTTCAACTTAAACGAAGACATGCTTCTATTGACACTTTACTAAATTTGCCACTGATTGTAATTACGTATAGTTCTATAAGCTTAAAGTTTAAGACTGATATTGGTCTTTTGGCTCCTTTGTTCTGTTATAAATTACAATATTGCGTTGAATTTAATAATGGCTCGATTACATATTTTATTATGACTAAAATTCTAATGGAGATGTAACAATTTATTGTAAAAGCCATTGTTGATAAATAGAATTTAAATGAAATCTTGGTTATTTAGACATTTTCAAATCTGTAATTATTTTAACATAAAGACTCCATATAAATTATGTTCCACAATACAACAATGATATTAAATCAGGATATTGAAAAAATATTGTTAATGATTATAAAGCATGAAATTCAAGGACTAGGATAGTTTTTCTGACTCCTTATCTCCTAACATTACAATACTGTGGTGAATTTGATATTGGTCTGATGACTTGCCTTTGTAATTTTTTTAGAAGTGTTTTAAATCACACTTACTTCTAAGATAATTTGTTTTAACTCAAACGATCACTTACTTTGACTAATCGGACCGCGGATTTTCACGACTTTGTGTAACATATCAAAATTTAATTACAACTATTTTAAAACGTGAAATTTCGAGGACTGATATGTCTTCCACTTCCTGGCTCTTAAGTTCTAATTATAATATTTCAATATTTCGTTGAATTTTGTAATGGTCTTAATTATTTGGCACTGATTTCTCAGTACATGTTTAAATATTCCCACAAGTATATCTAATTGAACGACTTGAGTTAATGTAAATTTCTATGAACAATGCAATTACTTACATCACAATGAAATGATATAATGGCTTAATTTCTTTATGAAATTATAATCTTTAGTAGTGCTGTAACCCACACATCCTTCCCAGCAAACGATTTTCAAAGTACATTCCAATAATTCACATCAGAAAATCATGTTAATGTATCGGTGTCTCGGACAGAACAATGCAGTTATGGCTATCTCTCAAATTGGGGGTGTGTCTGGAACGTGAGGATCGGTTTTGATAATGGACATTGTTGTGGGTTTAATGTCCTTCTACCGCCCAACAGCCGAGAGGTAGGGGTACTCACGTTTTTGACCCTCTCTTAAATTGCGTCGCTTTTATATAGGCTATATCTTGACGAGTGCGAGAAGCGAACGGAAGTGAAGTAAGTATGTACCGCCCTCGCGTCATTATATTGTTCCCCAGAGTCAAAAAGCAACCAGGATTGACCGCTTGGTGATTGTATTTCACTCTTGGGAAGGGGGGGGGAGATGTTGGAATTATCGCTTGCTAGACTGCTTAATTGGTATTCCTATGCAGTGCTTGTTCGTGGTTTTGTTTTGCTTTGTTTTTTATTTTCTTCATGCGATAAGAGGTGTGTTTCATTGAATTATCATTTGATGTTTTTATTTAGCTAATTTGTTTATTGCTTTGTTAACATGTAGGAGCGGTTCTTGCATGTTTGCAATTGTTGATAAGAAATGTATATTAGATTTGTTATAGGGAATGGTAAAAAAAATAGGCATGATTAATTAGGGGCGTGGGTTTGAAATTGAGGTGTAAAATTTATTATTTCGGTTTATTTTACAATGTAACAAGCATTGACCCTTTTCATTTATAATTTAAATTTAAAAATGCATTTTAAATAAAGGCTAAGCAATTTAGTATCATTTAATTAGTGTAAACATAGGCACTTTTTTTTATTACTAATTTATTTTGTCTTAACCCAATTTCTTACTTAGCTTGCTTACTTTTTTCACGTATTAACCCAATTACTTAGCTTGTTTAATTTTTTTTAATGTATTTTGTTTTGAATAAAGCATTACCTTATACTTAATTGTTGTATTTTGTGTTGTTTTAATGCACGTTTATTGTAGATTTTTAGAGTAATGTTATTCACGCGGAACTTACATCAACAAGCATGTATATTAGATTTGTAATAGACTTTATTATTCTTTGCGTTTCATTTATCACAATTAAAGAAAAGCTAAGCAACAGTTAAAAGAAAAATCCTTATATCACATCTTGCTCTCTAGATATAATTTAAGCAATGACAAAATTGTCGAAGAAATATTTTCTGCTTTACGTTTCGCTAATTATTTGAGTGATGGTATTACTATTTTACTAATACTATCTTCAAAACATCTCTTCACTTCCCAAACAAATTTGCCATTCGTCGTTGTAATAGATCCGACTCCACGTTTTTGTTTGTCAAGCAGCATCTATACTAGAAGATGAGGTAAAGCGTGAAGCGGGACCATTTCAGTGCAGCGTGAAATCACATGGAAGTCCTCCAGTTTTGACATGCCACATTTGACCCTCGTTTTACGATTCTACATTCGTCGGTCTCGCTCTGTCGGATCGTAGACAAGCCCATTGATCGTAGAAGATTGGCGACCTTATATCATGTGAGCAACCAGCAGTTGAATAAATATGTCCGTTGCTGTCCCGATTGATTTCCTTTGGTAGTGGAGTTATTATGATGCAATGGTAGTTTTCATTAGGCGATGGTGCGTTGACTGTTGGCGACAAATTTGCTACACGCAATTTACTATAATGAATTGCTATTATTGCACTTTTTTTAAAATTGTTTATAACTTTCTTGTAGTGTAAAGAAAATATATAATTATTGTGTAATTAGGGTTCTGGTCTGAAGTAACTTAGTTTTAAATTGAGTCATTTCCTTTACCGAGTTTATTTACGAATGTTTTTTTTTTTTAAAGACTTGGTGCTTTATTTTTTAAAGACTTGGTGCTTTATTTTATTTATTTTTTTGTACGGATTATTTTCTACATAATTTGATTGCAGAGCGACGTGCATTTAAAATAGGGCTTATGTTCTGAAATCTAAAAAAAATTGACATTTCCTTTCCAATAATTAAAGATATGAAGTAAATTTTCATTCCTTATTTGTACATTTTAAATTCATTTTTTTCTTCATTATTATTCTTTGTGCTGTTAATGATAAAAAAAAGTTCTATTTTTAAAGCACAAATTTTAATTTATAAATTAGAACTTTTTTATTCTGCCATTGGTCTCGAAATTGTGGAGATTTGACCTTCGTGAGTAAACTGACCAGCCCCGCTACGGGCTGTTCCGGGGATATTTTATCTAAACTATATCATATTATACTACATCGAGTACGAAGAGAGGTTTCTAATAAGTGCGTTTTTATTAATGTGATTCGAATGTTATGTACATAGTCTATATATTTATTAGAAGATTTTCCATTAATTTTTTATATGTTAGTTCATTGGGAAGTATGGCGGTCAGCGTGCCCGGCATATATTTCTTAACAATTCATAATATATTTCTATATATTTCATAATATATTCAAAAATATATTTTTTAACAATTCATAAATATTATTCTTTCCCTAGTCATTGATTTTTATGAATCTGAGAGCATGTCAAGGGGTCATTTTGAAAGAAAAGGGGGGATCGTAGCTAAAATAACCCCATTCTACAGTAATTACAAATTCAGAAAGTGATTAAATTTTTCACAAGTTCACAAAAATGGGACTTTACTTTTTCACAAAAGATCTAAAAAAGTAAACATGGTTATTTTTTAATGAATGTGAAAATAAAATGAAACTTCTTAGGGGGGAAAAAAAGGTCAAATTGCCATATTAAAGAACAAAAAAAATTAAGAATTTGAAAACGAGCGAGTAGAAGCGTGAAAAATAAAGGCTTATCGAGGCACAATTGTGTTCGGTTAATACGTTGTCGCTGATAAAAATTTTTTGATTTTTTTTTTCTCGTTTAATATTTTTAAATTTAATTTTTGATGAAAGTTACTCATTCAGTGGGATAATAACAGACCATGTTGATTTACATTGCTTCATATTAACATGTAAAAAGCAACTTACCATTTGATGCGTTTTAAACCTTAAGGCCGTGTAAAATGTACTTCCCTTCAATATAGCGTGCAATTTATCCGTATTTTGCTGAAGTCTGACAAAATATTTATTTAGTTGTATTTTAAAAATGACAAATAATAAAAAAGTTTTAAAAATAGTAAACAAATAAAAACTTTAATGTTTGTCAAGTGCTCTGTGTAAGTTTTCAATTCATTTCCCTCTAAGTTAATGGATTATATCACGCGGGTATGTTCTTTAATAAATTACATTAATAAATGCCCAGTTTATTTTTTATTTATTTTTTTATTCCAACCTCCCTTTTCGTTCCACTTGATTACTTGGTGATGTATTGTTTATTTATATTGCAACTTAGTTGCGTTTTATGCCCCAATAACGTTTTTGAGTTGCATGTTTAGTGAATTAAGTTGTAAGTGCAAAATGTTTTGTTATTAGCTTTGCTTTCAAAGGTATATGTGTGAGGTGTATTATGATATTTGAGTTCTTAGTAAGTTTATTCTAAATAAGCTAAAATACTTTTTATCGATTTTCTTAATTAAGCCTCTGTCAAAAAAAATCTCATGTTGTAATTTTTCCTCAGAATAAATTATGTTTAAGTATCGAATATTTCTGAATTGTAATATTTTTTTTTTTGGTATATTTTTCTTCTTGTAGTGCAATTGGTATTTTTTTAATTTTTTTTAAAATTTTTTTTTAAATAAAATTAAAAAATTTTTTTTGATGCACAGTGAGATAAATTTAAAAAAAATTATAATAAATTAAATAAGAATTTTAAAATCGATTTGAAAACGAAGAATATTATTTGTGAAAGACCCAATAATATCGTCTAGATAAAAATAAAGAATAAAATAAAAAGTAAAAGTAGCTACTTACCTTTATTATGTGGGAATGAATCAATTGTTTTTTAAAATTGGCTAGTTTTTGATTTTTTTTGACGATTTGTGCTACTATTAAATAGCATATTGGAGGGGGCATCTTACTGTAATATATAATAAAAGTACGTATTAAAAATGTACATATTAAATACATGTATAACTAATACTTTTAGAAAATGTGTAAATATTACACCTGATTTTTAGTAAAAGCAAGGCCCACTTATGGTAATTTAAATTTCTTTGTAAAATTCTCAGTGTCGAATTAATGGAGGGAAAAAAAAGGTCACTTTAAAAATGAACATTTTACAAAACTTTTTTGTTGAAAAAGTTAATGAAGTTTTTGATTCAGTATTTTAAAAGTAACTCACTGAAGGGCTTGGTTCCCCACCTCTGAAACAGGCAAATTTTTTTCACATTTTAAAATTTTATAAAATTATGCGTAGTTTTTTTTTTTTTTTTTTTCACTATTTCACAAAAATGGATATTTTGCTAAAAGTTTGTACAGACTACTGGCTTAAAATTTTTCATAAAACCAGAGCCATTTAATTCACAAAGTTATGAAAAATTAAGTAGCCTTTTCTATATTTCTTAAAAAATAAATCTTTCACAAAAAGTGTTTGACAATCTTTGGCTTTATTATAATAGCAACTAAAAACCACCAAATTGGAAACATCTTAATAAACACGCTAAATTTATAATTCTTTTTAATCCTTCCACAAAAATTAATTTTCTTTTTTTTTTTCTTTTTCAGTTTCCGCAGATTTTAAGCCATCTTCGCGGAAATAATAGAGCGGTTTAAACAAAGCGAAAACACCGCCAAATGTTAAAAAAAAAGAAGTAAAAATTCGCCAACAAAAGCGAGAGTGTTTTAAGCGGAAGAGAGTTTCAGCCAGAAATTAAAATAACAACGATAGAAAAAAAAGTGTTTTAAGTGAGGTAGCGCTTAAATAAATGGTTTTCAAGCTGTCTTTTCTTTCATACGTATCATCAGACGCAAGTGCGAAAACCTTTTTAACCCTTTTTTCTGAAAAAGAGAAAGAGGTTTATGTGCACCTTTAACTTGTTTAACAAAAGACTGCGCTTAATTAACTTAATTGCATAATGGGTTAATGTAATGGAAAATAAAGTCTCGTACTACTGTCGGTCGTTTAATTTTGATTCGAAAAATCGGAAACATGTTTTTTTTTCACCCTCTGCTTATCGTTTGTTTATTGACATTTTTTTTTAAAGTGTGTTTTTATTTGCGGGAAAAGTTTTTCTTGTTTTCGTCATAATATTTTTTTTAGTATTAAATTTGGTGAAGTGGAATTCGCTTGTAAAGTTGACTAAAGATTATCGTATTTTGAGGAAAATTTTATTGAAAAAAAAAAAGTTTTCGGCATTTTTCATTTTTCTTGCCAAGTTTAATATTTTTTTCAAATAAAACATCTCATGTTTAACTACAATTAAATTTCACAAGCTCTGTTTTTTAAAGTTTAACATTTTCTCCCCTGAATAATTTTTGAAATAGAAAAAGGAAAAAGAGGCCTCTGGTTGTCTTTTGATTAAATTTCTTTCCATTCTTCCTAAATTTATTGCAATTTATTCTAAATTTATTACTTCACGCATGATTTTTTTTTTCCTAATATATTACCTAAAAATAACAATCGTATCCACCCAGTTTTTCGAACAGATACAAATTTTGTACCGTTAACATTTAAGTACAAGATGAAAAGAAAAGAGAAAAATCCAAACATCGAATATGTAAGTAATCATGCGTGTTGTGATCGAAACATTTTTTGATTGAATACCCGGATTCCACTAAAGGTTATTATATAAATTATAAATAAATAATGAATGAAAAATAATAAATAAGTAAATAAATTATAAATAAAATATAATAAAAAATGATAATAATAAAAAATAATGACATGTTCCTATTAATGTTTTAAAAAGGAAATAAATTATTCAACAAAAAAAAAAAGAGAACTTGAAAGCATGTAGCTAACACCGAATATCTGAAAGGTAAACATTGAATTATATGCAAGTAACAGTAGGTACTTACTCAAGGAGTATCGGGAATTGCGTTTTGTTTACATATTTTATTTTCATAAAAGTTTCATCCTATTCGACTATTTAAATTTCGTATTAAAAGTTTGTTATTTGCATTTGGCAATTTAAAATAACGAACACATGGCTATTAAAATTAAACCTGATGGCATAAATATATTAAAATGGTGAGAAAAAGTTACTGCATGAACAAATGAGCCAAAGTTAAATTCACGAGATTTCTTTTTTTTTCCTTCTTTTTTTTTCAAACACTTATTGCTCCAAAAAATCATTCCTGATCAAAAGTAAATTTATCAATGAAACTAAACAAATCGCATGATACAACCTAAGGAATTTGTAATAAGCTCAGCCAATGAATATCTTACATTTATATCGACTCTGAGAGCATTTTTATTTTTGTAACGAGTTGTGTTTTTTGAGAACTTTTAGCGAATAATAAATTTACACAGTATTTTTTATTTCTTTACATGGTTAATTTTTAAATTTTTACCTTGGTATTTTAAAATCTTCATCAATTACAATATTGGTCATTAATTGTATGTTGTCTTCTAATGTCCCTGTGGATATGATAAATCTAAATAATATAATCAAACAGCGATGGAAAAAATAATTGTGATAGATTGCTTGAAGGACCTAATCATCTTATTAGTTGATTGACGATTTATCAAACCGATGATTGGTTTTGAATTCTGCGGTTAATATGGTATCAATTTTTTTATTAGTTTATCTTTGCTGTCTGAAGTATTCTTTCAGTTTTTTACTCTCTTAAAGAATTGTTACTAATTCGTATTTACTTAAAGTATTTTCCCCCTTGTATCACAAATTGTGAAATATTTAAAAGATATTTTGATAATATACTGAAGTGCTTGTTTTGGATGAAGGATTAAAGCTGTGCTTTCTCTTTCACTTGCCGTACGGAGCGCTGCTTGGTTCAGTTTGTTAAGGCATCGTTCACCGCGTTAGATAGCTGGGGGTAGTGAGTTCGATTCAGACTGCCGATAAAACAACCGGAGTGTATACACAGCAAGGCGCACTTTAAATCAGACGTGGCTGAAAGTCCTCTCGTTAGTTGGTCCCGCAGTGGACTGATAGCAAAGACACGGTTCCCAGTAGAACACTGAAATCAAGCGTCACTGTCTGCGATCAGTTAGCGGGTTGGTGTACACTTTGATCAATCTGCGTAGAGACTGAGGGTGCACGGTATCGTTCCTCGTTACACTGTTCTACCGTAAAGTGTTCGACTTCGCGTCTCATAGGTCGTCTGGTTAAGCAGGGAGCCATCCTCTCTACAGAGGATCAAAATTGCGATGGCATGTCTTTGGATCATCTTCGGGAATGTTTGCCAGACCGTCGCCAAAAGCCCGTTGTGCAGCTCTAGTGCGACGTAAATAAAGTATCTACCTCTCCTTGGTTGTGGTGTGGAATTTTGAAACAGGACAGGGGTAATAGTTAAGTCGCTGTCCACGTCGTCTGACCAAGGTCAAAATTACGTGGCATTCCTATCATAGCGTTTAAAGTTAGTCCTGAAAAATGAGGCTAGGTCCTTGGTCATGGTTAGTGGTGTGTGGAATGCCGTACGAGTTCGGAACAATAAAGCTGTTTCTGTCTCTTGAACCACATTAATTCATTATTCTTAAAAAATTAGTAGCACGTTTCACAGTCATTTTATCGGTTATAGTAAGAGTAATTACAAATATCTATTTAGAACTGTTATTCTTACGTTAAAAATATATAAGTTTTGCTATTCAAGTATATTAAATGTATTTTTCAAATGTATTTTTAAATATATTTTTAATTACAATAAATGTATTTTTAAATATATTATATTAGTTATAATATATTTTTTAACGTATTGCTGTCGTATTTTGTACATTTTTTTTTTCAACTTATGATAGCCGCACAACGATTTCAGTGTGTTTTCAACATTTATTTTCACCTTCTTTATGCAAACATCAATAAATATTTTTCTGCACACAATGTTGACGTCTAATGTCTTACAACTTTTATTTAGAATGTTAACAGCCGCAACAGAACTGTTAAAAATAACTTTATGTCCAAAGAATAACAACGGCACACGCGAGCCCTTTTTAAATTGATTTTTCCTTACAAACATACACTTAACATGAAAATTTTAACCAAACTTGTTTCCTTAATGAATCAGTAACGAAATTATTCGAAAGAGAGAAATAATTGCACCGCTTTCTCATTCCTTTTGAAATTCTGTAGAATCACTTAACTTCCACTCTTTTATTTCGCATTAAAAAATAAACAGAAAATGTACTTTATAGAAAGGAACGCCAGTTCCTAAAATTAGGAACCACTAATTATCCTGAACTTCGGTGAAAAGGTTTTCGAAGAATGAAGAACCAGGCACTACAAATTTTCCAAATTTTCGTCAAAACGTCTAGCACGGAAAGAAAAGGATAGTGATAATTACTGAGAACTCTCCAACTTTCGTTACGTTAGAGTTTTCTCTAACGATATTTGAAGTGCCATCCACCCCCTCTCTTAATTTTATCCTTCCACCCCCCACTTAACCACAGGGCGATCCCTCGAAAGAGTACTCGAGAGATAGAGACGCCCCTGCACACATATATCCTTGATCAAAATATTCTGGTGTTTTAATTTGATGATGCATTTTATTTTCTTACACTGTTCATCCCCCCTTTTTGAGTATGGGGGGTGTTCATAACCTACTTAGGGGGAAGTAGTAGTCAATAGGGCGAGTACTCATTTGCGGCGCCCCTAATAACCCTCATTAAATAATGTGTCTCCCTTCCATTAAAGGGTGAAGAGCGGGGCGGAGATGGAACGTTTTTAAAAATTTTCTCTTCGACAACCCTTTTCCACCTCGCCACAATGGGCCGAAGGAGTTGTTAATTACAAAAGAGAGGGTCTCCGATATTAAAACGGCGCCCCATTAAATTGCCCGAGACATTAATTAGCCCGGGCAGTTGTTGGATCGGGGGTGGGGGGTGGTCGATCAATGGCTTGGGCGGAAACAAGGTGCTTGCGGTTACAGGAGCAGCCTCTCGACGCCTCATTTGCCGGGATTTTAAAGCCATTATTTTACAGCTTTTCGAGTAGGTTTTCGGAATATTAATAGGGCGGCAAAATAAGTATGCTGATATTTTTTTTTTTTTTAGATCGCCGAGCCACTCCAAATCCTTCTCTTAACATTTATTTTAATTTCTCGTGTAACCATTTCACCGTTGTGATGAGGGTGTTTTTTGATAGCTTTGTTTGTCAATTTATTTCCCGTAATTGTCGTGTAAAAACGGCAGAGAGTGATTTACTACAGCTATTGGGCCTTCTTTCAAGTGTGGCTTTAATGTGGGGGTAGTGTAGCGTGAAAATATTGAATTAAAATCCGCAGCATTGTCAGCGCTTATAAATTAGTTTTTTTTTTACGTTCGTTTTCAAAGTGATTAATGAAACAATTTAAAAAGGCTGTGGACATATTGCTACAATTTGCTTGAAAAGTTTAACTGAAATTAATTCTCTTAACTTTACAAGTGTAAAAAGATTATTCTTTTAATAATTTTTGGAATATATTTTTATAAGTCTGTGATTTTTATATCTTTGATAAATTGATATATTTTTATTTCTAATGTAACCACCGTATTATTCCATAGTTACTAGGGCGATTTCAAAAACAAGATACCTTTTAATTTTAATATTAACATTATGAAAAATGTATTTTTTATAAATTATCTTTTTGAATGCTAAACACTATTATTAAATTTTTCTACAATATTGCCGAAATAGGCCTAAGTTTGTTTTAGGTGTTTGTAGATCATGTCCTACCATCTCCCTGCCTTGTACGATAGCGTGGACTCTTATTTTCAGTTCTATACAAGGCGTAATCGATCTCCATTCGTCGGATAACAAACTGTTCCTGTCCTGCAGCAGCAGCATCTCACACACACATAATAATCAAAACTTAGCTTTTATGACTTTAATGAGATGAAAGGATAAGGTCGGGACATATCTGAAAGCTAGTATGACATGGACATAGTTTTATAGCATCTACAAAAATTGCGTCAGTTAATTTGGCAGTTATGTGGGTTAATGTTTAACTTTGAAAATGATTCAAATAATATTTGAAATAAACGGACTAAAATTTTGTCTTAATTTATGGATTCTCCTTTCTTTTTAATTAACCGGTAGATATGTTTAATTACAAAATAGAGAATAATTTCTTTTCTTAATTAATTTTCTAATAATTTTTTTTTCTTTTCAGGGCCCACCTCCTCAGGGTGGCCAGCCATTTAAATTTACTGTAGCTGAATCTTGTGATAGAATAAAACAGGAGTTTGACTTCCTACAAACACAATATCATAGGTAAGTACATTATATTTTCTGTACAAAAATTATACACAACATCATTTTATTATTGTTCATTCTTTTGAACAATTATAAAAATAACAATAAAAGAAATAACACATTTTAAAGTAATAAAATGAAATCCTGACTCGCATTTTAGGAAAAATGTAGGTCCTGTATGGCCATTCACGAAATATTTTAAAGTGAATTAAAGTAACCTTCACAATTAGGTGAATAATCCCAAGAAAAACTGACTTGGGAAGATATTACTTGATCATAAACTTCGCTTCAAAAATATATAAATATGAAAAAACAGTATATTTATTTTATATTTATAAGTGAATGAAGTTAGTAATTTCCTTCACAATAGTTTTCATTTTAGAAACTATATTAATGTTTACAAATTTATGCTAGTAATAGGTGTATACTGTTTGTTTTTTTCTGCTTAAAAGTCAGTGCAAAATAGATTATATCTTATTTTATTCCATTATTATTACTACTCATTCCAAAAGAAAAGAAAAATAAACAAATAAATTAAAAAAAAAGTTTCTATGTCCTGGCTATCACCAATATGGGATGGTTATTATAAATTATGTATATATTGTTATCAGGGTTGGCAGGTTTTTGACATGTGACAGTTTTTGACAGTTTAAACCATGGTTTAAACCGTCACGTCAAAAACCTCACTGTCAAAAATGTCGAAAATGTCAAAAACCTATATTCATAAGAGTGAAATTTAATTAATAAATAAAATTTATATATTTTTTATAAAGGATAGTGTTTCTAAATATGTTCTAGAAAAAATAAATTTAAAATTTTAAAGAAACACTTATAGTTTGAATAGTAACCAAAATCTTGTACTTTTGAAAGCTCACATCTTTTGTAATATTATGTATTCATTTTCATGTGTTATTGAAAATCTGCAGTGATATTATTAAGAAATTTATTTATAACCAAATTTAGTGTATAGTATAGATTATACTAAAAATTAGACATTTTTAAAGATAAACATTAGCAGTTTTGTACATTAGACATCTTTTAAAGAAAAATCTTTTTAATATTCTTTTAAATCTTCTTAATAATCTTTTTAACTTAAGACAATACAAATTTAAGTGCTTTCTGTTAAATACACAGAGTAGTTAGTGTTGATTTACAGTATATTCAGCCTATTCATTTACTATGCTGAAAATTTAGTTTATCCAAATACTTGTGAATTTCATTTTGCTGAATACTATATACATAGTTTTGTTGAATATCTAAATATTCAGCTGTTGAATAATTACTTTTTGCTTTCAAGATATGCATTATTTGTATTCTTAATACAAGTGGGGGAAAAAAATTAAGAGGTAAAAATTGTTTTAAAATGATAAGTGTAATAATTATAAATAAATATAATAAACAATATGAATTATATTTATCATTATTTCCAAATATAACTACTTTTAAATTCAAATTAACATACTGGATAATAAAGATATTCGGTATAACATTAAATTTTTTTTTCATACACTTGTATCAAGTTTGTATTTATACAACATAACTTGTAAGTTCCTTATAAATATTAGTTATATGTTCCTTATATGTCAAAAATGCATAGTAATAAACTTTTAATTTTCTTAAGTATCAAAAAAAAAATTTTTTTTTTCAAAATATAAATATTTAAAAAAATTTTGTGCAAAATTTTTCTGCACATGCATTTGAATATAAATTTCTGAGATTTTAAATGTGTTATTTTACCTTAATTTTAATTAAAAAATATTTTAAAACCTGCTGATTACCTATAGTATAATTAAATTTCAATGTAATGCATGGCAACTGTTGGTAGTTTTGAAGTTTATATATTTTTTTGGCAAACTTTAGTTTTTGACATTTTTGACGGGTTTTTGACGGTTTAAACCAGTATTATACCCTTGTCATGTCAAAAACCACTTTTTGACGTCAAAAACCCAACCCTGATTGTTATCAATACTAAATAGTTTTATTTTAATCATTTCGATCTTGATTTTTAATTATAACATTTTATGTATCAAATATTTTTTTTAATCTAATTTAAATTTAAGAATAGGAAATTGGTATAAAGTTTTCGAGTATTCGAGTAAATTAGAATTCGAATTCCAGTAAATTGGTATAAAGTTGAGTGACGTACTTTGTGTGAGCGTGTTTTTTTTTTTAATTTTAATTTTACATTGTTTGGTATCATTTTGTATTTACGATTTATGAGATATCTACGATTTTATATTTACAATTTATGATTTTGTATTACAATCTATTCGAAAACAAATAATTTTCGAGATTTTTTACAAAATTAAAAACAGAGTTTACTATTATTGATTGAAAAAATCAGGACTCTTGTTAAAAGAACCAAATTTAATGCTAATTTTAAATTCATAAAATTACGAATAATGTTTCTCCCTTTCTTAAAACAAGTTTTTTTTTATTTAGTTTTTAATTTTATTTATTTTAGGGCTAATGTAAAATCTAAATTTTATTTGTTATCTGTGGTCCGATTTAAAATCTAAATTTTATTTGTTTTCTTAGTGTGAAATCTTATTTTTATTTATTATTACAAAAGTAAATTTTATTCCTACTTACTGTATCACCTTTTTTTAATACACGATATATATGAGTGGCCTATTTATACATATTTCATTTTCATGGCCGTCTTTCACAGTCTTATGGGAGAAAAATGCAATCATTTTTCTATTGAGAAACTTACAATAGTAAAAGTAGATGGAAAAGAAATAAGAAGAGAGCCTTAGTTTCTCTCAATCAAAGAAGAGCGATGCAGAGGAGAAAAGAAAACAACGCGCCATCTCTTCTTCGGTCACGTGTGACCGCTCTCTTTTTCATATGCCGTTGTTTTTGTTCATCTCTTTTCTGTTTTCACGGTAAATTGCTTTTTGCGAAAATCTTTCGCGTTGCCAATCCGTAAAACGCAAACGCTGCGATGCGTGCGTTTTTAGACCACCTCCCCTACGCACCCGATCTATCTTCGCTGTCTACATTATTTGGAAGTTAGGCCAACCGTATCTAGTTTCTCTGTTTTATGAGAAAGGAGAGAATTTTTACTGGTGTTATTATGTTTGCTTTCCTTCTATGTCTCCTTTGCTCCTCATTGGACGTGCTCCGACGCTCACGTGACCTTGCATGATTTCGCGCGTTTCTCCTTTTTTATTTATTGCTTAATTTTTTTTTTTTTTCAATAACCGCTATAGTTCTCTTGGAAAGTTGTCTATTTGTTTTATCCCTTAATTGTCGTTCTGGTTAAACCTTTCTGTGTGATGACAAATAATTGTTTTCCTAATGCTATTTAGTAGTTTTTTCAAAGTTATTGGTTTTTAAAAAAATTATCCTGTGTATATCGTTATTGAAAATTTTTTTTGATCATGATCACCGGATTTTTGTGACAAAAATTTCATAATAATCCGTGACGTAACATCATTACCTCCTGCAATCATTATTACTTTCTTCAAATGAGTGTAGTTTAAAAACCCTACTTTACTCTGTTAAACCCAATGACTTCGGATGTGCTACGCTAATGTGCTAAGCACAGGAGTAATAATATCTCTCAAACGAGCTTAATAGTGCAAAAGCTAACTCGCAAGTGGTCTTAAAGTGCTTTATTTAATATTACTGTGCTAAGCACAGAATTAATTTATTCTGGTATGATAATTAAGTCTTTTTTTTTTCAGTTTAAAATTAGAGTGTGAAAAATTAGCAACTGAAAAAACAGAGATGCAAAGGCATTATGTAATGGTAAGATTTTAATTTTCATAATCATTATACACAAATAAATATCTGTATTGTCAATTTGTATCTGTATACTGGTGTTTGGTGGTTTGCTCTTAATATATAATTATAGTTTTTTATTAAAAATTGAGTAATTTTTGCTTACGCACTAGGGTTAAAAAAATATTTCAATGAGGAAAAATTAAAACATTCCATAGAAATCTAACAAATCAGTATTTATGTTAAAGGTTAATTTAAAATTAGTTTATTTTTCTGTATGAAACTGAAATTGGCCTTAATAATTTCTATTTGATAGATAAACAGGTCAAACTAGTTTTGATGCTTTTAATTCTGCCTTATTTTCCCTGATTAAACTAAACTCAGTGGCGTGACAGCCCATAGAGGGCTAAAGTCTACTGTGCCCATCTCAATTTTCTTAACTTTGGGCTCCCGGATGCGAGAGCAGATGTTTGGGTTGGGTGGTCAGCCGAACGCGAAACCCCCAATCAAGCCTGCTTGATACTCATTTTATCGACCCACTGAAGGGATAAAAGGCTGAGTCAACCTTGCCAGGCCGGAGGATCGAACCAAGGACCTGTGGCACGAGAGCACGAAGCGCTACCACACAATGATTATTCTTAACTTTATTCTCCGGATTTCGATAATGCAACAATTAAAATTTGATTTGCAGAAAAGTTGACAAAGATCCTAAAAGAGTGACTTTCACAAAACGTCTAGTTATTTACTAGTTAGTACCTACTGTATACTGTTTAATTTTTTTTTAAATTTGTTATAAATGAGTGACTATTTTTCTTTATTTTCAGTATTACGAAATGTCTTATGGTCTCAATGTAGAAATGCACAAACAAGTAAGTTTTTTTTCCTTTTTTTTCTTTCTGTTACTAAGTCACTTTTATTTAACATGTTTGTACGTGAATTGCGTTAAATACAACAGAGCATTACTTAACCACGCGTTTTGTTAAAACATACTTAATTTTTATTTGTATTTTTATTTCCATAAAGATTACTATTGTTTGGATTTTTAAAAATATTAATATAAAACTAATGGACTCCACCCCGCTGACTCTCCCTCAACTTCTAAAGATTACTATGCAATACTATATTATTTGTTTTGCAAAAGTTAAAGCCATTTGAAAAGTGTTTTTTGCATAAAATCTTATAAATTTATGTCAATTATTAAAATCTTTAAAGCTAATTCCTCTTTTAAAAAATTGCATTGTTTAGTTAATTATAAATTTGTGAAATAAATTTTTTTAAATCGAAATAAATGAAATGCGATAAGAACTTGCAGAAACAATTATGCTTTTAAAAAACATGTATGGGGGCACGTTTCTTACGGACTCTTTCAACTGTCATCGGCGCTTTTTTTCTGCTTTTCGAGAGTGCTTTTTTATTAATTTTTTTTCTTCATTATACCTAAAAATCACCACAAATACCTATTTTTCAATAAATAATATTATCAATGAATAAAATTGAATCTGCATACGTATAATTAATAAATAATATAAAAAGCTCTTTTTTAAATATTGTTATGAATTATTCGCGTTTAGGCATTTTCATTTTGTAGTAAACCCGACAATTGTTTCTCGGCCTTCATTTTTGGTAAATCTTATATTTATTTATTTGTTTATTCTTTTGGCATATATCTTTAAGTAAATTTCACGTTAATTTTCCAGTGAATTCGACAGTAAAAATTTTCTGAGTGTTAATTTCATCTTTTTATTTTTTTTTAGTTTAATTTACAACGGAAAACTATTAAATTAATTGCTATTTTTTTAACAATTATTTGCTGTCGTTAAACAAAAACACTTTAGATAACGGTGTAGAATGTCAATATTTAAATTAATCTTTTATTTAAACAATTTTTTTTGTGGAGTGATTTGTTTCATAACAAATTTTTAAATGGAACCTTTTATGTTTAGCGGCATTTGCCGCAAATCACGTTGATATTTTTTTCTTTACTGAACTCTGATAAAACAACATTGTTTTCGTCTATCTTATCTTTTTTTTTTTCTTCCTCTTTTTTTTTTCTTCTAATAAACCACGGTTACACATTCATTGAAATGTCTTATCTAATGATTGTAATTTGTTGCTCTGCAAATACGAAATATCTTCATTAACGAAGAAAACATATGACAGATGAGAGGAAAAAAAAATTAAGAAAGCCTCCTTATCGCCGCTGGTTTCGGTCGCCGCAAAAGACATTAATTGCTCTCAGATCGTTACGGATGCAGTGAAACTGGATGATGAAATGATGATCGATGCGCCAAATAGAATGGTTATAGAGAGAGAGGGGGGGGGGAGGTGAGATCGTTTTCCAAGCAATGATGACAGATAGAAAGACGAAAGTTGATGACGATGATCATGCAGGGTCCGGTAGCGAAAACACTCATCCCTATCTTTCTCACTACACTGATTAAAGGTTGGAAAGAAGGGGGAAAAAATAAATCAGCTTATAAGGAAGGAGAAAAAAAAAAAAAACTTGATTGAAGAGAGGTTAGAATTTATCAGTTATCGTTTGCTTTCGTTCTTTATTATTTTAACAACTTATTATCTGATTTGGCTGTTAGAGGTGTTAACGTCTGATATCGTAATAATGTCTGGTATCTTTTGTAAACTTTGATTTTAATTGGAGTTTGTTATAAACACAAATGCTTAAGTTGTTGAAAGAACGAAATTATGAAATAGGTACAAAATTGTTTTTGAAACATATTTTGCATCAATTCGAGCTCATTACTTGAAGTCGTTTGCTTTTGCGTTATAAATCACAATTTTAAGTGCGAGATATTATCATATTAGATTTCATTTTAAATTTAAGTTTTAAATTTTTCGTTTTTATTAAAATATGACGCTGTGTTCTAAAACATGACTTAAATAAATAATTATCAATAAAACTTTTAAAAATGTTCTTTTAAGATTGAAAATTTGTAGTTCTGCTCTTAAAATCGTCTGCTCAACAAACATACCTTCAGGAAAAAACATTTAATAAATTAATTGAACAAAACTAAAATTTAATAACTTAACCAGAAATTACGGATATTAAAATATTCTCTTGCTTAGGAAAAAAGAACTGTTGTGCTGTTAATTGATTTTTACTAATATTTCTGTTTTTTATATACCAATTTGTTTTCGAATATATTTTTGATAATCTGCGTTTTAAAATGAAGTTAGTTGATGAGAAATTTTTTCATTGAGTAAATGTTAAACAATTGGTTAATTAATGAAAATGGTTTTTTAAATTTCTCGCGTTTAGTAGTCAAAGGATAAACATCAAAAATATGTTTTTTCCGTAACTTATATTTTTGCATTTTAAAAGTTGAAGAATATTTTATATTCTTCAAATTATATTTTATTATTATTTATTTATTTATTATTTACTACAAATTAAATATAAATATATTTTTATTTTTCTAATTTCTTTTAAAATTTTCTGTTTGCTTTATTAAATTATGCATTCAATGAGTTATTATCAAATTCTTAATATGTATGTATTGTATATTCGTAATATCTGTTTTAACTCATGAGCCGCGAAGTGATGTGATTGAGGCTCTAAACTGTCGGTGAGAACAACTGGGATTCGGTCCGTTTCAGATCGATGGGTTGCAGCTTGTCAGGGAAGTAAAGGCCGCCTGCCTGCAATGCTGACCACAATGAAATGCCACAATCATATCGTTAGTCGCGAAATTGTGGTAGCCTGAGCCTTCTTTATCCTACTGGCCCCCAAAGGGCTGTTGTTAGTTTTTTATTATTTAACCCCTATACTGTTTCATTCTAAAACTTTAAAAGTGGCTTGTAAGTCGGTGCATGTAATATACTTTATAGGCATGACTGAATTTGCTTTGACCAAAAACCGCCAAGTATACAATTCCTGCTTTCAGAGTTCTGAACATTTTAGATCAACCTCATTAAATACACAGCTCAACCCTAGTTTAAATTAAAATGCACGGATTGAAGTTTGATGAGACTCCATAGTCAAGAACCTGAATCTCTCGAGACGAATAAACAATCTTAAATTCCCCGTGTTCTATTTATTTACCCAATCTATTTGTTTTTCTACCGCATAATCCCGAGATGAATTTGTTGGTAAAATGTAAAATAAGCACCTACTGTCGCTATTCCATAATAAGTCCCTTCCTCCCCATATGAGGATTGCCCCTCCACCCCGAACAAACATCTACTGTGCACGTTTTGTGTGTGACATTAAACAGATGGTCGGAAACTGCTACTTCTATTTTATACAATACAGAAAACGGTTGGAAAATTCAGTAGCAGTTTTGAACCTAGGGCTCTCGAACTCAGTGGTATAAAACGAAACGCGCGCTCTCTTAAGCTGGGGGGGGGAGGGATAAATCCGGGGCGGGAGTGAAGGGCTCAGAGTGTTTTCCGAGTAAACCTCTTGAGACCGACACACACTTTCGGTCAATATTGATCGGGAAGAGTTGGGGATGGTCCTTCCTCCCCCCACCAGGCGTTCTCTTCGAAAGATGGATTTCGAATTGAGAATGTCAAATATCTACTCGTGAATTAGGTACTCGTGTATTGGGAAAATTTTATCCTTAGGGGTTTTAGTGGGAGTTTCCCCTTCAGGGGTGCTGGGGCTTTGCTTTTGGAAAACTTATTTTCGATCAGGGAAGTTGGTCAGGGTTTGGGGCAAATGTTTTAAAAGGCAAATAGTTCAACTTATATTCTTATCTTAAGTGTTGCCCAGGGATCAATGAATGTGCTTAGAATTATTGAAATGCTGTATAATTAATTATTTGCTTCAAGTTATAGTTTGTAAAAATGTGTAAGCGCTCAAGAAATTTTTGAAGAATTAATCAGTTTAATTTTACTTATAAAATGATAAGTGTATGTCACATTTTTATTATTTTACAATGTTAATTTTAAGATTTCAGTGTTTTTGAATGTTTGAACTTTATTATTCTTCAATGCTATTTCTTACAAAAAAAAAAAAAAAAAAAAAAAAAAGACAAAAAAAAATCTTATTTATTAGTAAACCTGTTCAGAAGTCAAAATTCAGTCAAAATTTTTTTAAATCATTTCACAGTTTGCTTTTAAGTTAATTAATTGAAAATTATGATACAGAGAATGTGCAACGTCACAATGATTATGAAATATGCTACTTTATGACTAAAGCTCAGACCGAACCATAAAACCGGAGGAAAAAATGGCATACATTTATTTCTAGTCTGGGGGACTATGTCGAATTTTAGTGATCGTGGAACAATAGAGCTTAAAATAAACCACCATTCATTTTGGGCTCTGCCTATTGGACTAACCCTTTCAGGCGGAAAACCACCCTGTATCCTGTGTTTATTTCTTAAATTTCAGTTAGCATCGCCACTTAAAAAACCTGTGTCACATTTAACAATTTAGTCTCTTGTGACTAGTTCAAAATAAGAGGAAAAATCTGCAATTATTTTAAAGCACTATATCCTACTTGAAAGGCACCTTTTATCACTCTTCGTGAAAATTTCAAAGTATTTGTTAAACTAGATGCATTCCTATAAAATTATTTGCATTATATTAGCAAAGTGCCCTCCTGTGGTGGCTTGAGTCACACCCAGATTCAAATCAATCGGCAAAATCTTTTCCAGAAAACAAAGGCAACATAATATGCAATGCTGATCACATTACCAAGATTGTCCATGAGCTTTAATATTGTGTCTGGAGTCTTAATCTTCCGGAACCCATGTTCCACAACAAGCCGTTGCACGAAGGCTTTATTTAACTTTTGTGTCTTATTATTATATGTTCATATATCTCCGTTACATTTGATTTCAAATCCTAATTCTGTAAAGTATAAACGTAAAAATCTTCTATTAGTGTATAATTATTTTAACCTGCCGACCGGATTGTGCAGGCGTCAGGGAACTGGCATTGCATCTGAAAGGTTTTGGGTTCGAATCCCGGGCAAGGGATGGGTGTTCTTTCATTCTCAGTACTATTTATCCTTACTGTGGGAACAACGTTGGCCCACCTAATATGGTGCCCTGAAAGAGAGTGGCCTACAAATCTGCCCTGTAAAATGCCTGAATTAATGAAATGTTATCACGGGTAGGCATTTGAAATAAAAATAAATAAATAAATAACTTAACCGATTGTTAGACATATGAAACATATTTCGGTGAAATAGAACTCTGCGAATTATTTCTTTAAAATATTTAAGACAAATAAATTAACTAGAAAAAATTGTTAGATACATAGAAGCCTTTGTTTGATTATGACCGTCTTTCATAAATATTTAATCGCCAAAAGTGCTTACTCGCCAAACCCGGTTGACTATCACAGATGTCCGAAAGCGGCCATCGTCCATTCTCCCCCCAAACCGCCCACTCAATCGATTGAGAGGTAGAGAAGCGGCGAAATGTTTGTCGGTCATTGATTACCTACTTTAATCAGGTTGTCTTCATGTCCGAGACAGGGGTAGGGGGACACACTGACGTCATGATCGGCGGGCGGGGTGGTCACTTGCCGCCGCAGAGCAAATAGGAAGGGCGGTGAGAATGTGAAGGGGGGATGGATAGCTGGGGCGGTCCATTAATTAAGCCCCGCTCGTTCTCTTGGGTGTCTTGTCGTGTTTTCTGCTTGCCTAAACCCCCATGCCCTCCCTAAGGCGCAATATTGACACGGGAGGGCCGCAGACACAAATTCCAAATGTTTGTCCGGAGGCTGTGTTTGCGGAATGGCTAAGCCGCCCCAATAACATGGGGCGCGATACGAAAAGCCCTAATGAAAATTCAATCCACCTCTCGGATTGCGCCCTGGTAGGAAGGATGCTTTCTCCTCAGATGAGATTTTAAAAGCCTTAAAATGAGGTCCGGAATCGCATGGCTCGTACGGGTCATTTTTCATTAAATAATTAAAAGGGGTCGCGGCCCTTCACTGCTACCGTTGCGGAATAAGGGATTAGAATTTTAATTAAGATTCAGTGCGAGACGCCCCAGTTGTTTTAATGTGATGAGTTTTCCGTTCGAAATGTTCCTTAAATTCAATTAAATATTATTCTCTCTGAAACCGTTTGTGGATTGCGAAATTGTATTGGATTAGTTAAAGCGCCTTTTATGTTTAGGTTAATGTACAGATTGGACTTGAGATGGACATATTTAGATACCCTTATCAACTGAGTCCAGTCATAATTATTTATTTATTAATTTATTAGTCTGGGTTATTCGGGTGAATTCGTAATTCATTATAATATGCTCTGACTGGATAGTACGTTTTTAGTTTTGCGAGAACTGCTGAAATAAATGTATTCATAGTTTGATATGTCATGTCTGCAGCTTTTTAATTATTTATTATATCTATTAAAATATTTTGTAACTCGTGGTTTTATAAAGTAGGTTGCAAAAATATTCAGTATGAAGTTGATTACAGAGCGGTTGTTTCAATATTTATTTTTCATATCTCTCGTTCAATCTCGTTTCAAGTATGTTGTCTGATGACTCAACGAACGCCTACTATATTTACGCGGATTATTTTTTTAAATTTTATCTCTCTCTTTATAGTTTGACGAAAAAAAGTAATCTAAAAAAATATTTCTCTATCTATTTGCAGGACTATAGTTAGTTATTATTCATTTTGTTAGGTTATCTTAAGTAATAATTTAGGTAGTGTTGAACAGTTAGTTATAATACCTTAAATATTAATATAGAATAATTTTTATAGAAATAAGAACTTAGCACTTAACATAACTTAGCTAATAAATATAAACGGTGCAAACAGTCATGTCAATTATTACCTTTTTCGGAACTTGCCTTTATCAAGCATAGCATACTCAAGTTATAGCATGAGAGGTCCTCAAGAAAGTAGTACAGCACATAATAGAGCATTGAGATGAGTTTTTTTTCCCTTCCATATTTAACGACAGAGATGAAAATAATTTTAATACTTCTGCTGCCTACTTTACGGAAATGCCCTGAACTCATACTTACGGTAGTTAGTGTGATTTAATGGCTGCCGGACAGATTTTGACTTATTACTAAAAATTAAATGACGAAGAATTTCTAAAATAGTGCGGAAATCTCTTAAAAATTGTTAAAATTGAAATCAAAGTATTTTCGCTTCGAGCAAAGTTGTGGGAAGCAAGACGGTGAAAAAATTTTTTATTAATGTATTGTTAAAAACTAAGTAAGGTGTTAGGATTGGAGGAGGGGTTGAAGAATTAGAATATTTAAACACAGTTGTGCTTTGCAATCCGCTTGGTTACCATTAAAGGTTGTATGTTGTACAAGATAATTTTGAAAGGTGACCGAGCTGGTCGCCGAAAGAGGCTAGTACAACATAATAATGATTGTTATGTATATTCTTCTTTCTTTAGTTATTCCAAAAATAGGACGAAATAGAAAGCATACATATCTACCATTCCTTGAAACGTTAATTTATCTTAAATATTGCGTAAATCCGTAAGTTAGATCTGCAGTGTTGGTACTGCATAATTTTCGTACAACAAAACATACATTTCGTACATAGCATAGCGTATTACACAAAATTAACCGTACACTTAGGTAGGTGGTCAGCTTAGGGAGAGCTGATCCAACTGTTTTGCCGATTTGGTGCTTGATTATCGAGGTCAGCCTACCATAGAGTCAAATAAAGACAGAATGGTCATGGAATTTACTTTCAAAAAGTTATGAAATATATACATTAATCAAGGCCCGTGCTAAGGATTTCAACTTATTAGCTACTAAATTAGCAAAATATCAGAAGTATTCACCAACTTTCGCAAATGAAAATCCTAAATATTTTTTATTATTTTTCCCCCCATAGAAAACTATTTTACTGTAGATTGTATTTGGACCCAATTCTAATTGGCTTTGCATTACCGTTAATTACTGTAATCGAATAAAAAATACTGATTTGTTTAGAAAATTAATTTCGACGTAATTTTGAGGATCGAGTTAAGTATATATTTTTCTTTCCAGTGGAAAAAATCATTCGCCAATACTTTTTGCCAAAGCTCAATTTTATTCGCCATGTTTACGATTTTATGGGCCCTGATTAATTTACATTGGAGTGTAGATCTCCTTTCCTCTGCATTTCTTTTTCCTTTGACTAAGTGAACTGTTCCACTGAATATCAAAAATACAGGCGTGCTACTCCAGTTTCATTAAGACTAAGTGGTCTTTGATGTTTTTTAATCCTTTGCATACTCTTCCGACCTCAATAATGATTAGTTAAAGTTTAGAAACAAGTCTTGGTCTCACCTATTTAATTTGCATCTTTGGAATATTCTGTATGTTTTTCATAAAGCTTTCTGATGTTTTTATTGCCTTTTAAGCCAACTGTTTCAAATTCAATGAAATATATGAACCATTTTCCTTCTCTAATTTCTTTTGGATACCAGCAAGCGACGTCACGCTTGGGTCAACCAATCAGGTTGCAGGTATCCAATTAAATCTGTTACGAAAATTGATTTAGTGTGATAGTAAACTCAAGCCTTAAAGCTGTAATTCGACACTAACATGTGATTAGTTAGAAGCACCCAGTTAAAACTGACTAATCCATTTTCGAACAAAGATGCGTAAACGCACCATTTCGAATATATTTATCGATACTGTGATGTATAGTTTTGGCTAATTTTATTTTTTTGCTATTTTTAAAGGGTTCTGAAAACATCTATAAAATTTTAGTAATTCAACTGGAGTAAATACTTAATATTAAATTTTTTTTTAAAAATACGCTAGTTTTTAAACTGAAACGGTTATTGACAAATTCGACTTTTTAAAAATGTCTAATTATTCCACTTGAGATTTGTCATATGTTTTTATTATGGATTAAAGTGCAAATTCTGTTAATGGAATTTTCCATTTTATTTTCTATTACTATTATCCACCATTTTCATTTTGCATATTATCACCATTTATGCACCATTTCACTTCTTAAATAAAGTATTATTTTTCATGCACGAAACTTTGTCTCAATGAATTTAATTTAAGCTTTCTGCAATGAAAGTAATAAAACTTTTAAAAATATCTATTGGCCTAAAATGGGTTAAAAACAACCCGCTTTATAACGACATTTTTTGTAGATTTTCAAAAATATCACTTGAATTCTTTATCAAGCTCATCAACTACGGTTCAAGCTGTTCTACTAAATCGTGATTTAATCATGATTAAATCATGCCAACACTCCATTATTCTAAAAATATTCTAAAATTGATTTTGTTTTAGAAATATCGCATTTTATATTATTCTTCCACTATAATTTTTCCACTATAAAGTTTTTTATAATGATAAGTTTTTCTGTAACGATTTATTGAGAAACCAGTTTTAGTATAAATATCCCTAAACTGATTTTTTCAGAATATGTTCTCTAACTTTTTCAGTTACGATTTATTTTGAAACTCATCTTTATTTTTACATTTTAGAACATCGCTTAGCATATTCTTCCACTAGTTCTTCAATTATGAGTCATTGTGAAACTTTTTTCTTCTTCCCTACATTTTAATACCGAATTTCCCAAAATCACATAACTAGCACACTAATGTTCTTCCACTAAGTTCTTCAATTACGACTCATTTTGAAACCCATTTTTATCTCTAATAAGTCATTCAATATTTGCCATAAATGTTTCCTGGATCTTTATCCATCAAAACAAATAGGTTGTGCATTGTAGGTCCGAAAACAATATTTCCCGAGAATCTCTTTTTATTCTTTCTCTCTTATAATCTTACACTATCTCCCCTTCAGGCCATAAGAAGAATACGTAGTATCCATCCCAATATTTACAAGCACACCCAAGAACGGGAAACAGGAGGATGGCCTAAGCAAAGATCTAATATTGATCTAAGGTTTGCGAGTTTGCCAAACTCGGAGCTTCACATGGATGACTCGCCGTATAGTATGGTCCAGACAGTAATTATTTCTATACAGAGATCAGAGTGTAGACTTCGTTTACCAAGGGATTAGTGCCTACAGCGCAGGGTCACGAGTCCACAGTCTAACTTTTTTTTTTTTTCATTATTCTTATCCAGAAAGAAATTCTACCGCTATTTCTTTCTTTTTCGCTTGTGTAAATGGATTGTCAGGGATTTGGGGGTTATAATCTGGCCTTTTTAGAACTGAGCGTTCATGGTAAATAGACTAAGATTGCTAACCGCCAGAATTGATTCCTAAGTCAACACTGGAATAACCTTTTTCTTCCCTTCTTTTTTTGTGCGACATAAGTATTATATATATTTTTTTCTGCTGTTTTTGTGTAATGAGATTATTACATTTTTTCTTCATTTTGCAGAAAATTATATTAACGTGAGATAAAGTGGCTTAATAACTAATTGTCTTCTGCTACTATGTTTATTAAATCTCTCATCTTGTATTTAGCCTTTTTGTGTGGTTTGTTACTTTACATTGCCCCATATCTTAAAGGATACTTAGCCCCCTGTTCGCTGCTGCTCACCAACCCCGATGATTGCTTCGCAATAATTGTTGTTTCTTTGCAGAAAATAGTTTTTCTATTGAAGTTAAAATTATTAACTTAACATATATGTACTAAAAGAAAATCTTTTTGCTTCCGCCTGTGCCTTCACTTCCCACGTCCAAATGTTATTATCCATTAGTATTATAAATATCTAGATTTATTGATGAACAGAAGTAATTTTTCGAAATCATCATTTTTTAAAATAACATTTATATTGTTATAACATTTATATTATATTTTTCAAACAAATTTGAATTCACAACCGTAATTTAATATTTTCGCTTACCAAACGGGCAGATATATTAAATATGTACTATTTTTTCTTGCATCTCATTGTGCACTAAATCATTTAACGGATCCCTTTAACTGTAATTTATAACAGTATATTAATGCTATTTGCGCAAAAATAGTAATTGTAAAACGATTAATAAGATTAGACCACCCTTTCTAAATAACTTTTATCTTAAAATGTTGGTCAGAATTACATTATATTAATAATAATATTAATAAAAAAAAACAATTATCTTAATTTTAAACTTTTGAATTAAAAGCGTAATAATAAAGCAGTACAGTAAAATAACTTTAAATTGGGAATACAAAAATATTTATAGAAAAACAATTCGCGATCGCAACGAACTATAGGGGGCGTTGTTGTATGAGACGCTTACCTGCGATTTCCATATGAACCGTCATTCAGTTACTCTGGAGACATCGTTAATGTAGCGTGTAGCATTGCAACGTTAATTCTTTAATGTGGCTTATTAAATTTAAAAAAGAAAAATGCTTGATCTTCTTTCTTGTACAACCGAAAACAAAATGGTATCTCTTTTTATTAGAGAAGGAATATCCAAAACACATCGGAAAAATATTTGTACATTAACAGAAAAAAATATGTATATTCTTATAAGAGTTAAAACCTAATGCCCGAGAAATAGTATTACTAAATTTAATGATATAACATGAAAGGCCCATTTAAACTTTACATTCTATAGTTTTAAGAATCATTAGTTCAAAAATTAAATTGAACAAAAAGTATACATAAGCCTCATAATTTTATGAAATTTAATTTTGTAAACAACGTTTTTTGACAACAATTTTTATCAAAAAATTTCAAGTTTCAATAAAAATCATTATTTAGAAACTAAGAAACGTAAAATAAAGAATGCTGACGAAACAAACAAACAAAAAAAAAAAAAAAAAAAAAACAATTCTTTTTTGTCGCCATTTTTAGTGCTACGAATATTCGTCTTTGGGATTTGCCAAAAACAAAACAAGATGCAATTTTATTTTTTCAGGAGGGAAATATTTTACCGAAAAAACGAAAATGTACCAATTCCCACAACATAAAACTTTATTTGGCAAACGTACGTTTTGGAAATGTTATTTCATTTGGAATCTTATTCATCAGAGTTCATATGGCGATATGATTATTTTGAATCTATGCTAAACTCTATATCGGCTCATTTTCCACCGAAATCCAACTAACTATTTTGATTTTAAATAAAGTGTTTTATTTTATGAACTGTCGCAAAAATTTTAAGTGTAGATTGGCGGCACTTAAAAACCGCCAAATCTGTAGCGGCGGTGGCGTTAATACGTCGTAAGTACCGAATTTTTATTCCATACTTTTCTGAATCATATTATTTCAAACATTGGAATATACAAGAAGTATACATAAACACATAATGTTATACCATTTAATTTTTCAAAAGTATTTTGAGAACAATTTTTATCAAAAAATTATAAACTAAAAAACGGAAAATAAAGAATTCTTAGGATAAAAAAAACGATTTTAAGAATTATTAACATTGAAATAAAAACTTTCATATTGTTTCTTTTTTTATTATTCTTATAGTTCTTAATCAGACGTAAAAAACCATTCTGTAGAGAACCATCATCAAATGAAAAAAAAAAAATAATTACAAGCAAATTTTTTATTGTAAAAATCATTGCACTTACCTGATTTATGATTCCCGGAGAATTCCAAAATGATAAGTTCCTTGTTTGAAAACTTTATTCTCAAATAATAGATACATAGTTTATACCTTCATTACTTTTAGATAACATACTACACAGCAAAATTTTATAATTGATAGGAATTTGAATATGTAGCTAAAAACAGAATAGCTGAATTCTAGTTGAACTTATTCTTTCAAAATTAAAAAAAACTTACCAAGAAAACGATTTAAATTAATTAAGAATCAGCACAAATGGCACTATTTCAAGTAACTTGGATAATTTTTTATTGTTGTTTTCCGAATTATATGGATACATAAATATATACTATTCTCTAACGAAGAAGAATATGCTATAACTATTACAATTCTGTATGTTCTGAATTCATATTTATTCACTGGAATGACGAAAGCAATGTTGACTTCACTTTAATTCGTAATGAATTGAAGACAGAAGAAATGCATTTTCCCTTAATACACACATCTGTAACAGTATCCGAAATCGGAAGTCATCAGTTGCAAGTTTGTTGATAATAGAAATTAAAAATTATTGAGGAATTTTTCTTCAAATGTTTGGCGTGTTCTGTTCCTGAAAGATTTACTAATATTCTGGAGATTTTTTTCAAGTTCTTCGGCCTTTTCCTTAGGGAAATTTTGTTTCTTATTTGCTGCTAAAAAATGGCGTCTGATTCAGTCAATGACTTTGATGGAACTAAATGAAAACGTGATAAATTAATGTCCGATATTTACAGGCTCCCGCTAGACGGCGTACTCGAGCGTTGCGATCGCGAATACCTTTATGGCTCTTATTAATTTTATGCTGATGACAACCAAAACAATTTGAAAATGAATAAGGGAAAACTGGATCCTACGATGTGATTTTCTGGCCAATAAAAATGCACGGACAACAAAGGAAAACTGCGAACCATCGTTAGATTTTTATCTATAGTAAGATATCTTAACATAAAAATTACTAAGCTAATTGAGCTGTTTTAGTGTCGGTTTAGTTTAGTACTTTTCGTGCAGATTATGGCACCAACTTATTAAACAACACAGCCGATATTTCTGATAATCTCTGTTTAGTTACACTTCGTTTTAATTTCTTTTTCAAGTACAATAATATTTATCTTAAACCTTACCACACATTTTTCATCATTGCATTTTAATTATTATAGTTTCCTTTTACTCTTTTCCTATAAATTAAACAAATGATGAAAGGAGCTTTGCCTACATTTACCAAACCGTGTTTATTCTAATGCTGTTGTTGAATTGCTCAGCTGAACTAAATCGAAAAATTCAACCTTGGCATTCTTGTCTAAAATACCTGATCCTCCTACATGGAAAATCCTCGCCAAACACGTCAATATTCTGAAAAATTGTAATTCTTTATTAATGTGTATTTCGTGCGAGCTAGGACTCATGTTAATGCTCCTGATACTAGTAGACTTCTTGTTAGGCAAATAGATATTTCATGATTCACTTCTCTTTCACGTAAGCTTATTTTGTCACGATTGGGTTGGTTCACCAATTTGATTCTCTTGTCATGCAACATTTTTTTCCCCCAAACTTCTTTCGCAAATAAATGCTCTCAAGATTTAATATTTGTTTCCGCTACAACAGTGTTGCGATAGAGTTGTTAATATGAAGCTGCGTTATGAGGCAATGACGAATTAAAATGAATGCCTGGTTATGACGAAGTTGAATACGTTTTTTTCTTTCTTTTTTAAATTGTTTGGATTTATAGTAATTTTTATTCTATTGATTTTGCTTGCCCAATGGACATGGTGCGTAGCGTTTTTAAAAAGTGTTTAAAGGTGCTCACTTTCGTATTTTAAAAGCCCTTAGAGGTGCTTTTTTTCATTGAGTGTTTTTAAAAAGTGTTTAATTTTCTTTTTTCGAAAATGAGATTTTTTTTACTTTACCATGTCGATTTTCGCCACGTATTAAACAAAAGCATGTGCTTTTCACATTGTTCAATTCAACGTTTTCACAATTCATTCAACCACAAACTATTTCGGCGTCCCGTCGGTCCATAGCGTATTAAAGCGCCAATCATTTTACATGTTTGATGAAATCCTTGGAAAGTCCACATGTGCGTCTACTGAGCTCGGAGGTTTGGTGAGATTCTTGCACTCGCATGGTACAACTCGCTGCATTTTGCGAGATATTCTCAATTTCATGCTTCATTTTCCACCGTCTGGTATCGAACCGAAAAACCTCTCCATCTTTTTATAATGGCTAATATAATCAAGGAAAGAGCTCTTTGTCAGAAACTGGTTATTTTATCATGATCATGTAAAGTCTTTAAAAATTATTTTGCATTTTATTAATGTATATAGTGCTTAAAATGTTCTTAAATGGTGCTTATTTTTTGTTGAAAGATTTGGCTACGCACCCTGATGGAGACGTTTTGTATTCATAGTCAGGTTTAATAGTAATTTTCATTGTTTTTATTTTCCTTGTTGAAATAGAGGAGTTTTGGAATCATAAGGTTTTATATGGATAGATTTTTTTTTCCTGACGCTCTAATCTGATTTTGGTATTTTTGAATTTTAAAAAGCAGTTTAATAGTTACTAAAAAATCTGTTAGATTATCGGAATTATATTTGTACTAAAATCTAAAAAATATATCTTGTAATTTTTTTTCCATGCATATTCAAAGATTTATCACTAAATGATTATGTAAACTAAAGAAATTTCAATGAATAAATGTTCCTTTTATGTCTAAATAACTGTATATAAGTGCAAATTTGAAAAAAATATTGTTTGGAGGTGATCATGTTTGGAAAACTTTGCCTTAGACGCATGTAAAATATTTAATGCTCTATTTCATAGTCATAAAGCATTCGAATGCTAAATATAATATTTTTCTCTTATTTTGACTTAAATTTATGCAAAATATAGAAAAAAGTATAAAAAATATGTTTAATAAAAATTATGTGTCAAAGGATTAAACGTTAATACAAGCATTATATTTAACTTTGCTATAGTGTTTTTTTTTTTATTATTTTTTTATTAGTGTATCTAAAATGATTTCGAATGATTTGAGAACTTTAGAGAAAAAGCACTACAATTTTTTGAAAGTTAATTTTCCTAGATAATCGTAATGAATTTAGAATACAAACAAGCTTTTATTAGTAAACTTCAACAAGACTGACTTTTAACTCAAAAATCTTTTATTTCATTGTCAAAAATATCACCTGGTTTAAACTTTCACCGATGCAAAGCCGAACTTTCAAAAGACTTTTGATTGCCGCCAAAAGTGTTACGTATATGACTGTTGCTTTTGTTTCGTGAGTAGTCACACTCTTTATTCAGTACATAATTTCTCAATTAAGACATGAACAAGTTTTGACTATTTCAACTCGCGTCCGGTCACGCAATAGTGTTCCCCCTGTTGTAAATAGTTTTCTCACATCTTAATTAAAAGACCTTCCTCGTGATGATTGAAAAAGACCCCTGAGCGATCAAAAAGATCGAATTAAGTTGTCGAAATTTGTTTCCTATCTGCTCATCTCCTTTACATTGGCACTTCTATTGGCACCGTAATTAACTTTTATTTTTCCGTTTCTTATTATCTAATTGATTGGTTTAAACTCTGGAATTTCTTTCTAATAATGCGCTGCTTTATATGGTGTTTGGGGAAAAGATTCTATCGAACAGTTTTTGTTTGCATTGACGTGTGTCAACTTTATTATACAAGCTCTTTCAATGGCCTCGAACGAGATTTTCGTATTTGAAGTTTTTCTTTATATCGGGAGTTCTCTCAATAATGAACCTTTTATTCCTTATGACAGATCAACATGTGCTTTTAGGTTGATAAGTACTTTATTTTGATCACATAAAGAATATAAACGTGATTTGTCCCAGACCTAGAATTTATCGATTAGAACTTCATTTTCAATCGCATTTACATTAGTTTTTATTTATTTTTTTATATGATTTAGTTCTTTTATACAAGATGTTATCTATTTTCCGTTTTATAAACATCAATGAATCTTTTGGGATTTGAAAATGTTAAAAGGCATATGCTGGATAATTTTTTTTCGCAGCATTTTTATTAAGCATATTTTTTATACTTCTTTATTTTGAATTAATATAGGGAAAATATTTTATTTAGCATTTTAATAATTTATGGTTATAAAATGCAACATTAAACACCGGTGTTTTTTTCTTCTTTTTTTTCTTTCTTCCCTTCTGTGTTTAAGATGATATTTTCCTTGCACGGCTCACTTCCAAACAATAATTTTTTTTCAAATTGGCAATTGGAAATTTTCAGCTATATAGATTTAAGAAGAACAGTTATTTATCGTTGAAATTTCTTTACTTTACAAAATCCGTTATTGATACATTTTTGAATATAAATGATAAAAAGAAAAGAAAAACAACTACTTTCTTTCTTTATTTTATTTTATATTTCAGTGCAAATATATTTCCGGTAATCCGACGTATTTTTTTCTATTAGACAATATTTTATGATTAAAAAAATACCAAAATATATACTTGCTTGTAATTATCGTGTCGGAAAAATATATAAAACAAGCACCAGTGTCCCATCTGCATCAAAAGGTTGAGAGGTTTTCGGAATTGAAGAGGAGAGGTTAAGATGTTTTGCGAGTGTCAGGTGGTTGTTATCTTTAAAATATTCACCTCATCAGATATATTCATCAGAATGATAGTTTTTGAACACTATTTAATTTCTTTACATTACTTAACGCAACTTTCTTTGCCTTTGACGCAATATAGCCGCTTTCGGCCCTTGTGCCATTTCAATTAATCGTAATGCAAAATACATTGCTCTTTTTTTTTCATTTCTTAATAGCAATATTTAAGATTTATTTTTGTCAACTAATTTACAGTCTAGTTGACGAAAAAAAAATTTTTTTTTTCTCGATGTGATCTTGTTTTTATATCATGTAGGAACATTCACGTTATAGCTTAAATTAAGATAACTCATCTTGGGCGTGTGTGTACTTTTACTGGTAATCATATTGTGTTACGTTAATTTTATGTGATCCACTGTTCACCCCTTGTTTTTCATGGTAATTATTTGTTGTAATCTTCATGCATTGGTATATGCATAGGCAAAAACATTCTTATTGTCAGAGTATTACGTGTCAAAATCAGGCGATTATTTTTATTCAGTGAACGCGAACAATAATTGTATTATACGTTTATGACATTTATTATTATGTGTAGAGATTTACAACTTCAGAAGAGAGCCGTTGGAAAAAAAAAAAGAATTTGATTTTCCGGGGCTGCGATGATTTGAGTTAACTAGGACAATCCTTAGTGTAACATGGGCATTATCTATTTATGTATGCTTTGCATTACTTTTAATAAAATGAAATTCTAGCAGGTTTTCAATTTTCTCTATTGAAAAATTGAGAATTTTGTAATTTTTTTATGGTACATAAAAAGTTATTTAGATTAGATCTTTTATTTAAAAACGATTAATTAAAGTTAATTAAAATTACTTTGAAAAGCTGTTATGAAATTTTAAGGTTTTTTTCAATTATTTTTCTGTGGGAAATCTAAAAACGCATGATGGGCCGCATTCATCCCTTGGACTACAGTTTTTGTGTCCCTGTAATATGCATCAAATGCTAAAGATTTATTGCTATTTATAAAATGAATAGCTTTTAGCTGTTTATTTTCATGTAATAAAGGAAGGAATTTCATTGAAGCTGTTGAAAGAATGCAATTCAATTACTTCGTGTTTCTTCCCTTTTAATTTTAGTGAATTTTTCTTGCTATTTCCCGAACGTGTTTCCGAAAAATGACTTTCCTAACTTCCTTCGGTGATTTCATTTAAATATCACATGCTCTTTTTATAGAACTCGGTGAATTGCAATGTGTCATATCTTGCTTTCTCTACTTAATCACATTACTATCTCTGTGTGCAATAAATGTTCTCTGCTGGAAAACTCAAAATAAAATTCACTTATTTTTTATTGCCTCTTCTTTACATTTCGGTTAATATAAAATACATGCCTTTAGCAAAAAGCAATTCAAAAAAAGGTCAAAAAGCTAGGGAAATAAAAGTGCAATTATTTCCTAATAATAGCGCTTACCTGCGAACTGTTCCTTGGCACGTAACTTTGGGTGTAGGGATTCGTTCAGAGATTTGAAGGTTTATAGGGAAAAAATACTTTGGTTTCTCGTGACAGAGTGCTGTAAACCTTTCCAATTACAAATTCTTCCGGCGTAGAAATATGACGTTGAATTAGTTTTTCCCTGTTTTAGCTCGTGTTCTTTTTACCAATTGCAGCAATAAAAATTTATATGTTATCGGCAATTACATTCATCCGACATGAGATTGCACAAGGGGGTGCTTATGTATTCCTATTCTGGATTCTCATATTTCAATCATTTATATCGTAAAGATAATTTTGGGCTGGGATTTGTTGTTGGAAATTGGATGGAGTGTCTCTCTCTCTTTTTTCCAATTCTTTTATTGAATTTCATGTTCTTTTTTTACATGTGTGCTGGAGGAGCTTCATTTTCTCCCTCTTAACCATTTAACGAATTAAGAAATAAAGTTTAAATTTTAAATAAATTATTTAATTGCTTAATTTAATATCAAAATGTCTCTATAAAATAATAGTACATAAAAAGCTAGTCGTTGGCCTAAGTTGTCATGGTGATTAAGGCTCCACAATCGTCTTGAAAATAGCCGCTCGCCATATGGCAAGTACACATATTTCTAAATAAAGTTCTTTAAAATCAATTGATTTTAATTAAATTTTGTCACATATTTATATTTTTATTGTTGAATTAACTTTTTATAACCGTAGATTATTTATAATATGATTTTTTTCTTTAAAAAAATATTTTAATCCAAGCAAGGAAAAAAAATGTTTGCAAAATGATTAAATGAAAAGGACCTATCGATATCAGTCACCGTTTCATTAGGGTTGAGGAAAAAGTAGCTAATACGTTATTAAAGTCTACCGGCCACTGGCTACTAACTGAAAATTTAAATTTTCAGGTATTAGCATTACCATTTTCTACCATAAACAGTATTAGGCATCGAGGCAGATTTCTGTATAAATTTTTAATATCAAGATTTCCTATTCGTATGCATTTTTAATGCCGAGATCTATGTAACTATAAATTCATCGAAAGATTCATGGTATCGGAATTTTCTTTTTTAACTAGTTGCTGAGAAACTCTTTTCTTTTACGTATAGAGTTTTCAAAGTCAAAAACAAATCAACCATTTTCAATGTTAATTTGCAATATTTCTCTTGCTGCTATAGTGTGTTAAATGTGTGAGTTTTCAAGTATGTGATAAATTCATCGTAAGATTCGTGTAACCAGAATTTTCTATTTCTTGATAGTTGTTGGAAAGTTTTATTTCTGTTTTTAGAAATTTTTTTATGCCTTAGTCAATTCAAGCATTTTTAATGCTAACTCTTCATATTAAGCTATCTGTTTCGTTTACATTTACGTTTTCAAGAACATCATTGTTAATTCACGCATCTCAAATTAATCATAAGATTCGTGTGACATGAATTTTCTCCGAGCAGTTGCTGAATAAATCCATTTCTTTTATCTATAAAATTTTAAGTCAAAATTATTTTGACCATTTTTAATGTCAAGATCGCTACTGCTGATATATGTATGTAAGATATTTTACTTGAATTGAATAGTTGCTGAAAGAATTTGTTTCTCTTACGTATACACAATGTTATAGTTAATTCTACCATTTTTAAATCAGGATCTTTATTTCGTACACAGTTTTCAACGCTTAGATCTCTATTGGTGCTATATGTTTATTAAATTTGCTTAAGATCTAAGATGTGAGATATATTTATGTTACCTGAATTTTCTCTAAATAGTTGCTGAAGAAAAAGATTTTCTTCGTATACAATTTCCAAAGTCAAAATCAATTCAACTATTTCAAATACCAAGATCTTTGTTTCGTACTCAATTTTCAATGTTAAGATCTCTATTGCTGATATATGTGTTAAATTTCTCAGATGTGCGATAAATTTATCGCTAGATTCTTGTTGCTCGAATTGTTTTCTCTTTGAATAGTTGCTGAAAAAGAGAAAACGTGCTCAAATTTCTCAAGTAGATTCAATTCTTTTCTGATTACAAAACCAACAACCGTATATTTTTCATTTCGTTTCTCTTTTTGTTTAAACCTATAATGAAATGTCTTTTCAATAGATGGCGGGCATGACATCAATGATCTGCTAGCAGTTGTAACAATCGTCTTGATAGGTGCGATCCCTATCTCCATTGTCCATGGCTTTCACAGTGACAGCATTCTTCTCGATTTTCTATTTCATCTGGAAAAAAGGGGATGAGCAACTTGGAAAATAACTTGTTTTCCGCATCGTATGTTCCATCTTCACCCATGCGTTAAAACGGAACAGGAAAGGGGAGGTGCATATTGGGGTGGACTTGCATAGAATATGAGGCAAACGATTCCATATCTTCAACTCCTCTTGTTATTTTTATGAAACGAAGTTATGCATGTCAGCTTGATGACCATGGAATGAAAATTCGTGCTTAATTTTGAATATTTCGGATTATTTCTGACGTCATCAATATCCCCCTCCTGTTTGGTCTTCCCTGAACAAAGAGGGTGGAAGGCACTACAAAAGGTGTCATTGTTCTACCCACGTGCTGAGTATAGAACGGGATTTTTTATTAAAAACGGTATCATTTCCCCTATAATATTAAATCTATGAACGATATATAAAGTTAGATGTTAATTTATAAATTATTGAAAATTTTTATCGTTGCAATGGAATGATCGAAATATTCATATTGCATATGTTTTTACTCATCAAAGGTTGGTGGTGTTGGATTTTGTTATAACTATACTATACTGCAAAACTCGTGTGATTGACAATAGTATAGGCTTAATAAATTAAAATTTTGTTTTAATTAATTTTTGCTTTTGAAGCCTTAAGGTTGTTTTTAATGTTAATTTATAAAATAAAAAAATTTATAATTTCTTATTTAAGAAATATGTTAAAAATTTTATTGAATTTACAAGTTGATGTCGAAAATTAATTTTGCTAACCTTTAGGTATAGTATGCTACATAAGGTGTGCTATATATCTAAAATTCTGAGCCAATAATTCCATAAATGGCAGATATTATTTTAATCAAACAATAACTAGCAATTTTTATTCAGCAATGAATGGTGTAAATGACAATTTTTTTTGTGCAAACGTTTTCATAAATGATGAATTATTTGAGCAAAAGATTCTTTGAATAGCAGATTTTCTGATTCTGTTACTAATTTCAAGTTTTTGCGTATGGATAATATAAGATAATTTCGCGAAATTTATCGGTAGTGAAATTATTTTTCGTTTAATTTAGGCTTATTTATTTTACCCTGCGTGAAAGCAAGTCTTAACATAATTGATGTTGATTTCACCGACAGCAAATAAATTAATGGTTTAATAATTCTCTATTTAAAGCCCAACTACTGAAGATGATTATCCTCTAAATTGCATGTCATAAAATAATTTTTAATAAAATCGTTCAAGCTATCTTAGGGAAGTATTCACGCCTGTAAAAAAAACGAACTGTGCAATTTTTCAATTAAGTTGTAAATTGCTATTCCCAAAGCCAGATTAAACCGCATCCATCATCAAGGTTAGCGTGTCTGTCACTGATAATCACCCCTCCCCACCCTTCTCCCTTCACTCCCTTCCCAGGGCTTATTTTCTTTATACATCTGTGATATAAAAATGTCTTAAGTTTGTTGAGAAGATGTGCTATTTAAGATTACAAATTATTGCGAACCGTCGCACTTTCATGCCCTCCCCCCTAATTTTTCACGGCAGGACGATTTTGAGAAAGGGGCGTAACGGCGGGAAGGATGGCTGGATTTGCTACATCAGCCCCCGTCTCGTTAGTGTTGGTCGCTCTCCCGTGACGGGGATCATCCTTTCCCCGTTCTCTGCTCAGTGGGTCGGGGAGATGCAAACTACCCATCCGTGACATACCTCCCTTCTCATATGAGACTTACTTTCAAAAAAAAAAAAAAAAAGTGTTCATAGGTCACTAGGGATATTTTTCATCATCTAAAGTTTTTGGCATCCAGATGAAAGGGGACATGCCAAGTTCTAAACTCCCTAGGCAATTTTGTAGAGTTCTTAAAATCTTTTGACCAGTACTACTACTCTTTGTACAATGAAAAAGGAAACATTTTATACTTCGGATTTATTTCGGAATTAAGTATTATAAACCTATGCCAATTCGTCATATAGCTAGACCAATATATTAGTAGTCTATATGAATGATAATACCTCTGCATATTTATGCATTTTTAATGAATACATTTATTACATTTTTCGTTGTGCACTGATAAATTTGGCGTATTCGTTTGCCCTGTATTTCATTCATTCTACATTTCTTACCAATATATTTCATTCATTTTATCAACTACGAAAAACGACGTTACTAATGCTTGACTTACAACTGTATACCGTCAGTATTAATTAATGACGAACAACAGAATGTAATACATTTATTACATTTTAGGTTGTGCACTGATAAAATTGGCGTATTCGTTTTGACTTTCCTTGTATTTCATTCGATTCGTTATATTTTTCTTAGCGGTATTCGTTATAAATTCGTTAAATTTATTTTGACATCACAATGCATTTCATTCATTATATTTATCTTCTTTATCTATTTTATTCATTTTAAGAACTACGAAGAACGAAGTAACCAATTGGCGTTCAGGTATGCTGGCTGGTAATTTGTACACCGTCAGAATTAATTAATAAGGAATCGCATTTGAAGACTCCCATTATGCAGCTGTATATGGGGGGAAAAATATCGATACTTGAATATTAGCACTTATAATCGAATTTGTTACATAGTCTTTTGTAACTTTCGACCTTCAACGAAAGAGGAATCGTGGATGTTTACACAAATAAGTTACAAGGCCAAGGTGCGATGACATAATGTTTGTGTTCTTAATAAAAATTACCATTTCAAAATCTTTCGTATATAAAAAAACCACAATATTCTTTCACCTGTTTTTGCTAGTGATCAACTCTTAGAACATATTCCATTATGACGTTCCTAAATGTCTTTGAATCTTCATATGCGCATTATTATAAGAAGATTTTATTTAGCCCTCGAAAAAATAGACAAAGAGACTCACTCTCTTTAAGTTCGTAATGTATTTTTTAAGATTTTTTTTCCATGAAGATTCATTTTCTCTTAAAATAACGATCTTTCAATATCGTTTGACTTCTATAATCTCTTTCAATTGCATGGGTATATAAAAAAGAGACAAAAAAAAAGTGAAGGGGATAAAGAATTGATGCAGGCACAAAACGATTGTTGCGTGACTTGCAAACGACTTTCATTTATTTTGACATCACTTGCGGATCTTTCGCAACTACTTTTTTTTTAGTTATCGTTTTATTTGTTTGGTTTAGAAATAGACTAAATCACCAAATTGCTTATTATATCAAATTGGTTTCGTTCTTTATTATTATATAAAGATTAACTATTAAAAAAATTAATGTACATCAAAGTCGGCGTATCTTTGAAATAACAGCACAAACAAATGTGGTTGTGGGATACGCATGAGCGTGTTTGATTTATTTATTCTTCAATAAATTAGTTTTTCCTACTGGCAACACTTCAACCTTAAAATTAAATCCTAACGAAAACTTCATTCTAATTGTAACTGTTGTAACTGTGAGGTTTTAATGCTGCATTATTGTTCTACAGAATTAACAGAAATTTTTTCCCCCACATTTCTTTTTATTATTATTTTTCTTTTCCATTTGCTGAAGTGGTTATTATCGGATATTTTTTCTTTATATTATTGATTTGTAAGAGACCGAGTTATTTATTTTGGTTTAATGAATGCGTAATTCCTTGTGCAGTAGTGCGCTTGCCGAATTGAATGTCCTACTAGCCTTTAATTAAATTAGGTAAATTTAAAAGAAAACGAATGTTATGTCTGTAAAATTTATCGTCTTTCTGATAATCCGGATTAGTTTAATTTTTACTTTAATTTATTTAGAACAATCTAAAATTAGAATAAATTTCGACTAAAATAACAGATGAGTGTAATTAACAATCATTAAAGCTTGCAATGTTATCAGTGACTGTTTTTAAAAAGTTAATATAAAGGAAATATTTCTCTGAAGTTGGATAGAAGTTTTTATCGTTATTATTTAAATACTAGTTAAATGATTAAGTTGTTTTAAAAAAATGTTATATATATTTTTAGGTTGTTTAATTAAATTTCTCGAGCAAGAATTTTTATTATAACTATAATTTGCTGCAATAAAAGGTGTGTATACAATAATATAATTTTTATTTATTTTTTTAAGGATCAGAAATTTTTATTTTTAAAGTTAGTTGTTGCTTTAAATCCCAGATATAAAGTAAACATAGATAAATTAAAAAAAATTTTTTTAAAGCATTTATTATGTACATTGAGGTGATTTTCCTACTATGCAGTAATATGCAAATGTAGTGCTTTGATATTATTCCCTATTTCCCCCCTCCTTTCTATTAAAAAATGAAAAAATCCCTAAAAAATCATATTTACATTAAAAAATAAGTCGAAAGAAATTCAGTCGAATAAGAATTCACAACTTAATACATCATTTTTATAACTGTTGTTCTTATATCACTAATATTATAATATTAATTTCTGAAAAAAATCCTGATTTTATTTAAAATGTTTCCTTATTTAGTTATTTTTTTCTCGTTTATTTCATTAGCATAAAAATGTACCTAATTTTTATTGTGAAATGTTGCCAACTTTGATGTAGGTATTTTCTAAATAGAAAGTTATTTATATCTTTAAAAAATGATTTTTAATTAATCCCTCTTTTTTATTACAGACAGAGATTGCCAAAAGGTTAAATGCCATCATAGCACAAATTTTACCGTTCCTATCTCAAGAGGTAAGCCTGTTATTTGCATTTATTTCATTCGAAATTTTTATAAATGGAGATACTGATTTTAAATAATCAGTGATATGTTTTTTTTTATACTTCAGTTGACTTCCCGTTTCATAAATTTGATAATGACCCCTTATTTTTAGTAATATTTGCAATATGGAGACGAACCTTTATTTTTTTATAACTTACATAAATATGGTTTTACTCCGATACTTAAATTGCGAGTTACTTTGAAGTTACTTTGCGAGTGAGTTACTTGAATGAAAAGAATTTATGATCTAATTTTGTAATGTTTCAAAAACTTATCTGCCAATTACATTGTTTGGCTCATGAAGCCTAAGTCGAAAATTATTTATTCCATTTTATAACTTCCATCTAAAAGTGGATAAATCTCGCCAATTGTACTTTTTTTTTTTTAATTTTATTTTTTATTTTTTCAAAGTTAAATATTTTTTTTTCCTTCTATATTTCAAATTTTTGTTTATCAGATTTTAATATTTTTTTTTATTTGTTATTTTTTTAAAGCAAGTAATTTATACTGTATGCTGTTTAAAACTCAAGCTCTGTTTTAAGTTAATGCATTGAAACAATTTTTTGATCTAAGCAAAAAAAGGTTTTGAATAATTTCCATAAACTGCAAACAGGGTTGGAGTTTTAGACGTCCTATACTGGTTTTGGACAGGACGTGGGTTTTACTGTCTTGAAGTGTCCAAAACATTGGTAAAAGGTAAAAATTTAATATGTGTGTAACCATTGTACACCTAATAATTACATATATTAATAAATATTTAATACTTTTTATACAATTTGCTTTAACTTACTAGAGGAAAATAATATAGGAAAAGATTTATAACTTTTAAAGCTCCACAATTCATTGAGCAACAAAAGTGAATACCTTTTTCCTTAAATATGCTTTTAATACTGATAAATAATGTTTTTGCATAAGGATAAATAATGCAATATTAATAATAAACTTTTTTAATAAAACAAAAACTTTTCTTCATTCTGTTTCTTGCTCAAAAATTAACCATTTATTGTTCACAATATTTTTTTTAAATTGTGACATCATTTAAACAAAAGGGTTTTGGACAGATTAAGACAAAGGGGTTTTGGACAGAACGGTTTAAACCGTGGATTAATCCATTCTGTCCTAAGCCTTGCCAACTCTGACTACAAAATTTGCATATCTTAATTTTATTTAACCAATGAAAATTGCTATTCTAGACTAGATTACCCAATCACATCTCCGTAAATGTTAAATGGATATTTTGTTTCATCCAATTTATTTGTTTGATTTGAAATGTTTATTGCAATTGTATATTAACAATATTTCTTTCGTAAAAATATTTATATATTTTTTTCTTACAGCACCAGCAGCAGGTGGCAGCTGCTGTTGAAAGGGCAAAACAAGTCACAATGACAGAGCTAAATTCAATAATTGGGGTGAGTTTATGGCTTCATCAGTTTGATTAATGACGTTTTAGTTTGCTGTATAAATTAATTAAAAACTTATTAATTTAATTAAAATTAATTAAAAAAAACTTTCAATTAATTAAAAAATTTATTAATTTAATTTTTGTTTTTATGATATGTTTTTATTTTATATTATCTACAAAATTTAATCTAGACTATAGGTCAAAAATTTATCTTCAATGACAAAACACGTCACTATTATAAACTCAATAAATCGGTTTGTTTTATTGATTCGTAAATTTGACCTATGTTTCTGTTCGTTAACTATTAACATCACATTCATTAACTCCAAAATTTTAATGTCTTTTTTAACTGCAAATTATTACGTATTAAGTACTATTGTAATTTTGCTTTAATTGAAGCTTATCAATATAGTCATATCTTTACAAAAAAATGTTTTAGATCTACGGAAATCGTTAAAAAAAAAGTAAATAATGCCTATTATATGCCTGGTTAATTTTCAAGTCACTGATTTATTTATTTATTTTAAATAAAATAAAAAAATCCAGTTGATTTAAATCAAGCTAAATTGTTGGAACCCTGATATCAGTAGGTAAAAATATCTAACGAATTGCCATTCCTTGTTATCTGTTATCTATTGTATTTACTTTTTCTTTCTTTTGAATTTATTTTATGACGGCAATGTTTTAAGTGCTTACAAAAATCTTTGTGCATGAAATAAGTAAGAATAGCTGAGACCTTTGGCAAATGGTATCACTAATTGACAAAAAAGCAAATAACATTTGTGCAAATATTGCACCAAACTTTATCTGTATCAGTTACCCGTTGGAAACAGATTCCACAAAGCTTATCGTAGGCAATGTTTAGATTATTTATTTGCAGGAGTATTGAAGAGTTGTTTGTTTTGATCTTAAAATGTATAATACAATGTGTATTGTTCCTGTTGGTTTGTGCGTTATCTCGATTTGACGAAGCTCTAAAACTTGTTAAACCTTTATATCTCATATATAGATATTATTAGTAACATCAGATTTGATATTATATATGAAGCGTATAGGGATATCTGTTTAGAGCCTTTTTGTTTGATAAATTACCAAGTTTAACATGTTGTTAATAAGAAATATCCCAGTAAAGAAAGATGCTTATCTATCTTTAGAAAGGAGCTAATCAAATAAACACTAAGGGGGTATGAATAATGCTGACGTAAGATAGTAAATTCTTTTTTTGGAACAAAAACCCTTAGTAAATTGCATAATTAATTATGTGATTATTTTTTAACATAAAAATTCTTAACATAAACGTAAGGAGGGATTGTGATTGGTTTATTTTGAAGGTCGGGGTGTCTTAAATTATATATTAAAAAAAATAAAAAAAAATAAAGTACTTTTAATAATATTTACAGTCCTTCGAGTTTTTCAGTTGAATGTAAAAAGTTTTTTATTTGTGCCGTTATTAAGCAGGTTACCTAAGTTTTACATAAAGTAACTGTGTAGTAACTTTACTATTTTTTGTAGAGATGTAGCCAAAAGTTGTTAGATTTTTAAGACCTCTTTTTTTTCGTTTCTTTTTAAAAAATTACTAATTAAACTATTTTTAAATATGAGTCAACTTTTTTAAAATGTATTTAATAAAAACCTTTTAATTAAAAGTAGTTGGTTTCATACTTAGTATTAAAACTTCCAAAATTAACTACTATAATGTAATTATTGTATGTAAAAACAATCCTAAACTTAAGAAAATGGCACAAACTTTAACAGGGAAAACATTTTTACATTTAATATAGGTTTTTATTTTTTAAAAATGTTTATAAAATTAAAAATATTGTTTTGTTTTTGTTTTACTGCTACATTTTATGCAATAGATGTTCTATATAATTTTATATTTTAAAATTTATTAACATAGGCTTAAAAATTACAGTGAACAGTGAGAGTTTAATTAATAATGAACCAATATAAAAATATATATCAATAATAATAGAGTTAGATATTTATTTTTATTATTTTCAGTATAATTAGTTTTAAGCATTTTCATTCGTTTTTGTACAGTTTAATGGCTTCCAAATCCTCAACACTGCTTCTAGTGAATTTCCTCTAATAGTTTCCGGGAAAACAAAAATTATTTATTTAATTTATTTTTAGCTTTTAGCTCCTTGTGCGAAAGCGTAAATAGTGAAACACCCGCTTATCCACTTCCTACGCGGTTTTCAAGAGAAAAAGAAAAACCATCTGAAAAGGGCTTATCTTTTGTGGACTTGGATTGTTGACAGTGTTGTGTCAATGAGACGGTCTTATCGCTTCTGGTATTGTGCTGTTTCAATATTCTTATGAAGTTAAGTGAAGTTGCAATTGCAGCACTTGGCAAACAACTTGGCTTTTATTTTATTCTCATTCCCTTCGCGCAGTTTAACGTCAGAGCTATTATATATTTTTAAGTTTATTGGAGTCGTTTCCGGGGCTACATTGTTCTTGTTAGATGGAGGCATTGATTTGGGTTTTGATTGGTTGCGTCTATTTTTGAGTTGTTCTTTATGTTGTGTTGACTTTAGAATGTTTGTTGCCTATTATCTTACTTAGTCTTCTTCTTATCATTCCATTAGAGAAAAAAAATCGTCCAATTTTTAATTCATTAATGCCAAGAAGCTGCTTTCAAAGGTGATTCTAAAAAGAGTAAACGCCAAGAAAGTATTCAAACATAAGTAATTATCTTTTTTTTTACCCACGCGTGCGGAAAGAATAGTAGCTGTTATGTGCACATACAGCTCAAGCGTGTGTGCGTATTAAAGAAAACTACTTAAGAAACAAAGCTTTTGTTATATTTACATTAAAAAAATTCGAATTGTTGTTTGCTAGCTTCAAATATTTCTTCCTGAGACCCGATTACTCCCGGAATAGAGCGTTAGGCTCCCAATGAGTTTCTCTGGTTCGAATCCCAGCGGTGACTGGTTGACACGAATACTGCTCCTGGCTCACACCGACCTCAATGCTGTTATAAAATATCCTCAGTGTTTGGCGGATCATGGGTTAGAATCCCCTCCCTTGTCTTCGGGCTAACCGTGAGATGTTTTTTTTTCTTATTTCCTAATTTTTTTTTTGGTATGGCAAAAGCGGATTAGTTCCATCGAAAAGTTCTCCACGGAGAATTTTTCTCTTCTTGTTGAGTTAAAAATCACTAAGATATGGAGTTAATCATTAATAGACTTAAACTCAGAATTGGATTGGCTGTTCAACACCGGTTATAAAATTTAAAATAATGTTAGTCCAAATTGAATTAACCGGAAAAAAAAATAATTATGATATAATTACTCTACGGTATGATAATGACATTTCTAGTTTTTAGTTCCTTTTTAAAATAATTACAATAAGTTTGATAATAAAAACCAAAATATACGGCATATAAACCATTCATTTGGTAATTTTAACGTTTATATGGTGACTGTTTACTGAAAATTCTAGTTTTCAAAATTATAGTTCTTATTGCCTCACATTTAATAAAAAATACAAAACTGACGAGTAAATTTAACCGAATAAATGGTTTTTATTTCATGTTCTGAGGTATCTTGATAAAATTACCAAATTTTACTTATTTTCTTAAATTTTTTTTTTGTTGCTATTTTGCATTGCATTCTTATAAAAAGGATGAGGCCGTGATCAGAACATTTCGGTTTCTTTTTAGTTTTCATAAATCGAATTATTAAAAAGTTTCTTATTTTTCTTTATCAGTAAAAGTCCTAAAGACTTGATCCTTGTCCGTAGTTTATTGCGTAGTAATAAAACTATTGTACCTCAAAATTTAAAGCTTCCTTTAAAAATGTATCCTTGCCATAATAATACAGCAAAGTAACGTAAGTCAGCTATGCGTAGTCGCTCAGACTGGTAATGTTTTGCTTCCTTAAAGAATAGCCTTTATCTATTGCTGACGTAGGAACTGTTTTGTTTCGAAGCGTAGGATTATTTCTACGTATTGTGGCGATAAGGCGATTTAGCATTTCGACATCTGTTCTAAACTGCCCTTGTCTGCGACAGAGAAACGTATATGAAAAATATTTATGCATATAAACACTCAAATAGAGAGAGATAGCGCAAGATCTGTTAAGAAATATTGTTGTTCTATAGTAACAACGTTGCGCTGAAGTGAATATGCGGGATACTACTGCCCAGCGGTCACAAGAACTTCCGATCCGAGGTTGTCTGCTGCTGTTAAAACAAGAATTCTACTACGGTAGAATTGAAGAAACGGTATGACTGTATGGCTCTCCCAACGAAACATCGTGAACAAGCGCTATTTGAAAAGATTTTTTTTTTTACCACAGTTACTGGCTGGAAGAGTTTTCGTAATAGCCGACAATACAGGAAAGTGTTTATTCTCTCTATCAGTTTTACGTATTCTAATTTTTAAAAAAATTTTTTTTTTAAATAAATATTGCATTTTCTGTTTACAAACTGGCATTTTATTTGTAAAAATTTTGAAACGTTTTCTGAACTATTCTGTAAACACCTAAATTGAAAAATGAAGTAATAATAAAAGAAAATATCGTGGCAACCGTTAAACAAGGAGACTCTAAGGAAACTCGTTGCATTTAAGAATCATTGATTCAATTTTAAGTGCTCTTCTGAATCATCTTTACCGCTGCGATATTTAAAAAAGATATAAAAGTGTTTTTTTTTTTTTTCTTTTCGAAATAGTTTCGTCGTTAGAAGGATGGGGAAAAAAAAACGAAATAAATTTGAAACGGAAGAGAGACAAGTTTATTATAGTAACTCCGTAACCTGCTGTGAGACCCTAGAAAACGTGAAAATAGTGAGACCACGCTATGGAGTAAATAGAAAATTTTTAAGCACTTGTTTGGCGAGAAAGCACCGCTTTTGGAAATAAGCCAATAATTGAAGTGTAGTAGAGTTGAGATTGAAAAGGGGGGAGGGAAAGATGTCTTCTTTCATTCATAAGATACTTTTTTTTATTATTATTATTTCATAACCTTTTTCTCGAGACGTTTGAAGGAGATTAAAATCTATTCATTCAGCGTTCAACCCTTTTCGTTGTCGGGGTGAGCGTAAAATTTTTCGCTATCGCTTTTTAATTTTTTTTTCTCTTCCTTTCCTTTTGATCTCCATTGAAATTTTTGGCAATTTTTCAAGAAATGATGGCGACTTGTGAAACAGATTTGTTGTATGGATTTTTAGTTGACAGAGTTCTAACAATGGAAGTGGTTTTTGTGAAGAGATGTTGAGGTCTGAAATTAGGTTCTTGAATCCTTTATAGCGTCTGTTGTGGATTAGGCCTTATGGTGTTCGAACCTGCTATTCACGCCATTGAATTAGTTATTGTAAAAATGTCCGCTTATTAAAAAAGGAAATTTACATTACCATTTCAGGGACATATATTGCGCATTTTTATGTAGATAAAACATGCAAATAGGGCACAGAACATGCTAGCGCCGATAAAAAAGTAAATAAAAAAAATCAAACTAACTTTATACAGCAATCATTCCAAAAATTGACGTCATTTAACATCAGTTATATTAACATGACATCACTTTCTAAGCTGAATTTTGAGCTTAAAGTATACCTCGTAATTCACAATTCATTCACCCCTTAATTCTCACATTTAAATAACTGTATTTAAAAAAAAGAAAAGAAAAACTGTTAATGATTAATTATGATTTTCTTAGTTTCCTAATGTTTTAAGTAACGCGTATAATAACCCAGTATAATTCGAAAACATTTAACTAATTCAAGATGATTTAACTAACTTATGAATGCAACCTACTAACATAAAATGATTTTTTATAGAAAAGATTTTTATATTTTCTTTTTAATCTCGAGTATACTTGCTTTTTTTAAAAAAAATTATTTACGAACTAATTTACATTTATTTCAGGGCATGTAGTCATGCATGGCTTCGATGCAGCAAAAATAAAAAACTAATAAAAAATAAAATTTATTACTATTTTGTAATATTGTTGCCCATAAATATGATTTTAGCGACTCTCGTAGAACAATTGGCGACAATTGTCACGATGTCGCCATACTGGCGTGAACCCTAAAAATGAATGAATGAAAAAGTAATGAAATCTGATTTTAAGATTTTAATAATTTTTTCTTATTTGCTCTCTTATATTAAATAAAATGTTTCCTTTTTCAAATAATAGAAAAATTCCAGTTGTATTTTTGTTTATTTGTACATTCCAGTGTACAAAAGGCTGTTAAGCGAAATAATAATAATAATAAAAAAGACTTTAGCCAGTTTTTTCTATTCTTTCAAATGCCGATTTATTTATGGATAAACCATATGGCGAAACAAGGAAAACTCGAATGAAATACCGTTGACTGATGTGATTCGCATTTTGATTTACATCAAAAAAAGAATAAATAAGTAAATAAATTACCTACCAAAAAAAAAAGAAAGAAAAGAAATGAAAGATAAATTAAAAAGGAAAAGTCTAATAATTGACTGGCAGAGGTGCAAAGAGCATAATTACTTCCCGCGGGATATCACGTGACCTGGCTCAGCCTAGCAGCGGGATCCAAAAAGTTGTAATTAATCATTATTGTCATACAAGTACACTGGGAAAGGAAAGGATTCTGCGGGAACATCAAAAAACAAAATTCGGGCATGAAAGAGGTTTGTCGATGGGGTAAAAGACGACACCCCTTATCTTATGACACTTGTCCACTTTTTATTTTTTATTTCTGCTTGTTATTTATATCTTTTCCTTATCGTTTTCACTTTTTTTATTTTATTTTGTTCGATAGGGTTCCGTAAGCTGTCATAGCTTTATTTTTTTCTAATTACATTTGTTTAGTTCTTTTTAATTGTATTTGAATATCTTGATAATCCTATAATTTGGGGTGTGGCGTTATTGCAGAACGTTAATGTTTGGTGTTCACGCACACCTAAGTATGTCTTAGTTTTTTAAACATTTTTTTAAAATGTAATTAGGAATTGGATGCGTTTGCGAAACACGTCCTGTGAGAAGGTAAAATTTATTGACTTCTGATTGTCCTGAAATTTTGACTCTAACCCTAAATTCGATACAAATTTTTTGTATAATTACTACTACCGGGCACTCGCTAGATATTTTCGGTTATGTCATTGTGAATTTGTTATGGTTAATTTTTTTTACTTATTAAAGCTTAGCAGGGATCTGTTTAGAAGAAATTTGGGTCCGTTAACGGACCCTTCACAAAATATCTTTTCATAAAAACGGACCCTTCACAAAACATTTTAACTTAAAAACGGACCCTTCACAAAATGATTTTTCTTTTAATCGGACCCTTCACAAATTTGTTCATCTTCATTATTATTTTATTAATCGAATAAACCCTTTCCAGGGCAGAAAACAAGAAAGATGGATGTAAACGAATTAAGTTTTGTCTTGGGCAGACGATTCTTCCATTATTCGTCCGAAATTAATATTCTGCGTTCAGCAGTATAGGCTAAATACCAAATATTTGTATGTTCCATCTCTAATTTAGAAGCACCAATTGTTGTTTATTTTTTAAAATTTAATTTTTTTTAATTATAATTTTACAGTGTTGAGCATAATCTTGTATGTCTTTACAATTTAAAAACTCATTGAAAATTTTTTTTTCTGCAATAACGGACCCTATTTGCACAAATTCATAAAAGCGGACCCTGGTTGAAAGAATGCGAGTAATTTTTTCACAATTTCACGAAAAACGGACCTTTCACAAAATGTCTGGACAGACCCCTGCTTATTGAAAGAAGGTTTTAAGTGACACTTAAGTGAATTTAAGCTTAAGCCAAATTATCTTTAGTACTTTATAATCTAATCCGCCTCCAATTTATCAATTTGCTGGTGCAGTAGTGTATCTAATTATTATTAATATTTGTTATTATTATTAATATACCGTCTATTAAGATTTGTAGTAGGATTAAAATAGGTGTAGACTCTAAATATGTTTCTTTGTGCAGAGTAATTGCATTGATCAGAAACAACCAGGTCAAAATGTCGCAATTTTGTAATTTATTTATGCCAATATTCCAAATTGCTAACCTTACCGGTCAGCGAGATAAAACTGAAATATTCTGTCCTTTGAGTAAATTTGGAAAAGATGCTGCTGTGAATGACCGAAATTGGTGATTGTAGATTTCCACCGGTGAATGTTGACAATCACATAGTCGCTTTGGTCAATGTCCGAGTATACTAAGTATACAATGTATACTAAGTCCAGTTAAGTGTCATTGTCCTGTAATCTCTACACTGGAGTTTTAAGGTTCAGTGCCACTGCCCGGTATGCCCTACATCAATGCTTTTTTCAGGTCAAGTGCTCCTTCCCAGTATGCATTTAACCGGTACCCCGGTGTTTCTCGGTGATCCGGTGTTTCTCCTGATCTATAATCTGCAGGTATTAAAATATTGAATAAATATAATAATGTCAACTAATAAATTAATATCAAATCGGATACAGCAAATATTTCCGACATTCACCAAAGTGACTATGTTGAATGTTGACATTCATCGGTGAAAGTCGACATTCTCTTGAGGTTCGGTCATTCACAGTAACAGAGACACTCCTTTAAAGTACTACCGTTGTTAGTTCAAGTGTGAGCGGGATATTTCCGAGTGTATACTTGCTTAATAATTGATATATTTTTGTGTTAGTTTTGCAATTTAAATATAAGTAATTTTTTTCCAGCAACAGATGCATGCCCAACAGTTGCCTCCACACGCGCATGCACCGCCCTTGCCTATGATGCCTCATGCGGCAGCCATGGCGGGGCTCCAACCTCCTACACTTCCTCCAAGTAGTGCTGCTGGTCTGTTAGCACTTTCGAGTTCCTTAGCGGGCGCTGGCCCTGCTGCCCACCTATCGGCTGCTGTTTCATCGGCTGCCGCTCTTAAAGACCACAGAGATGAGAAGAGATCTAGCTCCGGTGAGTCTCATTAACTACTATATATTTAATTATCTGGAAATCCGTTTTAAAATAGATACGTGAAATTATGAATGGAAATTAATATAAGCATGGGCATAAAATGGGATGGTAATTATATTTAAATGGCATTCCATTGAACATTCATACCACCAGCATCTTCTTCCTTCGTCCTAAGTTGGACATTTTCATATTAAACCTTAAAAAAATAATAATAAAATGAAGGATTTTAAAATGGTATTTGCAAAAACGTTGAATGCAAACGCACATTATTACACAGTGCAAAAAAATATCCAAAATCCTGAAATAAGAAAAAAATCTTAATTCTCATTTCATTTTTGGAATAATGCTAGTTGAGTTACTGTAATAATAGCGGTCTTGTGTAGTGTAATAATAGTATATAAATATTTATTAATTTTTTCAGAACTTTTTATTAATCCATGACGTTAAACTGTGGTGTGTTGCGGAAAGCTTTTGGTCCAGTATCTAACAAAGAACTTATGGATCTAAATAAAAATCGTAGATTGCTGAGAAAAATAGGATTTTTAACTTTAATATGTTTTAAAGAACAATCAGGCTTCCACTAGACGTTTTTGTGTATAATATGAAATCATTTTTGTTTTCACTTATCGCTCTCTCTCTCTCTCTCTAGTTTTTAATGCCTCGTGCGGCAATTATGGCGAGGCGTTAAATACTAGTTACTCTAACTTCTTTCAAGATTTTTGACCAAAAATAATAGCGCCAAATATTAGTCGGTATGGCTTAGGGATTAGAGTTCTTACTTTACCTTAAAACAGCCCAGGTTCGAATTTTGGATATTAATTTTTTCATCATCTTCAGTGAAGCAAATTAACCCCGATGTAAGAGAAATGATCTGTGGCCTCTCAGGGTATCGCCTCCCAATGAGGTCAACCTGGTTCAAATCCCAGCGATAGCTGGTTGATACAAATTCCGCACACGGCTCGCACCGACCACTGTGCTAACGTAAGATATCCTTAGTGGTAGACAGATCATGGTTTCGAGTTCCCTTGTTGTCAGGCTAACCGTGGGAGGTTTTCCTCTACACGCAACGCAAATGTGGGTTAGTTCCATCAAAAATTTCTTTACTAAGGTAAATTTCTCACAATGCTTGATCCAGAAGTACCTTTGTCTCTTGGATTGGGTTCAAAATTACAAGACTACGAAGTTGAACTTTTGTAGTCGTAAACTCAAAAATTGGATCGGCTGTTAGATAAATAGATAATTGATGTAAAGACATCTTTATTGCCACCTAACGTGGTTGGTTCTTATGGTATTTCATTCCAGTAGACTAATTTAGTTTCCGAGAAAAAGTCGTTTTCGATCCAGTAGTTCCCTTGTCTTCTGATTTAAAATTGCATGGCTACCGCGTAGCTTGATCTGCCGTATTGATGCACTGCTCTACGCCAGTAAAAATCATAACGTCTCCCAAGTTTTATCAAAACATTATTTATAAGTTATTAAATGACGGACTCCTAAGGCAAATCCTTAAACAATATGGTAAGCATCACGTGAACGACCCCCAATTTAGAAAGCGCGTAAGAGAAATGTTTTGGCGGTATATGCAAAAAGCCGACAGGGGATCTTGCATAACCACCACACACAGGGAGGGGAAAATTTAATCTCGGTGCAGGCTTATAATTTGCCGCCATTATGCCGCTAGGCGGATGAAGTCACGTGACTGTATTCATCCGCGGGGACTAATTATCGGGGCCTCGTAATGGCCCACTTACCCGAGATTAATGAGAGGGAGCGCGCGATGGCCGATTAATCCGATTTCAATCTCTCGTATATTTTTGGTTGCACCCCCCTTTCCTCCTTTAGCTATTCTGAGCCACACCACCAACCTCACCTTCCTTCGCGATCATTTTATGTAAGGTTATGTGTTTGCAGAGAAGCGCTAATGCCTTAAAAATGGACCGAAATTACCATGCAATAGTTGTCTTAAGGGAGTAAGAAAAAGGAGAGGCAATATTTAACTAATTTTTTTCTTCTTCTTAATCTGGAAGAGGACGTTTTGACTTGAGAAAACGTCGTATACACAACCCTAACTATCAAAATTTAGGAATTTTTTTTTTTTTTTTTTTTAAATTATATTTTATTTCTTCTTTAAAACTGGGAAAAATGTATGTATGTAAAGTTGCATAGACTTAAATGATTTAAAGTGGATGTTGTTTGCTGTAACTGTGATGGTTATTAAAATTTAGTGTTTAGTCCAAAATTACATATCCGTTATTTCCCTAAATATTTTTGGTGCTAATAGTCTAATTGCTTGCTATGCAACTATTGCCAAAAACAAAACTTTGTTGAATTACATGAAAACAGAGGCAATCTATAGTTTTGTTTTTCTTTTTTGGGAAAACTATATAAATTTTTTTTAATTATGAGTATGAAAATTGCTAATCAAATTTTAAAGTTAATGTGCATTTATTAAGTTGATAGAAAAGTGTTATTAAATGTATACGAAAATACTTCTACGTATGGCTTAAATTAAATATATATATATATATTTTGTATTTTCTTATTCTATAGTGTATACATTTGAAAGAATTTTACATGGACTATTTATTTATTGTATGGTTTTTAATTATCATTACGGTATCTAAGTGTAATTATAATTGCGTCTTGTGAGTTTAATATTAGTTTTAAATTTTGTATTTTAAAAGTTTTATTTTATTGTAATTTACTTATTTAAATCGATCACATGAATTGTCGAACATAGAAAAGTCATTAAAGTTTATGAGTGTTTAATTGACAGCCGATTTTTTTAATGCTCGTCATAAATCTGATAAAAATATAGCATTTCTTGTTGAATGCATTTATTTTTATTAAATAAATAGTCCATGTAAATTTTGTTTTTCATATATTTTAAATCTATGAATTTTAGAAATTGTATTGTACCATGTTTCTCTTATTTTCTGCAATCAAAAATTAAATAAATAAATAAAATTTTAAAAAAAAACCTACCCCCAAATTAAATTTTGCAGCTGTTTAAATAATTAATATTTTATAAATAATTAATGTTGGGACTGACAAGCTAAAATTTTAAATCCTAGCCTAGGCATTGTTTCATCATCCCTGCAATCTTAGTATCCCTTTGGCATGGATGAAAGTGATTACTGTGGCTAGTCAGAAGAACATCTTACAAAAAATTGATATTGAAGTGAAATGTGAGAAGCCTTTTTGCAATATGTAATATGTAATGTAAAATAAAATGTGATTTGTTTTTTTCTCGTTTTGAGTTTTTTCACTGAGCAAGCGTTTATTTTTACTATGAAAATAGTTCTAGATCTCATTATAAAAATAGGCAAAAAGTTTTCTAATTTTTTACTTATTTTTAAAAGAAGGCAAAAAAATTTGACTTGGTGAACTGCCCGTGGCATTTTCGTGTTGCAAAAGTTATTCGAGCTAAATCAAGGGTTGCAGAATCAGCTTTTAGTCAAATGTGTACGTAGAAATGATTATTTTGAACTTGGATTCCCACTTGTAATGTGATAAAAAGTTTTATTTGGGTTGAAATTAGTCTAGCTTTAAAATCACTTTACGACTAGGACATAATTTTAAAATTTTTCTTGTAATTTGATTCCCAATCCTTGACATTTAATTTCGTTTTAAAGCACTCAAATACGTAGTAGTCTCAAAATTTGATGCCACAGTTAGTACAATTTGCTAAGTCCTGTTTTGCAAGTCTCACAAATTATGTTTTTCTTTGCAGAAATCTTTAGGCGGATTAGTTACTTAAGCCTGGGTTAGTTTTTTTTTCTTCTTAAACACAGGGTAGCTTCTAAAATACCTTAGCCTACAATTAAATTTAAATAAGCTTGACCCTTAGGACAGACATTCTAGTACCTTCTGGATAGACATTCTGGTACTTTCAGGATAGACATTCTGGTACCTTTAGGATAGGCATTCTAGTACCTTTTGGATATACTTTCTAGTACCTTCAGCGTAGACATTCTGGTACCTTTTGGATATATTTTCTAGTACCTACAGGATAGACATTCTGGTACATACAGGATAGACATTCTGGTACATACAGGATAGACATTCTGGTACCTACAGGATAGACGTTCTATTATGTACAGGATAGACATTTTAGTACTTCAGTATAGACATTATGGTTCCTTCGGGATGGACATTATGGTACCTTGAGGACTTAACTCTTAGAAAAACCCTTATCAAATAGTCATGTTTTTAGATATTCGTTTCATCTTCTAATTATTAAGGATATCTTTTATACCTTTAATAATAAGGTAGAATAAAAAAATATCTTGAGCATAAAATATTCTTAACATGAAGCCAAGGAGAGTTTATTGTGAGAATTTTCTCCATTGATAATTTCGGGTATCAAGTGCTCCATCAGCCTCTCCGCTTGAGTGATAAATTCGGAGATAAGCGCTGGGTGTCGACGGGCGCGCCCCTCTGAGAAATAATTCCTCTTCTACTCACGGGCTAAAATATACGCCCTTCATTGGTGCGCCCTTGTCTGAGAGGGAGAAAGAAAAACGATGGAGAAGGAAAAAGGTGGGGGAAAGGGAGGGATGATGTAAAAAAAAAAATAATAATAAAAGTAACACTTTCTTCCCCCTGTCCCCCTTTTTCTGTCTTATTCCCGGAGTTCCCGAGATTGCAGAAGGTAAGAGGAACATCCGTTTTTTCAGATAACCACTAACTTTCTCTCCCTTATAATATATTTTTTTGTTTCTTTTTTACTTTTTGCAATTCCTCCACCCCTGCCCCTGGATTATTTTTTCTGTGTGTGTGCTTTGTTGCGGTGTCCATGGAAACCCCGGAATCGATCGCCTCTGCAGCTCATAGTTCTGAAGACAGACACGTAAGTAGGCTCTTACACTTTTCATCCTCTTTTTTTTTTTGCTCTCCCTGCCCCCCCCCCTAAGTGGATTATTTTTTTTTCCTTACCTCTTCCTGGGGAATGGATGTATGGATGTGTATTTGCGTCCAATATGCCTCTCGCGCCCTGTTTTATTTTTTTGTATCCACCGTTTTTTTTTTTTTTATTTTGTAAAATTTACTCTTTTTTCCCCCCCTTCCAAGACTTTCTTTTCCCTTTTTTAATGCTTGTGTATCTTTCTTTTTATTTTAGCTCTGGGGGAATGTTTGAAAAAAGGGAGCTGTAAATTCGTAGGGCTAATAAGCTTTCTGAAAAATGATTTTCTTGCCCCCCTTTTTTTTAACTGTTAAAAAATTGAAAAGTAAAATGTTTTTTTTTTTTTTTTTTTTTCATGTGTTGAGCATTTTGTGATTTTTTGTTTGTTTTGTTTTGCTGATAAGTGTTTATTTGCGTAATGAATTAGAGTATTTCTTTTCTCTTTTTTGGTGGAGATACTGTTTTGAGTGAACTGTTTAAATATGTAAAATTTTATTAGAATAGAGATTGTTTCATTTTACTCAGAAAAGTAATGAAATGGGGAAAAAATGTATTTTTGATGCTAAAAATTTATTGCTATTTGGTTTTGAAAAGTTTAAAAATGACAATTTTCACTTGTTATCTCTTTATTTTTAATTTAATCAAAAGCATTTAGGTTCGATAAAATTAATTATAATTGAAAAATTGAAATAAAACCCATTTTTCTTTTTAATATATGTTATGTATTTTCATTTTAATATCTTTCTTTTTAATATCTGCTTTTTCCTGTGAAATATGTATAAAAGGGATAATAAGATGAAAATAACTTTCAATTCTGCAAGTTGTTATTCACCTGTTATTATCATTGATTATTATTATAATGACAAGTTATTACAATAATAATAGTTAATTGACTTGTATTATGATGACGAGATATTATTGACTGTTATAACTATTTTTTTTAAAAGCTTAGCTCAAGACTAAATATGAAACAACCCGAACTTTTTTTTACTATATTTATTCAAACATAGCGAACTTCATCGCAATTTTTTCAACTTATTTAAATGAACTTTTTGGTGCATTTAAAGTCATGTTATTTATTTTATTTTTTTAAATATATTTTCTATCTTATTAATTAAATTTTGTTTTTGAAAATGATTTTTAGATTAACCTAACTCACGTGCTTGCTAATTTTTGCGTTGAAATTAGTTAATATGGAATATAAAGAGCCCTAGATTTTTGAGACGTACAACTGCTTTTAACAGTGATCGATCCCTTTAACATGTAATCTACTGTGAAGTGTTGGAAGGAAGTCTTCTAACATAGACTCAAAGTCTGTCTTAATTTGATAGTTTTTAACTGTAACTGTATTTATCTTCTTTTTTTTTTATTTATTTCTCTGAGAACAAGCGTCCAATATGTTAGACATTTTTATCATTTCAAAAATAATTTGACTTTTTTTTTCTGTTTGTATACGTATTACAAAGGGGACTGTCTAAGCCTTGGTAGCTCAGGGGATTGTAAGCTGAGATGATCCATGTTCGAATCCCAGGGATTGTTGGTCAATATGAATTCTGCACCAGACTCGCGCCGACCACAGTGCGGACGTGAAATATCCCCTGTGTTCGACAAAGCATGGGTTAGAGCTCCCTTGATGTCCGGGCTAACCATGGAAAGTTTTCGTGGTTTTTCTCTCCACGTAACGCAGAAGCGCGATAGTTCTATCAAAAGGCTCTCCACTAAGGATAGTTTCTCCCTATGTTTGATCCCGGAGTTTCCTTGTCTTCTGGCTTGTATTCAAAATTACAAGGCTAAGGAGTTGAACATTGATGGGTATAAACTCAGAATTGGTTCGACTGTACAACTCCGATTATAAAAGACGACTGCCTTTGTAAAAATATAGTTCAATTCATCCTTGTTGCTTTGAATTTTTGACTGCGATGAAAAATAATACGAACGATAAGGCATTCGATTCAAGGGACTTTGTGGACAGTTTTACGACTTATAAATATCTTATTATTTGATTGTAGTGGTTTTTGTTTCTTTTCCAAAATGCGAAGAAATACGCTATAAAAATATTCTTCAATACACAATAAAAAAAAAAAAAATTAAAAAAATTTTCAATTTTAAGTTTTTTTCCCCCTTCTGTTTTAACCTTTTTATGTAATAATTAAGAATAGCATTACGCTTTATCAATTGAATATTTTATAATGCTAATAAAAAAAACCTAATCGCATTTATTAATTAACTTGCTTTCAAACTTCTTTTAATGAAAATCACATTTCCTGCCATAACTTAACTCTTATATCTTAAAATATTTCATGCCTAAAAACATATGTATAAGGTATTAAACTCAAGGACAATTTACTGTCCTTGAGTTTAATCACATTATTAAAAATAAAATAAAAGAAAACTTTTGAAAATTGATGTTTTTTGCTCTGATATGTATTAATGGTTTGAAGTGCCCATTTTTCTTCTATTTTGTCTATAATTAAATTAAATTGGTGTGAATTTAATTTTTAAAAGACGTTTAAAAAGAGGGGGAAATATGTGATGTAGCAATACTTAAGTAACTCAACATGCATTTATCGCTTAGTTAATAATATATGGCCGCGTATACATATTCGAGAACGTGTATACATAATAGTTTATTTGATGTCATAAATCTACTTTTAGATTTCGGAATCGATAAAAATCATTTAAAAAAAAAATAATCATTTATCTTTATTATTATTGTTATCAGAATTGGCAGAGTTTTCAGTGTAAAAATAATTGTGTCGAATTAGAAAAATCTCTATCTTATTTTTTTTAAACTGTTTAAATGAGTACTTTGCGTAATCACAGCTTAACAATACCCCATTATCAATTGTTATGGGATTGAAATCTGTAATTTATTTTTTTAAGCGATTCTTCATTTTTCTTAGTTTGAAACTTTTTGTCCATCTATTGTTTCGAGCCAAGGATGTTCTTTTTGATCAAGATCTTGTATATATCCAAAGTATCTAAAAAATTATCGATGGAGGAGATATCACTTTAAGTGCTTTGATAATTTCATTTAATTTGGAATTGATAACTTCAGTTGATTTGTTCATCTGTCAAAAAAGAATATTTCGATCACTAAAATTTTCTTTATTGTTTTCAATTTTCACCAATTGCTAGTAATTTTTGATGGGCTTATTTCTAATGTTCGTAGAATGTGCTCTGCTTAGTTCCTGTTATTCGTAATATGGCTATTTTTTTACTATATAAATGAATTAAAAGAAAAACTAAAATAAAAGTAATTTTTTGTCATGATTCGCATTTCATTGTAATAGTTTATTCTGTTTATTTAAGTTTAAATTATATTGTGTTCCTTGTTGTTTCACTTGTTGTTGTTCAAATTTATTTACACAGCAATCTAACTAAAGAGTAAGTAGTTCGCAATTTTTACTTAATTTCTTTTAAAATAATTTTTACTACCAAAAAGATAATGCCCTTGCTTTTCTGATGTATGTACAACTACTCCGATTTTTTACGTCATCTCTCAGACGAAATTTTATAGAATTTAAAGAAAAAATTATTATAATTTTTTTTTTAAATGTAACTGTATCCTCAAAACTGATTTTTTTTTTCTTTTTTTGCGGAAACTGATTAAAAATATGTCCCGCATGAAAATTTTTATATAAAAGTTATATTCTATTACTGAAATATTATAAAAATATTTTATGAAAAAATCCTTACTAAATATATCGCATTGTATGCATTTCCTTAATACAAAGAGTCAAACAAAATCTCACGCATAATTCCTATGATGAAATGTGATTGATTCAGTTTAAATAAGTTTGACTTGCGGTCATTTTACCATCAATTCTTACTTGTCAATTAAAGTCAATTCAAGGAGGAAGCCCAATTTTTGTCCATTTTTCATAAAAATAACGATCAGATTGCCATCTATTGCATTTTGAAGATTACTAAGTTTTGACTAATCATTAGTCTGAAAAATCTGTCCTCCCGAGAATTATTACACAGTGAAATGGGACGTTTAATGAAAAAAATCTTCATTTCCAGGCTCAAAACCGGTTTTTCCCCGAATCAGCTTTTGTGGACTTAAACCGTTCTTCCCTCGCGGTCTTCAATTATTATCAAATTTACAATTGAACTATGCGCTTTTCCAACCGCGTCAAATTTGCTGTTGCTTTTTCTCAGACTTCACCATAGACTTAGATTTGGTGTCCTTTTCCCATTTAAGCAATTATCATAAAATTTACAATAGAACTACTGCGCTTTTCCTACCGCCTCTAAATTTGCCGTTGCCTTTTCTCAGACTTCACCATAGATTTAGATTTGGTGTCCTTTTCCCATTTAAGCAATTATCATAAAATTTACAATAGAACTACTGCGCTTTTCCTACCGCCTCTAAATTTGCCGTTGCTTTTTCTCAGACTTCACCATAGACTTAGATTTGGCGTCCTTTTCCCATTTAAACGGAGAGAGGATCGATATTTCTTTTGTCTCGTGGAAAGAATCGTTAAGAGCTTGAAAAATCTCATGTCTTCGTAGCAAAGTCTCGCCAAGTCTCCGAAGGATTCCCAAAAGTATGTCATCATCATTCTCGCTGTAAATTTAATCCTTAAGTAACCCCGATGTTGACACTGATCAAATTTATTATTTCATCAGCGTCAACATTTTGTGTAGCCGCCTCTCTAAGCGCAGAATGTCAGCCAGTATTAGCACGAAAGCCTTTATTCTCCGGAATTTGGGATTTTTAAAAGTCAAAAGCGGTTGTGGCGCTACTTATAATGAACCAGCGATGACGTTCTGAAAGATAATTAATTTATAAGTAAATAAGTGAGGAGAAAAATCAGATTTTTCCTTAGTTGAAGCGTTTAATGACAGGTAGTAGCTACTGCTCTGAGGAATTTTTTTTATAACGCACTGAACCCTTGTTATTTTTTTTCTTTGATAAATATTGCAGGTATTGTTTCTGATAGTTTACATTTTTAAAAATATTCTAGCAAAGTTAAAGTAATAAAACGGATAGTTGTAACTTTAAACTAAAAACGTCAGGAAATCTTATTTTACTTATCTTTACTCGCCTCAAAAACCAGTCTGGATTTTCTCGTTTTCTCTGGAGCTTATAATCGTGAATGCCATTGCTAGTATCTATGTCTTAAATAGCATTTTAATACTGAGTTCTTGTTGAAAATTAACTCAAGTAGGGTTTTGATAGAAGGTCTTTGCTAATGATTGTCGAAAATAGCATTTTAATGCAAGGGCCTTGCTGACAATAGTCTCTAATAGATTTCTGTTGCAAGGTTCTTACTCAAGGCTGTCTGAAATAGTATTTTGATGCAAGGTCCTTGTTGACGACTGCCTCAAATAGCATTTTGATACGTCTTTGCTGACGACTGCCTCAAATAGTACTTTTTTATGGCGAGGTCCTTATTCAAAGCTGTTTCAAATAGCATTTTCATAGGTCTTTGCTGACAACTGCCTCAAATAGTATTTTCATGCGAGGTCCTTACTCAAGACTGTCTCAAATAGTATTCTGATGCAAGCTTGCTCAAAACTGTCCCAAATAGTATTCTGATGCAAGCTTGCTCAAAACTGTCCCAAATAGTATTCTGATGCAAGCTTGCTCAAAACTGTCTCAAATAGTATTCTGATGCAAGCTTGCTCAAAACTCTCAAACAGTATTCTGATGCAAGCTTGCTCAAAACTGTCTCAAATAGTATTCTGATGCAAGCTTGCTCAAAACTGTCTCAAATAGTATTCTGATGCAAGCTTGCTCAAAACTGTCTCAAATAATCTTAGTGCCAAGTTCTTGCTTGTGGCCAATAAGTTAGAAATTGTTTTCAGAGTATTTAACCTGAATATATTTTTTCTGATAATTAATCACTACGCAGTCATTCTTATTTTTTTCATGTTGATATGTGGCTCAAATTATATTTCCTTGAGTGGAACGATATTAGTACATCAATGAATTAATTTATCGTAACTTTTAATTGTTTACGACTTTGTGAAATTTTTAATCTCAATCTCAGATAGAAGGTTTCAGCAAAAAAGAAATAACCTAAACATTTAGGTAAAAAGAATTCCGAAAAATTCCTTTCCTTCCCTCTAGTACTAATAATAAAATAGACATCTAAATTAGATTACATCCAAAAAGAGCAGAATTAAAAAGTTTAGACTTTTTTTTAAAATTTATAAATTATCTTTTTTATACTAATATATTTTATTATATTTTATTTATTTATCTTAAATTATTGCATTCAACATTTGTATATTTGAGTTCAAGATTTAGTTGGTAGTTTTTTATTAGTGGCTGATAAATGTAACTTTTAATGCAAAAGCTCGATTTTTAACAACCGTTTTGAAGCTTATTTTACATGATCCTTTATTTTTAATATTTGGTTTTTGCAATTTGGAGACAAGCCCTATTTTTATACGCACTTGAGCGAATTTATTTGCTCGGTAATTGGATTCGATGGAACGTTTTTGTCATGTTTTATGAATGTTGTTAGTTAATCCTAGTAAAATTAAACAGACAGTTTTATTTGTATTTATTCTTCGTATTTTTTTTCTTTAGTGGTGAAAAAGAATTAAATTTCGAGAAGCTTTAGTTAAAATTAACACCTTGTGATTAAATGAGGAAGGACATATAACATAAGTATCGGGAATCCACAAATTGAACTTTTTATTTTCCAATGGCAGAAAGAAAAAAAAAACATGCTTATGTCGGTTAACAAGTAAAAAATTAGTTTCCAAAACATGCCTTTCTGAAATTGCTGAACAGATTTCTTCAACTGGTGTGCTGATAACACGAATGACTCTTAAGTTTAATTATCGTTGCAATTTAAAGCATTTATCCGCCTTTCCATTCAATACCCAAACTATAAGCTTCGTGTAATTATGTAATTTCATTGTTTACAATAAGGGAATAGAAATCCTCAATTTTGAATTTCGAAATTTGTTCTTACTCCCCCACCCCACCACCAGCTTTCTCGTGTTTTATTTACCGAAGTGGGTTAAGATTGCTTCGAAACACTTCCCATCATCATCGTCATTTCACGACGTTTCTCTCTTTCCGAAACAACATTTCTCCCCATCCTTTGCTCTTGAGCATCCTAGAAGAGGATGCTGAGGAGGAGGATGCTCTAACTTTCCCCATTCCCCCGGAGCAAATAGAGGCCCGCTGCCTGATTACAAAGGGAAACCAAAGTTTAATTGTAATTAGGAGAGCAGGCTGGGAGAGATAAAGAGTCGCCGACCATGGCTAATAGCGAAGGAGTTTCCTTTCGCTTCTCCTTAGCATCCACTGGATTATTGCTCTTGCTCCTCCGCATCTTTCTCCTTTTCTCCTCGGGTCGCGCATCTTCCTTTACCGCTGCAGCGATTAATTGCTTTTCTCCAATTCCCTGATAAAGCCTCCCTGCTTTTATGTTCAGAATGCTGATTTCCAATTGACTTTCTGATTCCGGTTGTGAGGCGGTAAGGGGGGGAGGTCGAGGTGAAAAGGGGGATTGGTAGAATTTACTAAAAGGGGGAAGGGGGGCAGCAGCAAACGGAGAAAATCGGGTTTGATTTATTACAGTCTAGTTTCTCTCTTTGTCGATATTATATATTAAAGGTTTGAGGTGAGAGGGGGGAGGGGGAGTTGGAAAAATCATTTCACTGTAGAAAGCTGTCTTAAGAGGAAGTTCTGCTATATCGAAATGGGTTCGTCGTTATATCGGTTTGTTTATCTGGCGCGTTTTGAATCAGTTTGAAATGGGAAATTTAGTGAGAAAAGAGGGGATTTGTAACGATTCTGTTGCATTTTCAATTCTCCAAAGCGGAATGCAGAGAGGTAACGCTTAAAAGCAATTTGTGCATTGTTTCGATTTCCGATTTTTCTTTTGACGGCTTTTAGATATTGATTGTGTTTATGGATCAGGTCCTTTAATACTATCATTCTGTACGCTCTCTTGACTTGTTTAGCATAATTTTCTTTTCAGACATTATACCTGCTATTCTCTTAAATCCATTAAAAGTGTTAGTTTATAGGAAAACGCTTGCAATCAATCAAAATTAATGTTAGATAAATAATTTGTACTTTTTTTATTTTGCTTTGTGATCAGTTTTCGTTTTTTATTTAGTCATAGTTTTAAGTATGACTAAAGTCTTGACTAAGTATGACTAAGTTAAGTATGACTAAGTAGTTTTAAGTATTTCATTGATTAATTTAACTTTTTAACTAACTTGGCAATAGTTTCTCTTAAACTAATTACATGATGGATTGGTAGTGACACATCTGATATAATTATACGTATATACAAAATATGACAACATGGTACAGTTTAACTCAGAATGTGTATCTGAGTTTAACTGTACCCGGCTTCGGAGTTTTTTTTTTTTTTTTTTAAATGTTGGTGAAAATAAATAAATGAAAATGTATTTTTACGTATATGCACGAGAAAAATTCGGAGATCCATATCTGTACTTGGAAAGAAAAAGAGCAGAATGCTTGCCAGATTAAGTCACTGTTTATTAATTTATTTGCCAGAAATTTAATCAGTCCCTGCTCTCTACTATATGTAGGCCTATTTTTGTTAACAGTTTCATTGGTAATGAAAGTATTTTTCCTATATCCATACATACACTACGGCAAATTTTGTAAAACTTAACCCTATTTAAATAGTGTTGCTACCAAACAGGGAAAACCTAGAAAATGCAGAGAATTTTATTTTTGTTTTTTAAAAATGCCTACCTCTCAAACTGCATCCATGGGAAGCGAATTCTATGGGATATTTAAAGATGATAGTTCATCAGCTATACTATTTCATTTACGAGGGTCAATTTTTAAGTAGGAAGCGTTTTGTAATGGAGTAAGATAAACTTTATTTATGAACGTAAATTGTATTAAAAACTAAAATGTGAACATTTATTCACTTTTCAACCTAGTCACATTGAAACATTTGTTTAGTCGTGTCACTAGCTTTTGAATCCCATCATCAAATAAGTCTGCCACCTTAATTCAGTTTTCAGCAGATAAAACTAGTATATGATGCGTATCGTTTTTAAAAAGTGCTTAAAGGTGCTTTTTTCATTGGGTGTTTTTAAAAAGTGCTTAATTTTCTCTTTTCAAAAATGAGACTTTTTTTTTACCATGTTGTATCCGCCACGTATTATGCAAAAGCGTGCTTTTCACGTTGTTCTATTCAACGTTTTCACAATTCATTCAACCACAATCTATTTCGGCGTACCGTCGGTCCATATTGCATGGAAGCGCCAATCAATTTATATAATTGATGAAATACTCAAGTGCAATTCTGCTGCATTTTGCAAGATATTCTCAATTTCAGGCGCCATTTTACACCTTCTGATATCGAAGCAAAAAATCTCCTGATCATTTTATAATGGCTTATATAATCATGAAAAGAGTTTTTTGGCAAAAACTAAATTTTTATTTTATCATGATCATGTAAAGTCTTTGAAAATTATTTTGCATTTTGCTAATGTATATACTGTTTGCAATATTTTTTGAGTGATTAAAAAGTACTTAAAAAGGTCTTATTTTTTGTTGAAAGATTTGGCTACGCACCCTGTAAGTTTAGTTATCCTAATATAGAGCACACTGAATGTTAGTTTCCGCTTAATGTATTGTGCATAAAATATGTTCAGGGAAAGCACAGGAAATTTCTTTCCAGATATGCGTGGCAACCGTATAAACGACATATGCTTCGCATCCTTCAATTGGTCCTAAACCTGAATTTTATAAAAATATTAATAAATGTAAAAAAAATAATAATAATAAAATAAACAAAACAAATCAATACGCTTACAAATGCTTTCGTACTTAAGGATTGAAACTAAATTTTCTCCTAATCTCAATTATGATTCATACAAAATCATCACTCGCGAAATAAAAAATGAATACTGTACTTAAGGATTGAAACTGAAATTTCCCAAAATCTCAATTATATGATCCATGCAAAATCATCACTTGCAAATTTGGCAGCTATAAAGGGAGGATCGTTCTCGCTTGGTTGCATATGATTAAGGCATTTATTACTTCCTTACGTTTCCTTCTATCGCTATATTGAAGGCAGAAACTATTTGATGTATTAAATATCCATTTTCCCAGTTTGCTTTCAATGGTGGACTTTTTTTTCTTCTTCTTTCCCCTTCTATAATACTTGCCTGTCTTTTCTTGGGTACGCCCAAATGAAAGCTGGCACTGCAATAATCCTGTATCTACTTGTGAGGGGGGGGGGGATCACGAGTAGAGAAGGGGCTAGGAGAAGAAAAAAAAGAAATAAAATTAGTGGAAATGATGGACACGGATGTGTTGAATAGCTATAGTGCGGAACACCATTTATCTATCTCTGTCCGCCTTTGTGTCTGCCCAGATGACCTGTACTCTGTCTTCTAAATGAGGGTAAATGTATTCACTAATGACCAATGGGCAGACCTTGGTGGTTATTAGTTGGGCTGGATGAAAGTTTTTGGGCGAAGCCAATAGCTTTTTCGAGTGAGAAATGTAACCGACCATTAGCTATCATTGCTTCCCATCGAAAATGACAATCTTTACCAAATTTATCCGCTGAAACCATTGGGCTTGAGGTGGTGATTCATATCCTTGTTTGATTGTCCGTGGTTGGGGATTTGTTGCTCGAAACTGTAATTTTGATTTGCCGTCCTTTTATATCGTTACTCTGTTGGGTAGTCACCGAAATTAAAATAAGATCAGCAAATTTTGAGATCTTACCGACTGCGCACAGATATTCGTTGTGGATTTATAATTTTTGTTGTGTTATTATTTAAATATAAATTACCTCGTTCCAATTACTGGATCTAAATGTACATTTTTGGTCCAGACATTATGTAATTAGAAGCTTATGTAGGTTATAAACGAAAGTGTTAGAATTGATTAGTTTTAGCAAAACATAAGAGAGAATTGTTAACAATATACTTGCTTGATTTTCGGTGATCGGGGGTATGTTGTTCTAAACAGTAAATTTGTTGTTAAATTTTAAATTTTTTTTTTGACTGTAAATTCTTATGAAATTGTTAACAATGGCAATTACAGCTACACCCGTCTTGAGGGAATTTTTTATACTGTACACATCCCACATTGCATCTTATTTTTTTAAAAAAATCCATTGTTTTTTGATTGATGAAGAGTCGTAGAGTATCAAGTCCACGAGAAAGACGAAGCTAGTCGCCGAAGGCGGTTTGTTAAAAATACTAGTACGAATAGGATTTAATTTAACAGAACATAAACAGTTGTTTACAATAACAGTACACTGTTTACAATGGCAGTACACTGTGGTATATGTGCAATTGCGGCACGAGTCCGTCCTAAAATAATTTTATGCTGTACTCGTGCTACGTTACATCTTAATTGTGTCTTATTTATTAATTTTAAAAAACAACAACATTGTTTTTGATTGATCAAGAGTCATAGAGCATCAAGTTCGTGAGAAAGACCAAGCTGTTCCCCGAAAGTGGTTTGTTAAAAATACGAATACGATGATAAAATTGAATTCTTAAGCAAACTGGCAATTTATTTTACATGAAATATCTGTAACCAGTGAGTGTAGAAACGTTACTAACAAACGTATTTATATTATTAGTAGTTTCAGGTTTCTCGAAAGTAGGTACTAATATCTTTTTGGAATCTTTTTCTTCTTGACTGTTGTGTCATTCGACACTTCTGTTATGACTTTATATATTAGTATTTTTAATTACATCTTATAAAATCGGCTATCGATCATTAACCTTTTATTAATTTTCTGTTTGAACTTGGGCATATATGCTCTTTAACATTGTCTCACTTTTGGGGACTGATCTCCCCTTTTCTGTGTTCTTCTACAAACCCTTTCTAAGACCTATAATATCCCTTGTGTTATGTTCTAGGATATGGCCTCTGCGCTGCTGAACATTAGAGCTAAAGCCCTCTTGGCGGCAGAGGTAAGTCTCTGAAATTCTATACATTTCTCAGTGTAAGCCTTTCTCAGTAGGTTCTTCACAATCCGCGTCGTTTCCCATATAGTTTTCTAGCCTATACTTGGGCTATTATTGATACGATGTTATATTCTGTAACATTCGAGCTCTAAAATGGGCATGTCGCGGTTAAATTCATATTGATTGGTAGTCTTCATAGAATGATTTCTCAACTGCAATATTTTATAACCGTCGTTGAACAGCCGACCCAATTTTGAATTTAAGACTGCTGCTCTTCAACTCCGTAGCCTTGTAATTTTGAAACCAATCCAGAAAAAAAGGTAACTTCTAGATCAAGTATTGGTAGAAATTTACCTTCGTGGAGGACTTTTTGATGAAACTAACCCTCATTTGCGTTACATGGTGAGGAAAACCTCCAATGGTTAGTCTGACGGCAAACGGACTCTAACCCATGATCCGCCTACCACTGAGGATATTTCACGTCAGCACTGTGGTCGGTGCAAGCCGGATGCGGAGTTCGTATCGACCAGTTATCGCTGGGATTCGAACCCGGTTCATCTCATTTGAAGGCGAACGCTCTATCCCCTGAACCCACTACGCCTCTCAACTGGTATATTACAATATGTAACAGTATTGTTGAAGGCAGTAAGAACTTTTTCGACATTTTCCAAGCGCAACAAAAATTATATGTTCAAATCACAGCAAAAATTAACGGTTACTGCAATGATTTCTCGAGGAATATATTGTAGTATGTTACAATGTTGTTGACTGTTGTAGATTTTTTTTTGGACATTTTGTAAAGCAAAACAAGAATTAAGCATAATTTAAGTGATTTCTCAATGGGTATATTGCAGTAGGTAACAGTTGTTAATTGGATCTGAAACTTCTAGAGAGGTTTTAAATCGCAAAAAAATGTTGCCGTCATTCAAGTGATTTTTCAATGGTTATATTGTAGTATGTAATTTCGCAACTGGTATAACAGTATAGTTGAGAATAGTATGTAACAGTACTGTTGAGAGCAGTCGAAACTTGGAAATTTTCAAAGGGCAACAAAAATTAAGCGTCATTAAAGTGATTTTTGATGGGAACATTGCAGTGCTTAACGGTAACGTTGACACCAGTAGTAACTTTCAAATCACAACCGAAATTAACGTTTAGTGCAATGATTTCTCAATGGGTATATTGTAGTATGTAGCAATATTGTTGTAAATTCAGTGGGGGGGGGGGGAGTCAAACACTGCAAAAATGAAGCATATTTAAAGTAATTTCTCTAGGGATATATTTCAGTAGGCAACAGCTGTTGATTTCATCAGAAACTTCTGGATAATTTTTAAATCAGGTCAAAATTTAGCCGTCAATGAAGTTGTTTTTCAATGGTCGTATTGCAATGGTTTTTCAATGGGTATATTGTAGTTTTTAACAATATTGCAAGCACTGCAAAAACTAGGCATAATTGAAGTGATTTCTCAATGGTTATATATCCATTGAGAAATCAAATCCTCACATCCACCTCCCAATGGATACCTATCCATTGAGAATCCAGTAGGTAACAGTTTTTGATTGCACCAGAAACTTCTAGATGATTTTTTTAGCCCACCGTGAAGATGTTTTTCAATGATCGTATTGCAGTTTGCAACAGTGTTGATTGCAGTGCAAACTTTTTGCGAATTTTCAAAACACAATTTTTTTTCTTCTTTTCTTATGATAAACACTTTATTTTTCTAGTTCAGGAACAGAACAGAAAAAGGGAAACTTGGCCACTCTTCACCCCCAGAACTTCACATACCACCTGTTTTGAACCATGTTAAAAGCATTATGTACGCCAAGAATCGATGTGTGCATCCCACAGCGCCAACTAAAAATCTTTTGTGATTTTTTTCTATCCCCCCTCTGTTCTGATTTGAAATGTGTGGCGTTTTGGGAGGGAGAGTATTATTTTCAAAGAAGTATTAGAAAATCATATTTAGGGGTGAGAGCCCCCCGTTGAGGTTCCCCCAGAAGCAATCACGCCCTTCTGGATTTTGAGTATTGTGTGGAAAGGGCAGTTCTTAAGGGTATTGGAGGGCGATATTTCTTTCTGATTCACCCATGATAACCCACGTGATAAATGCTAGGACAGATGAGCATGCTGGGGTTTTTCACCCTCACAATTCAGAATAATTTTTAGGTTGCGTAATCTAATGTATTGTATTAATATACTTAATTTTGCACTTTAAATAAAAACAAAAAAGCAAGATCGGATTTACCAAATTTTAATTGTTATTTGTATGTTACTTCATAAAGTTTTTTTAAGTTTAAATTTTTTTATTATTAATATAAATATTATCTAATATATTAATATTAATCAGATAAGAGAAAAAAGTTTTGTTTTTTTAATATCAAATAATTGTTAATGACAAAAAATGCTTAAAGCTTATTAATGTTTGTAGATTAAGGTTTGTATAGTTAACAAAAATTCCAGAATCTGATAGCATAATTCTAGAGGGACCGTAATTATTTTTTTTAAATTTACCTAATATTAAACAGTACACTTAGAATATGTTTCAATTAACAACCCAAAGACACTACTGTCTATTCTATTTTGCTATTGAAATAAAAAAAATAAAAAAAAAAAGCGTTTAGAGCAAATTTCATCTTTGTTTGTTATTTGAATTGCACGACATCATTGCTTACGCTGTTTTTCGAAGCTTTGTCGCCAAGGAAAATAAAAAGCCATAGTTTAAGTGCCTTACACTTGAAGCAATGCGAGAAGTTTAAACTATATATATAATTTTGCCTTGAAGAATTATTTGGGGTTTTGAACGGACTTAATATTTTGTAACTTAAATATTTTAAAAGTTATTAAACTTTTTCAAAATTCGCCAACCTGGCGACATTTTCCCATCTAGATGAAAATTATCAAAATCACTTACCTTATTCTCAGTTTTTGCACTTTTTTATGAGCCTCAATAATGCAGCATTGGTTTAATTTTTTAAATATTAAAAGATAAGACCACAAACGCTTTTCATTTTCACTAAATTATGGCTTTTCTCCATATTAACGTTTTGCACCATTTTCAAAATAAGCATAGACAGCACTTGCTTTAGATGGACTAAACTTGACCTAACAGTCATGAGGAGTAACTGTTGCAAACTCACAGCAGTTATAAAAATAGCATATTATTCGCTAAGAAGCATAATTAAATTTCATGTTACAACGGATCCTTCGAAAAACAGCCTTATTATTTGAATAACCAAACATAATAAAAATTAGAAGTGTTGGTTTAAAAAAAATATAACTTCATGGCATTGCGATTTGTATTGAAACAACCATAAGAATATTTGAATTTCGGCACAAGTTTTGTAGTATGAAGACTATTAATAATTGGTCTGTCTTTAATTTAATCAGTACTTTATGTCATTAAAAATATTAGTGTTAAGATTTGAGAGGAAAAAAATTAGCGTGAAATCTCTTTAGACGTTGATAAAGTTATGATGCCTATACTTTTTTTTATTTTGTTTGCAAGAATTTCATGTGACACACTAATGAGTACTATAAACGTGGGAGCCGCTTTCCTTTTACAACAATCTTAATAATTTTATCAACCCATTGCTTCGGATCACTTTGAAATTACCCATTCAACCGTGTCAATCAAGATCTCCAAAACTGTCAAACTGCATTGTGTTAACTTGCAATTAAAGTCGATCGCTAAGCATTTTTAACACTCCCGAGCTATTTTGTTTTGCAAGCTGTCTTAATCCAAATCAAGTTTGAAAGTCCACGTAATAACACCCTTTTCGAAAAAAGGAATTCAACTCAAAAGATAGCATAACCTCAAACAAACAAAGACCATTGTTACTTTGTTTCATGCTGTCACGTTGGCGCAGTGCCTTTGATCTTACAGAAGGAAAAAAAAAGTTGATGGGGGGCACTAAAAGAAAAGTTACACCTTTTCTTCTAATAGCCCCCCTAACCCCCCCCCCCTTTTATTCATTCTCCAATTTGCGGCTTCACCACCTTTTGATCCTCATTAGCTTTGATCCAATCCTCTGCGGATCCAAAGGAAGTTGTTAGCAGAAGACAATTTTTAACGGCTCCCTTGCTTTCTTTCTGAGAGGGGGGGGGGGGTTCCCGCCTGAGGGGCGGCGGGGCGCAGTGGTGGCCCCGGTCGTGTCATTAACTCATTGGGTGAGGGGCTGGTCGAGCGGAACTGATGGCCCGCTTCGTGAAGAGTTGGATTCGTTATCTCGACTCATAAAATCTCACCATGATGGTATGGGGAGATCACCCCGGGGGGGAAAGGGGATGGAGCTCTATAATTCCAGATTTGCTATTTAATAGCTTGTTCTCCGCACTTTGGATGAAAGTGTACATTTCCCCCTGCTTATTCCAACTGTATATTCTTTTCATAAAAAGTGGTTGGTCACGATTTGGTTTTAACCTTTTATGCGTATCTCTACAACTTTCCCCATTCGGGTCAGGGTGCTTGATTTCTACCTGTGCTTTTTTTTTCTAAATTAAAGTGACCTCCCCCACCCCCTACAATTAGGCTGAACCCTTCTTTTATTGATAGTTTCTTTTTTTTTTTAATGTTCCCTCTGGTATGTCTTTGAAATATTTAAATGTTAGTTGATTTTCAGGTATTGAAAATTAACCTTTTGCTTACGGCAGGTACAACATATGGACCACATGTGATGGTATAACATATGGACCACATGTGATGGTGCACCGTGAGCAAAGGGTTAAACTAGTCTTAACCAGTATTTGATATCGTGATATATCGTCAGATAATATCAATACTTCACCGTGGTATTTTCCATTATAATATATGAAATGCTTACACTACTATTTTGCAATCTTTTGCTAGTACTAATTTTCAGTTATTAATATATTACACTAAAAAGGGTGTGTAGCGTTTTTAAAAGGTGTTTAAAGGTGCTTTTTTTATTAGGGGTTTGAAAAAAGTGCATCATTTTCTATCTTCTGAAAAAAGATTTTTTTCTTCTTTGCCATGTCGAGTGTCGTTCTAAATTACAAAAAATGTATATATGATTTTTCACAATTTTCTCAGCAATATTTATCAGAAACTAGTTATTTCAGCATGATAATGTAAAGTTTTTGAATTTTATTGATTTTATGTTTGGAAATTAAGAATTTTAAACGAAAGAAGAAAAAAAATTTATTACTGCACAGATCCTAATAATGATTTATTTATTTATTTATTATTTTTTTTTTTTTTGGATAGTAATTAAAAATATTTTTTGAGTTCTTAAAAAAGTTCTTAAAAGGTGCTTATTTTTTGTTGGAAAATCTGGCTACCCACCTTGTTAAATAAATACAATAATTATTTAACAACTAAAATTATTAATAGATTCATTATTTATTTAATTACTTGTCTTATTTACAATATTTTTGTTTTGGTCAACATTTTCGTTATTTAACAACTAAATTTATCTACTCTTTCGAAAATATCGTGTTTGATAATTATTGTTACAAATTAATTCGTACGATATTGTTGTATGTGATAATTGTTATCGTAAATAATATTCGTGATATCGCATTTGATGCTTGTTGCTTATTATGATGAAGGCTTTATTGTTGTTGACAATTAGGTGTATATGATAGTTATCGTAAGTGAATGTTTGCATAGTGGTTTGTGACTATATATTGCAAGATATCTTTAACGAGATAGTTAAAAAGTGATAAAAAGTGATTTCAAGTGATATTACCCAATTCTAGAAATATTCTTGCCATAAAACATTGCATACATGAACTTGAACTCTTCTTTTTATTTTTTACTAACAATGGTTTTGTTATAAAATTCATATCGTGCCGATTAAATATTATATATATATATTTATTTTCTAATTTAAATTTTTATTTTTTATTTTTAAAGTGTTGATTGATTATTTTTAACTCACCGAACGTGCACCTTTTGCAATTTTTTTTTGTATATTTATTTATACTATTAAAAAAAATAGAACAAGCCTCAGAAATTTTATTTTTAAAATTGCTTTAAAGAAAAAATGATTTAAAATTAATTCAATTGCCATACTTGTTAAAATTTTAATAAATAAAAAAATTATACTTGATTTATTTTACTTCTCACTTTAATTTTAAAATTTTCGCAACTTTCAAAGATTGCAAAAAAATAATAAATAAATAATCGATTATTATTTATTAGGTTATGATGTTCTGAGAATCTAATTAAACTAAAATTTACGGATATATTTATTTGCAGAAATTAATTTCCTTTGAGGTTATTTGTTTAATATTCACCTTCACTTTTTACCAGAAGGTAAAAAGTGAAGGTGTATATCATGTCAAACAGTATGTCACGCCATGTGTCACGGTTGGGTTGTGAGCATGACATAATCAAGGACATTTTGCCAATTTATTTGAACGGTCAAAATGCAACGTGTTATGAGACAAATTAGAGAACATTTGCTAAGTATCAGCTGTTAATATATACAGAGTTCTGCTTTAATAAAAGACTGAGGAGGTGTACCACGTGGTACACAAAATTCAGCGGGGTGAGTTGGAGATTTCCTGACGAAGGGAGGTACTGATTGAAATGTTTGAATTTTCTCAATTGAAGTACTTATATTTAATTAACATATTCATATAAGCATAACTATTTAAAACATTAACGCTTTTTATGCCTGATGGGTACATTAAAATAACATATTTATTAGAATATATATTTATGTAAAAAAATAAATAAAATAAGCCATTTGAACATACATTATCATACAATTGAACATACATAGCATTATCGATTGATTGATTATTATATAGATTGATTGATAGACTATTTCAAACCTTTTCAGTTCTTTCCTTTGTGTTGTAATCATGATCATCTGTTATAATCAAGGTGTGAAAGCCGAAATGGGGGTGATTGCTATTTGTTTGTTTAAATTAAATTATTATATATCGTTCGAAATGCGGCTGTAAAATAAGACAAAAAAAAAAGTTACATAACTTTAACTAAACATATAAACAGCATACCTAACAAAAAAAAAAATCTGTTTTTAAATTTGCAACGCTGATGTATTTGTGCAAACTTCAAAAATTATGAAAGCGATTCATAAATTTGTTTTTTATCAAGTAGTAAATTTTTAGGTGATCAACGGTATTTTTTTTTCTGTTTTTGATAAAACGACTTAATTATATTAGATTAATTATTTTGATAACGAGTCTCAAGAATGCGCGACTCCACCAGAATTCAATAAAATTTGTCCTATAATTTTCTATCTAATCAAGCACTAAATAATAATCCAATTGCAGTTAGTAGTCATCCCCTCATTTTTTTTCACCTACTCTTTCTACCACCAATAGCAAAATAGTGAAGAATTTTGTGTACCACGTGGTACGTTTTCCTTTCCCCCCATTTCTTGGACACGTCATTGAATCTGTCTCGATCGTAGGGGAAGGAGGGGGAGATCTGGGAAAGCAAAATGAATGGCTGTGGCCAGGAGGTGTTGAATCATTAACTACTGTAACAGGATTTTCGACTCCCAATTTTTGAGGCGTTTTTATTTCTTCTTTATTTTTTTACCTCCCTGCTTCCTTCACTAGTGAATCATTTCAAATTATTTGTCGCTCCTATCTTTGTTGATGTTATTTAAACATCTCCTAAATTTGATGTACGTGAATTAAGAGTTAAGAAAGGGTTATAGAAAAGAAAAAATAACTCAGATTAGGATCCTCAAACTCGTCGTTCTTTTCTTCCTTTCTTTTCGTTGTCATTGAAAGCGTTATTCAACTGATCCTTTTAATGAGTTTCCTTTTGTCTTTTTATCGTTTGCTTTTCTTGTGTGGATCGTTTGACTAATTGTAGGAAGATTGTAATCCAGATTGATATCGTTTTCACTGAAATAAAAAAGAAGCAAACGACAGGAAAAGCTTAATGTTTCGGTGAAAAGAAATATCACTTGTCTTTGAAAGCTTTATGTAATCTAAGTTCTAATTGTTTTAAATTCAATCTTTTTGTCATCGGTAAGAATATCTAATTTTTACTGAATGCATGGTTGGTTTAATGAATTATTTATTAGGTTTGAAAATGTTAACTTTTAACTGTTCATTTGAAACCGAAAAATTTAATATTTAAAGGTCTATTTATTATGTTTTGATTAGATTTAGAAACTGATTTTTAAATCATACTAAGTTTGTTAAACATAGCTTTACTGTTAGGCCGACCCTTTTTTTTAATGTGTGCCATCTTTATTAATTTAACCGAAAATAATATAATTTATCCAAAAATCTCTCTAAGTTAGATAGCACTAATTTTTTATTCAGGTACCATTAGAAAAATTAACTAATATTTTAAATGAAAAATATATTCTAAACTGTAGAGTAACTGAACTATTATTGTCTATTCTAAAAGTATAACTATCTTATTTAAATCCCAAATTTTCAAAATCAAATACATCAAAATTGAAATTTGTAAATAAGTACCTGAATTAAAGCCCTGTTTTTTTATTATATAAAACAATTAAAAAAATTTTTAATTCATACATATGCGAGTATTCTAAAGTCAAAATTATGAAAATTGAACAAAAATATTTTAATTGTAAAATGTTTTGTGAACTATTGAAAAATTTAACTATCTTATTTAAAACCCAAATTTTCATAATGAAACATCCCGCATTTGACATTTTTAACATCCATATTTCAAATTTTTTTTATTGCCTTTCCTATCTCTGTATTAAAAATCCCCTTTTGTAATATTTCCCGCATATAAATATATATTTGTATATCTTCAGCAGATAGCACATCAGCTGCGGTGGGTGTTCAATTCGTAATTGATCAGGTGACAGGTTCAATAGGTAATTGATTGACCACGTGGTACGGTTATTGTATTGAAGCCACCAGATGGCCCATGAATAATTCAGAGTCCTCATTTGCATCAGGAAAAGGGGGATAGAAAGTGGGTTGATGGCAGGGCTCTTCTGTTGCATGGGGCATTTGTTTAGGGCTTCTGTCAAAATGGGCGGAATAGGAAAAGTTCTTTTCATGCTTTATAGGGGCTCATTCTCTTGTTGGGGTTGAGAACTGGTGTGTGTAAAGGATGATTATTGTCGATTTTCAGTTTAATTTTTTTGTTTTTATAGAGTTTATATTAGCGTAATAAATTTTAACATTTAAGGTTATTTATATATGTATTTTATTTTACTTTCGGAATTTATTTTTTGAATTTAATATTAGGAGGTTAATTTTAATTCGTTTAGATTCTTTATATATATATTTATATATATATATATATATATATATATATATATATATATATATATATATTTGATAACTTTTAAATTTACTTGGTCATTATTTTAGTGTTTGACTTAAAGAAGAAATACATACTATTTTTTTTTTTTTTATCGTGCGCGTTAAGTTTTTAAAGGGGACGAAATTTACGGACACATTAGTCTTGTATTCGGCTTGACGGACGTCTTGTCTAATATTTGGATGCTTTAAACGTAGACCAATGGAAAAAAGAAATACTATAGTTTTTGTTTTTATTATTAGATTAGTCCCTTCGAGAAAAAAAATGTTTCTTTCAATTGGTAATTCTATTAAGCGAGCTATTTCTTTGACGTTTTTATTTTACTTACGTAAATTTTCCTCATTTAAGACAACTTAAATTAACAATAATTAAAATTATCTTCATAAAAATCAAATTTTCACGAGTGCGTGCTTAACAGATCAATACAAAATTATTAAATGTGCACGTGCATAACTGAAATAATTATATGGCACAAATAAAATATACGATAAAAGGAAGGTATTTGCATTACATTAATAGGAATAGAATCTATACATTAATAGGAATAGTAATAGAGTCCATATTAACAAGAATATAATCTGAAAATGAAACTAAATATTCTTTGAAGGGAGAAGTTAATTTGTTATACTTTTAAATATTTGTGTGCAGAAAAGGTGTAAATTGACGGTGATATTTGTTATTTAAAAAAAATTTATGCAAATGTAATTTCGTACTGTAATTCAAGAAATAAATTTCGTATATTTTCGAACTGAGCAAAATTATGACTACCTGTAATCCTGCAAATAAGACAAACCTATTGTGCGTATTTTTTTTTCTTATATTAGTTGTAAAATAGACCCGTACATATTTTTTCATCTTTGATGTTTTATGAAGTTTTAAACTGGGTCAATTTTTTTCTAACTCATATCTAATGTTCTTTATTTTTATTGTTAAAGAGAAACTTAATTTCATTCTGCATTTCCGTATTGTATGATTTTCTTAGAAACTATGAGTGTTTTTTATTTACAACTTGTGTATTTCTATATGTCTTTCTTTTTGAGATTATTTTTAATTATAAAATAACCATAACACAGTTTATGAAGTTCGAGTTCATATTTAAACAACCTCAGCTTATTTAAATCGATGTTCCAAAATGAATAATTTTCTGTTCCATTCTGTATGGAGCTTCGAACATATTAGAAGCTCAAATTCGTTTTACTCCACATTCACATATGTGATCGCTCTCATTTGCTATATGAGAGAAACCACCATAGAGAAAAAGCCCCATTTATGTAAAATATTCATTTGACTGGCCCGAAAAGCGATTACCGCCGGGGCTCCCGCACATCATTTCTAAAGTTGGTGCGGGGGTCGAATATTCCTCCCGCCCTTTCTAACCTCTTCCCTGCACATAATCTAGTTTTGCGTGGTAAATCCCAAAAACAGTGTCTTTCTAGTTTCTACTGAATGGAAATAATGGAATGCCATTCCCTGCTCGTTGTTAGAGCTGTGTGCATGCCGGGGCGGCGAGAGGTAGAATAAAGCGTGAGGTGAGCCCTCTTCCACCCCCTGCCGCCGCCCCAAGATTACTCCTTTTACCGACTCTCTCGCTAATGACTGGATTTCGTGACTGCGTTCCGCGCTAAAGCTCTCTAAGTGTGTTAAAGCACGCCTCTCTCTTGGAATCATTCATGCTACCGCCCCGTGTACCCCCCCCCCCTCCTAGCGCCCTTCGCCCATCGATTCAGCGACCCACCATGTTGGCGATTAATCGATGATCCACCTTCGCCGCCCTCCTCCGATCTCGAAGTTGTAGATAGCCTCCGGGGCGTCTCCTTTATAGTCGGCTTAAATCGCAATTCCTAATTCGTTTAACATTCTAACGGGGCACTTTCGAAAGTTTTCTTCTTTCTCTTCTTGTGAAAATGATGGCCTCACGATTATGCTATTCTGCGGGGGGGGGGGGGATAGGAGAGCGAAGATGCTCATCTAAATAAGTCCAGCTCATTCCTCTTAAGTTTGTTCTTTTGCAGTTTAGAGTATTTTATCTGGATTATTTTTAAATATTTTATCAAGCCTTTATGACCGTGAAATTAATGCTTTTTTAATTGTTATGTCAGTGTTTGGACGTCGTTTCTGCAGTTATCATTACTCGTAGTTCCCAACTTTTTTTTAATTATATTTCTGTGGGTAAGAATTCCGAAACCTAATTTAACACCAAATAACCAAAACTAGTTTGTCATCTATGCATACAATGAGTATTTTATAATTATGCAAATTTAAAATGTAAAATGTGTGATAACTCACATAATTAGATAAATAATATATAATATAATTTGCAAAATATTTGGCAAGAAATTTTTTAAGATTTTTCATCCTCAATTTATCTTTCCTCTAATATTGTTGACTGAAATTCAAAAGATTTGGGTCACTTTATTTTTCGCTTATTTTTACAATACTTCACTTTACAAAAGATCACTTTATTTTTACAAAATTGTGGCTTTCTTTCACATGGCTCTAACTAAAGATAGGTTAAACCTGACCTTACAGTCATGAATAACTGTTACAAACTCGCATCAGTAATGAAAATAACATATTTTAAACCCGGCCTAAGGCCAAACACACTGGAAGTGTACCACTTTTAAAATAATAGAAAATTACTTTAATAAACATGAAAGTGAGTCTTAACTCTATTTTTAAACAGGTGGAGTTGAATCACTATATAAATTAGACCTTCACTTATTACTATTATTATTAATTATTATGGAATGGATGTGAAAGAATTTAAGAAAAATAATAATTTTAAAATATTTGTAGTTTTTTTTTTCTTTAAACAAAAAAAAAGAACAAAAAAAACATGAGATTAACAGTCATGAATAACAGTTGCAAATTCACTCAGCAATTATGAAAATAGCATATTCATAATATATTAAATTTTGTTCTTTTTTCATGGTGCGTATCATTTTTAAAAAGTATTTAAAGGTGCTTATTTTCGATTTTTGTTTTTAAAAGCCCTTAAAAAGGTTCTTTTTTCATTGGCTGTTTTTAAAAAGTGCTTAATTTTCCCTTTTCCTAATCGATAATTTTTTCTTTACCGTGTCGATTTTCGCCTAGTACGTATTAGATTATTGCACTCTCATGTGCAACTCCAGATGCTGTATTTTGCAAGCTATTCTCAAATCCAGGCTTCATTTTCCACCCTCTGAAATCGAACCGAAAAATATCTCGATCTTTTTATGGTTTTCTATTAATCAAGAAAACTAATTATTTGTCAGAGACCAGTTATTTTATCATCCAAAGTCTTTGAAAATTATTTTGTATTTTGTTAAAGTGTTTAAAAAATATTTTTGAGTGCTTAAAAGGAGCTTGTTTTTTTGTTGAAAAATTTGGATACACCTCCTGTTTTTTTTAATTTTTTTTTTTTTTTAATTTGTCTTTCCCACCCCTCTAATTCCAATTTGGTGTTATTCTAGCAGTATGGTATTATTTACACTTATCATTCTTTCCTAACCCTGCTGATAGATGTGTGTGTATCTTTTTAGCAAATAAAAAAAAGTATTTCCTTCATGTCTGTTCGCCTCCCCGGAAGTGCTGCTGAAAGCACCTTCTTTGTTTTTAAAGAGGGGTCGTTGTAGTCCCCCCTTTTTCTTTTCGAAAACGATAGTGTAATGTTAATGTTTACCATATACTGGCCTCCAGATGGAGGATTGAAAGCATTGAAGTGTGTAGCAACAGTTGGTGGAGGAGATGTGAGCTTTAGATAGCTCAGATACTTGATCTCCCTTTTTAAAAGGCACACGCCCCGAATTTTTTTTCTTCTTTCTTTCTAAACTCAACCCACACCCCTCCTCCTGACCTCTCAAATGTATATATGTGTCGTTTTTCTTTTGAGTTTTTGAAGGAGATCTGTCTGATGCTGAAGAGAAATAACCTTTTCATTTTTTTGGAAGGGGATTTTGAGTAGGGCGTGAGAAAGAATTTATGTCCCTTCCTTATGTTAAGAATGGAATTTTATTTTTTTGATTTTGGAATTTTAAAAAAAGGTATAGTTGTTAGGAAATAAAATTGGCAAATTTGTTGCAAATTACACCAAATAAAAGTATTATATTTTCAAATTTTTTTTTAAACTTTTAAATCTTTTTTTTTTTTTTTTTTTTTTAATTTTATATTGTAACCGTCGTTGAAAAGATAACCAAATTTTGAGTTTTCTGCTACCAATGCTCAACGTCGTAGCCTTGTAATTTTGAACCCAATGCAGAAGACAATGGAACTCCAGAATCAAGTATTAGGATAAATTGTGCCTTGGTGGAGAACATTTTGAGGGAACTAACCTTCATTTGCGTAACATGGTGAGGAAAACCACGAAAACATCCCATGGTTATTCTGATGGCAAGGGGACTCTAAACTATGATTTATCTACCATTGAATATATTTTACGTCAGCACTGTGGTCGGAGTGAGCCAGGTGCGCAATTCGTATCGACCACCATCGCTGGGATTCGTTTCCCCCCTTTTTTTATATGTATATATATATATATATATAAACTCTTTTGATATGATTAGGTATTACTTGAAAAACTTCATTTGCTTCAATAATGTATAGATTGGAAATAACAGTCACCATGTTTGAAGCGCTTAAAAATAGGAGCCCATTTTCAAGACTTGCCAGATGTGAAATAGAAGAAAAAGTGATTTGAAATATAAATTGAAAAGTTACCAGCGGAAAATAAAATATACTGGTATGAAACAAAACTAGAAAAGCTCAGTAGCAGAGTGAAAATAAAAATTAAGATGAAAGAACAGAACAACAAAAATCATTGTGCCTGGGAGGGGCAAATCAAGGTAAAATGCATTTCCACGGGCTATGGAGTAGTGGTGAGGGACTACGTCGTTAACACTTTGCTGTGCTTGCTTTGTTTATCAGATTCTGCTGTGCTACCTTGTCTGGTTTATCAGGTATCACTGGGCTGTTTTCAAAATCCGTTTTGAATGATAGTATACCTAGTTTTGGAGTGTTAATTAGTATGATAGACTGCTAATTTTAGCTAGATATCAAAGTAACTATGTAATCATTATAAGAAATTCCAATTTTGCATTTCTGGTAGTTATAGTTTTTATTTTGAAATTAAAAGCTAATGTGATTCATTAAAAGGAAGAAAAAAACTTGTGTTACACTTAAAAAAAAACATTATTTTGGCGTAAAAACCAGGAATCTTTTAAAATTAAAATCGCATTTATGATTCTTTTCAACGGTTCGAAACTGACTGATTTAATTTGAAAGTGTTTTTTTAAAAAAAAGAAGGTCTGAATCAGCACTTCCTGATGAATGGGATGGATTTCACCCATAAAGAAATAGCAGCTGTTGTCGCAACCATCCTTAGCACTTCATAATCGTTTTATGCATGCACTGCTGCACCCTATTATACCATCCTTCTTTGGAAGGGAGAACGAAGGGATTATTTTCCTACCAGGGTTTAACCCTCTTTGTTAACCCCTTTTATATGCCTTTCAGTTTAAAATTATTTCAGGTTTTTTTTTTATGTATTATTATAATTTTTTTTTAAAAAACGAAGCTATGAGTTTTAAAAACACGCCCTTTTGATTACTGGAAAAAACAACGTAATGAGTTAATATTTTTTACTGATTGATAAATCAGTCCAAAATCAATTTAATAATCATTTTGCCTGTACCTCTTTATTGATCATTATAGGGAATATTACGTAACAAATGTTATAAAATATATTCGATATAACGACTGTTTTTTCTGGATACCGTTATCGAGCATTTTATTGTGATGAACCGCACCGATCCAAGATTTTTAGGAAAGAATTATTATGGGAAATGCCTAATTCATCTTATGGATGGAAACAAATTTCTAAATAAATAAATATGAAGTTTGGCATAACCAAAAATTGCGATACAATGATCATTTTCCTTTAATACCGTTACTTGCATCAATTCTAAACTGTCATTAAAACAGGGCTTAAACAATTAAATACTGATTTACTTATAAAAACTTAAAAGCGGTGTTAATGTTTTTTATTTTTAAAATTACTTTTAAATAATAATAAAGAAAGCACCAAATTCAGTATTTGAAGAATACGATATCTTTTTCTTGGTGATTGTAACTAGTCTAGATTTCTAGTGATGATCAAATAACTAGTGATAAATATAACTTGAATCAATCGTAATTTTTATCACAAATCGAAACAAAAAGCGGAACATTCGAATCTTAATTTATTTGATAAAAATATAAAATAAATAAATAGAAAATAAGTTTCAAATTCAGATTTATAACTGAATTAACTTAAAACCAAATTTTTAACTGTTAAAATGTCTGTCATCACTTTTAATGTTTAACTTCTCTCAAAATCTTCAAATTTGTTTCTAATTTTAGATACGAACAGTAAAATCAAACTAGGTATTGTTCAAAAGATTCGTTAGACCACTATTTGTATGTGCTGAAATTTCTCTTAATTTTTTTTTCCTCCCTTGTTACCACGAAATCTAACCTATAACTACGAATCTCACACACATCTATCACAATGGCAATCTCATTATTTTAGAGAGAGGAGTGGGGGGCATATCTTGCAGCACCCGAAATCAAAGGAACCCTTTTACCTCACTCTCCACCGAAGTAGATGCAGTAGCTCTTGAGGAATATTGGAATCTGCAGATGCTTAAGCATTAATGAAGTCTCTGAAGTGTTCTCTGAGCATCTCTGGAGATTAATGACAGAAACCAGAGGAAAAGAAAGATGAAGTCTTTCATCTTTACCCTCCTCTTTTCTCTTCTACGTCCCGTGATATACTTTACTTCTCCAACATTTGCTACTTGCCAGGATAGAGAGATGTCTTAGGGGATCGAGTAAAAATTTCATCTCGCAATATCTACCTGTCGTGCGTTACGTTACAGTTTTTTAAGTGACTTAAAATCAAACCTAGGCTATAATTTTAAACTATTAGGCTGTAAAGAAATATATGGGTTTTAGAACAGGCAACTATCTTAAATATTTAAATTATCATTAAACTTTTTAATAATCGCCAATTTGGCGAGATTTTTTCACCTAAGGGAATGATACTGAATTAAAATCAATGAGAAATTCTTAATTTTTGCTAGTTTTTATGAGCTCAGATAATGCCGAAATTTCGTGAATAAAGGCCTGCGAACTACTACGCTTTGTGCATATCATTTAATAACCTAAGTTTTCAGATGTTTTTGTAATTTTGCCAACATTTTAAAAGCCTTACCCCAAAGAGCTAGAGCAAAGTAGTGTTGCATTTGAACTTGTAAATCATTTATGTGTGGTGTGGAAAATAAGCTCAAGGGAATACAAAATAAGTTCAAATGAATACAAAATAATGCATTGAAACAAACTTAGGTACTACTTGAATAAATTTTTACAAAAAGCATAGAAAGTTTGCAACCCTGTGAATAACTGTTACAAACTTACGACAGTTATATTATGAAAATTACAACACCCATGTAATGAATAAAAATATCAAAAATATTTTTGGTGTTATTTATGAAGTTCTTTCAACTTCGAATGAAACTTGAAAGTGTAAACTGTTTTTAAAATATAATTTGTTTTTGAATTAGAGGAAATATGGATTTTGAACTTTTTATTTTACTGTTAATTTATTATCATTTTAATTTGCAGAGGAATTCTATTTCACCAAATGATAGAGAAAAATTTCGATCCCGGTCCCCTGATGTAGATCATGATATGAAGAAAAGAAAAAAGGAAGAAAAACTGATGGTAATTTAATACTTATCAAAATTTCATACTAGTAATTTAATCAATTTAATTTTCAAGTCTTGATTTTTCATTCTTGCAACAATTTTAATTTACCTGAAAAATTTTTTTTATTTTTAATGCTTCATTTTTCGTTTTCCAATAATTATATTTACCATTAAAGATATATTAAATAAGAAAGAAATTTTTTTTTTAGAAAGACTTGAAATTATTTTTATTGCAAAGGTTTTACTCCCATTGATTACCCATTTATACACAATCATTCATTCTACTATAATTGATTATAATTAATGTTAAATTTTGTACTAATAAGATATAACTTATTGTATTAAAATATTAATAACGTATTTTATATTAATAGATTTGTTTAATTCTGTGGACTTTTCAAATTTATTTTAAATTACGTTTTTTTTTAAAGTTTAAAATTAGAATTATTTTTCATTAATTAAAGTAAGTAGACTTACTTTTAATAAAAACTAATTTTAAAATTGAAGTACCCTTTTTAATTTTAAATTCTCTTAAATATAATTTTTAATTCTAATCAACTCCCATTGATTACCCATTTATACACAATCATTCATTCTACTATAATTGATTATAATTAATGTTAAATTTTGTACTAATAAGATATAACTTATTGTATTAAAATATTAATAACGTATTTTATATTAATAGATTTGTTTAATTCTGTGGACTTTTCAAATTTATTTTAAATTACGTTTTTTTTTTAAAGTTTAAAATTAGAATTATTTTTCATTAATTAAAGTAAGTAGACTTACTTTTAATAAAAACTAATTTTAAAATTGAAGTACCCTTTTTAATTTTTTTAGTTGTATTTTAAAGAAAAATCTACTTAAATTTATATTGTCTTTTTTTTATTTTACTGCTTGTAGTATTTATTTAATGATAATGAAGCACAACTAATCATTTTTTCTTCTTCTTTTTTTTCACTTTAATAATTTTTATTTAGGGCTGTAATAAGGCAGCAAATTAAATGAAAAGAAAATATTATTCATTCATCTTAATTGATCAAATTGAAAAAGTAATTATCTTTTTTTAATCACTATACTAAAAAGAAGGCATTTCTTTTGTGTTCTGTCATTTTCTTAAAAGCCTTTCATACTTTTTCCTGCTTGAATTATATTTTGTCGAGTAGTTAGAAGTTTATTTGCTGACTTAATTTGCATTTTTTCGTGCAGTGTTTTTCAGTTTTCTTCCTAAGCAAAAAATATCTAATTAAAATCTTTATTAAGAAGCTTAATTACGAGAGGAAAAAACACCCGATAAAACATTTCATTTGATAATTTAATTATTATCACTTTGAGCATGCATTAAAGAAATAGTTCAATTGCACCATTGTCCATGGTTTGTTTGATTAAGTTTAGCCAGATGTACCCTTTGTTTACAACTTTAAACGTTCCTTAAAAGTAATTAGAACGTTGCTAAGGGTCTCTGGAATGAGATTTTTAAGTTTTTCAGGTAATTAAAAAAGGTGCTAATTTAGAAAGATTAATGATTTTTTTTTTCTACTGACGTTCTTTCGTAAAATACTCCGCATGGAGGGCTGCTCCGTAATCACTGATAGAAATTTTTTTTTTCATCAGTACATATTGGGTTCTTCACTTTCTCTTTGTCAAATTCATCAAAACAAAATTTACTTTACTTTTCTAATAAGCAGAATTTAAAGGAAAGAAAGAAAAAACGGTGTTGGGTTAATTAGTTCTTTTACCTTTTAGGAGTTCTTTTGATTTTAGAAAATAATTGTCTTTAAAAAAGGATTTTATGTTTGTATGCATTGAAAAAAAGGCAAAAAAATCCTACTCAAATAGAAGAGTTGGAATTAATTTTATTTTATTTATTTTTTACTTTTTTTTTTACAGGACAGTGATGGGGAAAAAAGTGATCAAGAGTTAGTTGTAGATGTTGCAAATGAGGTAAATCAAATTCATATATTTTTTTAAAGCAAATATTTCAGATTTTCAATTTACTTTGTGTGATTTCAAATTTAATTATGCTAGCTATTTTTTAAGAGGCTTTTATTAATTAATAATCAAATGTTTCATTGGCACTGTTTGTATTTTGAAGTGTTCTTTTTTTATATTTCTTTTTTTATTCTGTTTTTTTTTATGCATTTTTAAATGAACAATTCTAAATAATTAATTAGATGTAGAATTTTCAAAGAGTTACTAAAATTGAATTATTTTTAGGACTCTGTAGGGCCTCCCAATGGAGCTCCAAGTCCTCGAGAAAATGGAACAGATAAAGTTGTTAAGAAAGAACATGGATCCCACAGTCCTCATAGTAGTATTTCCTCAAATGCCAGTACACCTTCATCTAAACATAAAGATGTAAATATCATTTACATAAAACATTCAATTAGTATTTTAAATTAATTTATTTAGTGTTTTTATTTGATTTATTGAAACAGAATCATTGTAGCATGATTGCGCAAGTTTGCTAATCTAAAATCTTGGATAATCTGAAATTATTCCATGGACCCATTGACTTGTACATTAATAATGAATTTCTTTCATTAAATTTATATATTGAACTGAGAATTTTTGAAATTAAGTCCTACAAATTATGTTCACCATGGCCTCTTAATTGATTAAATTTATCTATTTTTAAAAGAGCACATTTATTTAATTTTATATCTATACTAAATAGTCCTTTTTGGAATTATTAGATTTAAATTTTAATATTTTCGTAAATTATTTCTTTGGTTTCCACAAGCGAATTTATTTTCAAAAATACTTAAATTGTATTACCAAATTCAGGTTATTAAGCCTGCGGAGTAGTCTCGGGATTCTTTTTTTAAAATAAGCTTTAGAATGTAAATTTTTTTGAGAATTATCAATTCTGAATTTATCTATCTCCAATACATATACCCACATAATAAAACACATGTTTTTATTCTTAATGCATATAATTTAGTTTGAATTATGGTGTTAAATATTATTAACAAATGGAAAATTTAGAAAAACATTTTAATGTATATTTATGTATTTAAAATCTGCAGAATGAAAAATCCACCACTCCTGTTCCAAAATCTGTTACTCCTACGAGTTCTGGTGGCAGTACTCCCGGTTCAAGTGGAATGAAACCTCTTCCTAAACCTCCTCCTATGGGTATGTTTCCTTTTTAATTTAATTCAGAATACTATTTAACTGACTAACGGTTATGCACTTAAAAAGTCGCATTTTCACCTGCAGTTTTCTCCGCATAGCAAAACCGGTTTTTTCATGATAATAAGATAGGAAAATATTGTATGGGGGAGAAACAATCTTCCAGTTTTGCCCTTTTGCTCAACCCTCTGTGGGTTAAAGACTTTTATCATTGAGCTTTTTGTGTAGAAATATTAAATATTTGAAAAATAAGTTTATATAAAAGGTGTTCTATAATCACTGTTTTCATTCTGAAATTTTAGAATTGTCCTCAAAAATAAATTAAATTATGCGATATTAGAAGTTAAAAATTAATATGTAAGTAAGGAAAAAATAAAAATGTTATTACACCTAAGAAATCACTGATGTAGAGGTGGAAGGCCTTAAAATATTGCAACTTGTTAAACTGTAAGACATTATTTAATGCTACCGGAGGAAACAAAGAGAATCTGAAAAGCAATATTAAAAATGTCTCTTAAGTTTTCAGTCAATCAAAATGGTTTTGAAAAATATATTTCACTTTCCTCTTAGCGATTTTTTTCTTAGGTTAAATACTTATTTTAAACCCCTAACCTTTTGGCTTCATTTTTGATAAAAATTATAAAAATATATAATAAAGGCAGCAATTACGTAACATCTTGTATTTTTACTATGCTACTGTGTTTTGTCTTGACTTCTGTGCTTTATCCATGTATATTTGGCCATATATAATATGGATTCTTTCAAAACATATTTTTGGGGAATTTTATTTGTATAACAGATTTAGTGCGTGTGATGAAAAAGTTTATATTAAAATTAAACTATGGCAATTGTGCCTTATCTTTCTACATTTTGAGCTTATTTCTCAATGGAGATCTGTCAATAAGGTATTATCATAGTTTATCTCATTAATTAGCACTTCATTTTTGGGCTAAAATATAGATATTTTTTACTTCAGCTGCATTTAGTTTTACATTTATTATTTATTTAATCTTACATTACCTGTAAAAATTAATTGTTGCGATGAAGTTGCAATTTTATCTTGATATTGCCTCCATAATTTCAAAATATTATTTTGGAGGAAATACTATGCAGAATGTGATGTGGATATCTTCAAGCTTTTAATTTTAGTTACAAATCACAATTCATGTTATGCTGGCAGTCCTCCCTAAACTGTTATGTTGTAAATTGTTAGAGCTTGCTACCATAGCTGGGTAGCTATCCCCTCTGCGGAGGATCGGAATAGTGTAAGTGTGCCTTCAGATCATTCTCGGGAATGTTTCTCAGACTATTACCCATTGTGTAACTCTAGTAAGATGTAAATAAAGAACTACTATTGCTACAGTGTATCTTATGCCATATTTATTTTTATACAAAACTGATTTATTAATAAAATTGTTTATTTATATTTTTGTTGACGGGTTTGATTATAAAAATCAAGACCTTTTTGCAGGACCAGCATATCCTTATCCTATGCACGGGCCTGCGGGTGCTCATCCGGGTCTTCCAGCTGATTTGAGTTCTAGTGCAGCTTTTTCTCAAGGAGTCCTGCACGGCAATATATCACCTGCTCTTAATAACTATTCACGCTCTTTGGTAAGTAATATCATAACTGTCTTTAACATTTCATGCATAGCCTTCAATTTTTATTATTTTATACATATCCTTTAATTTTTCCTTTTTTCATACAAAACCTTCAAGTTTCCTTTATTTCAAATAGAATCAACATTTAATTATCTTATATATTCAGTGTTTCATATTCCCATGCAGAGCAATAAACTTTTGACCGTATCATAAATATGGTGTAATTTTTTATAGTACATCTAGTGATATATTTTAACTAGTTTAAATTTTTTTTATTTCAGTTTTTTTCCTCAAATATTAATTAAAATTTACTTGACATTTTTTTATATGGATTTTTTCCCTTTTAAAATGAATTTTAGTCCTTTTTATACAATAGTTTTCATAAATTTCTATACCAAAGTACCTTTTTTTTTTCAATGATCTAAATATTAATCTCATTTCTGTAATTTTTTTTTTATTTTTAAAGCGGGTAATAAAAATCTGCACCTACCTCCTAGGAGCTGGACTAGAACACTTAGTAATTTTTTATTATTGCCCACTTATGTTTATACATTGAATTTTTTGAAGAAGATAAAACAACCCTAAAAATGATGAAATTAGCATTAAATTAGATATAGTTTAAAACTAGTTTAGGCACATGGGTTTCTTTTATTCTTTTTTTAACTTATTATTGTTTACATTTTAGGTTGGATATGATCCTCATCAAATGCGCGCTCCATTTGGTGCAGTTTCAGGTGGAAAACCGTAAGTTTTATATTTATACACATTTAACAATAAATTATGATTATCCTTTTTATTTTGTGAAAATATTAAAGCAACTTAAAAAAAAGAATACATTTGTTTTAATATAATATTTATGATCATGTTAAAGACAAATTGTTATGTAGTATGTCTTAAAAGAAGTCCAATTTTTTTTATAGGTCTAAGACAAGTTAAGACTTGTACTTATACCTTAATTTAGACTATTAATAAGATAAATAACATTCAGGTTTGGACCTTAAGCAAATGATGATATATTCTTTTGCTTTAAAGGTCTTTTTTTTCTTCTTCCCCATCTTACGACAAGTTTTGTCTTTCGTTTCTTAATCGTTAGACAAATTCATATCAAGACAAATTATAGTTTTTGTACATGTTAGGACTAATTATTGTACAAATAGTATATCTTAGAAGATGTGTGCTTTTTTTTTTATTTATTTTTCATTAATTAAGATCTTGGACTTTAACTTTTATCTTATAAGAAATTAAGACAAATTATTTAAAAAGCATTTGAAATTCAACCTTGCATGTAATTTTCTTTGATTTTGAATTAATTATTATAGATAAATATGTTTTGGCCATTTATTAATTAAAATTTTCAGCATGCATTATTAAAAGAGAATTTTCAGTCCTTTTGCAAGTTTATTAAGCAATAAACTCTTTTTGCCTAGCCGAGCAGAATTCCAAGAAATTTCTTTACTTTGCTCAAATGAACCGCTCATAATGAATTCCTGCTTATTTAAACTATTTGATTACAAGCCTTATGCTATGAAAGAATCCAAATAAAATGTTTTCCAAATGCCTAAAGGCATTCGACACACGTGGGTCTTTTAATTCTCTTAACAAGGATTAGCATTTTCAATTAATTCACTTAAGACTTCTTCTCTTTTGCTTTTATTCTGCATTGGCGGTGGCAATTAGTTCATAATTGAAGCAGAGGCAGGCGTTAAGTAAACTAAGTGAAACATCGGAAGAGAAGTCGTGTCTCATGCCTGTTTTTAATTTACTTTAAAACTTGGGTTTTGTTGCTGTTTACCCATGGATATTATACTAATGATTTGTTCTTTTACCAAAGTGCTTATCAGGTGCATTAAGGGAGCTTAAGATAGATCTTTAGTTTGTAAAGAAAACAGTTAGTGCAAATTTTAATAAACCTGTATTAAATTTTGTTGGTAAAACAAACACTAGATTGTGAAGTGTTTGAATTTAATGTAAGCTTTGGGTTAAATGAGGTTAGTTTTATGTTGTAAAGTTCTGTTCAGCGTTAATGAAATATCATTAGTAACATTATAATAATTTATTTTTAAACATATTTTACTTTATAGTTAAGAGATTTTGGTGTGTAAGTAACCTTTCACAATCTTTGATTAAGATAACATTGCACTCAAATGAGCTAATGTTGTAAAATAAAATACTTTGAGCTTGTATTTAATATTTGTTGTTAAATATAATAGGAATACCACATTAGTTAACTTCTATTCTATATTAAGTGGTTATAAACTAAAGAGCAATAGAAAATACTATATATTTTTCTGGGCATCTATATTACATTCCTTTTTAAAATGCTATTCTTTGTTGTATTTTAAAAGAAACCTTTTTGATGGCAATCTTTCATAGGGTATGTTTATTTTCGCTTCTGACTCATACCATGAGTTAATTGATTTCCCATTTTATGTATAAATTGAAGTATATAGTGGAAGAAAGTGTGAAAGTGTTAGGTGATATTTCAGTGAATTTGCGTACATCAGCTTTGAGATATATATCAACTGTTTTGTATATATCAGTTATATTTTTTTAAATATATATTAGCTGTAAGCTGTTTTTTCAAAATGTACTTTTTCATGGAACCCCACACTCTCTATTTATTAAATAGTCTATAACTACAGATGATTATAGCAAATTTTTAAATGGGCTGATTATTCAAAGTTTTTTTTTTAATATTTTTGTGTTCTGAATTTGTCAGCAAAAGTATACAAAATTGCCAACCTCCACCCTCTGTTTACTTAAGATTTAGTTTCCAAACTTGAGTCTCTCCCCCCCCCCTAAATTTCAATTAGGAGAATTTAGTGTCTTATTGCTCACTTTTGTGTGTAAAAAATGAGGAAATTACTAACCCTACTACTATTAATATTTGGCTAACTTACTATTTGAGTGTCTTTAACAACGAAATTTAAATGTTTTCACATTACTACTTAAACTATTCTTTCATCAAATTCTTTTGTAGTACCTATATACTAAAAAAAGTGAAATGTTTAAACGACATAAAGAATAGCAATTGAAAAAGTTGAATTTTATTTGAATTTTTTCTTCATTATAAAATTGCTGAATTGTTGATGAGTGAAAACCATACTCATTGTATTTTTTTTTTTTGTATTAGTGCCTATTCCTTCCATGTGAGTGCAGATGGCCAAATGCAACCAGTTCCTTTCCCTCCTGATGCTCTTGTAGGTTCTGGAATCCCCAGGCATGCAAGACAAATCAATACCCTTAGTCATGGAGAAGTTGTTTGTGCTGTAACAATTTCCAATCCTACCAAATATGTCTATACTGGCGGAAAGGTAAGATGTCTTTAATTGAAGTGCTCAGTTTATCAGCATGTTAAGTCATATTTTGAAAATACCCAATTTTACATCCTTAAGTAACATTTTGAGAATTCCCAATTTATTATCTTTAAGAACATGTTAAGTAATATTAGGAAAAAATCTCCATCTCTAAGAGAGCCTGAGATATTTCTGAGATACTCTAATTTTAATATTTAAGAATGTGTTAAGTATGAAATATTTATTTATTCTGCCAGGTTCTTCTTTTTTTTTCTTTTTACCAGCCTCCTGCCATTGTTATTCTTCCTATTGTTTATTTTAAAATGCATTTTCCCCCTTTCTTTTATTTAGCGTTAAAAATTTGTGTGTGATTAATTAAAAAATTATTTTTTTCTTTTTCTTCTTTCAACACACAACTGAATTTTCTATATCCAATGACTTGGCCAAGTGGTTATGCCTGACTGTGAAGCCAATGGCTGCGGGCTCGAATCCCGCTCAGGGCATGGATATTTCTCTCGGTGTGTTGTCCTTTGTTGTGTGTGAATGTGGCCCACCCTATGAACAGGTTTCTGTGGCAGTGTGGCGTGGGTAATATTGTTCGCCTGCATGACTTATGCTCACAGGTGTCCACTGGGTAATGTTAAATGAGCAACACTTAACCTCTGTGAAAAGAACAGGCATGATCGGCCACCCTTCCAAAACCACTTAGGGTCCACTAGTTTTTTTTTTCAGTGGTTTAATCCTCAAATTCTGAAAATTGATACCTTACTTAGTAGCTTTGTGATAGGTAAAATCTCATTCTTCATTAAATATTTAAATTAGGCGTTGGGCACAATATTTTTAAAAATTTTCTGTTTGAAATCAAAGATTTACCAAACAACATTGGTAACAGTAAGCCCACATTGACCATTTTTGAAGCTTTTTGTTATAGTTATGATGTTTAAAGGCAAATAAAGTGTTTCATGTTATTTAATGGTCTTTTAAAATAAACAAGACGTACTAGAATTATTAGGTAGTACTCACTTTTATGGGGGCCAATCACAGTATGGCATAATTATGTATGGCTCTGAATTCATAAATTTGTGTAAGTAATGTAACTTTTTATCTTAAAAAATGTAACTTTAAATCTAATAAACTAAATAATATTTAAAATATGTAACTATAAAATGTAAATGTAACTTGAACTATAAAATGTGACCTAATAAAAATGTAACTTTTTATCTTGCAATTATCAAATTAGCAAAGCCATTATTTTAAAAAAATTTTAAGTTATATTGTTTTAAATTAAATTATTTTGTTTTTAATACAGAATTTGTTCTATTTCAGGGCTGTGTTAAAGTGTGGGACATCAGTGTACCTTCAAACAAGAGTCCCGTTTCACAATTAGATTGTTTGGTATGAACAACTTTGTTTACTTTCCTTTTAACCTTTTATTCTTATTACATGCTGTTAATTATTGAATTTCATTTGTATTTTCAAATTTTTTTCTGAATACGATTTCGTCGATAATTTTTCCAATTTATCCTTATTTATACGTTGCAAATAGAAATTTTTTTAAAAATGTCTTCTTTAATTTTATCTTTGAATTCTTTAGTATGCTGCTGACATATAGTAATTAGTCCAAGTAATTAATCTATAGTAATAGTAATTAGTCATCACAAAATTAGAATCCTTTTTTTTTTGTTAAAAATTATGTTTATATAATTTATTTAGTTTGATTGTTTTTTTTATTTACAAATACATTCTATAATTGAAAATATTCCAGTACATCTAATTTTTTTGTACTGCAGCATGCTTTAAAATCTTAAATTTTTAATTCATTGTATGTTATAAAGTCATTAAATGCCTACTATGAATATTTGTGAAATTTTTTTTTATTTATCCTTAAAACTTGTGAATAATCACACAACTTAGATAATTTAAATTTTCTTTCTTTTGAGTCATTATTTTGTTCTACTTGAAATTAAAAAAAATTTTATTCTCATTTTATTTGTAAATGTTTCATTTTTTAAATAATAGATAGATTTTAAGTCATAAAAATAAATTTGTTTATTTTATTGCTTATCTAATCTTTAGAGATCTAAAGTTTTTTTTCCTCTCTCATGTTTTGACATGAAAAGTGCTTGCATAAGAAACTTGGAAATTTTATGACGCACCATTTGCTTTAATATTTTTTCAAAAAAAGACCACAATTTTAATAAATATTTACCTAATTATTTCAATATCCTTTTAACTAAAACTTGTGGCCAAATTTAATTTATATGTATAAATGTAAATCTTGTGGTTGCTACATAATGCGATTTTCTTATGTTTTTCACACATTGCAGTGTCAAATATTTTGACAAAGGAATTAAAAAAAATATGAAAGGGAACCTTCCCTCCTAAGAATTAACCCTTATTTAATTTTTATTTTTATTTAGTTTTGGCAATTATCTTTTTTGTTCAATTAATTTTTAAATTTATGCTTATGTAATTGTGTTTAGAGTTTGAATAGTAATGTAAATAATTTTTTTCCATTCATTAAGAAAATAAATGGCTTCGAATTAGCTATAGTTCAATTGGTTCATTAAATTTTTATCTTAAAACTAGTTTTTTGACTAAATTTATTTATTTTAGCAAAGAGACAACTACATTAGGTCTTGTAAGCTATTACCTGATGGTCGAACGCTAATAGTTGGAGGTGAAGCAAGTACAATTTCAATCTGGGATTTAGCAGCTGTAAGTTGTTCATTTATTATTAGTTTTATAATTTTTTTCCTTTTTATATTTATTTTTTTGGAAATATATGTACATTTTTAGTTTTTTTTTAATTCTTGAAATAGTATCACTATTAATATCTTGATGAGTCTAGCAATGAGTGATTCATGTGCTGGGAAAAATCTCAAAATTAATTTAAATGCAATTAACCCTTCATGTGCTCAAATGTCAGTACATTATTAAAATGTACTAATTAGCATTAGCAATATCTTATATTGAGTAATTAAATTTACTAATTATACATTTTAACTTTCATTATTTATTAAATGATTTGAAACAAATGCTTGTTCCGCTTCTTTTGGCCCCGGAAAATATTTATCTGAAAGTAATTATTTAAGTCTACTAATTTTTATTCATTTATTTTTTAATTGTTAATTACTTGTAATCAATTAAATTATGTACTAGGAATCCTTAAATGAACGATTGAAATACAAAATGAATACATCTTTTGCGGTGATATGTGAATTGTTTGTTTGAATTAAATAAAATTTAATTAAATATAATAATAATCTATAATAGTAATATAATATAATAATACTAAGAATACTTTTTTTTAAGCTATAAAGTTTTGCCAAGTGCTTAAATCTTAATGTACTCAAGCAACTTTTAATTATTTGTAATTGAAGATATACATATCAAACAATCAGTAATGATTGATAAAGAGTATAAAAATTTGCAGGAACAACTAAAGTTTGAAAGATTTTTTTCCTTAACAAGTATTTCGGGTATTAAAATTTGACATTGCATTATCAAATACACAGATTCAGTCCTGTTATTAATTTCATATTTATCCTTTTTTTTAAAGTTTTACCTTTTTCACTCAATTGAGGCAGATAACTTATCCGTTTATTATTTTTAGCCTACACCAAGGATCAAAGCTGAACTTACTTCGAATGCTCCAGCCTGTTACGCCCTGGCCATTAGTCCTGATTCTAAGGTTTGTTTCAGTTGTTGCAGTGATGGAAATATAGCTGTTTGGGATTTACATAATCAAACTCTAGTCAGGTAGAGCAATAATTATGTTTTTATTTATAAATGCATTGTTATTTATAAATGTTAATTCTAAACACTGGTAATGAGGATAAACCATTGAACGTTAGTATCTCTTAGTGCTGCTAATTAGGAGATAGCATTGAATGTTTGTATCTTTTAGTACTGCTAATAATGGTAAGAAACTGTAAAATGTTCAAACCTGAAAGTTTCGGCAACCCAAATCTCGTAATAAGTAGGATAGATGTAAAAAACTTAAATAAAAATTTTGAAGTATATCTATTGAATTTTTTTTTAAAGCTTAAGTTCTTGATTAGTTTCTCTCTATCCTATTGTAAAATTTACATGAATTATGACATTCAATAGATTATTATCCATATTACCAGTGTTTTGATTCCAATAGCTAGATTGAACTTTGTAGCTTTTGTTGTCAAGTTAAATTTGTTTCTTTTATGAATGTGTGTGTGTAACAAAGTCTATGCTTTTCTGTACGACTCCCATTTATTCGGAACCTTTCATTATATACAACTGCCACATGAAGTCCTGCTTGCTGTCCCATGGATGCAATGTTTTAATTCCCATTACAATGTTCAAACTGAACCATTCATCCCAATGTAGCCACTGCATTTTTTATCCCAGTGTAGCAACTGCTCTTTTCCCTTGAAAACAAGCCAATCCATAAGAATATTCTCACAATTTAAGATTCCAAAAAGCCCTATATCTACAATAATTAAAAATGGTGATGTAATTCTGAATGCAGAAGAACAGAGTGACTCAATTTCATAACATTGTTCTCAAGAAGCAAAATTTCAAAATCTATTTAAGAAAAACCCTGAATGAATGGTTAAAGTTAATACGCAATATTAAGAAATGTTATTTAAAAAATTTAAATTATTTTTTTTTTACCTTTTGTGCTGTATATTAAATAATATTTGGCTTTTGACCTAAAAAAAATTTCATGTATCTCAGTTTCATTATACTATTTAAAGTGTAGCTTGCTTTGTCAAAATAAACCCTGTATTTATGAGAAGAAGTAAAAGTTTACACTAATTTTATGTATGTATTTACGATAAAGCAACCTTATTTTATAACCAAATTCGTTAGGACCACAGTTGGTTGTAATATTAAGCATCCATTTTGACTGTACCTTTCTCTCTCCCCTGCATATATATATATATTAATTTTTATAAATCATATTTTTCTTATTATAAGACCTATTGAATTTTAATTTAAGTTTATTTTAATTTTTGTTACACAAATGTTTAAAATATAAATTTTGAAATAGATAACATATCAAACAGTAAAATTTATTTTTTAAAAAAAAATGTTTTATTTTTGATATTTATTTATTATTTTTGTTAATTTTGAAAAATATTCACCACTATTGAAAGATATTAGACAATCATTATTTTTATGTTTCATGCATTTCTGTACATTTGAAAGCAACATTAAGTTATGCTTGATCTAATTGAATTATTATTATTATTTTTTAAATTAGGCAGTTTCAGGGCCATACTGATGGGGCAAGTTGTATTGATATCTCTAGTGATGGAACTAAATTATGGACTGGTGGATTAGATAATACAGTTCGATCATGGGATCTTAGAGAGGTAATAGTGCTATCATTTGCTATCCAAACATAACTTATTCAATTTATTAGCACATTCATTGTGCAGTTTTATATTATTTTAAGATTTTAATTATTTGGTTCCATTTTCTATTAAATAAAGATACAGCTATTTTAAGAATCTTTTTGAACAGTTTTTAAAATTTTTATTGTCTTTTTTAATTCATCATCACAGATGAATAAATCTCTGTCAACATTTGGCCGGGGTGGGCCTTGCACTTTCTCCGGAATATTTCATTGTGCAGTTTATTCTTGTAATTTTTAAATGTAAAAATTAGGAATAATTTTACAGAACGCAAGGCATATACTTTTTTGAATTTCAAGAGTGTGAAGTTTAAGTTGAAAACAATTTTTTGATGCCTCTATAGTTTTATTAATTTTAACTCTTTAAAATTTAGCTTTTGAAGAATATTTTACTATAAATTAACTTTGATCTACTTTGTAATTTATAATTTTTTATACACATGCATCCTTTTTTTATCACATATTTTTTAATTAATAATAAAATGTAATTTATTTTTAGTTCCATGTAAATCTTTTTTTTATAAATTATGATAAATTCTGTATTCATTAACTGATACTATTTTCTCAAATACATATTTTTGTTAATAAATATATGCATTTGTATTTTACAACTAGTAAATTTACTAATATGAGAATATATGTAATTTTCATATCTAATTTTATTATTACTTTAAAGATATAATAATTTTTGTTTAACATATTAGCATATTTTCCAAATTAACATTTGTTAATTTGTCGATAATATGCATATTTAATTAAATACATATTTATAATGACAATATCATGCTAATTACTTTTCATTTTCTCTTATCAGGGAAGGCAGTTGCAACAACATGATTTTAGTTCTCAAATATTCTCTTTGGGATATTGTCCTACTGGTGAATGGTTAGCTGTTGGGTAAGTAACTAAGTATTATAGCTTATTTTACAATATAATATAATACAATGTAATGCAATACAATATAATCGTTCATTTAATGATGCAATATTATTTCATATATTTAGAATGGAGAGTAGTAATGTTGAAGTGCTGCACTGTACTAAAACTGATAAGTATCAACTTCACCTCCACGAGAGTTGCGTACTGTCGTTGAAGTTTGCATACTGTGGTAAATGGTTTGTGTCTACAGGGAAAGATAACCTATTAAATGCATGGCGTACACCATATGGTGCCAGTATTTTTCAGGTATTGTTAAATCTATTGTTCTAACATTTATCTTTCGTTTATTTATTAATTCCTTCTTTGCCATATCAATTTTATAGTAGTACAGTTTGCAAAACGAAAAAAGAAAAGAAAAAAAAGGCCTCTCTGAGTACTTACAAATAAGACTTTTTTAAAAATTTATTACTTAAGAACTATTCTATCGATTTTGCACAATTTTGTATTTTGCCATGTAAAATTACATTCTTTCAAATTATGTAAAAAATTGTATACCTTACAATTCAAAGTTGTTTTTTGCATGGAATAATTAATCTTTGTATAAAAAACTTTGTAATTGTGTGCAAATTTTCCCCCAATTTTTCTGTACAAGTTCTTTAGATATGGTGATATATGCAAAAAGTAAAATTAACATTAAGAGACCCAAACTTTGGACCACTCCCTTAACTAAACTATTGGGATCAAACTTCCCAGATTAAGGCTACTCCCTATATTTTGGTGGTAAGAAACCCGAATCCATCGAAAAAATTGTATATTTATTCAGAGAAAGTATGTGTTTATGTTTGTTTTCCTAACTTAAAATATTGGCTGCATTAATGAATAAGTATATTTGATATCACCCCCTCGAACCTTTATGATTGAGTCCTAGAAGGAGAATATTCAATCATTGGATTAAAAGTTATTAAAAAGGGCCCTTTTTATTTTCTGGACTGTACATTTCACTCATTAAAGCCTGCTGTGAATTATATTTCATTCAATATCGTCAAATTGAGTTGTGTTCAGTTTGCTAATATTACTTAATCATTAATTTGTAGTCTTAAAGCATCTTACATAAGTAACAATCATAGTGTCAGTCACTAGTGACACTGAGTATACTGAATTCATTTTCTTTATCAATTTTTTGTTCACAAAATTCAAAATACGTATCAATTATTTAATATCAAAGAAACACACATCTTTGTTCTCATTTGTTTTTAGAAGAAAGGTCACATATTTTCGTTCATTGTATGTTGTTATGAAAATTAACGAATTGAATAGATGTGTGTGTTATTAACTGATGTTATCAAAATCTTATATTCACAACAAAAAATCTTATATGTTTTTAAAATTAGTAATTTTAAAACTGCTTTAAAAATGGAGTTGAGTTAAAACAATTCTTAAACATATATTTAAAAAAAAATTTTTTTTTCTATTTTTTTTATTTACTATTTATAAACATTAATTAATAATGATTAAACTGCATTGACTTAAAAAGTTTTGATATATTCTTGTTTATTAAATAGACTTAACTACTGATTGAATTCTCTTAAAAACCTGTTTTTATTCAGTTAAACTAATTTCATTCTAAGTTCAATTATGCATAAGTTTTAAAAAAATTAGCTGCACCATTGGTGAATAACATATATTTATAATATTGATTAAAAAATAATTATGTTTGATTTTTGAGTCTATTATCAACACTTAGCTGAAATAAATTCTAAGCTTGATTTAAATTTAGTTTTGAGTACTCATATTAATAATTATAGGGTACTTTGATGAGATACTAATTTTCTATTTTTTTAAAAATATATATTTAAATGCATGTGCATAAAATATATTTTAATGTTTAAAGCTTTTTTCCACATTGGTACATTTTTTAAATTATTTATTAATTTATATATTTTTTATTTAAAAAAACACTTCTTAAGTACGTGGAGCTTTCCACTAAGCAAACCTTTTAAAATAAATTTTTAACTACATCGATTAAACATAGTATTAAGTTACAAAATTATTCTGAACGTTTTAAGCTTCAAAATTCAAAACATTGTACTGAGTGCCAATATTATAAATATTGTATTTAGGGCCAAAATTTTAAGCATTATATTTAGTCCCGAAATTCTAAACATGTTTTGTATTCTTTTTCAGTCCAAAGAATCCTCATCAGTGTTAAGCTGCGATATATCTTCAGACGATAAGTATATAGTGACTGGTTCAGGTGACAAAAAAGCAACAGTTTATGAAGTGATTTACTAATACACTAGACAGTGACCTCTTTTACATTCCTACCGACCATAGTACTATGCAGGTAGCCAAAATAGTAATTACTATCTGCATAATTAACTTTGGAAATAAACAAAAAAAAACATGTTCCAAGAACATGTTTTTCAAAGAACGTGTTCCAAGTCGCCCAGATGAAAGTATTTTGATTGTTTGTACAGTTGTTTTAAGTGACTCGTCATTAACTATAACTGCAATTGTGGTTGTTGATTTTCTGCAAGCACAAATCTTCAAGTCATTGTCATGAATAGGTCTCTGTGTAAACAATTATGGTGTTTCGGAGTGAAGTTGAGTTGTTTGTAAAAAAATGGACTGGAATGAGTGGATTGTTGATTTATTGTACAGCAGGAAATGTGTGCATTGGAGTTAGCCAAGATTTTTTATAGGTTTAGCTATACACAGTGGTCCAGTTCTTAAGTGATTTATTTTTTCATGCATCTTACATTATAATCAAATAAAAAGAAACTAAGACATGTTTTAAGAGGTGTAACGAAATTTTACTGAAATCCTCTCTGATTCGTTTGTCTTTCAAGCAAACAAGACCAAAACTTCTACTTCTATTGTTATTCAGAATACTTCATTTGTAGGCTGCACTCAGGTGTTCATCTGTGCGTTCATGAGGAGTTGATGGATTGTTCAAAAAATGCAGTAACTGTTCAAAATTGTTTCTGGTGAATTATTTGACTCTGTTGTTATAATTTTTTTTCTCTGAACATAATTTTTTAAATGTCTTATTGCAAAATTTACTTGATTTCGCGTGATAGTTTGAAATTTAATTTATACCGAAGCTGTAGAGTCAGCTGTTGAAATGTCCTGTCTGTTTCTGAAGTTCTGAAACTCCAATTTAAAAACTCTATTGAAATATTCGCTAAAGTCTTGGAAAGCATTTTTAACTAAATTTTAAATATTTTATTATGGATATATTGAATTATGAATATGTTGAATTATGAATATTTTACTATATATATGATACATAATTTATAAATATTGAGCAATAGTTCACATAATTGTAAATGAACTAATTATTACTCTATAGGTCTTTATTTTTAGCTAGTTGGAACTGAACAAATCTTTTAACTTAATATAGTCTTCAACACTTACTCTACAGCTTTGATTCATGCATGTTTCATTGTTAGAATTTTGTATCTAAATTATGTTTTGCAAGCTTAAGATGTTAGAGTTTGATAAAAGTTTGTAATTATACATAGAGCTTGTAATGCAATTAATGAAAACAAACAATTTGTAAATGAAATTATTTGACTTTAAATTTAATTAAAAAAATCTAAATATATATTTGGTTATATATTGGTATACTAAAAGGTTAAACCTGCTCCCAGTGTGTTGGCAAGATTTTATAATTTCACAAAATATGTTTCACATCTCTGATTTTCACAACTTTATATTAAATTATTTATACCTTATGCAGTTAGTATAAAGTTAGTTATAAAATATATAAATTTATCATGCAAATAAAAGACTAGAATTAAATATGTTATATACAATTTTAATTGAAATATTAATGATTTTAAAATAATATTTTAATAAAATAAGTTTTATTCTGAAATGGTTTATGTTAACATTCTATAAGGATAAACAACACACTTTTAAATATGTTTTTTTAACAAAAAAACAAAAAATCTTGAGTTTATGACTTTAACTGAAATTTGGCCCAAGTCATTTTAAGATTTTTTAAATTTTTTTTTAAAAATTACTATCGTTAATTTTTAACACTATTAACCCTCTAAATAATACAAGTCATGGCAAAATATTAAGGAATTAATTAATGACATATTTTTGTGAAGTTCGTTAGCATATTTTGTACTTAAACATTTTGAATGGAGAATATTATAATATTATTATTTCTTTGTTAACTTAATTATCACATGATATTATTCGTTTCTTACCAATTGAAAGCTTACAAATATTTTGCCAAACTTAAGAGATGTTTTTAACCTTTTAGTCTAATGCATTGACAGTAATCTTAATAATGTTTACACACATTTCATTTTCTAGATCAACATTCCATGCTTTATAGCCATATTTTTATATTGAACAGCATTTTAATTAATGTGACGTGTCCTTTTTTTCATTTATAATTTTATTGAACAATTTACTTGAATAAAATTGTTATTGATTTTGTTCCAAAATAAAATAGGGCAAATTAAATTTTGTGGAGTTTTTATTATTTTGTTTAAATGGGGCACATTACTAGACGTTGCCCTTTTTTAAATGCTTGAATAATCCTAATAAAAGAAGTGGTGTTACAATTTTTAATTTTTAGCCAGTTTCTGCCATAAACTTATGTTACAAAATTTTTTAAATAAATAAAAAAGGATTTTAAGTTTGAATTTCTCTTAAGGATTTTTTTTCTCTTAAAACTGAAGTGGTAATTAATATGAATGCTGCCCGGTATCCCTTACATTGTTTTTAAATTTGAGATTCTTTTTTGAAATGCATCAATTTTTAATTTTTCAGACTATTTTAAGTTTAACAATATGAAATTATATAACTAAATTATAAAATTGTAGGATTTGTTCTAGAGTAAGTTAAGTTCAGATTTGTAAACTTTGCTTACAAAATGTCACATAAAATTTTTTTTTTAAAAATGTGTTCGCAATTTTTTTTTGCACACTGTTTAACACACGGGAGGGAGAAGATAGTTACATTTGTGCCTAGTTCTTGTGCTTATCAAAACAGTTACATTATCAATAGTCAAAAATCCATTAATAATAAATCTTTTGACTTCCACGATTCTTAGACCAAACCATGGGCTTCAGCAGGGAGGGATGTCCCCCTCAATATTTCAGACAAATAACGAAAATTTTCATGAATAATCATCGATTTAAACTCATGAAAGATACAATCAAGAAAGAAATTAATCTTTTCGCAGATTAGCAAATTTTAGAATTTTGTTTGTGATGTGTCAAATATAGAGAACCAGTTCGAATTTTAATTTTGTCCCAAAAATTAGGCACATGTAACGCTTATGGACCAAACTCAATTCTCCTAATTTTTTTCTTTCTTCAAATTGAAGTGATAGTTAAAATAAAAAGCTCACATTTATTAATTCGCCACCACTTTTTCCCCCGATTGTTTTTAAGGCTTTAAAGGCACCTAAACAATAAAGGCAGTTTCTTTAATTATACCTTTGTAATAAGCGTGTAATAAAATCTGAAAGAATATTTCAAAAATGCTCTTAACTATTATAATGCTATGAAATTCTATTTATATTCATATTTCTATGAAGAACGTTGAACTCTGTCTCATGTGTTGCATATGTCATATGTTGAAAGAGCATTTCCTATTACATAGCAGAGTGTGATTGTAAACGAATAAAAACAAAAAACTGGAAATAATGTCGAAGACAAGCTGTGTGTTTGTGCTATTTTGTAATAAACACTTCCAAGCTTTCATTTTTTGTGTCATTTCATTTTGCACATATTAATGCATATTTACACAGATTTACTTCCACTTTTTAATTGCACATATTTACGCCTACTGCTTTAGGATATTGTATTTTTTAACCTGTACTTTTGCTCTTCAATTGAATGAAGCAGTGAATGTAGGTTCTTGATATTCTGTTGGTTGGTTCTAATGCCACTTGCCACACGGGCAAGCCTGCTTGATGAAACTGATCAAATTTAAGGGAGAGTGTGCGTTTCTTGTTTTTCAGTGGCGCCATCTATGGCCAAGAATTCGACTTCTGCCACATCATAAGTCACACTTGTTTATAAGGTGAACCCATTCATGCATCCATTCATTCATCCACAGATCGTAATTTTGACCTGAATCAGAGAACGATCGATCTTCAATCCAGTACCCCCAGAGGTACTGATTTGCTATGGGAACATGGAGGACTAGTGCGACTCGACAGATTTAAAGTGCATCAGTCACTTTACTACTCCGGCGGTGTTCGAACTCTCGAACATGGGCCCAGCGCCCTACCGACCAGGCTATCCCGGCCTTAAAACTTGAGATTCTGTTCAAATATTAAGTAAACATGTTTAAAGCACTTTTGAACTCGACCTCCTTATAAGGTTAAATTTTTCGACCAACCACAAATGGGGCATAGGGTTAATTTGTGTCGCTGCAGCGATAGACCAGGGTGCAAGTCCGGTTGCCACTGCCTGGTCGAGGATTAACGAAATGCCACCCGTGGTATTTATTTAAAATCTAAGATTACAAACGTGTTAAAAAAGTTTAGAAATACACTGACTCAAATTTTTAATGATTTACAACGTATGATTTGTGACAATATGACTCGAGGTTCGATTTTATTTTATAATCGTCGTTGAACAGCCGACCCAATTTTTGTTTTTACGACTACTAATGTTCCTCATAATTTATACCATAGTGTTATAATTTCGAACCCAATCCAGAAGACAAGGGAACTCCTGGACCAAGAATTGGGAGACATTTTCCTTGGGGTGCTTTTTGACTTGTAATCTGGAACTAACCCGCATTTGCGTTACATGGAAAGGAAAACCTCCCACTGTTAACCTGACGACAATGGGACTCTTACCCATGATGTCTACCACTGAGGATATTTTACGTTAGCACTGCGGTCTGTGCAAGCCGAGTGCGGGATTCGAACCCGGTAGGTAACCTCATTGGTAGGCGAACGCTCATCAACTATTTGTTGCTAAAGCACAGGTTAAATTTTTTTAAATCCAAATTAGCTTTAAAGTTGATATTAGAAAACAAAGATTGTGCCTTGCATTCATTTAATAATAAGTACATGCTTCAAATTTACGTAATCCATTAACCTCTAACAATTGCGTGATTATTTTTCTTCTTCAATTTAGATCTTCAGCCAAGAAAAATAAAGCCATAGTATCAGTACCTTAAAATTGGAAGCACAGATTAAATTTAAACTATTTACCTTCTTGCAGTAAGGAAAAGCGGACATGGCATTAATATTTTTTTTTAGATGCTAATTTGGTGTAATTTTTCCTCAATAAATCAATTTAATAATTCTCAATTTTCACAAATTTTTATGAGCCTAGATAATGCAGCGTTCAAATAATTTTTTAAATATTAAAAAATTCAATCACAAACACTTTTCTTTTTCACAAAACTGGATTTTCTTCATATGAAATTTTCATGCGTCATTTCTCGTAAAATGCATAGAGTATTCAAATTTTGAATTTTTTATAAAGGAGAAGAAAAAAATCTTAGTTTACGAGTCCTATAAAATACGTTTCAATTTATTTCTCGTGTTTAAAAAATGAGAAAAAAATTGGCTGAATAATATTCAATTTTAAATTATGTTATTGCGTAGGTTTTGTAAGTTAGAGAGGTAGGAAATATTTTTATGAAATTCGGACGTAACAATGTACTTAAAAATAATGCGTGTAATATTTTTGAAAATTTTGGACGAAATAAGAGGATTCAAATGATATGCCTACCAACTTGATACTTAAGTCGCTTTAAAGCTGGATTCCCTTATCTTATCTCCTAGGACACCATAACGAACATTTTAGGCACGTCTGCCACCGTGCGAAAACGGCAGGAATATTTTAGTTTTCAATGGAATGCTATTTAAAAGCACAGATTTCAACTTTGAATTCATCTTGAAAAAGTCAATAAATAAATGAAGTAAAACGAGTAAGTTTCCTCTGAAATAAAATGTCACTACTGATTATTGCTTGCGTGCTAGAATATTTAAATAGGTACTACTATTAATACATAATGAATCGAAACTCAGTTATAAAAATCAGTTCAAAACTTTTTTTGGTTCTAAAATGTTCAGTTTATTTTTATTCAGAACTCTCTTTTTAAATTAATTAAAAAATATATTTTAACTATCTTTGATGAATTAAATGCCTATTAATATTCGAAACTATAAGTAAACATGATACATAACATTTCATGTAAGTTTAATGTCAATCATAACTGGAAAATATTGCAGTTTTTCTATTTTAATGACTATAAAAATCCCTAAAATTCCCCATGTGTGAAATATTTAGCACATTATTCAACTATTATCATGAAATGTATGTTATTTCGTAAAATCTACTGTATTTTTTTTCTTATCCATGTTGGTACTTATTAAAAGAAGAGTTGTACAATTTGATGCTCAACTCAAACTATAAAAGCAAAAAAAAAAAAAAAAAAAAAAAAATGTGTTTGATCATTTATCTGACTAATGCATAGATATACTGTATCTACCGCTGATATCATGTGTCAGAACCCATAGCCTCCTCCTAAACAGTTGATGTATCTGTACCACTTACCACGGATTTTATTTTATTATACTGACCCAGAGAGCTGTAGACCGAGAGACTCAGTTCCCCAATATGGACAATAAAGATCACAGGTTCGTGTCCCGATCATATCTGTTGCAGGATGGGATTTCCATCCTGTCGTTAACAACTCTAGAATATTGTACGCTACAGAAAAATTAAAGCAAATAGTGCCTAAAAACTAAGTTCGCTATTAGTCCTAAAAAATGCATTTGGTTATAAGAAAGAAAAAAAACTTCTTAAACTCGAATGTAGAAAAAAAAAAAAATTGTGCGTGGAATCCCTCCGAGCGGAAGAAGGGAAACTTCGTAATGTGGAAATGAAAATAGGAAGGGGTTGAAATTGATTTTTAGTGAAATATTGTTTCTTTAAGACAAACTTTATTAACAATGCTTACAATTCAAAATTGATCGCATCTTTTAATTATCATTTTCGAGTGGAGAAATATCCAAATCTATAACATTTACAATGGGATTATGATAACTAAAGTAAGATACGAAATGTTTGAGTTCGATTTTTTCAATATTTCTTGCAAAGACTGCATCAATGGTAGTTACCCCTTTGGTTGTTGGATCATTCCTACCATTTATCATTTCCAATCCAAATTTGTCTTTAAGGAAGGTTAATAATGTTTCAGCTTCAGGTAACGAGAAATTCACATAAAAATCTCATGCAAGGATCACAGGTCGCTCACAATAATCAATTTCTTCACCAGTAACGTCTGCCAGAGCTTGTGAACCTGCAGTGGATAGTGACAATAAAGATTTTGCAATAAATAGTTTAATATCCCTCATGGCTGCATTTGGTGAAATATAAATGGCAATTAGAAAAGAGAAAACCTAACAATCAATTGATATTTACAAGAGCCGTACCTTGACATAACCTTAAATCCGTCGCATTGTCCGTAGGATTGTTTTCACTCATTTTTTACAATTGTTATCCACTAAATTTGAAAATAAAAAATACTATCCTATTAAATTATATGTGTATCAAATCAAACTAAAATATTTATAGAAAAACAATACTTTTATGACTTTTATTATTTTTATGCTAGTGAGAACCAAAACAATATGGAAATGAATGAGGGAAAACTGGATCCTACCACGTGATTTCCCGGCCAATAAAAATGTAGCGTTAAACGTTTAACGCAACCTTGTTGGAAGTCGCATAAGAAGTATCACTTCAAAAACTCGAATGTAGAAAAAAAAAAAAGTAAACAATACACATCATAGTTTCTAAAAACACACATTGTGGGTGTGTTTGTTTGTATATGGAAGTGAATAATGAATTGATTGTTGACTTGCTTTTGATGACTTGCGTGTGGTTGAAGAATTATTTTTTTATCTCAAGTGTTGGAAATTCTATAATTGACTAGAAAATATTTTATGTACATTTCTGTTGCACAGTTGTGTGGAAGATATTACAACTGAGTTTCAGACCAAACTATTTGTGTTGAGTATCAAAGTATGTAACTCAGTGTATCAACTATGTGACTCTGTATATCAACTATGTGAGTACAAATTTAAATTCAGCTTCTTTAGTATTGTTGAGTTTTTCTAAATTATAAGGAAATCAAAGCTATCGAAAGTTTAAATTAACAAATTTTAAGAGTTTTATTTATTTTTCCCACGTTGTTGTGATGTTATGTGCATTGTGTATATTATGACGAATTCAGAAACTTGTTACCAAACAAATAGATTTCAAAATGATTTTAGGTGATTCTATAGGGCAAATTAGACCCTACCTCCGAGAGTAACCCTAGCAATAGAGAGTCGAATTTGAGATCCTTAGATAGATTTATCTAATTATCAAACAAGTCTATTTTTATTTTTGGGATTCGACAAACATTTTTCGAGATATCTATATTTCAAAAAATGTTAAAGCCATCTTCATTTTGAAATTACAGAGTCACTTCAGAACCAAAATGAAATTTTCTGAAAAATCTAAATCAGCTTTAAGAAATAGGGGTTCTTATTTAAGATTGTGAAGTATCTTTCGTCAAAACTCCAGGGAATGAGACTGGGGGTCAAGTTAGGCATCATTTGAAATTATTCTTATTTATCCGATGTGTACTTTCAAGAAATATTAGACCATTTTCTTATTTTTTGGATGCCTAACATATATTGGCACTGAAGGGGACAGATTGCTAAAGATTTGTTCAGTTGGATAAAAAAGAAAAATGACTGCTATATTCTCAAAAAATGACTAAATCACGAAACATTAAAGGGGAAAAAACGATTTATAAAGTTTTTTTTTTTGGATTTTATCTAACTATATTTTGTTAGTTTATTCACTTATGCTACAAATTTAGAAAATTGCATGAATGTAAAATGCCGAATTCAGTAGTTTTCATTAAAATTGGAAATTTCTTTCCTAGTAAGAAAGCAGCTTACATTTTTTAAATCATCGATAATTTTTGGGACACCCAGTAATTGGAAATTACGTTGATAATTTGTTTCTATTCTAAAAATACATGATTGTGAATAAATAAGATATGTATGTGATGATAGTAAATTTAAAGAAACAGAGACAACAACTTACATTTTGGAATTTTAATGCTATCTTCTTTTCAATCGTAACCATCATTTACAATTAGAAGGGTAATTTATCTTATCATACAAAAACATATTTCCTCTCATTTGTTTTGGGCAGGGACTGAAATGAGCTGAATGATCACACACAGAATATATGAGGAACAACAAAGTCTTTTTTACTCAGCCGCTTCCAAATATTGTGAGCCTTTTCTCAGACGATAATTAAGAGCGATTTTCCAAAAGATCGTTGGCAATATAGAAGAAATAAGATTTTTTTTTTTTATAGAATTAAGGTTAGTCATTTATTAAAAAGAAATGGTTGATTAATTTGCAATTTAAAAAGAAATTTTCCAATTAAGAACATATATTAAAAGACGATCTAGTTCAGACTACTTATGGAATTTTTGCAGGACAGATAAAAATTTATAAACAAAGATGGTTTTGCTGCAAGCGAGATCTGAATTTAAAGCTAGAAAATTTCTAAAGTATTTCTTTTTAGAATTTCTAATGAGGTTTAAAAACATATTTGATGGATTTAAATTTAAAAAAAAAAGAAAAATAAATATAAAAAAAACCTTCTATTTTCTTTTTATTTCAATTTTCTACTTAATTCATTTGCAATTACTGTATGCTTGTCAGTGATAAGTTTTTGTATAATTGTTACAATTATACAGAAATATAATATAAAGCAAATTACATGAAACATTATAAATTAAAGTTATAAATAATATCTTAGAAAGTTCTTTAAAATCAGATTATTTTTTTCCCTGTAGTATTTATAGAATGTTGACATTTTCTAGAACATGTGTTGTATCAGTAATGCAATAACTTTTGTAAATTTATACTTTTTGAAATGGTGTTATTAAATTTTTTTTTCTGGATATCATAGAAAAAATAGAAATCAGACGATTTATTAAACTTATAACGTGATTGAAATAAAACTCTATTTTTCAATGGTTTGCAAGTGTCAAAAATGAATCGATTAAAAGTGTGTAAAAAGTTGAAATTTAAAGAACCTAAAACCCCATTTATTTTAAATAACAAATCTAGAAAAATATCAAACCTTTAAGAATGTAAACTGATCTTATTTGATCTGTGTAACATTTCAGATCTCGTCAGCAAAACCAACAATGAATATGTTAGTTACATAAGAACAAATAGTCTTAGCATTTTTACGTAAATTAAAAATCTGAATTTAAGGATCGGAAAAATAGTTATAGTGTTGAGTCGTTCTTAGTTTCTTTCATCCAAAAATTCGTGAGCTCTAAAATTGTCTTGTGCATCGTAAAATGGTAAAGCAGGAACTATTTTCTTGTGTTTTATGACTCGAAATACTTTTTTTTCCTTTTTGTTCCGAAAGTCATTTTATGAAAAGGAACTAGGTATGAAGTTTATGCCGTTTTGTAAGAACTCAAAAAATCAGATAATTTTTTTCTACTCTAACCAGTTTATTTTTGTATTATGTGCTTCAAGTTTTAGTTTGTCTAACTAAACTTTAAACTTGTTTAGTTTAGAGCAAATTCATTCAATAAATTAGGTACTTGCAACTTGAGAAGAAGTGAAGTGGTTATACTTAACCACGTGATTTAAATCAGATTTAATTATATACCTGGAAGCGACGTCACGCGTATGTGTCAAACCTGACAGGCTTCTGAATCAACCAATAACACGACTTACCTACGTGACGTGATTTAAATTTATTTTTTATTTTAGGAATTTCTGAAGCAAATAAAAGGTTTAACGTGTTTCTTAAATGCATAACTTAACTTGAAAAATTATATAGCCTTTAAGTTTGAATTTCTTTCATCTTTTTTTTTTTAATTCTTCTCAAAATTATGGCACTCTCCTACGCATGAAGAATTGTAGTGAAATTTAGTGAGTGTTTAGATTCGGCAAAAGTTCCTATTACATTTGGTTAACGCAACGCATTTTCTCGATAATTTTTGAAAATTAGAGATATTACTTGAATTTTGAGTTCTTACATGGCTTGACCCACATTTAAAGGAATGTGCTCAATAGAAATACAAAATGGGATTTTTAACCAAGAGAGGATTTTTACAAAATGAGGATTTTTAACCATTTTCCCTAACAAATAATAATAAAAAAATTGCTGTCAGATTTTTTTTTTTATAAAAATGTTTAATTGTTAAAGCAAAATTAAGTGAAATAATAATTTTAAAAAATAATTGAGTGTAATAATAATTTTAAAAAATAATTGAGTGTAATAATAATTTTAAAATTGAGAGACATTAACTATTTTTGCTTCTATGAGTTAATTTTTAATAATAAATCACATTTCAAAGCAAAAAGAAAAAAAAAATCTGCCACGTGCAGAATCTTGGGTTTTAAGAAGTAAAACATTTATTTTAGAAATTAATGTTTATCGCAATGAATAGTGATAATGTAGGGAAAAAAATATATAAATATTTTACACCTATTTTTTTAAAACTGTTTTACGATACCCATAAAACAAAAATGAATAATAGCAATAACTGAATGCCTAATTTAAATAGTGGTCCAATTCCACGTTTTAAAAATGGAGTTGATTCACTTTCAGGTTCATTCCAGCCATTTCTATCTTATTTTAAAACTGATACTTTTCCAGTGTGTTTCGGTTGCTAAATAGAGGGCACCACAAATCACACATGTTTGTCGAAGGCTCTAACGCCTCTTGGAATAAAGCTAATGTTATTTTCAGTGAGTTTGAAATAGTTATTTATGATTATTACTTTACTTCAGGTTGAGCCTATCTTCAGCGAGCGCCCTCTATGCTAATTCTGAAAACGGCTCAGAATGTCAATAGGAAGAAGAGCCACAGTTTCGTGAAAACGAAAAGCTATTGTGATCCAATTTTTTTTTAAATATTTAAATAGTTGCACCAACTCTGCATTGTCTGGTACTCATAAAAAATTGCGAAAATTGAAGATTATTCATTGATTTTTATCTAGGTGAAAAAAATCTCGCCAAATTGGCAATTTTTAAAAAAGTTTCTGAATAAGTTCTTTCTCCGTTCTAAAGATCAGATAATTCTTTACAGCAATATGGTTTATTAAGTTTAAAACAATAGCTTTGCCTCAAAGGTAAGACTTTTAAGTGGTGGCTTTTTATTTAATTATTTTTACTTTCCTTGGAGGAAGAGTTTCGAATAAAACTTATAAGTCTCTGAATCTCGAATCGAACAAAATTGAAGTTGGACCACGATTCAAGAAAGGCCTATAATCGTTATAAATAAATAAAAAGTTTATCCTCTTTCAAGCTGAACTGTATTTTGATTAAAAATCCCTTTTTTTTTTCACCATGAACACGATACACCATTTCATGAAAATGCAAGCTTACAAGAAAATACATTAATTTTTCTATTTTTTATGTCAGAAGAGACAATAGACAAGCATATAGAAAAGAAAGACAAGTTGATATTAACACCATAGATTGTATGGTTAAAAATAAGAGATCGCATTTGAACGCTTCCAAACAATGAGAACACGACGTCAGTCCAACGTTGCGTGAACGTTTCTGAAACTGTACAAGTCCTTATGGAAGTAGACATATTTATTTTATATAGATGGATTCGTTTTAGCAAATATACCTTGTATACCGAATGTCTATGCAGTTCAAACAATTGAATTTCAGTGCTATACAAAATGTTCGTAAAAAGATTCCACAGAGAAGAACGCTGTAATCTTCCAGTAATGAAATATACACAGTTTGACGATTATTTTACACATTTGGAAAGCAATACACACTCATCGAATCTTTCAGTAAAATCCATGATTGACAACAAGTAACAAAGTGAATTCTATTTATAATTATAAATAAAAAACAGTTATTAACAAGATTTTTCTTTGTTTATTTCCACATCAGTGTGCATGAAATTTCACAAATAGTATAATTACCAGAAATAGCTGAAACTTTCACACATATCACATTGAGTTTCACCGTTCAAGACTATGATGGTGGAGAAAAAAAAAATTATCTGTATAAATGTAAAAGAAAAACAAATTAAATATATAATTGAATTGAATGACTAAATTAGGATAGAATACTTTCTATTGTTGATTGCGAAATCAAAATTGAATTTTTTTTTTCTATTTGCAATTGAATTGAAGTGATTATGCCTTAACACGTGATTTAAATTAGATTTAATTGGTTATCTGTAAGCGACGTCACGCGTGTGTCGAACTTAATTGGTTTCAGAATTGACAAATGCCACGATTTACATATGATAACGTCGCTTACAAATTACCAGTTGTATTACTTTATAATTTGTTTTAATGAATTAATATTAATTTTATTAAAAAAATTATTCATTAATATCTCTTTTTTACTCCTACGGATCATTAAGTTTTTATCTGTTTAGTTTCACGACAGGTGACCACTTTTTTATTTATTTAACTTATCAATTTTTAAACCCAAACGAATTATTATAACGGAATTAAAGCTTACTAGTAGTAAAAGAGTCAATAAAAATGATATTTAGATTATTCAAAATTTTTATTAATTTTAGATTATATTTAGATTATTCAAAATTTTATTAATTTTTAATTATTTTAAACTACATCGTTCATTAAGAATTAAAATTTAAGTTAATTTTGTTATATAGTTTATCCTGAATTCTTCATAAAATGTTTAATTTAACCATACATTAATTCCTTTTAAAATTTGGATACAAAATATAATAAAATATCAAACTTCATAGTGTTTGAAAATTATGATTCGATGAAATTTTTCATTTTAGTTAACTTTATGCTGAAAAATTTATTAAAATTAATTGATTAAAAATTATGATTTCAGGATTTTTTTAAAAAAATTTATGCTTAAAAATACACTTTTTAATGATAAAAATAACGATTTTTTAACTTTTACTGAAAAATGTCATACTTCTTAATGATTAAAAATAAAAATTTCAGGAAAAAAATTTAGTCTCCTATAGACTCGTTTTAAATTTCTAATAAACAATAATAAACAGTCTTGTTATTCATCAACCAGCTTTCATATTTATACATTTTTAAGTATGAAGTTTAAAAATATTAGAAGTGGCATCATTACATAGAAATCTTTGCACGGAATAAATTTATAATAACCACAAAAACAAAATTGTTGAAGCTGTAATTCCATATTTTTTCAGCAGTTCATTAGTTAATGCAGCAGTAGTTAAAAAAAATGTTATAACTGGAACATTCACGAGAGATGAAACGTACTGAAAAAAGGAGCACAGTTTTCTTTTTTTATTAGGACACATTCTCATAGTAGTTTCTTTTTGCCTGTAGAGTTTCCAGATAGTAGTAGTCCGCTACGGAGCCACAAGCGGCAAGTTTTGGAACTTAGTTGACTTAGGATTTGGTGGCACCGTTAATTGTAGTAGTTGAAGTCACTCTGTAAATAGTTATGTGAGTCTGTGCATGGAACTTGAGAAGGCATCCTTGATTTATTATCCATAGAGAAAGATCCATTTTATTTCATGGTTGAAGAACACGGAAACAAAATAAATAACACCACGTCTTGAACACTGTTCATGCCTGTGCCGCCATCTATATTACACTTTGATAAATAATCCTTCTGTGACATTAGGAAACGAAACTCGCACAATAAAAATATGATGTTTTGCAACTTTATAATGATTATAAGCCGAGTGAAAATAGTAATTCATGGATTAGTTTTCATAAATTAATCATAAATTATGTAACGAAATTATTTCCAAAACAATGCAAATTTGATAAATTAGTTTCATCATTGGATAATCATCATCATTGATTTGTGTTTTGTTTTCGAATGCGCATTTATTGCACTTAAAATGACTTATCAAAGATGAATTGTCATAAGAATTGTTATTGAAGAGTATATAGTTGGCGGCTTCAATTTGGCGAATTGTGGTGAAGGTGTAACAGTTTTGGAGTGTAAAAAGGTGATTTATTTGTGTCAAGTGAGGATTCAATAAATGACTTCATACACTGTTGCTTTTTTGTCACCGGATCCAGTTACTATGTATTTGTCATCAGACGAAATGTCACAGCTTAACACTGATGAAGATTCCTTCGACTGCAAAGAGAAGACAAAAACCACGAATTAGAAATAATTCATAATTTTATCACCACGAATTTCAGATTTGGCCAACAAAACGTTTCTATGTGTATTTCAGACTCGTGATTATGGATAGATTTAGAAGTACTACTCCTACGAAACAAAAACAAATAAAATGAGTCGGACTTAAAACTATCGCAGCGCCACTATTTATCTGAAAGCTAATTTATCGATTTTATGGAAAAGATTGTATAGCTAAGAATTTTGTATTAAAAAAAAAAAAAAACAGATTAATATAATTTATTTTTTGAATTATTTTTTGAATAATTTATTTTTTGAAGCAACTTGTATTTCTTCTTTTCATAAGACTTAAACCCGGTTCTGACAACTAACTCGCTATAATTCCATGTTACAGAAGAAAGTGTGGGAAAAAGTTCTTTTTGAAATGTGTTTTGTTTGTCCTTTGTTTGAACACAAAAATCGAGATAAACAAAATGATCTGTTTAAAGCATGTTGTGTATGCATTTAAAATTTAGAAGTATGTTTAACTAAAGTCAATTCTCTATTATTCCCCTAAAAGAAGTAGTGAAAAAAAAGAAGCATCGTTGGAATTGCAATTAAATAAGCTATTTAATGTGTTACATAGTATAGTATAGTATATATAGTATAGTATAGTATAGTATAGTATAGTATAGTATAGCATAGCACAGTAATAGTATAACATAGTAATAGTATTAATTTAAGGTGATAATGTTCAAGAGATATAACTGTGAAACAGCATTTTCTATTTCATTTAGCTCAACATCATTCTTTAACAATTACTTGCATAAGTAGTGGTAATAGAACACAGTAGTAGTAGTAAGTAGTTGTAATAGGATTTCTTATTTAATGATAATTAGGGAACAATTAGCAGAAACTAAATAATTATGCTGTCACAAGCCGTAACGCTTATGTTGTTACAAGCCGTAACGCAGTGAAGTGGAAATAGTATTTCTTACATTACCTGACGATAATAGAATGTATTAAATAAAAATTCTACCAAAAATAACAATTTAAAAATATTACTAATTTTTTTAGAAAGTTATTTACGATTTCATTTAGGGATGGAAATTATAAGGAGTTGTAAGAACCGCTTTAATATACAAAAATATTTACGTTATATAAAAAAAAAATAGCTACATATTCAAGCTATTTTTCTATTATAGTTAAAAGCGCACTTTTTATTTAATCAATAAAACTCAGTGTTGTAAAATCTTATGACTGGAAATAATTCGATGCTATTTATTGATATCTAGACGATAATAACAAGGAATTATTTAGCAATAATATGAAAATATCTTCATAAATTTACTACCAAAAGCTGAATGTATTAAATTGAAAATCAACTAAATTTAAATGTTTTTGAGATCATAATGATTTTTTTTCAATAAATTCATACTTTCATTCAGCATTACAAGTCTAAATAACATTTAAAAGCATTCTTTTTCTCAAAAAAAAAAAATCAGCAATGTAAGATTGGATAATTCGTAAAAATATTAGATGCTAATTGGTAATAACTAACCAGAAAATAATTGAATTTGTGAAATATTTTAGAAGATAACTATTTTTTTAAAAAAAATAATTGATACTTTCATTCAACGTTATAAGCTTTAGATAGTTGTAATATCAGCTTTTAATAAAGCAAAATATTTACTTTATATTAATACAAAGACTACCAAAGATATTTTATGATAACATTTAAAAGCATTCTTTTTATCCGATTAACAAAATTTAACATTGTGCGATCTGATAATTGGTAATAATTAGAAGCTAATTACTAATTCGCAACAAAAGCACTCTTTTTATCCGATTAACAAAATTTTAGCTTTCTAAGATCTGATAATTTGTAATAATTAGATGCTAATTACTAATTCGGAATAACTGAGGAATTGTTACCAAAAACTAGTGAATATATTGAAATCTAAAAGCTATCATGACAGAATCGATGCAAAGTGAAAATATCTCATTAAGTTTGTTAGCAAGAGCTGAATATATTAAATTGAAAATCTACTGAAATAAAATATTTTTTGGTGAAATTAATTGATACTTTCCTTCAACGTTACAAGCTATAAATAAGGGCAAAAAGCAGCTTTTAATAAAGTAAAATATTTACTTTATCCTAACAAAAATAAATACAGATTTAAGATGTTTTTCTATAACATTTAAGCACTCTTTTTATCCGATTAACAACAAAATTCAGCGTTGTAAAATCTCTTTTATTAACGAATATTTAATAACAGCAAAATATGTTTTTTCTTCATCTTTATTTGAAACTTATTGAATTTTTTTCTTAAACCATGGATTGGATATCTAAGTGAAATTAAAGTTGCATAAAAACAACATGTTGCTAAAACTCCAGCAATTTAAAACCAAATCAAAAACAAGCGGGGGATTTTATTGATAATAAAACAGCCAGGAAAATGTAAAATGAGATATTTTTTTAATAATATTTACGGCTTAAATAAAGCTTTAATTAACTTTACCGAAAAATGTTATTTAAACAAACTTTATGTTTATTTTTTCAATGTTTCTTTTTCAAAATGATTACTTTTTGCATCGAAGACATGAAAACTTCAACAAATATGTTTTTTTTCTTCCTTAATCAAACTAAATAATAACCAATAAAACTTATAAGATTTCTTGAAAAATGAAACGATTTAAAAAGAAACAACCGAACTTTTTCAACAGTAACAAATCTTATTTAGATAATTAAAACTAAGAATCTCTACATACAAAAAGAAATTAAAAGGATACTAGAAAAGATTTGATTTTAATCCTTAAAAGATTTTTTCCTTGGTATTTATACTTGTAAAAAAGTACTATTCAACAAATTTATTAACTTCAAGAGCTCTGTACTTATTAGTATTCCACGCAGTGTTACAATATTTTTCAATCTTTTCATAATGATATTGTGAGGATTACACTTAGCAAAAAAAAGTTCAATTGGGGAAAAATTCCTTGTTTAAATACGCATATTTTGGTTAGGCGGGGGGATATTTTCAAACACATTCTTTCGGAAAAATTTCTTTTTTCATATATTGCAACTTTTTCCCTCCTTTTTTCTGACTGTCGGTGTAAATTTTCTAAGATCTCCGTGGTTTTAAATAGAAAAGAACCAAAAGAAGAGAAAGAAAATAATACGCAAATAGTGGAGGGGGAAAGAAAAAAAAAACCCTCTTTATTTAATTCTTTGATAATCCCCAAGAAAGGAATTTTCATTTGGTAAAATAAAAGACATTACATATTATAGTTTCAGAATATTTTTACTCGCCAAGTAAAAAAGAAGAGAGAAAAAAGATGAAATCAAGTAACTGAAGAGAATTTTTTCTTTCTTTTGCTTTTGAAGTTATTAAGAAAGTGGCATTTGTCTGTCTTATTGAAAAAGTATATCTTCTCTCCCCCTCCCCTATATCTCGCTTCCCCCCCACTTTCGCTCTCTTTCATAAAATCATTTCTGAAACAGATTCCATAAGGAGAAAACTGATACAAGCCAACTTGAAGATAAATATGAAAGGTAGAGTGACTTGGAAATTAATGTTTCATTCTATTAAAAATATGCCCGGTATTTTATACAATATGAAAAATACCAAATATTTCATACTATTGAAATTAACTAAAATATTCTTTCAAAAATAAAAAGAGCCACATTTTATAATTAAATTTTTTAAAGAGGAAGAAAAAATTCGAATTCAAAACTGTTAAATTTTTTTTTTAAATCTTAGAAGGTGTAAATATTTAAATATGTACAATCTAAATAGGTTTCACAAAATTATTACTGTATTATACAGAAAAAAAATGCTTTTTTTCATTTCTTTTAATCAACGTAATTTGCTCTTAATTTTATAAGAACTTTATCATTTATAGAAATTCAGAATATAAATTTATTTAACAATTAATTAGGGATGAATGTTTAACAAGCTTTAGTAAATTAAGTTCAAACGGCTAGGTTTAATTGTTAGGTATAAAATACGTTGACAAAATGAAAAAAGATTATATTTTGCGTTAAATTCTAATCCATACCCTTTCAATGAGTAAAACTTATCCTTAAACTGTTCGCACAATAGAGCTCACACGCTTAGCATTTCAATTTGTTAAAAAAACAAAATTTTTTAACATTAATTTGTATATTGTTTCTTTCTAAATATATTTGGACACTTTCTATCCAACAAAAACAGTCAAAGACTATCACTTCGCACCTTCATCCACTGATATATCCGACATTTTATGACAATGCAAACTAAATCAATGTTTAATTATTAAATAAATTTGAATCAATATATTTTCTCGAGAAATCTCATCTTTTCCAAAATGTCACTTAAAACCTTTTTCTACTGAAATCACGTAAATCTACTAAGTCATATAAATCTATTATATGTACGATTCAAGTAAAACTACTATATGTCTTCAAAGAAAGTCTTATTAATTTTTTATTAAAATACCACTCAGACCTTCATCCACTGATATCACCAAAATCTGAAGACAATGCAATCTAAATTCATGCTGTATTACTAAGTAAAACTAAAATAATATATTTCCCAGAAAAATCTCAATCTTTTTCTAAAATGTCACTAAGAACCTTCCTCCACTGAGATCACCAAAATTTAAAGACTATGCTAACTAAATTAAAATTGTATTATTAAGTAAAACTACTATATGGCCTTAAAAAAATTAGAATTTTTTATTAAAATATCATATAGAACCTTTATCCATTTATATCTCGGAAATTTAAAGACTATGCAAGCTGAATCAATGTTTCATTATTAAATAAAGTTTAAACAAGAAATTTCAATTTTAAAATGAAAAAAAATATCACTCAGAACCTTCATCCACTAAGCTTCCTAAATTGCAATGATAACCCCATTCATCGGAATTTTTTTTAAATAGCCTAAGTATTAATAAGCAAATGTATTTCATAAAAAGGAAAATTTAAATTAAGGGAAAAACCTTTTTCAGAAGTCAAATGACAATTTACACCGCTATCGCTCACAGTCACCTTTCCAATTTTTGTCGCATACCTTTTAAAGGCGGCTAATTGAAAAAAAAAAAAAAATCAGGACAGAATTAATCAGGGTTATGCTAGTCGAGACAATGAGCGCCAATTAATATGAAAGAAGGATTTGTTTCCATCGCTGGTCCAATTAAAACTGATCAGCGATAATGCACTTAGTACCAACTTCCCTGCTTTTCACTAATGAACAAAAAAGGTTCGAACCACCCCCATCCACCTCCCCATCTCAAATGAATAACCGGAGCACATTTTTTTCGCTTTCATTAATATTAAAAATTGCTGCAATATATGCATAGCGTGTAAGGCCCGTTCATTTTTTTAACTCCACCCCACACCTTACTACACCCTCCACCAGTTTCCCATCAAGACACTGTCTTTAATTTGGAAGGCGCTTTTTTTTCTAATAGCATTCTGAAACCCTCCTCGCATTTAATCAACATACTAACTCATTTTCTTCTGGGGACCCCTCCCCCCAACCATCTTTTTTGCCTCCACCCCATTTTATATACGTTCGACTTAATTTACAGGCAGCCTACCTTCTAATCTTGGCCTTCTCGCTAAATAAAAAGGATAGGAAAAGAAAGAGCTGCGCATATAACTATTTTTCTTCCCATTTTTAAAAGAATTTTTTATTCGAAGAAAGGAAAAAAAAAAAAACCTGGTTGAAATCGTCTAATTAATTCTAAAGTTAAATTTTTATCGCGAATTTTATGTTTCGCGCATTAATTTAATAAGTTTATTTTTACCAAGCGATTTTTTTCCCTCTTTAATCTATAGGCTAGTTTTATTTTATTTTTTTTTCATTTTTAAAAATTATTACTTCTTTTCTACCTCACCCCCTCCCACCCATTTTCCTTATTCATCTTATAAGGAAAATTACTCCGGTTTCCGGAAATTTCCCGTTTTTGAGAGACGGATACAAATTAAAGGGGAGCAGAGGGTTTTCTTTTGATTAAAGATTTCGAATAATAAAGCGAGAGGAAATTTTAATTTTAAACCATATTAAGTCACAGGACAAAAGGCTCCTTTCTTCATATTCATATAGTTCCTCATTTAAAAGAGTAAAATTTCATTAGTGGCCTTCATTAGCGCGTCCGGCTTTGCAAAAACCAATTTCCCCAAATGATTATTAAGAACTTTTTTTTTATGAAAAAAGTTATTTTTTGTTCTTAAGAATAATTTTTCTTCCTAATAAGCCTTTAAAAAGCAAGAACTAAAAGGTTGCAAGATGGTACTTAAAGCAAGTAATTTAAAAGAAACATTTAAGCTCAAATGCTTCTGGAATTTAGTTGCGCAATAATTTTATCATAACACCACTGCGCAGATAAATAAACAATTAGTATACAACGATTTATAAAGAGAACCAATCATGACGGACATAAATTTTAAGACAATCAAACATAAATTTCAGAAATTGCTTTTCAAATTCATTGTTTTGTAGATAAAAAAATCTTAAAATATTTGAATTTCATCATGAATAAAAATATATATATATTGTATTCTCAAACTACACATATAGTTCTTTTTTTTCCTTACTTCAAAAAGTTCAAAGATGAATGTTAATTAAGGTTTAAAAAAAAAGGTTGGCGCTTTACCTCCATTGCTTATTTTTAAACTATATATATCTCAGATTCCTTAGGTGAAGAAATACAAACATGAACTTCCATTGTTGACTATTAAACTATACATTGTTACTTTGGGTGAAAACAGTCTGACACTTAAACTCCATTGTTAATTCTTAAACTATAAAATTTACTTTTTGTTAGGTGAAAAATTTCGAAGATGAACTTCCATTGTTGACTTCCAATATACTGTTATTCTGGTGATTACTATTATTTGACTATATATTGTTATTTCAGGTGAAAAAAATTTTGGCGTTTTACCTCAGTTGTTTATTTTTTAACTATATATAGTTCTGCTTCTTTAGGTGAAAAAGCTCAGATATGAACTTCCATTGTTGACTCTCAAACTAAATTTTGTTAATTTAGGTTAAAACAAATTTGGCGGTTTACCTCAATTGTCGGTTTTCAAACTAAAGTAGTTATGTTTCCATTGGTGACCAAGTTCGAAGATGCACTTCCATTGTTAACTTTCAAACTATATATGATTACTTAAGGCGTTTGTATAAATATATGATTACTTAAGTTTGGCGTTTTACCTCAATTGTTTATTCTTAAACTATGCATATATAATCCTGTTTCCTTAGGTGAAATTTTTTGAAAACGAGCTTCCATTGTTGATTTTCAAACTTTATATTGTTATTCTGGGTGAAAAATTTTGGCGTTTAAATTTCATTGGTAATTCTTAAACCATAAAAATTGCTTTTTTCTTTGGTGAAAAACGCCTTACCTGGAAAATAGAGGCTCCATATGGTGTCCTCCAGGCATTTAGGAGGTTGTCCTTGCCTGTTGACACGAACCATTTACCACAAGATGCAAATTTCAGCGAGAGCACACAACTTTCATGAAGATGTAGTTGGTATTTGTCAGGTTTGGTGCAATGCAACACCTCCACATTGCTACTCTCCATTCTAAAAAACAAGCATAGAACTCAATTTTAAACAATGATTATGAATATAAAAGAATCTGTCAGCATCTCAACTAAAATAATAAGCGATTATTATTAGCTTTTCTAATTGGACGAAGTTTATAAAAAGTGTTCTTAGTTAAAAACATTTTGAAAAATTGAATTCTTTGTTCAAATTATTTTTTTTTAGTTGAACTCAAAATTTTTGTTTTAAAAAAATAAGATGTAGAGAGAGAGAAAAACTTTACTTACCCTACAGCTAGCCATTCGCCAGTCGGACAATATCCCAAAGAAAATATTTGTGAGGTAAAATCATGCTGCTGAAGCTGGCGACCCTAAAAGGTTAAAAAAAGCACAATTAAAACAAAGGTACAAGACAGATGTAAAGTGAAACCATATTATTATCATTACTTTTAGATGAATTATTATTACTTTAATTTTTCAATTTCGGAGAAGCTCACCAACTGGACATAGAATCCGAGGCGATCTAAATTTGGGGTTGTGACACATGGATAAAACGTGATTTTCGGAGTAATTTTGTCAAAGAATCTAAAAAATCTACAGTTTGAGTGCTTTAATTTCTAAACAAAGCGCTACAAAGCATATCAAAATCTGTATACAATCCGAAAATAATTATTTGAATTTAAAACAAACAAAAAGCTTATATATTTAAAAAAACTAATTCATTATTTATTTTAAAAAAATCGCCAATGTGTTATATGCGAAACGTTAGTAATGCTTTCGAATTGAAACTGCCATGTCATAGTAAAAGTATGTATGTATTGATAGTATGTATCGACAGTAAGATAATCTTAATGTTATATGAAAGGCATTATTTATGTGACGATAGAGTTTTCAAAGAATAGTACTAGTTAACGCACCTCTAAGTAACAGTATATGATATAAAGTACCTTTAAGTACTAGTTGTTCAAATTCCTGTAAAAACTACTGAAGGTGTTACTCACTTCTCTTAGGTCCCAAGATCGCACTGTGTTGTCCAATCCACCAGTCCAGAGTTTTGTCCCATCACTAGATATATCTATGCAACTTGCACCGTCAGTGTGGCCTTGGAATTGCCTGCAAATTGCATAAATTTTGCACACATTAGCATGAACAAGTGTCAAATATTTTTTTTTTTTTTTTTTTAAATAACGGCAGGCACTTGAACTCTCGTTCTTCACCTCGGAAGATGCCGGAAGTGTTGCTCATTTAGCGTTACCCAGTGGGCACCTGTGAACCTAAGTCACGGAGGCGAGCAACATTACCCACGCCACACTGCCACAAACCCGTTCATAGGGCGGGCCGCATTCACACATCACACACAACAGAGGACAACACAGAGAGAAACATCCATGCCCAGAGCGGGATTCGAACCCGCAGCCATTGGCTTCGCAGTCAGGCACGCTAACCGCTCGGCCACCTGGCCGGCAAGTGTCAAATATAAACATTTAGCAAAAAATTCTGCTAAACGGGAACACCTTACAATTTGATTGATGCTGTGGCCTAACTACCACTTCTATTATTAAACATCAATTCATTAGTATATAAGACATGCTAACTCGATTCAATCTTGGGGTACTTTTTGATAGATGAAGGTTGGCATTGTTTAAATCTAAATGATTCCCACATAAATGACTTCCGGACGTGATCTGAGCGCACCAACTTCGAATTGAACACGCCTACTTCGATGGATGGTCCACATTGAACAGTTGACTTGCTCTTTGTGACCTCGTCATCGTCTTCCTAGCGCTGTTGCGTCACAGTCTTAATTACACACATCGGTATCCCGCACACACTCGACTGCTGATAGTAACACAGGAGTTACCTCACACACAACCGTCAACTTAATACAGCCCTCACGACAAAAGCTCAAAACTCGGTGAACTCAATATAAGTCTCCCGGTCATTCGCAAATACGAGAACTAATGGTGCACTTTCATCGAATTCTATATCCCTGATAAAAATTCTGGAGGGAGAGTAATGTGGTGTAACTACCAGTTCGATTATTAAACATCAATTCATTAATATATAAAGCATGATAACTCAATTCAATCTTGGGGTACTTCTTGATAGATAAAGGTTGGCCTTGTCGAATGCTCATTCCCCACAATGCAAAAGTAATCTATAATTTGACGACGTTTGATGTAAAGTTTAGAGATACAGACAATTTAAATTTGGCAGATTGCACTAAATAGTTTTTGCAATTTAAAACAGACACTTCAAGTTCATTCATGTTGTCGCCGCGGTATCTATTTGTAGTAGAAAAGTCTTTCTATAATAATTTTCGTATTTATTCAAAGTGAAATATTTTATTGCTTAAGCTACAAATATGCTTCAATTTATTTAATTGAATAAAATTTAAAAATCGAAGCTTATTTAAGAGTAGGAAGAGTTATTTCGAACTTAATAACGTAACAAATAAATAAATATGTTGATACATTTAAATAAATTTTACCATAAAATTAAAAAAAAAAAAATACTAAACACAATAAAAAAAGTTATTTAAAAGGTAAGTATCTATTAAAAATCAGAAAATAAAACTTTAATTTTGTTTTCAAAATATTTCCTTAAAAATTGGTTGAATCAAAATTTCGTAAAAATTACTTAGAATTTCGCAGCTTATACAGAAATAAATAAATCTGTAGATTTAGTAAGGCACGGCAAGATTTGGCAGCCTATGCTGACACGTCACTATTTGGTAGCCTATACAGACAAGTCAAGATTAAACTTTCAAAGGCTATCAAATTATACATGATATTTACGAAAATATTATAAAAACAAAATTAGTTTTATTTCCCAATTTTTAATGGAAACCTATGTTTTAACAATTTTTTTCAATGTGTTTATTATTGCTATTATTATTAAATTTCAAAGGCTACCAAATTATAAGTAACTAGGAGGCTCCGCCCCCTGCTCGCTAACGCTCGCCAACCCCCGAGAATTGCTACGCAATTCTATGTGGTTCACGCCGTGAACCATGGCTCGCTGCGCTCGCTCGCCAATGAACACAATGTTCTAGCACAAAGACATAGTATATTATCATCAAAGACGTAGTATTTTATCATCAAAGACATAGTGTTGTACTTATGTAGAAGAATTCTATCAATGTTCTTATTGGCTTTTAAAAAAGTATATTAGCTATTTAGATTGTACATGGTGAAAAAATCAAAACATTAGCTAAATGAGAAACATATTAGCGAAATAAATTATCAAATATTGCAGTTATTCACCTAAATTCAACTAAATGTGTATAATAAATTAGTTAATGCTAGAAATTCTGAAAGTTTTAGAAAAAAATTTTATTATTTAAAAATATAAACTTTAAATCCTAACTTTTCCTTGTGAGATAATAGCCCTCAAAAAGTCTTTCATTTTCAAGAACACAAAAATTTGTTTTATCGCCAAATGAAATATTTTTTGGTGATCAGCATTATTGAAATCAATTTCTATATTAATTAACATTTGTGATAAAGTACATAACATTTTAGAACAAAATAAGGATGTTTTACATACAATAAATTAAAATGCATGGCTGTTAGCATTAACCGAGAAATACCACGTGGAGGTCGCCATGCTGCATTTTGATTTTGGCAGTTCCCCTTGCCTACTGCCAATAGAAGTTTCAATTAAATTTTTTCCAAAAAACATTTTTTTCCGCAAAGCTCTAAGAAATTAACACTAACCAAACACAATTATAGATTTGGCATCTTGGAGCAATTACTGAAAGGCTGTCAAATGACTTAACTCTTGACAGTCCAACATAAAGTTGTCAATGACTAAAAACTTGTTTAGTCAATACTAAACTGGTTTTCTCAAAAATCTGATCTTGTGACTTATTTATAGTCATGGAGAAGGCCAGCCTAATTAATTCCTAATTGAGTTTAATTTAAATATTATCATGTTTTTAGGGCATGAATCTGAATTGAACAACCTGATAATCCTCACTCTGGTTATTGTTTCCGTTTCTAAAAGCGCTATATGTTGAGCCAGTTTAAATTAAATATTGTCATGTTTTTAGGGCATGAATCTGAATTGAACATCCTGATAATGCTCACTCTGGTTATTGTTTCCGTTTTTAAAAGCGCTATATGTTGAGCCACCTCATGTGACATTTGCCATGTGACATTTTTAGCAGCAATCATTGGTTGATTTTCTAACATTGCCATTCGGGGAGTTGTAATGAGGCTTTTTTTTGGTGCCGTGTAAGAGAAATATATATATATAGATTTTTACAGAAATATTTTGAAAACAAAATTAGCTTTATTTCCCAATTTTTAATGGAAACCTACCTTTTAACGATTTTTTTCAGATTGTTGAGTATTATTATTATTTTTAAATTTCAAAAGCTACCAAAATATACATAATGTTTACAGAAATATTTGAAAACAAAATCAGTTTTATTTCCCAACTTTTAATGGAAACCAACGTTTAAAAAAAAATTTTTTTTTAGAATTATTATTTCTAACTTTTAAAGCTTACCAAATTATACGTAATTTTATCAGAAATATTTCGAAAAAAAATTAGTCTTATTTCACAATTTTTTAATAGAAACCTACCTTTTAACAATTTTTTCAGAATGTTTATTATTATTATTATTTTTAACTTTCAAAAGCTACCAAATTATACGTAATTTTTACGACTTTGAAAGTTAACCTTGATCTGTGTCTGTATAAACTGCGCCGTAATAAAAACAATTACCTGACTAGATTTTGATTATGGAGGTCCCAGACGGCTATGTTTCCATCACTGCAACAACTGAAGCACACTTTGGAATCAGGGCTTATAGCTAGGGCGTAGCATGCAGGGGCGTTGGATGTCAATTCCGCTTTGATGCGCGGCGTTGGCTGAGGGGGGAGGAAAGAGTCATATTATTAGTGAAGTGATAATTAAATAATATTAAAATTTATGAAAGGAAATATAATAGGATTGCAAAAATTATTTTTAAAGTATCACAGACTAAATCAAATGGAAAAAAAGAAAGAAAAAAAAATGAAAAATCGTTATGTAGAAAACAGAATTCATTATTTTAAGAAAAAATGGAATCTACAATGGAAAATACAATGAAATGAAAATTTAAATAAATAAATAGTTGTTAAAAAATTTTTTGGCCTATTTTTGACTCCTCTTGCTCTGAAACAAAATACAGTGAAACCTCTCGGGAGCGACCACTCTCCGTTTCACAATAAAATGGTCGTTGATGGAGGTTGGGAGCGACCACTCTCCGTTTCACAATAAAATGGTCGTTGATGGAGGTTGGGAGCAACCACTCTCCGTTTCACAATAAAATGGTCGTTGATGGAGGTTGGGAGCGACCACTCTCCGTTTCACAATAAAATGGTCGTTGATGGAGGTTGGGAGCAACCACTCTCCGTTTCACAATAAAATGGTCGTTGATGGAGGTTGGGAGCAACCACTCTCCGTTTCACAATAAAATGGTCGTTGATGGAGGTTGGGAGCGACCACTCTCCGTTTCACAATAAAATGGTCGTTGATGGAGGTTGGGAGCAACCACTCTCCGTTTCACAATAAAATGGTCGTTGATGGAGGTTGGGAGCGATCACTCTCCGTTTCACAATAAAATGGGCGTTGATGGAGGTTGGTCGTTCTTAGAGGTTACCTCTATAGACTTCAAAATTGTTATCGAAGGTACATGATTTTCCGTAAACGCTTTTAATTTTAGTCAGTGTCATTTTCTTGGTGCAGAAATGCCACTTCTGTTGGATTCATTGAAAGACGTAACGACGAACAAAATTTAGCGTCTATAAAAATGATCCCAACTGATGTAATTATGCGTAAAAACAAACTTGCCAATTATGAATGATAAAGCTATTTTAAATAAATAAACAATTATGTTTTTTGTTTAAGTTTGCTTTCAATTTTATGTCATAAAAATTGGTTAGCTTTAAAAGAGGAGAAGAAGTGTGCTTGTTTTTTCTAAAAAAACTTTATTTTTCTAATTTAACTTTCAACTCTAGAATTAAATCATTGATAGCATCGTTTTTATGGCACTCTGACTGCAACATGAGGTTGTATCGTCAAAAAGAGCTCTCTGAATAACAGCCTCACACAGATATTTTGAATACATTTTAATCTACTTATTTGTTTTGTTACATTTTTTGTTTTAATATTTTTTCGTGTTTCCTTATTGAAACTTTTCCGCATTTGGTGTAGATATTTGCCCGGTCGATGGGAGGGGTTTTAATGGTCTCTCTTAGATGTTTCCTTCAACACTAAGTCTTTGAAATGAAATTCCGTGGGCCCCAAATGTGGCCGTAAATAGAGATGGTCGCTATATAGAGGTGGTCTTTAGTGGAGGTTTCACTGTAATAAAATGTTGCTACCTCGAAAATAATAAGGTTAGAGGTTATTCCACAACTTGGGATGTAGACTTTAAAAGCCTATAACTTTGTAAAAATATCATTCTCAATATTTTTTTGTTTAACAAGTCTTAGTGTCAACAATTACATCAAATTTTTGTATGTTTTATACGTTTACAAATTTTATATGTAACTGGGGTTACGGAAGCAATATTCAGCTATACAACACAATATGCAGCCAGTTTGCAATTTTTAAAAATTTTACATTTATAAAAAGTTCTAAACATTGCATTAAGAGAAAATGACAACAAGACTCATATTTACAAAAATTATTTGTAGTTTTAAATAATTTTTTAAACTGAGTTATATGATTTTAATGTCTGACAAATACGGCATTCACAAACTGTGGAATTGCCCTCAGTGTTAAAAGTTAAAGTTAAACTGTTAAAAGTTTGCTTGCTTAAAAAAATTTAATTTTAGTTTATAAATTAAACTAAAAAAATGCATAACACACATGTATAATACATCAAGTATGACACATATTAAGTGTCATCTTTAATTGAATCCTGATGTAAAATGTTTATGAAATGTGTTATTATTTTATACCATTACTCAGAATTTAATCAAAATAAATAGTAATTTAATGTTATTGTTGGGATTAAATTACTAATGAATGTTTTATTAATATTTTCATCTTGATAAATATGGTTAATTTGAACTAATAGTAAAAAAGTATATATATATTTTTAAAGTAAGCAATTAAAAACAAATTTATTTCAAAACAAATTTATTTCAACAAATTTAATGAAAGGCGTAAGTTCTTTTTCATTCGTCACTTATAAATAAAAATAATAATTAAAGTAAATTTTTTGTTCAATATTGATTTAATATTTAGAACTAACAATAACCAGAATAAGATATAATCACGTTTATAATTAAACTATTTCAACTGATTTTTTAAACACTAAAGATAAAAGCATCTGATAATTTTAAAGTATATTCTAAACCCCACAAATAGTGTCTAACACTATATCTTATAAAAATATCTAAAAAAAAGAAGAGTTTTAATTAAATTCTCTGATTCTTCCATAATTAACAAACTAAAAAAGATATAAAATAAGGTCGCAATATGATTCCTTTTAAAGATAAGAAAAATTTGTGAAAATTAAAAAAACATATAATTTCGTTTTTTGTCAACAAAATTCGTTATAGTCATCATTCAGAAAACATAACCAATCATGTACGGCCATTTAAAAGCGGTTTACAGCGAATTAAAAAGAAAACAAACTCCATATATGCCGTAAACAATAATTAAGAAGAAATTCAGTGCGGTATAAAGCTACCATAAAAGATATTTAACACCACAGCTTTTAACTTAACGAACGAAGAAAAGAAAACGAAAAAAACTCAGTAATTTGGGATCTCATTTTCTGATATGGTTTTCTCTTCAAAAACCACAAAACTCATTAAACTCATTAAGAGACATTTCATTTAGTAGTCGGCCCCTTGCGCAGTGCTAAGGCGCAATCTTGGCGCTATTGCTTCCCATTAGAGCGCTAATGGGCATCTTAATCGTTGGATTAAAAACACCCTTTTACTGTAATTAAAGCAATTAATCCGACTCCGGAACGACGAGGAAAAAATTCTTCCCTCGCTTCTAGCTCAGTTTATCCTACTAGTTTTTCTGTCACCGCCTCTTAGTCCCCTAGCTTTCCCTTATTTCATTTAGTACTACTTTTTTTTATTTAATTAAACGTTTACATTTTGTCAAGTATTACTCAAAGAAAGGGGTAAAAAAATTTTTGCATTTTTTTTTTTTTTTACTTCTTTCATTTGAGCTTAATTTCTATGTTCTCTTTCGCCCTTTTTTCCGGTTCAATGCGGTATGGTTTTTATATCCCCTTCTCCCGTTTACGGGAAAATTTCCGGAACGAGCGCATGAAAATTAGAGCGAGAAGCATTGGAGTGAATAAAAAAGCATAAGCTAAACAGTAATTAATCAAATAATCACCACGCTTTTATTTGTAATCATTAGAGAGATTCAGTAACGATGGTAAAAAAGGGAAAAAAAAAAGGGGAATTTTTAGAGTGGGCTTTTTATTTTTTATCACTTTTCGAGAGTGTTTTTGCATATTATAGCTAAACACATCACACGTTTATGCATTAAACAGAATACTAGGAAGAAAAAAAGTTGGAGTTATTTTTCAATGGTGTACTCAAATCGGTTGATTAACCACTTAATTACTTTAGCGGTGTCTAGATTTTTATTTAAAGATTGATTAATTGCATTAATGAATTTGCTGCTAATAATGATTTTTTCAGTGCTCTCAAATTCGTTTTTGTTTTTAAAATAAATGAGTTATATATAATATCCGTTATCTTAATTGCAATATTATATTGCATATTTTTAAAATTGGTTTTTAAATTTTTCTTTATTGGTAATATGTACTACAATGCTTACAATATTATATATAAGCATTAATAAGTGGAGAACTGAATAAAAAATTGCCGAATTGCTGAGAATTTTAATGGCTTATCGCTTTCCATATATCAAAATGCTGCAATGAAAAAAAAAACCCTGTTACATCGACACACAATATGTTTTATAAGAAACAGTAAGTTATGACGAATTACGCAAAAGTACAATTAACATACAGGGTTTTTAACTTAGCATGGTCCTCTTGACTAGATTATTCAGATCATATTTCCCAGATTACCACTGCGTACATCCCATGATTTGGTAATCAAGAGTCTGAATATGCCGGAAAAAAGGTACGATTATTTAGAAAAAGTACTCGCTCATAATGTAATTTAAAATACCATCAATTTAAATGAATTAGAATAGGCGCGCCACTTGTATTATTGAAATTGCATTGTGCAAAGTGGAAATCCAATCATTAGATCAAAAGGTATTCTGGGTGAAACTTTCCCCCTTTTTTATATTTACTGATTACTCATCAAATTCTACAGATACTTCGTTAGGAGTTTCGAAGCTTCTTGAACTATAATATAGTTTAAATTTTTGGTAACCCTAATATGACACAAAGTTGAACCATATTATTATATTTTTTTAAATCGATTAAACGGTATTATGTGTTAGCATGATTCAATTCAGAATGGTTTAATTTAAATTCAACATCTTATTGCAGCAAATTTGCCTTTCCATACTACGGTTCAAGGTACTGATATTATGGTTTAAGTTTTTCATAATATGGCTCAAGGCTCTCGCATGATGGTTTAATACTGAACCGATTTTTCTAAGATTGAAAAATGGAGTTAAAATCTAATTGTAGAAATTGTTTCTGAGGTTTATTTAATTTGATTACTAATGAATGTTGAATTCCATTTAATTTGTTCAGTTTTTCAAACCGTCATCGTTAAAGTTATTAAAAGTAGAAATTAAAATGAGTCATTATTAAGAGCGCTATTAACAATCGGTAAACAATTTTACAATTTTAATTGACCTACATTAAACAAAGCATACTTCGAAATTTTTACTATATACGACGTTCATTAGTTCAATATGTGATTAACAAAATCGATTTATTTTACGATACAAGATTAATTAATGCGATACTGTTAATCGTTGAATAATTTATTATCCTTTTTAAAATAAATTGTCAAGCACAAAAGCAAATGAGCAGAAGTAATGATTTAATATTTGTCAGAGGGATAATATTTAAATATGTAACACATCTAAGAGGTAAAATTAAAACACCTTAGCTTTCTTATTCATATTCTATCCTACTGGTTTATCCTATTTAATAAATGAAATTCGATTAAAGATTAAAATATAGATGAATAACTAATTTATTTTTAGTTAATTAAATCTAACGGTTCTAATAAGGGTTCGAAATATTTATAAAATCGGATTAATTGAAGCATCCTTGGAATTTTTAATATTTATTAAATTGGTGCTCACTAATGGCTATATTACTATTGATTGCAACTGAATTCTATAAATCTATTCCATTCATTTAAATTTAATTTATACTGTATGGAATTTATTTTATAGTATGGAATTTATTGAATGGTATTTGTATGTCTTGAATTGAATAATTAAGTAGAATGAAAATAAATTTGTTGTCAAAATACGTGAGAATGGAAAAAAAATTGGTTACACGTGATGGCATTTAAAAATAATTATTGTAGAAAGGATACACTTTCCAAATACGGATATAGATGCCTCTAGATGTTTGACAGTGGTAAGTGGCTCTAGATGTTTGGGAGGTTAGCTTGTTCCGGTTCGAATGTGCGTCACCCCCATTGAAATAAAAAGGCATCTAGAAAAGTTGTTCGCGCACAGAAGCGAGTGTATTAATTTATATTTAAGAGCAAAGAGTAGTGTAAAACCATCCTGCGCAAAAGTCTAGGCTTGTTAAGTAAGGATTTTGTCTTCTGACATGATAAGGCCAAACCCCATAGATCTCAGAAAACTCCTAGAAGTAATTCTATACCCCCTCCGTACAGCCCAGATTTGCATCCACTGACTATTTCTTGTTTTTGAAATAGTGAAAAAAAAACTATACTCCGTTGTAAGTTAAGAAAAGAAGATTGCGGTTCAGGATTTAAGTAATCATCCGCGACTGCATATAGTTCCGTTTTATTTCGTTATCAAATTATACAAATATGCTTTCAAAACAATTTAAAAGCTTTTAAAATTTAAACACGTCGAACAGAAATTTAATTAATAATTTTAAGATAAATATCACAGGATTATCAAAAGAAAGGTTATAATTTGGAAGTCTTACTGGAATCATAGACTTGGCGTCATATTTCGATAGATAAGAACTTTCGTCCTTGAAGAAGAAACATCTATATGACGCCTCAAGAGCATTTGAATTTGATTGGACCACTAAAAATGGTGCGACTTATGCTGACATGATCTTAACAAATCAAATACGAGATAAGGAATTTTTACTTTCGTTTAACTGTAGAAGAAAATAGTCTGCACAAAAACAATATTTATGATTTTTTTCTCAGCTTTTTTAAATATGAATAGAAAGATTTATATTTGTTACTATTTTTAGACATCATTTTAATTAATTCTTATTACTTGTTAATTGATTATTCAATAAATTTCGTTTTCCTCATTTAACACACGATTAAAGAAAGCAATAAAAAAGAAGGCTGTGCAACGACGTTTCAAGAGTTGGCGATGTTGATATAGGGTTGAGAGCTTCGCATTCACTTGGCGTACACTTAGATGCAAGCTGGTTCTCTCCAAAGGGATAATGGTTTTTTCTTAACTTGCAACAAAGTATAGTCTTGAACAAAGTTCTCTTCAGACCATGCTGAGAAAACATTCGCTGAGAACTAGTTGCCAGACTATGTTTGGTGATTATGTAGTAAAGTGACTATTATCTTAATTCTATTTTGTATTTTCTATCTGCTTTTAATAAATTTTTTAATAATTTTTTAACCTTTTTTTGGATTTATCTTCGTATATTAATATACATTTGTACAGTATAGTGTATTATCATACTTTTTTGTAAATAGAATAGGCGCTTCAATGCTAAGCGATTTTCCAACTTGACGTTTCCAAGATTTCCACAAATTTTACTATTTTTCTCAGGCATGTATAATTGAACTTCTTACCGAGAAGTCCTCCACAAAGGCAAATTTCTCCCAATACTTGATCTTTTGTCTTCTAGGTTGGGTTTGAAATTACAAGGCTACGGAGTTGAACATTGGCAGTCTGAAACTCGAAATTGGGTCGGATATTCAACTATAGTTATAAAATAATAATAAAGAAACTTCTTACAGAAACGTATTGCCACAAGAAAAAAACTAGATTTACGAAAACCATGGAAATGAAGAGGGGAAATTTTAGAGAACGGGGTAAACATGTAACCTCGAGGTGCCTGTTGCAACGAGGTGCAAAAACGAAGTAGTTCTTGAGTAGTATTGAGAGACAGATAATTGAAAGGGAAGAATCCAAATTAATTTTATTTCAGTATTATTCTACGATTTCAATTGGCATTGTTGCGGCATAAAGGCAATTTCTAATGCATGTGCTCTTATGATGTGTATATGATGCGGATAGAGTAATACAGAACGTAAAACTTACCGTTCCTAGATCCCATATACATATCGTGCTGGCCTCGCCACCCACAATAAGTGTCCTTCCGTCTGGAAGTAGTTTACAGGATCGAATGTAGTTTTCTCTTTGCTAAAAAATAAACAAAAATAAGGCGTCTTTTGGCACAAAATACTTGATGGTGTCTACTCATCTCAATAGAGATAAGTCTAATGGCAATTAGAGATTAAAAAATCATAACAATATACTTACCAGACAAACTAATTCAGAAACTGCAGTTTTACTTCCTGGTTGACTGATGTCCCATACTTTAACACAACCCTATGAAAACAGATATAGAGAAGTTTCGTTAAGAATAGGGAAGTAATCAGACTACAGTGAAATTTATTTAAATTTTTGGCACTTTAATAAATTTATATTGTCTCATCACTTTTCAACTTACAATTTTAAGTTGATCTGGTATTTAAGGGAAAGAAATTTTATATTTTAATGAAATTATAACAGACGAATAATAAAAAATAATAAAAGTAACAAAAATGTTGGTTCTGACTTCCGTACCATGAATTAAAGGTTTATAAACTTTATATATATAAATTTGTAAACTGATTTGCGAGTTCGCTGATACGCCTACGTGACACCCATCAATTGATTTTTCAATACGCCAATTTACTGATACTATTGATACCATTCCATTGATTTTTTTCATTCACTAATACACCAATTCATTTATTTTCCCATTCACCAGCAAGCTTAATTTGCTGATTATTGAGTTATTAAATTTCCATTACACTAATACGCCTAGTTACTGATACACCGATTCATTGCTTTTTCCCACCAATACGACAATTCACTGATACGCTGTTTCATGGATTTTTCCATTCACTAATACGTCAATTTAATCATTTTCTCATTGTTGCCTATTTGTTGATACGCCGAATTATTAAATTTCCCGTTCAATAATACGCTTAGTTATTGATACATCGATTCATCGGAAAAATCACCAAAAGTTAATATTATAGTTGAATATTCCATTTACTGATTTTTCACCAGGTTCTAGTTTTCCTCTATTCATTAGCTAAATCAAGAACCATTGACATAGCGGAGCGAACTTATTATAATATGATTTTAAAGTTAAAGTAAACAATCTTAGATGTGGCGAGTAAACTTAACAAATAAGTTGAAAATCTAAAAATGACCACGTATAAAATACACTAAAAAATGAACGGTCGTCATAATAAAGGAAAAATATAAAATGACGATTTGTAATTAAATAACATTGACAAAAGTCAGGATTCTCCTTTCGTAAATTAAGAGATTTGTAAACCTATGAATTTAAACTTTTTACCTTAACTTTTTTTTCTTTCATTAAAAAAAAGTCGTGCTGCAACACATGTTGACACAAGTTTTACTTCTTTTCGTAAAGGACTCATTTTTTAAACAAGTGGAGCAATCTTCGCCTACTTTAAATCTTTTTTTAAAAATTTCATTCTATTTTTTTAAAAAAGCTTCGAACAAGGGTAGAAGAATGCCACTTTAAAGAGAACATTTTTCATTAAAAAAAAGTGACTTTCAAATCAAAAAAAAATTCTTATTTCCTCAGACAACCACTAGATGAGTGCATCTAAAACTTAAGATGACAAAAAGAGAAGTAGACAAGAAGTTTGTTAGACCATAACGAAGAAAACAGTTTGAACAGAAAGGACTGGAGAATACCGTACTGAGCTGCTACTTTACGAACGAGGAGGCAGAATTGCCGCTTTTGAAATCTCAATGTGCTATATGAAAGCCGCATTTTTGCTTTCTTTGTGCTTTGAGAGCTTTTACAAATGTTGAAAAAAGAAGTTTGGAGTGTTTCAATTCGACTTCTTTAAAACCGAAAGTTTTGTGAATTTTTCTCGAGGTTCTTATTCTTAAGTTGAGAAGATAAAATGAGAATTTCATTTAATTTCAATTTCTTTTCTTTAACTTCGCATTCTGGGGTGAACATGCATTAAAAATGAAGAAGATACCACGATGAAGATACCATGATAAGTGAAGATAAATGAATGAAGATACCACGCTATTATTTAAAGACAGGTACAACAATTATATATATTATATATCTATAAAATATAAGTTTATTTCGCTTCATTCAAAAAATATTTTTACTTATTTTGTTACATTTTCAATAGTAAAACATAAATAATGAACAGCTAAATTATAATTCAATTATTAAAACATCACATTCACACATTCAAATTCATTATTTTCATTCATAGTTAAAAAATAAAAATGATGCGTTGCATATTTAGGTTTTAGATTTTAATTTTTTTCTTTTATAACCGGCGTTGAACAGGTGACACCTTTTTTGGTTTACGACTAGCAATGTTCAACTCCGTAGCCCTATAATTTTGCCCTAATCCAGAAGACAAGGGAACTCCTCGATCAAATATTGTGACAAACTAGACTTTGGGGAGGACATTTTTATGAAACTAACATGCATTTTTGTAACATGGAGAGGAAAACCACAAAAACCTCCTACGGTTAGCCTGGCGGCAAGTGATTTCTAATCCATGATCCGTTTACCACTGAGGATATTTTTACGTTAACACTATAGTCGGTGCGAGCGGAGGGCAGAATTCTCATTTACATGCAATCGCTGAGATTCGAACCCGACTCACCTCTTTGGATCACCAGAGTTAAACAGTTAAGTCGAAAATTTCTTAAAATATTGCAAAACAAAAAAAAACCCCTTTCATTTAAGTAAAGGGCTTCGAGCAACATAATGATAAGGCACATTTTCAAATTGATCAGGATAACATTTTCGACGATTTCGATGCAGGCAATAAGAAATTTTTGAATATAGTGACCGAGTGGAAATTCCGAAAATTGAAACGAACCTATCCAGAAACAATATTAATTAACAGCTTGATGACTGACACGATAAGAAAAAGTATGATTTAACACTATTTCTTATTGTCAGCTAATGGAAAGTATAAGTTGATGATAGGAAATAAAGATTATGCCTCGCCCTTGTTTTTAGACAGCAAGCTGAATTGGCGAAATCTATAAATCTCTCACACTCATTTCAACTGTTCGCGTCATAGCGTTTGCATTCTTGATATTTTAATTTATGCGAAAAGACTGGCTTTTTTAAATAACTCGTCGACTGCTTGCTGCCAAATACACTTGGCACTTTCTTCCAGCTTGGAAAAAACTCAGATTTAGTACCTTCATTCACAAAGATTTGAAGACTTGACAAGATAAATAATTATTGTATAGTTAAAAACAAATTTTCAAAAATATCACTTATTGCATTTTTCAAGCTTATCGTGTACTAATAAGTCTGCACTAATCATGTACCAATACCAACATGTACCAATGACTAAAAATACATATATTTTGAAATATTCTCTTAACAAAAGTCTCGTAAAAACTTAAATCTTTTCAAAAATAAGTATTCTTCTGGACAATATTTTCGAAAAATATATACCGGTGAAATACACAACTAAGATTTAGATTTATTAGATGCTCTTTATTTTATTTGTAAGTAAACAAGTTTAGAGCAGCCTTATTTTCAAAATTTATTTTTTCAAAAACTTTTTCAAAAGTAAAGAATAATCCTTACCCCCCCCCCCCCCGAAAAAAAAACATTCTAAAGTCTTGAAAAATATTTTGAAACTGCCTCATTTCCCAAACAACCTTTAAAAAAGATTGCAGAAAAAATAAATGTGAGGTTTCAAAACGTCTAATTTGCAATCTACAAATAAAATCACGGTGCATTGTTTAAGGGACAGATGACAACCAGAAGTTGGCAAAGTTTGGAGGCAAAAATAAATCGATTAGAGCTTGGCTAAGAGAGGAGAAAAGAATTAAATTTAGTATCAATCAACAATAGCAGAGCTAGCATGTTTGACAACTTCAGTGTTTACACTAAGGATGAAGTGTTAAAACAGGGGATGAGTAAATCGAGAGAATTTATTATAGCCCAGGAGAGTTTTAAGCTACTATAAAAAGAATCGGCGCAGAGAGAGAGAGCTGATATTCATCAGTTAGAAATATAACGCGGTGATTAGGTAAATCTTGTGTGAGCTGTGTTTCCCAACTCGTATGTTATGTTTGGCAATGAGTGAAAAGATAAGCTCTTGAGAGTTGGAAGACGAGCACCCCAAAAGCTATTTGTCTCTCGTTGGATCTAAATGCGAATTTCTAAGAAGGGATGGTTTCAAATGAAAGCGTTTCATTGTTTTTATCATTTTTTCTTTTAAGTGGAACGGTCTTTTTTTATTTCTGGATGAGACGTTAAATCAAATGACTTGGCTTCTTTTATCGTTTTAAATTATGTGTTGTTTAACACTAGAAAGACAGAATATTGCTGTCTACCTAGAAATTCTGAAGGGGCTAGTCAGGCCATTCCCAAACTGTTTGTGTGTAGATCAATTAGATATCAAAAATCTTAAAATATAATAATAATTAATTCAATAAGTTTCATAATCATAGTTAATATAATTATAATTAATATAATTATTATAATTATAATAATTACAATTATAATTATAATAATTACAATAATTATAATAATTATAATAATAATAATTATAATAATAATTATTATAATTAATATAATTATATTTAATGTAATTATAATTAATATCAGAGAGTCTGTCATCAAATTTCTATGGTATTTTATTCGATTTGATTAGCAAAAATATTTGATTAAACGGTAGATTGACTTTTATTCATTAATTTCTTAAACAATTGAGATTCCTTTTCACAAAAATAATAGTTGATAAAAAAGGAAACGCTGAAATACTTTTGTTTTTCATTAAATGAAACTGGGGTACTTCATACGTACTAAAAGGTTACGCGATACAAAACCTACCTGGTGACATCGGGTACCAGCCAAAACACCATAACCTTTGGCTTACGGCTGGTACAACATATGGATCATATGTGATGGCACAATATGGTATACCGTAGGCCAAGGATTAAAAGCTACTTTGGCTCTTCCCATAACTCTAGGTAAAAGATTCTATTTATACATTCCCATAGGGTTAACCCATAAATGGTTAAATAGGCACTTAAATTGGATCAAATTATGAAAAGTCAGAAATACTCAAGATTTTCAGTTTGATATTTTTTTTAATTTCAGAGCAATAAAAAACGAGTGGGGCCAAAATGGCCCCAGCAGTCTTTCTAGTGTTAAAGATCATTTTATTTTCAATGGAACTAGTTCGAATTATTATTGAGAATGATGACTACAAAGCTATTTATTGTTGAAGAATTGTAGCAGAATTAAATATAAATAAGGGTATACTGTATAAACATAACATAAGCTGAACTGAATTATCTACTCTACTGTGAAATAATGGTACATCGTTGACGCATTTAAAGATATAGTTTTTATGTTTATTGAGTATTTTAACAGCAAGACGGCCATGAGTATATTGACATATCATGACGTATATTGACGGATCATGAGTATATTGAATGAGTTTATTCTACTGTAAAAGAAAACGGTAATGAGAAGTATAAGACAGTGATTACTATCTCTTATTGTTATTATCTCTCGTATTCTCATTCCATTTACGAGATATGAACTCTCTGAATTTTCGTTGAGTAGCATGAAGTCAGTTTATTTATCATACAAAAACAAGACATTTTCATGGTCTGCTATAAATCAGAACACCATGTTTATGACTATGGTTTTTTCAGTCTGAAATAAGTTAGGGATTTATGAATTTTAGATACATACAAAACAAACTTATTCAAATGTTCTCAAATAGAAATCATGTTCTTTTTAAGATACTTTTTTGGATATTTACCTTTCCTCCAGTGTAGACGTATTTTGTGGGGTTAGATATTGTGACAGCGCAAACAACTTCCCCATGGCTAAGAGTGTTGATTTGTCGGGCATGTCTGGGAATGCCCGGTCCTATGAGGGCATCAGGTGGGAAAGGCACGGGCATCATTTGACCATCAGCATTTACATGAAAGGAGTAGGCTCTGTAAAAAGGAAATTTACAAGTTGATATATCTTAATAATGCTTTATCAACTTGCTAAGCATTTACAAAAAAGAAAAAAAAAAGACCGATTATTTAAAATACCAATAGAAGAGGAACACAATGCGTATGAAATGTACGATTTATTGCGCTCTAAAAGGAAGTGATTTTTTTCTTCTGACAAAGATTTACAATCAGTGACAAAACTCCTCAACAGATGGTGCTGTTAGCTGTCAAAAATGTAATCAATGTTTTCTAATTTCCAGCAACAACAACAACAAGGGGATTGTCTGAGAAACAAAATTTCAGACTACACTGAAAATATTTCTGTTGAAAGTTCAGTTGAAATCAAGAAATGTCGTTTGATAGTTTTTTTCAGACAGCTTCGCCATCTATCGAGGAATTCAGCATTTAATTTCAAAACTTGGTGGTGATAACTATGTTTCTTGGGTAATATCCATGCTTAACTCCTTCTGTTTTTAAAATTGATTTTTCGAATCATCGTTTTTTTTTTTTTTTTTTTTTTTTTTTGGAAATCCGGAAAATAATTCAAATCAAATTTAAAATAAGGAAATTAAAATTTTCAAAGCTACGTTTTTTATTACTGACATTAAAAAAAATGAAATATAACTTACGGTTTTCCACCTGGTATGCTACCAAAAGCAGGTGTCCTTACTGAAGGGTGATCAAAACCAACCTGAAATAAATAATTATTATCAGTATTTCATAATGATCTAGAGAGTATTGATACATGATAGTGATCTAGAGTAATGATACGTACTAGTGATCTAGAATAGGAATTGAGAGCTGGTGATATATTATTGTGCAGAACGCCTTGAGGAAATGCAGCTGCTGAACTCAGTTCACCAGCTAGTGCTGCTCCACCATGCAGAGCATATGGATATGGAGGACCTGTAAAAATATGAAATAAACTTAATTATTTTATTTCTGAAAAATATATCTTCTAACGTTTCAACTCAGAAAAAATATTTTCATTACCATCTGAAGGTCTTATTAGAGAAAAAAATGCAATCTCACCTTTATACAACAATACCAGTTTATACAATTCATAGCTTATTTTACAATACAATATATCACAAAACAATACATCACTTGCTTATTCTGCTGTCTAATTCCAGGCTAAAAATTACTTTTCGTAAATATTTATTATTTTTTAAAATTTTATTTAATAATATTCGTGAAAATATTGAATTGTAAAGTATGGCAAAATATAAAATCGGTCGAATATTTTCTGAGAAATCGAATTTAAGAAAGTTGTATTTTTTAAAATTCAATTTTTCAAGTATTATTCGACAGATTTCGCTCAAATATTGTATTTCCCTATAGACAAAAATAATTTCATGCAAAAAATAATCTTCAGTAAACATCGATTGTTTTTATTTCATTTCATTTAATAATAGTCGAAAACATTTTGAATAAGGTATAGAATGTTTTGCCTCATTTTAAAGAATGTAATTTTACTTAGCAAATTACAAATTTTGAGCGAAATGGGTCGAATAGTTCTTGAGAAATTGAATTTTAAATATACAACTTCCTTAAATTTCGATTTCGCAGGAACTATTCGGCCGATTTTGCTCGAATTGATTATTGTCGCCATGTAAAATGACACACTTTAAAATAATGTAAAAAATTGAATGCCGTATTCAAATTTTTTTCGATTATTTATTAAATAAAATGATAATAAATCTTTACTAAAAGTTATTTTTTGCAGAGAATTATCCTTGGATACATGAATTTGATAATTGCGTGAAAAATTTTTTCTGTTAGCTCAAAAAGTTTTCGAGATACGGCAAAATATGAAAAATTAACATTAAGAGGTCAAAACTGTGGACTACACTCCTGGCTAAATTATTGGGACCATAGGTCTGAGATTGTAGCTACCCCTTATATTTCGGGGGCCAGAAATCATAATCTTTCGAATGAAAGGTATCTTTATTCAGAGAAAATAAATTTTATTCTGTCTGATTTCGAAACTTAAAATATTGTCTGTTCGAATTATTTAGCATATTTGAGATCATCCTCTGGAACTATTCAGATTAAGTACTAGAACGCGAAGATCCGATCATTAGATTAAAAGTTACTCAGGGTAGCCCGCTTATTTTTTTACGCACCGTACATTTTGTTTGAAACTATTAAATTTTGTCAATTTTTCAACATAGAAAGGAAAAGCTAATAAAACGTATTTGTAATTGTTAGCAAAAGGTAATTTTGTTTAACAATATGTCATGCATTAAAATCAACGTATTCATAATAATAAAAATTAAAATATAAATTAAAATTTAATACCTAATGCATGTTTTGGATGAGGTTTAATGCCACTTGAACTTGGAGTTGTAGATCCTGAACTCGTAGGAGTTACAGGTTTTGACACTGGTGTAGGTGGTTTATCATTCTATAAATAAACGCAAACAAATTAAATAATAATAAAAAAAAACACACACACAAATGGCAAAACATTTGAAATCAACCACTCATCACATCATTATAGAACAAAATGTTTAACATTCAATAAATATAAATTAGTTTTCACAAGTAAAAATAATTAAAAATTGCCCCCCTCAAAAAAAGAAAAAAAATAATAAATAAATAAAATTCGTAGTCATAAATACACCTCGTACTTGAAATTTCATTAAAATTAGTTCACAATAAAAAGTTTGAGAACTTGAATACTAAATAAAAAAAATTTTTGAGCATTATTTTAAGTAGAATTAATGAATGCATTCAAGTTTTTATCAACTTTACAAAATAAGGATCTCTGTACAGCCATTTTCAATTTCCGTTGAAGTGTTGAGAATGATTCCTTCTTGTATTGATTAATCATTTGACGCAAAATTGTTATTAAACTTTTTTTCATGCATTTTACATTATTTTGCACTAATTTAGGTCAAAATAAGTGAAAAATATTGTGTTTAGCTTTTAATAACTTATGGTTAAGAAATACAACATGAAACACCGGAGTCTTATTTTTTTTTGTGTGTTAAAGGTAAAATCTTCTAAACATGGCTCACTTCCAAACAATAATTTAACAAGTTAGTCCTTATTTGCAATTATTTAGATCAAAGAGAAACAGTTATTCATCATTGAAATTTCTTTAATTAATCAAATCAATTATTGATAAATTTTTTAATATGAATGAATAAATTTTTTTTTCAAACTACTTTTTCCGGATTTTATATTTTAGCACAAATATAATTCCGATAATCCAACGGATTTTTCTGGTAACTATTAGACTGTTTTTTTATAATCAAAAATATCAAAAAATATTTTTGCTTGTAATTAGAAAGTCAGAAAAAATATGTAAAAGGGACACCGGTGTCCCATGTACGTTCAAGGGTTAATGACATATTGCTTTGATTAAGTATTTTAAAACAAGTTTAATAATATTATTAAAAATATTAAGCAGACTAATAACGCTAATTATAGTGTAGTCGTGTTAAATTTATCTTTAATACATTAAGGACAATTTAGTAAAAAGAAAATCCATTTCATTTTACGATACTAAATAATTAAAGAAAGTTCTCCTTACTTTTAAAAGCATAAGCAATTTAAGAATTAACTACAATACAATAGGTATCAATTTCAAAACTTAAAAAGTTTAAAACCGATTTATGATATAAGAATTTCAACGGTATTAAAATAATCCAAAAACTGTTCAAAGTTTTATCATGAGAATCGATACAAACGGAAAACAACTGTTTACAATTTTTTACGAAATGATAAGGTACAAAATTAGAAATTTTCTTTGTGCTGATAACTGTTTTGAAAGGATCTACTTTCGTATGAAATAGGCCTTTTGAAAGTAGTATACTATTTTTATGACTGTTGTCAGTTCGTAACAATTATTCAGGACTGTTAATTTAAGTTTCGCCCACTTTTAAGAAGTGAAAATGAAGTGAATGTCCACTTTTAAGAAGTGAAAATGTAATAAACGTTCACTTTTAAGAAGTGAAAATGAAGTGAATGTCCACTTTTAAGAAGTGAAATCTTTTGTGGTAATTATGAAATTGGCACACACTGTTAAACCACAGCTTTAAAAAAATGGAAAGCGCTTGTGGTATAAATTTTCAATAATTGAAAAGTCATTTGACCGCTGTATTAGTTTGGCTCATAAAAATATGCGAAAATTGAGAATCAATCATTGATTTTTGTGATTTTTTTTTTAGGTCAAAACTGTTTATTCGTTTTTAAGTTCAGAAAATTCTATTTTACATAGGTTTAAACTGTTTGATCATTTTTATGTCAAGAAAATTCTAGATTTAAATTGTTTGTTCGCGCTTTTAAAATCGAATAATTATTTTAGGTTTAAATCCTCCATCTGTTTTTTTATGTCTAGACAATTCCAGGTTTAAACTGTTCGTCATTAATTAAAGACTATAATAGGTTTAAACTAATAGCTTGCTTTTGAATTGAACCAATTCTATGTTTAATACGTTAGTTCGTTTTTGAGTTCAGACAATTCTAAGTTTAAACTATCTAAGTCTAACAAGTTATTAGTAAATATTAACAATTAAAAAAATTATATGTTGTACAAAAAGTCACAAAATTCTAAGAAATTGTGTCAATATATACATCATTGTTTCTCTAATTGAAATTAAAAAGCAGTGAAAATGACTTCCTTGGGCAATCTAGTGTTTAGTGCAAACAATTTTTTTTCAAGCCAGATAGTATGTAATAGATTAAAATTACAGCTTTGCTTCGAGTTAAAGGTGATGAAAAGCTTTTTTTTTCTTCTCCTCAATAGAGCTTGAGCCTTAAGTACTCAAATAATGGTGGTTTTTATTTTTCTCGGAGAAAAACAGACATAATGAAATTTATCACGTAAAGCCTTACCATATGGTCCTTATGTTTGGCGGATGATGGTGTACTTCTGCTAGAAGAGGACCCGCTACGACTTGGAGGACGTTCTCGTTTGGGACCTCTTTCTGTACCATTTTCTCTGGGGGACATCTCACCATTTGGAGGAGAAAGAGGTTCCTATAAATAATTCAGATATTGACTAAGTATGCCTCATTCAACATAATGATTAAAGTAGGAATTTATAAATATATATGTATTAATTATTATTTTATTAATAATTATTATATTTTATGATTAATTATAATTATTAATTTATTAATATATAATTAATATTTTTTTAAATATGATTTTAATAAGGAATTAAAGAGATAAAATTTAACATTTTAGAAAGTCTGTTTATATTTCACAGAGAATTTTAAAAATTTGTATAAGATATACTAGTTTTACTTGAAATAGAAATATACATTATGGACAAAAATAAATCTCCCAAAGAAGAGATAAGATTATTGCGATATGAGGAGATGAAACTACTCGCACAGTTATGTTTAACGTTCATAAACAATTATGCAGTGTTACATATCTATACCCTTCCTTCTAGATTATCCATTTTTCTTATTATAATAAACTTGATAAGTTTTAATTGAACAGAAAAACTTACCTGGTATTCTAAAAATAACCAATCATTTAAAGAGAAGCGGAAGGCGATATAATAGAACGGAAGAAAAAGGTATCCTATGTTTTGCTTAGGAAATCGGTAAAACTTTCGACGATGTTAGTTAGATGGCACTGCCAACAAGCAAAGCTATAAGAATATTTTATGTCCTATGTCAGACCAATCTAAACTGAAATATTTGCTAGGATGTCGGCTAAATTTGTTCTTCGACAACGCCATGTTGTTACTGCAAATGGTGGTTATTTTAAAAACGTTTAATAGTTTTCCTCTGTTAGCAACGCCATCTGTTAGCGAATTTCATAACTTATTTTGAAATTTTGTGAGACTATATGGTAGTTTTTTCAGCAGAACGTAACAAATTGTATATTTCTATCTTTTTTTCTTTAATTAATTTTCAAAATTATCGATCATTTTAGGAGAAACAAAACGAAGTTAATTTTTCGATTGCAAAAGATATTACGGATATGTTTTCCTGGCATTGTTTTAAAAATGTCCGATTCTGCTATTATTCAGACACGGTTGATAAATACAGTGAACTTGTATAAGAAAAAATGATTTACATCAACACGAATGTTAATTTTTATTGTTAAAGGTTGAATATACAATAAAAACATGGGTTTTTAATCGCTTTTACGTTACTAATCTGTTTGGGAACCACTGTTCAGTAGTTAACAGAAAATGTACTATGATTAAAGTTTTTTCATTTTAAAGCAGTCATCTGTAAAACTCAAAAAATTAACATTCGTGTATGACAACTAATTTTTTAAAATTTTTTAATGTAATCGATCTATCTGACGAGTTGAAAAATAAATTTTTTCATTAGAAAACATTCTAAATATTGATATCCATATCTTAATAAAATGCAGCATTAAAAAAAGTAAATTTTACAAATTTGAAGTCAATAAGCTCAGTTAAAGTTTTAAACATTGGAATTAGTAAAAACAGTTTTAAAATTCTGTGTGAAAAATAGCAGTAATGATGACTTTTTTTTTTAAAAAAAAAGCTATTTTCTTAAGCAAGATTATCGAAATTTATTTTCCATTGTGCACAAAGGAATTGTTTTTTAAAGTTATCTGGAGGAAGGAGACATTTTACAGGAAATATGAATGAATTTGGTTATTGAACTGAAGTGAAATAAGTAAGCCTGACCTCATTAGAGATATCAACGACGAGGTCCTGATCACTTTTGTCCTCTTCATTCGTCTGGAGGTTTGGAAAGCAGAGAGCTGCCAGTTCGTTCCATGTGCCACCTTTTTCGGACTGAAACACAAATATATGCACTTTCAGTGCTTCTTATTTGCCTCACATTTTAAAGAGACAGTGGTTCCCAAACACACTAACAAAATATATTTTTCGAGGAAACGTTACTGAACATTTCAGTTACAATTGTGGAAGATATAATTTCCATCGCTTGAACTTACAATATTAAAATCAGAAAAGAAAAAAAAAATGCAAAACTACAATTAAAGAGCTGAGTGGATGAAGGTTCTAAGTGACTTTGTAGTTGATTTGAGGTGGATGAAGATTGTAACTGTCATTTAAGTGTACTTGAGAATATTAGCGTTAAAGTATACAGGTTGACTATATTAAATAGAGGGTATGCATTGCCATTATTTTTTGTCGCCAAACTTTGAATTGACCATATCTGTAATCCCTAACACACATTTAAACTGTTTAAGGTATAGAGTTGCTATTTGGCATTTCATTTTGATGCAAAAGAGAATTTTCTAGAGCAACTCGTTGACTGTTTGTTGCTTAATGCATGTGGAGTCTTTTTGTACTTCAAAAAGACACAAATAGTGTCATTTAATACTTTAATCCATTGAAGTCAACGGAATTCATGGACTTAGAAAAATAATAATACTAAAGTTGTAAAGTGAATTAAGACTTATATAAGACCTCAATTTTTTCCCTCCGAAAAAGTCGCTTATAACCTCTTTCTACTAAGCTCTTTGACTATGGTTTTAAAAAAATGGAATCATTTAAATTCTTTTTTTGCTGAAGTATTTAAATACAAGAAAATATTAGTAAAAACAAAGGCATTATTTCTAAGTGCCAAAAGTCATGGGATAGGCATAGATTCACAGTATGAGTATTTAACCAGTAGGCTAACAGCGTTTCCTTTTCAATCTTCAGACTCTTGCTTTGTTACATTTGATGACTGCATGGCCAGAACAACCTAAGCTACATCCTTAAACGCCTATATCCACCAAACGATCTGAGACATATCTACAATGCAGAACAAGGTAGAACTTTTAAAATCACTTCTACCAAAAGGCAACAAGAATACTTTTTCTTGCAAGCACTACATTTCACTCCCCAGCAAGTATCGTTTTAAATTGGGTCATGCATTGCAGCATCAAGTGCTGACAATCATAGTATTTATTGTAATATTGAAATCAGAGCATGACATAGGGCGTGGGCATGATATTCTACTAAATTCCGAATGGAATAGTTATTATGGCCTAGGAGTTAGTTCTTGTTTATAACCATACCAAGGCATTTCGTAAGACTTGCCACTTCATAATAGTGCCAGCCCTATTTTCAATCTTTGAGTCTTAGATCAAGATGAATTAAGTTTGATTGAGTTAACTCCAATTTTGTTCATTATCAATATTTTCCTATTAACTGATAGTTAGATTAGGTAACTTTAATAGTATTTCTAAGATATTTCAAAAGGAAGCTGTCAACAGTTCAACGGCTATGGATTATGAAGATTAAATACTATAAACATTGATTTTTGAGATGCTGATTCAATCATTCGTGCTGATTCAACCAGAAGGTGACAATCTCGAAACGGAGATCAACAGATATATTGGAAGAAAACCAAGAGTTCCATTCTCGCACAAGACTTGAAGCAGCACAAATACCTGTTTAGTATCACAGTTACTTTAGGAGACCTTTGTTAAGTCTTTGATAGGCAAGATATTATAAATCACCAGGCTAATGGATATGTCACATGGCATTAACTTTTTAGGGACTGCTGGCACACGTATGTACCATTAACTTGTGGTTCTGATAGAATACAGTCTTGAAAGAGTTAAATAAATATATCCCATGACTTTAGGCACTTCAGCGGAAAAATGATTGAGTGTAGACCACCTGGAAAAATTAACATAATTTCAGTAAATTAAAAAACGCAGTTTGAACATAAACACTAAGACAATGTGTCACAATCTATAAGATCGATTCTTTCAATCTTTAATCTTAAAATTGTCAATAGTTTATGGCTGAGCTCAAAATTTCCATTCGCCAGCTTAATATCGGCGATAAAATAAGGGACTGGCAATTAAGTAACACAGTTTGAGATCAGTGTAATGGAATTTGACTCTAATGTAACAGAGTTTGACTCGAGAATAGGAGGGTCTGAGAGTTGAAGGCTGGTATCATACTATCATAATCATAATATTAATCGAAATGGAAGTATCATAATATTGGCGATAAAATAAGGTGGCGAGTAAGTAACACAGTTTGAGTCTAGTGCAATGGAGTTTGATTCTAATGTAACAGAGTTTGACTCTAGAATAGCTGAGTCTAAGAGTTATAGGTTTTGATACTATGGCTGCAATTGATAGAAGGTATCCTTATTTTAGTGCCAAGGGAGAGCGGTATACAAACATATTGCTAAAAGTATGGGAATATTTCTCATATTTTTCTTATTTTAATTGCTATTATTACTACATATTTGGATAATGTTATATTATAACCATTAAGACTTTACGGCAACTTTATTTTAAGTTGTTATTATTATTATCTCGCAATAAATATTTTTCCATCTTTTGGATATATGATTTTATGGTTTTGGTCACCAAAATGTTCGTTATACAACAGGTGTTAACATTTTAAATTTGTATTAAAAGTTACTCATGTTTTTTGCGAGAATAGTTGAAAATGAAAATTTTAATCTGGCTATTATCGTTAGAATTGAAATTTCATGTCCTGGTTTATGATGTATCGCTATATAAATACCTTAAGAATTCCTGTAGTTTCCTAAGAATATCATAACTTGTCTATGACAAATTTTCATCTTCAAATACAATCATATTGGAAACTATACCTGTTAGTTAGGAATAAGAATCACCATGATCAGGAAAACAAAGGCTTGTTGTTATGCTATCAGTTTCAAATTATAACTTTAGAAAATAAGAATAGAAGATTTTTTATGACCCTAATTTTTTTTAAGGAAATTCTTTGAAAATACGAATAATCCGTGATGGCTCAGGGGATAGAAAGCTCGCCTTCCTATGAGGTGAACCGGGTTAGAATCCCAGCGATTGCTGGCCGATACGAATTCCATATCCGGCTTGCATCGACCACAGTGCTGACGTAGAGGGGAACGATAGTGTCTGAAAAAGCAGAACAGGGCAGGATATATTTCCAAGCGAAATGAAGGCTATGAGGAGCTGATGTCATTAATAAGATAATCTGCATTCATATGAATGAAACAAGGCTCTGGAGCATCAATATGAGCAGGTGTGATAGTGGCCATACTGATGCCTAAGCTCATAACTGCATATATGTGGGAATTCATAATGATATCTATGTTCATTGCTATATGTGAATATCCATAATATATATTACTACATGCAAAAAATTTATAACAATACCTTTGTTTATTACTATATATGTGAAAATTCATATTGATATGGATGTTTATTATGCATTATAAAAACTCACATGATCATGCTTGTCTTCTTTCCGCCTTTTTTTGTCGATGTCCAGGTCTGGAGAGCGACTTCTAGGTTTATCACGATCGTGAGGAGATATGGAATTTCTCTATAAATGAAATATAATACATGTTTTATTTTAATAAAATGTAATAATTCTAGTAAAATAATGATCTGAAAATAATTCATAGTAAAGCATAAAGAGATTGGACGGTAATATACTTCATTCTACCACACATTTGTGAAAATATGTTGGAAAATCGAGGATTTTTTTCAACGGTTCAATCTTTTTCAAATAAACATCGATTTCACGACCCCTAAGTAAATAAGAATCATACTTAGCAAACTTTTATCTCAGTTTCTTTATTACAAAATATTATAATTCAGACATCACAAAAGTTTTCAAGTTAATTCATCAATGTATGTACATAAAAAAGTCACTCTGAATAACTTTTGATCTAATGATCGAATTTCAACGCTCTAGGGTTAAAATTTGAGGGTTCACCGGAGAGACCTCAAATATGCTAATTAATTACTGCAGACGATATTTAAAGTCAAAAACCAGACACAGAGATGTATTTTCTTTCAGTAAACATATCTTTGTTTCGACGTATTTGGATTTATAACCCTGAAAGTAGAGGGGGTTTTTACCAGATTTTAACTACCTTATTGTAATTTTCAGGATAAGTACGTCAGGATAAATCAGGATAATTCCGTCGAAAAATAGGAATGCTTATTCAGAGAGAGAAGGTTTCTATGTCTGATTTTGTAAATTAAAATATCGCCTGCACTAATTACCATATTTGAATTTACACCAGTGAACCATTAATTTTGAGTTCCAGTACGTGAAAATCCGATTGTTAGATCAAAAGTCCCTAGCAACAATTTTACCCTGGCTCCAGTTAGTTTCAAAATTGGCTCAATATTGGTCCTATAAGAACATGCACTGGGGGATGTCAATATTGGGATGTCTAGTTTCTTATAATAGGTCCTAGAACGGCCTATATAGGACCTACATTGGCTAATATAGAACCAACATTGGCTAAATATTGGATATAAAATATTGGGTAAATTCCATATAGGACCGATATTGGTTGTAAAGTGGCTGTAAAATATCGGGCCAATATTGGAAAAATAAAGACCCTTTGAACACTTACTGAGCCATGATTCATGAATATTGGCCCAAGAGAGAGTCCAAGTTATTTTGCTGCTAGAGGTAATTCAAGGTGATGGTGTTTTTTTCGCACTCTATATAAATGAACTTTTTGAGGTATGTTTACTCTTTGCCTTCACAGCAAAGAACCATACTGATCTTATATTAGTGAACCCATAAAGTATTATTCTATATCTATACCTATAAATATACATTAGTAAACCTATAAGTATAAGTACTATGCATAACTTAAGTGAAAAGGCTTTGGTGATGGTATATAAAATTCCAAATAATATTTTATAAAATGTATTTAAATTCAACAGCGTTTTCTCTTTCTTAAAAAAAAAAGAATTATTTATCTTCATAATCCTGCATATTATGTTCGTGCAACAAAAAATACTTTCGATCAGTATGAAAACAGTGTGTTTAATTTAATACGATTGTAAAAGAATGTATGGAATATTCGGTTTTCAAACGCATTTAACTTAATGTAAACGTTACGTATTATTTTTTTAGAAACAACACAAAGAATTTTGATTAGAATTTTCGATTTTCAGCTTAAAAAAATTTATTATTCGTTTTTTTTTCTCGTTGAAATGAAATATACTTTATATTTGCTTTTTAAAAAATATTAAATCTGATTTTATTTCAAAAAATTATAAAAGTATGGGAAATTACACAACATTTACGAGCCATTAACGGTAAAATAAATAAATAAATATAATAAAAAAAGAAGAAGAAATAAATTAGAAAAACTATTCCACCTCAATCAAGCGAACAGATTTGCGTTAAGTCATTCTTAAATACTGCAAATCGCAATTTGAACATTAAATTAGTAACTATTAATATATTTGTTAAAATAGTAAAATACATATATTAGCTTATTTTGAAATAATAAATCTAATTCCGCAACAACAAATTATGCTCAATTCCCCAACTTCCATGAATGATAAAACAATAAATAATAAATTAATGATAAATTAGTGATAAAAAGAAATAAAACAGAAAAAACTGAACGTAAATTTTTTCCAGTTTTCTTTAAGGTAGTTAAATTATTTTTAAGTAATGCAAATCGTAATTAGAACAATAAAGCATTAAGTACCTATACATTTACAAAAATAATAATAAATCTTATGTCATCTTATTGGGAAATACAAAACCTTATTTTATTGCAAAAAGTTATAGACATTTCTCCAACTATAAAACGGAGCAATGATATAAAGAAATAAAACGAAAAAAACTAAACTACCTCAACCAAAAAAACTGAAGAGATAGATTTGCGTTGAGTTATTCTTAAATAACGTTTCAAAGCAATGGTCGCCAAGATCTGACAAACCTGCAGGCTACATCGACCAACCACTCTAATGTGTGCAGAGGGCAATGTAAAAAAAAACTCACTCTGTTGACACAAGATGTTTGACCACCGTTGTCCACTCTTTCTATTCCTACGCCCTCTTGAGTACACAATTCAGCACCGCCTCTGGCGCGATTGTAGATATAGTTACTTCTCTGACGTTTTTTTTTTTCTTTCTTTCTTTGCTTAGACGGCCAAACGTTTACGCAACGTTGTCGACTATCGGGGATTTCCTAGATACTCAAATGTGTATTTCCTTATTGTAGCCATACAGTCCATATATTCATGTATAAAGATGTAAGTTTACTACATTTGGCGAAGAAGTTACGGAGGAGAAAAAAAGATAAGGGACATATTTTTTCATTGAGCTGAAAGAAAAGATTTTCCAGTCAAGAGGTTCTATTTAAGAATTGCTTTTTCAAAAAACTGTGCTCAGACTTTTACTGTTTAGATGAATGATTATCTGTATTACTGCAAGTCATGGGCAACTTTTGATCATTGATTTTGTTACCATGGTGGTTGGACTCTATTTTTTATTACATAATATTAAATAAATAATCCCAAGCAACTGAAGCAGTAAGACTATTACCAAATAAAAACTTCATTCGCCTCAAAAATATATAAATAGGAAAGAACAGTCTGCATGTACCGAACGCTCAAAAACAGGCGTCCATTTTCAAGACTTATTAGACATTAATGAGACATGTTGACTGTAATATCCTATTTATATATTTTTGAAACGAATGAAGTTTTTTTTTTATCAGGTCATATCTACCATAATAAATAATTTAGATTTGTATTTTTCTACCTTTATTGACTAAAAATGTTTTTAGACATTTTTTTGACATTTCTATTAATTTGTCATGCTAGATAAAAACAATTTTGTCTTAAGGTATTTTCTGAAATAGTAGTAAAAGGTGATTGTTCTTGATACAGATGCTAAAAAAAAAAAAAAAATCGATTGTTTCGCATATCAGAAATTTTATCATTGATGTTTAAGCAAAATACTGAAGGAGATAAAGTTAGAAAAAATTATGATTAAACTAAAAATAAAACGTTTTTATAATTAAAAAGATTAGAGCAAGAAAACAATTTCGTAAAATCATTTTTGAATACTGTAATTGAAAAATTCATTCACTTTTATGATTGCTACTTCACTACAATCATCATTATTACACTGGTTATCATAAATTAAGGAAAAATCACAAAAATAGCGATAACTCTTTCAAAAGTAAGCCAAACCGTGCAAAATTTGCATATGTTGTCCACTAAGAGTAGCTGAGTAAAATTGCAATATGCAAATTAGTGGCGCTGCACTCGGCTTACGTCATCTGCCTGGAGCATAAAAGTCCAAGTTTGAGAGAAAGCACACAAATTTTACTGTGATTGCGACATTGAAAATCTGAGATAGCCAATTCGTAATAATGACCTCTAGGCATCATTTGCCTGAAGAACTACGATGGAGAGCCATCGGGAGACTAGAGGCAGGGCAGAGTCAATCAGAAGTGGCCAGATGGCTAAATGTGAGTCCATCTGTGGTTCATAGACTTTGGAGGCAATTTCAAACCACAGATTCGGCATCTAGGAGGTTCAGTCAAGGACGGCCAACTGTTACGACCAGTGCCGATGACCGATATTTGACATTAAGTGCACGCAGGAATAGAACCGCTACTCCGACACATCTTAGATCCTCTCTTGCTGCAGCCACCGGAAGGTTGGTGTCAACGTCAACTGTGCGCAGAAGGCTCCACGAAGGTGGTCTGTATGCGAGACGACCAGCCATTTGCGTGCCGCTCACATCACGCCATAGGAGAGACCGTTTGCAGTGGGCCCGACAACATGTCCACTGGACGTCAGATCAATGGAGGCCTGTTCTCTTTACGGATGAGTCCAGGTTTAGTCTAGAAAGTGACAGTAGACGTTATTTGATATGGAGAGAACCTGGGACCCGTTATCATCCATCAAACATCCGTGAAAGAGATGCATACGGAAGAGGCAGTGTCTGTGTTTGGGGAGGCATATCCTTAGGAGGGCGCACATACCTCCATGTCTTTCCAAGGGGAACCGTGAATGCTCAGGTTTATCGAGACAACATCCTTGATGCTTATGTGCGCCCATATGCCGGGGCAATTGGTGATTGCTTCCTGTTACAGGACGATAATGCAAGACCACACAGAGCTCGCATTGTTGATGATTATCTTCAACAGGAAACAATTACTCGCATGGAGTGGCCAGCTCGATCCCCGGACTTGAATCCTATCGAGCACGTTTGGGATGCTCTAGGGAGGCGTGTATCTGCCATCAATCCGCCCCCTCAGACCCTTGCCACGCTTGCAACTGCTTTACAAGAGCAATGGCTCTCACTTCCTATTGAACTGATAGACCGCATAATTGAAAGCATCACACATCGCTGTTTGTGCTGTATTGCTTCTAGAGGCAATCATATTCCATATTAAAGGTACTTTTTCTATTGCAAACCGATACTTCCAATTTGTTTATTTTATACATGTGCTAATTTCTATACTACTATTAATGTCTGATAATTTCTTTTTATGTTGTTTAATACCTTACTATGTGTTGTATATTGTGGGTAAGTTTCATAAAATTCCATGTGTAATTTCTTGAGTTATCGCGATTTTTGTGAATTTTCCTTAATTTATGATAACCAGTGTAGTTACTTTGATTAGTAATAATAATACTATTTATTAGTTAGTAAATTTTATTTTAAATTAGTAAGTTCCATTTTAGATCAGTAAATTTTATTTTAGAGAATTTATAGATTAGCACATTTTTAACTATTTGTAAGAATTTGAACATTTACAATTAAATTTTAAGGATTCGATCACTTAAATTTATGTTAACAAATTACAATTAAATATTAAAGATTTGAAGAAATATAAAATATTTAGCCAAAAAAAAATTACTATTTAAAGAGGGAATTTTTTTTTAGAAATGAAAATATGCAAACGGAAAATATTTTAAAAGACAAAGGATTAAAAATAATATTGTTTCAACATCTTACTCGTTAAGCGAAAAAATATTTCATTATAAAAAGAATTTAAACATCGAATATCAAGGTAATTATATACCCTAATATGATAGAAATAGTAATTATATATTTCAAATAAACATTGCTTTTCTATATTGCCATATTGTTATCTCTAAAATGCCAAATAATTAAGGCAGGATTTAAAATTGAATTATTATATAAAAAATAATTATGCATGTTTTCATTTAACTATACTTTTTAAATAATTTAATTTTTTTTTATTTCTCTGACCTATTATCAACTTTGTTTAACGGAGTCTTTATTTAACTATGCACACAGTTTATTTTTAATCAAATTATTTTTATATTAGTACATTTATATAAGGTATACTTTTGTATTAAAAGAAAAATAATACTATTAAAGTTATTATTTTAATTCGATTCCAAAAATTACCAAACTAATTAGTAGAATTAACGTCGCCACTGAAAGATAAAAAGTCAAAAGAAAATTTGAACTTACAGTTCGTGATTAGTAAAATAGAAAATGAATATGCATTTCCTCTTTTCAATCTTCATTTCTCAAAAGGAAGAAACAAAAATTGTTACAATTTACCAAAGCTTTTGAATCTTCTTAAAACTTTAGCCTCAATCTAGGGATTTTCTGCTTTTGTTTCTCGCGATCCATAGGGACAAACAAACCAAACTGTTTCCGTCAAAGAGAAAAAGCTTTTCTCATTTCGCACAAACCTCATCTTTTAAATATCTTTTCCTTCCATTTCAAATGAAAGAAGAAGAAAGAAAAAAAAAGTTATAATCCCCTACAGGTCCAGGACACTCATTTTCCAACTACTTAAAACAGGGAAAAATTCCACAGCAGAAATCCCTTTTCCTCCAGCAAACAGATCGTGGGGGAGGAAATTAAAACAAATTAATTCCTTTATTTTCCGCGCCGCCAGAGGACGCAATTAAAAAAAATTGGCGCGCTCGCCGAAGCGAGAATCTTTTAGAAATGGAATGGGTCGTCAGAGGCATAAAACGGCGATTAGCGGCAATTCCCCCAGTTTTTGGCTACCCCCTTTGTCAACACGGCCAACGACATGAATAAACATGGCCAACCGTCGGCTTAATTGGCTTCCCCTTATCACGCCAAGTAATGGTTAATTAATTACCAGGCCTTGTTTAATTATCTTGGCGGCAGTGCTTGCAGAAACGGAAAGGAAGCGACCATGTTCCCTCTTATTATTACCCTTATTATTATGACCGTTATTGTTTCTGTTCTTGACGGGTGGGAGTGTGCAGGTGAGGGGGTGGTGTCGCACTGGCCCATCTTTAAGTGGGAGGGAGGGTGGCAAGAGTTTTGAGAATGCATAAACATTTGCACTTTAAATCGAGTTATCCTCTATTATTTCGAAAAGGGGTCGGGAAGAAAAAGGAATACGAACCATTCGAGCACAAAAATTGCTTTAATGAAGTAATTGAATGGAATATCGTGTTGCTGAGGGGGTAGGGTGCTCGAGTGTATGTATTTTTCGTTATCGTTTTCTCTAATTTATTACTTTACTGAATAGATATTGTTACATTTGCGAAAGAGCGCCCTCAAAACCGATAAGTGACTAAATTAATGAAATTAAAAGTATCCATGAATAGAGAAGAGAATTAATATAATTTGGCACCTACCTTTAATTCGGGCCAATGAATAACTGAAATTAAGTTTTTATTAAGCCTCAGAGAAGCGACTTTTAATGAGGGTAAACTATTAAAATGTTTGTCGTCGTTAGATCTTTCGAATAAATTAATAATAATTAAAGTATTCAATGAATAATACGTATTTAAATTAATCATTCTCCTCCTCCTTCGAGTTATTTGATAACGCCAGAGTTATAATTTTTTACGATTCTCTTCAATTGAAATTGATGAATTAATAAGTTATAATTTTGAAATGATGCCATGAATTATAGCTTTGAACGAAAAGAATAGAGATATATTTTTATAAGAAGGCGATTATATATTTAAAATGCTTATTTGACACCAAAGAATTTGTTTTACAAAGAATGCTGTTATGTAATTAATCAGGAGCCAAACTATGGTTAAACTAATGATTTTAGAGTTCGTGTTACAATGATAAGGAAGGAACATTTCAACAAAAAGAATCTTCGACACATATTTCTATAACAAAATGTTCTGTAAAGACTGCTCTTTATATATATTTTTTAAAAATTATTTTCCAGATGAGATCCAAAAATTATATGCAAATCACAAACTAATATTTGAAAAAGGAAAAAAATTTAAAATGTTATCAAAATCTAAGAAATTACTTATGAGGAAGTCTGGATTAAAAACATTAAATCCTTTAATATTGCTAGAGGTGAAAAGTGAGAAGTTTGTTCGAAGCATCTCTAAAAGTTTCATCAGGCAAGTACTCGATTTAGCGTTGTACCTCTTTTATAAAATGAACTATAAGTATTCTCGCTTTCAAAGAAGAAATTAAAGCCTATTCTGCTTGACAGACTATGATCGGATCACATACCACTTCCGTAGAAGTTTTAAAATGTAAACTACTTTCTCGCTCAAGCCTTTTTTTTGATAAACTTTTATAAGACAATGTCTTTAAGATATTAAATATTTCTAAAAATGAGCAATTTCTCTAATAAAATAAGAGATAAAACAACATTTCAAATACATAAAGCTTACTTCGAACAAAACAACTACATACTATTGAATCATGCATCTAATAAAATGAACTGAGAAAAATTACATTATCACAATCGGTAATCTATATTTTTTAACCCTTGTAAAATAAAATAAAAAATTTAAAAAAAGTCAAACATACACTTATTAAGTGTCTCAGAGAAGAAAAAAATATTAAAAAATAAGATGAATTACCTTTGAGGAAGGCGGTATGAAAAACGTAAAAATCAGTTTGATTGTTGGTTGAAAGGGTTTTTAATAATTGCAGTTCACATGTTTCAGTTTTTAAACAAATCTTGCTATTTTTTAATCTTATCTTCTTCGTTAATATTCCGTTTCCCATTATTACTGCTATATTGTTCCCATTTTCCTGTTCATTAATACTTTTTGATCTTTTTTCTCACTAATACATTACTTTGCGACCTCTAATATGCTCATTTTTTTTATTTAAGTTGTTAGAAGAATTTTCAAAAGATACATTAAGGGCAGTAATTATAGAACACTTTATAGAAATTTAAATTAAGATAAATGATACATTTCAGTACCTAATCTATTGCATAAAAATAGTTCTAATTTCTTTTTTCTAAACATATAATTTAGCTTTCGAAGTCGCATAAATAAATTTTATCTTACACATTTCGGTCAAAAAAGTTTAACTAACATTAACTTATTTAACATTACTGAACTTAGTAAGTAAACAGTAATTTGTAACTACGTACATTTTCTTATCATTACTATTTATTTACTAATCAACTAAAAGGAATGATTTTTAACTATGTAAATAGTATATTTTGCAGTTACTTTCGTTGCATTAATGAAATATTTTAATGTTTCAATAAAATACTTGATGGCGCTACCTTTTAAATAACAACTTCAAAAGAATTCGTCTTTTAATTTTATTTAACATTGAGTCTGGGTTGATGTTAATTTCAAAAGTAACAACAAAGAAAAGAAATGAAAAAAAAAATCATTTTATTTTATCTTTTTCCAATTTATTTTTGTGTTTCAGGGCAATAAAAAATGTATTTGATGTTTCCGAAGAAATATGGCAGGCTTGAACTTGTTCGACATTTTAGTAATTGAGAAATTAACCTTTCATAAGACATCGCCTCGAAAGCACTTCAACACTCTAATAAATAAATAAAAGAAGTTACCGCTCTTCCGATAAAAGAAGGAAAAAAAGCCAAACCTTTAAAAACATGGCGCTAATTTCGAAATAAACAACCGAAGACTAGAGTGAATGATCATTTCTTTAATAACGTGAACTGCGAAGGGAAAATCGTTTCTTGCTTCTTTTTTTTTTATTTTCTTCACTTTCTCCGGACTATTCGAACATGGATAAGGGAAAGTGATGCCACCGTAAGAGGAGAAAAAAAAAGAGAAAATGGAAAAGCGAAAAAAGGAACAAACGAGAATAAAAAAGAAGCATTGAAAAGAAGTGAAGCGAAACGAAGAGCGAATGGAATCGATACCGCGTACAAAAACATTTCGCTATTCGCTCTTCCCTCTGAAATCAGACGAGATTTCAGGTGCTTCTTTTATTTTGTTCATTTTATTTCTTTTTTATTCTTCTTAATTTTTTTTTCCTTTTTAAGCATAAGGTACTGAAATGTGCAAATATTCTGCACGAAAGCTGGCATTGTCGAGTTCGTTCGGTTTTCATAGCTAGAATGGACGAGCTATACATATATTTTTTTTTTTAATTGGTGATCATATTTCGTGATTTATATTGTCAGGAGCAGAAGAAATTTGCGGTTAAAAACTAACAAAGTAGAAAAAAATTTATTTATTAACTAAATAAAAATAAAAGTATTTGGCGAACATTGCAAATTTTCCGTTTTCCAATTTTTATTTATTATGTTTTATTTTCATAAATTTTTTCTTTTTTATCCTGTGCGAGCACTAAATGAAATGCTTAATTTTTTAATCGTTCATAGTTTCAAACAACAAATATTGTTAACGAAACTAAAATTGAAGAAAAAGTAAAGGAATTTAAAATTAGCTTGCCTTAAAATGTGAAATAAAATTTTGGATATCAAAGTATTCAGTTTCACTTCTTTTAAATTTAAGATATTCATATATTTATATTTTTAAACAATTATAAATCATAATTTGCATTCATATTTCCACTTATTAAATAAGTTAAATTTTTTTTCTTCAAATATAGACTTTTTTAATAGAATTTATTATGTTAATCAAATTTATAGAATTCTATAGAATTTATTACTTATTTTTGCTGAAGAATTACGTTGATATGTGATTTATTTGATTAAAAATCTTTTGAAGACATTAAAACTTCTTTTCTTATTTGATTCAATAAGTGCTGTGTTTTTAAATTTTAAACAATTGAAAATGTTTGATTTATGATTTTGGTATCTGAAGGGTTCTGAAATTCTCTGCACCTTGCCTTCGGTTGAAGTTGAGCTCTGAAAGGTATTAGATAAAATCGAGTTTCCTTTGGCCTAAGATTTATTTAAGTTCAAAACATAAACGCACAAAATAAGTTTTTTATTTTTATTTCAATAAAAAACATAATTGGTTTTATATACGAATCACAATTGTACGATTGTAAATTGTCGTTAGCTAAAAAAACTACTAAAATGATATTTAGTTTAAAATAGAAATCGTTTGTTAGAAATAGAATCGTCATCTTTTGCTTTTAAAACAATTGAAATAACATATAGTTTGAAACAGAAATTGTTTGTTATCGTTTGTATAGACTCATTATTACTTGTTGGAAAAAAAAATACGAAATAATATTTAGTTAGAAATGCAAACTCAAAATATTTCGCAGTCATAATAACAATAAAAGTTTACATTTCAAAGAAAGGATTACTGAACAACAGTGAAAGAATAAAAATATATATAATACGTTTTTATATATTTTGAAATCGATGAATAAAAACAATAGGTATTCACAAATAGTGTTATAACAATAATCACAATGTGAGGGAGATATGAGTTAAAATTATATCTTCTAAAGTTAATAAAATAATATATTTCCCAGGAAGTGCTTTCACTTAACATTTGAAATGAAAAATCACATAGGGTTAAATTTAATTTTCACAAACCATAAACATTACTTATAGTTGAAATAGTTAAAATATGTTCTATAAAGATGGCGAAAATATTTTTAAATTTAACACTCATATATTTTGTTTTCCATGAGGAAAAAAAATAGAAATAGTGCCTTTTATTTAATTTTATATTTGAACTGTAAAAAATGAAACAAATATTTGCATGAATTACAGACAGTTTTAAATCGAAAAGTCTAAAAGCAAACAAGTAAACAATGACTACACATAATAATGTTTAAAGTTGAAATTTAGTTTCGATGTTTTATTTATTTATTCTTATTTATTTATTCTTAAAATAGTTTAAATTGCGTATCAGATGCTGTCTCTTTTAAGCCTTTACTGCCTGTATTTACTTTTATTTAAAGGGATCTAAAATGATATACAATTCAAAACATTAAACGTTCGTTTTTATTTAAAAGAAATTGAAAATTTTAAAAATTAAGCGCTATTTAAATTTTTTTAAAAATAGAAATGAATACTTGCAAATAATTTATCCACTGGTTTTAAATGAATAAGTAATTCTATTGTGTAGAGCATAATTTGTTTAGCTAAAATAAATGGCACTGCAAATTGTTTGCTTTCATAATTTCTTTATAATAATATAAATAAAAATAGTAAATATAGAAAATAGTTTTCTTTATGAAAAGCTACATTATTTTTGAATTTTGAATGTTTTTTTAAAGAAAAATTTTTTTTAAGTGTCTTTCAAAATAAATTCATAGTTTAACAAAACAAATAATTTCCGTAAAAATTTTGAAAAACTTGTTTAGATAATTCATTTGTTATTTTAGTTCTAATTTTGCTTTACTCAGTTAATTAAAATTTCCCGCCTTGTCTTAACTATTATTTTTTTAATTTAATTATGTCGAACATATTGAAAATTTAACGCCTATGGGAAACTTAATGATAAGACTATATTATAAAATTGTTCAAGAATACGTTTTCCCCCTCTTTTTTGAAGTATGGTTTTTTACTAGTATACACTATGTGAGTATTTATTATTGTGTACAAAGACTGTATTCCACTAGATAAATTACTTAAATTACGATTAATTTTAAGGAAACGAATTCATACCTTATTACTCTAATATTTATCAAACAATTTCCGTGTTCACATTTTTACTAAATGAAATGAAATTAATGCCCTTTTTTCATCAGAAAGAAAAAACAGTTTTTTTTTACAAAAGATATTTTAATAGAAATAATATAAACGTCTAATTTAAACCCTGGTTTAATAGAAAAGGAAATTAATTTATATTATGCAAAAATAATTAGTTACGGCTAATTTAATGACGTTTTAACATATTATTCATAAATTTAAGTCATAATAGAATTAATTATAAATTTAAAAACATTAATTCGCGTTATCACATTTTACCCGAAAAACGTTGTATTTTTTAATTGTTTAGAACTAAACATTTATAATTTAGGATTTTTCAATAAATTCTTCAAGAACGATATAGTTCCGTTTGTAACAATAAGCCTCACAAAACTGCCGGAATTCAGCTATTAGCTAGCAATACTGAGATATTGAGTTAGAGAAACTCGGTACGTAGTTTAGGTACGTTTGAATTAACGTAGTATGAAGCTTATCACATAGATGGCAGCACAAGGTATAGAAATTAAAATGGAAACATGTTGAATGAATCTGGCGATAGCTTCTTAATTGCTTTTAATGAGGAAAAGTGATAGCTGGTATTACCATCAAATCAAAAATAACTCACTTTCGCAAATATTTTCATAGAAAAATTAGAATTTTTAAATCTATATCTGTAATTTTAATGAAGAGAAAATAGTTATGTCATTTTATTTTAAAAGTGATTATTAAATGCGCAGTAAATTATTTTATAATGTTAAAAAATGTTGAGATGATTTTGGTTTGAAAAATAATTTTTGATTAGTTGTTGTAACTTTTATTTTGATTTGTTTTAAGAACAAATAAGCGGAAAATTTATATCAATAAATATGTATCTGTAAAAAATAAATAAATAAAATAAAAATTCAGCTAAAAAATTAAAAAAAATAAATTAATGAATTAAAAAATCACTTTCATCTCAAGTTATTAGTTAAAAATTCGGTATTAATATAGCTTATTTTCTAATTAAATTACGACACTCATTAACATCAAATTACGACATAAAAATACGTTGAAATATAATACAAAGGCAAAACAAAACTTCTTCAATAGTTATTCAATAAAATAAAATAATAATTATGAAAAATATTTTCTGTGTGACATCTGCGAATAACAAATATTATGATGTGAATAATAAAGCAATAAAATAATAAAGAAATTAAAAATAAAGAAAAGAAATACAAAATAAAAATGGATTTTATGAGGCCAACTTTTACTTTTAGAATCTGAGTTGCTGAATTTGTTCAATTATTAGCACCGAATTTATGAATAAAACTCTTTGAGGCAATATAATGATAAGTCACATTTTTAACGTGTTCAGGAGAACTTTGTTTTGGAGAGTTATTTTTTGAAAAACGTCAAAATTTTAATCAAAGCCGTATGCTGTTTAAAGCTGTTTTCTGGTGGAAATTTCGAAACATTTGAAAGTACCTAAAGCGAAACAATACAGATGAACAGTTTGATCGAAAAATGTCTACTTTGTAAAAAGTGCGGTACTAAGCCCTAAGTACTATAGACAGCTGATTCAAATTCGTTAACATTTTTAAGTTTATTGACAAAACAAATTTTTTTCATTGAGAAATATAATAGTTATCAATAATTTCTTAGCCTATTTGGGATTTTTGAATCATTGAAATTACATTCGGTACGCGAAACTTCGGCAAATAAATCAAAAGATGTTGTGATATGTTTTTACTCCTATAACTATTAAAGAATAAGTATATAACTATTATAACTCATATAACTATACTATCCTAAGTATATAATTATCCTAACTCCATTAACTATTATAGAATATGTATATATAAAATTACTTTTTAAATACACGTGTCGGAAAAAAGTTAAATAATTAAAAACTAATAGTCTATAATCTTTTGAAACATTCGTTTTCAACAGCTTTTAACCTAAAAATTTTTTTCTTCTTTCTATTCGTTTTAGAATCGGTGTTTACAATTCATGGATGTGGCACTCAATTCCAGCGACGTTATTCACGTGATTAGTTCCAGCTACACAGTAATTTTTGAATTCAGATCGATTATCTTCATTCACGGGAACCGTAATTGAATTCAGCTATGGCGAGAATGGAGTGTTTTGGCGCATAGTTTTGACCCCAATCTGCCAAAGAGGAAAGCCACGGCATTGAAAGGCCATTCATTTTGCCAGCAAAGGACATTGTTTCCCGGCAAAGAATGAAAGGAATTTTCCCCATGTTTGGATCAGCCATTTCTCCGGGAATACCGTTATTAAGAGGAAGTGGAATATAAATCTTGGAACAGAAATTACAACCGCTTATCGCTTGTCAGCGCTTCCGACGTCTATGTGCGGGGGAGGGATGCCAGATGAGGAAGAGTAAAATCTATACTTCCATCCAACACCATCCTGGATTAGGTGGGAGAGGGTGCATGGAATATAGCCGCCATGACAATTTATCTTTCATTCTAAATCTCACAATCCTGAACTATCTGCGAACGCATTCAAGAATGCGGCTTTGGCTTTTGGTTTTGAAAGGTTTGGGTGTGGCGTATTTGGTACTTCAAAGATAACACCGTGGTAAAGCATACAAAAGTAGCTTTGATAGTGGATCAACATGTTTTAAATAGGCAGCAGCAATGATATTTTTACAATAACGTGATAGTATGTTTACAGTAAATTAAATATGTTTGAATCAAATGACACTTTTCTTAGCAAAAATTACATCTTCCTAGAAAACGATTCTTTTCACAGAGAAAGTTTACTGAAAACGATAAAAACGTGGTATTTTTTTTCAAAATCGTGAAAGTTATTCCTTAGTACAAAACCATATCCCTCTAGAAACTATTTTCTCAAGCTTATATAGAATTCGTATTTGATTTAATATTTCTTTTTCAAATATTAAAGCATTTTCAGTTTTCAAAGAAGTAGATTGAAGTAAATTAGATTGTTGATTAATATATATTTTTTTAAAAAAATGTGGCGCTATTTTTACGTAAAACAAATAGTGCAGTATATTTCCAGAATACTATATTTTTTGTTGAAAAATATTAGTATGCAGCAATATTTCTGTCAACAAAAATTTCTTTTTCGATTCTTTGAGAGTATACTTGTTTAATTTCGTAAATGAAATAAACTTTTATTTTTAAAAATTAAAATAAAATATAATTAATTAATCATTAAAAGTTAATCTAATTAATTTTTAAGAATGCGATAGATTATAATTAAATAACAAATGGGCAAAATTGTAAGTTGGTGAATTCATTCATTCAAAAAAATTGAAAGAGGAACTGTGTGTTCCCTTGTTATATTTCATCCAGTCTAATGCAAGAACAAGTAACTGTTATAAAATGTCTCTGTTACTTCCGAACAGATGTTATGGCTTGACAAATGGAGTATGGTTCTTACAACAAATTATTAGGACCTATATCAAAGACTGAGATGCTATGTTGATTCACACTAAGGATTGTATGCAGATACCATGTTACTTCATCGTAAGGATTATAAGGAGTTACCATGTAGCTTCATACTAAGGACTATATAGATATATCATATCGATCCATACAGAAGATTACATGAAATTGCCATATCGATTCACATAGAAGAGGTATATGGATATACCTTATTGCTTTATGCTAAGAATTAGGACGACATACCGTGTTGCTTCATACTAAAAATGATATGGATGCATAATTTCGATCCACACAAGAGATTTCATGAAATTGCCATGTCGATTCACATGGAAGAGGTAAATGGATATACCTTATTGCTTTATGCTAAGAATTAGGACGAGATACCGTGTTGCTTCATACTAAAAATGACATGGATACATAATTTCGATCGCCACAAGTGATTTCATGAAATTGCCATATCGATTCACATAGAAGAGGTATACGGATATACCTTATTGCTTTATGCTAAGAATTAGGAAGATATACCGTGTTGCTTCATACTAAAAATGATATGGATATATCATAACGATCCACAAAGACGATTTCATGGAAAAGCCATATCGATTCACGTACAAGTGGATATGAATTTATTATGTCGATCCAGTTATGGAGATAGTGTGTTAATTCATACTAAAGATTTGTATAGAGATATCATGTCGATCCGTACAGAAAATTCTAAATATAGTAGAACGTATCTCGGACGGCATCACATGTATTATAAACTTCAATTTATCAATACATGTAATGCAACATGTATTAATAACTTCAAGTGTCAGGATTTATTATTCTAAAATGGATGTTATTAGTATCGCAATATGTTCCGTAATTATAACAGCTATGATATCTATATATTAGTGACTTATCAAACCTGCAATCAGTAAAGATACAGCTGTAGTTATTAGATCTGATTGTAAGCCAGATGCAACAGACCTTATGCCTGTATTTATAAAAAAAAATAGTGAAAAAAAAAATGTTCTACAAAAGGTTTTTCTGAAAATGGCAAAGTTGATGAGTACGTCGTTAAATTCAAATATGGATTCTAAAAATGTGTATTTGGATGTTGAGAAAACATGATAGCAAACATTTTTCATGCTTTAACGAGTTGCATGCAAGGAACGTGTTCAACAAAAACCCATTGTCGTTCCTGCATCAGCGAGAAGACAGCATCAAGGATTCCGCCACATTTTCCCGCGCTCTATTAAAAGAATTTCGAAAAATAAATAAATAAAACCCTCGCATCGAATGACAGGAATGCCTGTTACATAATAAGAAGCAGTTACCTGTTCTTTTCTCAAAGAAACGCGTCGTCATATTTAGGTAGTTCACAATATCCAGCCATCTGCTGAAAAGATACAATGACAGCTTTGCAAATAAGTCGAAGTACTTCCTCCGTAAGTTTATAGCGCGGAATCTTTTCAAAGAACTATTTTAATGCGCCTCTCGTCACAGGTTTGAAGGAAAACATTCATATTCATATCGGTGAAAAGGCTGGAATGCAACAAACAAACCACGGAAGAATTAGATGAATGATAAATTTGTTGAAAATGAGCGTGATTTTATCCAAATTTATGTAAGAGCGTGTGGGTGAGCGGCATTAACTTGATTATAAATTTGCATACAAATGCGCACGCTCATCAAAAGGAATATTTCCACCAGGATTGGGAATGATGAAAGATAAATTTAACCGAATCAACTTTTTTTTCTTCCTTTTATTTTTGCAATTTCAGTTTGACAATGGGAAGAATAAACTAAATAAAGATTGATTTTAACGATATATTTCAGAAAAGATTTGAATAAATTTAAATGATTTATTGATAGCTTAAGTACACATTGAATTTTGAACAGTGAAATGAAAAAATAGATTTTTGATAGAGCTGTTTATATTCATTGCAGATACTTAAATCATTTTAGTTTTGCTCGGGTTGAAGTTTTATTTAAGTTAAAAATATTTTCGTTTTAACTTTAAAGAGTAGAAGAAAAAAATGTGGGATTGATTTATCGTGACAAAACATCAATTTATCGAGATATATAATTTTTTTCTCCCTAAATTTGCTGATAACGATATTTTAAAATGTATTCTCGCGATATGTAGTAAATGCCATATCAACCGATTAATATCGTATATATGGTAATATCGCGACCATTATCGCGAACGAAAAATATCAAATACGTCGAAAATATTAAAATAATTTTTGATGAATACTTTTCTGCTGTGCGTAGAAAATTTTAATGACGAAAGTTGATTTAAATAGTTATATAAAAGACTTAAGGTATCATAAGTTTAGTATTTTAAGCCTAAACTCGTCTTATATAGTGGATAGAAATTAATCTTATAAAGATGGAAGTTGATTTGAATATATGCGTATGAACACTAAGGGAATCACTTGTTTAGTATTTCTAGTCTAAATTCGTCTTCTGTAGCGGATGGAAATCAATCTTAAAATGAGGGAAGTTGATTGGAATCAGTGGATATGAAGACTAAAACTATCACTTGCTTATTTTAAGCCTAAATTAGTCTTCTCAAGTGGATGGAAATCTCAATCTCATAATGACGGAAGTTGAATTGAATAAATGCATATGAACACTAAGGGAATCACTTGTTTAGTATTTCTAGTCTAAATTCGTCTTCTGTAGCGGATGGAAATCAATCTTAAAATGAGGGAAGTTGATTGGAATAAGTGTATATGAAGACTAAAAGTATCACTTGTTTAGTATTTTAAGCCTAAATTCGTCTTCTCAAGTGGATGGAAATCTTAATCTCATAATGACGGAAGTTGAATTGAATAAATGCATATGAACACTAAGGGAATCACTTGTTTAGTATTTCTAGTCTAAATTCGTCTTCCGTAGCGGATGGAAATCAATCTTAAAATGAGGGAAGTTGATTGGAATAAGTGTATATGAAGACTAAAAGTATCACTTGTTTAGTATTTTAAGCCTAAATTCGTCTTATATAGTGGATAGAAATTAATCTTATAAAGATGGAAGTTGATTTGAATATATGCGTATGAACACTAAGGGAATCACTTGTTTAGTATTTCTAGTCTAAATTCGTCTTCTGTAGCGGATGGAAATCAATCTTAAAATGAGGGAAGTTGATTGGAATAAGTGGATATGAAGACTAAAAGTATCACTTGTTTAGTATTTTAAGCCTAAATTCGTCTTATATAGTGGATGGAAATCTCAATCTCATAATGACGGAAGTTGAATTGAATAAATGCATATGAACACTAAGGGAATCACTTGTTTAGTATTTCTAGTCTAAATTCGTCTTCTGTAGCGGATGGAAATCAATCTTAAAATGAGGGAAGTTGATTGGAATAAGTGGATATGAAGACTAAAAGTATCACTTGTTTAGTATTTTAAGCCTAAATTCGTCTTCTCAAGTGGATGGAAATCTCAATCTCATAATGACGGAAGTTGAATTGAATAAATGCATATGAACACTAAGGGAATCACTTGTTTAGTATTTCTGGTCTAAATTCGTCTTCTGTAGCGGATGGAAATCAATCTTAAAATGAGGGAAGTTGATTGGAATAAGTGGATATGAAGACTAAAAGTATCACTTGTTTAGTATTTTAAGCCTAAATTCGTCTTCTCAAGTGGATGGAAATCTCAATCTCATAATGACGGAAGTTGAATTGAATAAATGCATATGAACACTAAGGGAATCACTTGTTTAGTATTTCTAGTCTAAATTCGTCTTCTGTAGCGGATGGAAATCAATCTTAAAATGAGGGAAGTTGATTGAAATAAGTGGATATGAAGACTAAAAGTATCACTTGTTTAGTATTTTAAGCCTAAATTCGTCTTCTCAAGTGGATGGAAATCTCAATCTCATAATGACGGAAGTTGAATTGAATAAATGCATATGAACACTAAGGGAATCACTTGTTTAGTATTTCTAGTCTAAATTCGTCTTCTGTAGCGGATGGAAATCAATCTTAAAATGAGGGAAGTTGATTGGAATAAGTGGATATGAAGACTAAAAGTATCACTTGTTTAGTATTTTAAGCCTAAATTCGTCTTCTCAAGTGGATGGAAATCTCAATCTCATAATGACGGAAGTTGAATTGAATAAATGCATATGAACACTAAGGGAATCACTTGTTTAGTATTTCTAGTCTAAATTCGTCTTCTGTAGCGGATGGAAATCAATCTTAAAATGAGGGAAGTTGATTGAAATAAGTGGATATGAAGACTAAAAGTATCACTTGTTTAGTATTTTAAGCCTAAATTCGTCTTCTCAAGTGGATGGAAATCTCAATCTCATAATGACGGAAGTTGAATTGAATAAATGCATATGAACACTAAAGGAATCACTTGTTTAGTATTTCTAGTCTAAATTCGTCTTCTGTAGCGGATGGAAATTAATCTTAAAATGAGGGAAGTTGATTGGAATAAGTGTATATGAAGACTAAAAGTATCACTTGTTTAGTATTTTAATCCTAAATTCGTCTTCTCATGTGGATGGAAATCTCAATCTCATAATGACGGAAGTTGTATTGAATAAATGCATATGAACACTAAAGGAATCACTTGTTTAGTATTTCTAGTCTAAATTCCTCTTCTGTAGCGGATGGAAATCAATCTAAAAATGACGGAAGTTGATTCAAACTATTTGAATCAACTGATTGGAATGATTGGAATAAGAATGACTATGATTGGAATAAGTGTATATGAAGATTAAAAATATAATTTGTTTAGCATTTTAAGCGTGAATTCATCTTCTATAGTGGATGGAAATCCATCTCATAATGATGGAAAATGATTTGAATATGTGCATATAAAGACTTAAAACTAAAGGCATCACTTCATTAGTGCTTTAATCATAAATTCGTCTTTTGGAAATCAATCAAATCGCTAGTTTGAAATCGAATTAGTTATAGTCAAAATTGATTTCAATAAGAGTGTAAAAGATTCTATCATTCGTCCATCATCTCAAAAATATACTCGTCTTTTGTAATAGTTTGTAGTCAGCTGAATGAAGATGGAAATTGATTAAATAAACTGTGTTAAGTAGCCACTGCAAAAATGATTAGGTATCATTTAAATAAATTCGTCTTCTTTAATGGGTGGAAATCATACCGGCAGAAGCTGATTACAAAGAGTATATAAAAGATTTAAGGCATCTCTCCTTTAGTGTCTTAAACGTAAACTCGTCTTCTGAAAGTGTGCAAAACATTCAATGTCTCATTTGTGTTTGGCAATAACCTAGCGATTTGCTGGGGTAGAAATTCTACACTCTTATCGATTGAATTAGAATGAAATATCCGATGCATCACTCGATTGGGTATTACAAATTCATAAATATAATTCATTCATTGTGCAAATTCATAAACCCAAACCGAAATCCCTCCAATTCTGATTTATAAAATCAGTTATTCGTAAAGTATCGTTAATTGAAATGAAAGCTTTAAAAATTATCGAATACCACCGAGAGAATGTTTTAAAAGCAAGTTGGTAAAACACTCAAAACCAATATCCTTCTGATCACGCCACTTAGCGTGCTATTCTACCATAAAAGAACAATTTTTTTTGTTCTTTTATGTTCAGGAAGAAGCAAAATAGAAGACAAAACAGGGCCTCCTTCTGCAAACACGAGAACAGATTTTTCAGTCCACACCCCCTTATCCGTTTGTTAGAGACATGTCCTATTCTGCTTCATAACTACTCTGTAAATCGACATTGATCGGCGACCACCGTGGTAGTTATGTGACAGTTGATTCGTAAAGTGATCGATGATTCGTGGGTTAATGCGTTCGAGATTTCGGCGCTGGTATCTGGTCTAATTGAGGAGAAGATTTATTTTCCACAGAAACGATACGATTGATGTGATCAACCAGAAAAACGAGAAAAACAAAATAAATAATTGTCGTTTATTTTGTTGAAAAAGTATGTACGTTGGTGGCATTTTTGTCGATATATTAGTTTTCAAAATATTAGGATTAAAGATAATTTATTAGCTTATAAAAAATAAAAAAATTGTAGACATGATTTTTTTCTAATAAAAATCGCACTAATTTTATTTTCTGTAGCAACGTTTTGGATAGTAAAAATGACAAAAACTAAATATTTTTTTAATTTTTAAAAATATATGTATGCAAAATAATTTTATAAAAATAAATTTAATCTTAGATCATGTAAAAAGGGATCTTAAGGTATCTGGTCTAATTGAGCAAAAAATTTATTTCACATCAGAAAAATACGATTGATTAGATAACTAGAAAAACGTAACATAAATTGTCATTTATTTTATAAAAAAAATATTATGTTCTCAGCATTTTTATCTATAAATTAATTTTTAGAATAATAAGAAAAACTAATACCTGCCACACAATAAAAAAAGCTGAAGGTATAGTTTTTCTCTAATAAAAGTAGCGTAAATATCATTTCACTGTATATAAAAATTGTACAAAAATAAATACTTCCTTAATTTTTAAAAATACGAATTTAAATTAACTTTGTTTAGTAAGATATATTTAATATTGAAAAAAGAAAAACTCGTAAATAGAACATAACTTCACCTTCACATCTCTCTTCTTCATGATTGAATTTTTTTTAAATGAATTTAATTTTATTTTCCTAGTAATAAGTTTTTAATTTTTGCTTAGGCACCTATTGCAGAATGGTTTAGTATATAATGATACAAAGAATAAGAAGGACATATTTAATAACTATCAAATTCAATAATGTAAACAATAAAAACAAATAATAAATAAAAACAAAAATACAATTATGAACAATAATAAAAACATTTCCAATAGCTTGCCTGCCAAATAAGTGATACATAATCATAATTGCTATGGATGATTATAGCGCCCTCTGTTAGCCAGGCAAAAATTCGTAACAGCATCTTAAGCGATTATCACTTTTTGCAACAGCAAATGATACTCGTAGATACAAAGGATATGATTCTTTCAGCAAATACAACTGACTAACAATGCTTAAAAAATTCTTGCTGTAACCTTTGATATATTAGTTCCATTTTTTTATATCAAACTTAAAAAAGTAAAAGTTATTATAAAAGTTTGTTTATTATATAAGTTTGTTTATTATAAATTATTTCATTTTAATCAGTTGTGAAAAATTGATGAATGTACGATCTAATAAAAGTTGGTTGAAACTATGTAATTTTAATCGATTATGGAAAATTGATGAATGTCTATCTAAATTAGAAAATTATTTTCTTTGTTATGTTCGATTTTTAAAAGTAAACTGTTTTATAAAAGTTTAATAAAACCATCTTATTTTAATTGGTTATGGAAATCGATGAATGTCTATCCAAAGTAAAATGTTATTTTTATTGTTAATTTCGACATTTTAAAGTAAACGATCTACTAAAAATTTATTAAAAACCATTCTTATTTTAATCGGTTATGGAAAATTAGCGAATGTATATCTATATTTTTTTAAACTGTTAAAACTAAACGATATTAGTTTGTTTATTCAAAACAATTTTATTTTAATCGGTAATGAAAAATTGGTGAATTTATATTTAAAACAAAATACTAACAAACAATCATTTAAACTTAAATACATTTGAAGAAAAGAGATTATATGGTTGAGTTTTAAAAGTTATGACATAACAGAAAGTATAAAATAGTTTAAGATAATGAAATATTTCATGTCACTGCGAAGAAAATGAAAATATAGCTTAAAGTATCCAAACAAATTTCAGATTTTCAAATAAAAGTTTCACTAAATTGCTACGTCAATCAAAACACAGTAATTGTTTCGAATCACATCTTAATAAAAATTCTTCACAAAAACTTCGTAATTTTCTTTTGAAAATTTGATATCAAATCAAACAAATCTTTGCTGATTCCAAAATAATTATTCTAAGTCAAAGATCACCTAGCATTACTTTTTTTAACTAACTGAAAACCAGTCATCTTCCATTGTTTGCATAAAAATCCCATTTCTATATTTTAGAAAGAAAAAACTAGAAAGATTCAATTTTCTGAATGCATTATTTACTGTAAAAATTCTTTTAAAATTACACCTGTTTAAATGAGAGAAGCTTAAACCGATAAGAAAAAGTTCGTTTGTATCCATGTATTTAAATGTAAATACCTATTTTTCTTGTTATTGACTTCTGCTACAAATATCAACACATTATTATTTCTATTTGATTTTTTTAAAAATTTGTATTAACTTTCCATTTCCCATCAAAGATCAATTATTTTCCATATTTATATAAATAGGAAGATATATCAGAAACAATTTAAAGATTCCTGCCTTTGTTGACTTACAAAATATTTCTAATAAGCAAAAATAAGCTAGAATATACTTTAGGCGAAAACCAATTTCGCTTTTAGAACAGTATGATTAACTTCAATATTATTTTTGCTGAAAGCCGTTTCATAATTATAATTCACACACATTTCCAGCAATTTTTTAGTCATTCCAATAATTTAAAAGAGCGAGATAGACTTAATAAAGTTTTGACTTTGAGAACTGCGTTTGGGAAAAAATAAGAAAAACTAAATAAAATAACGAGAAAAACTATTTCCTTTTTGATTGGAATGTAATGTTATCAAATAAAAGCGAGTCAAAACTTACTGTTTGCTTTTACGAACGATGGCATATTTTTAACTGTAATCCAAACGCGGAGGGAAACAAGAATAAAAACAAAATTATTTCGTATAAAAACAAAAAAACAAACGCAAAAGCGAAATTCATCTGTTTATATTTTGAGAAGCTTTTCGAAAATTTTTGAAGCAAAGCCTTTTATTTGATTTCTCATTTCGAATAAAATCTGAAATTCAAGAGATAATTGGTAATTATTTTTCCCTTTCTCAGTAAAAAGAATAAAAAAAATCGTTTGCAAAGAAAACCTGAATCTAAGAACTTTGAATTAGTAGCTTCAATTACGTTAACGAGGTATTCAAAAAGCTAAGGGATTATTTTAATTTAATAATCCTAAAATGTAATCCGTACGTAATTCAAATTCAATTCTAAATTAAAGATTGTTTGCGTGTATAGAAAAACATAAATAATTCAAAGGGGAATAAGAACTTATTATTTTTATGCCCGGTGGCATCAAGCTGCTTGTTGAAACAAAGGATGTTTTTAAAATAGGTAGGCGCAACAATCGGATTTAAATTTCTTTAATACTCGATTCTCGATTTTTGTAGCTTAAGGTGAACACAAGAATGAAATCATTAAAATTTTATTTAATATTGCATTTCTTCATGTTTAAGTAGTATTTCACAATACAGAAACACTTTGAAATAATTTTATTGCTATCGAAAAATATTTAATTCTTTTGGGTGCTCCCAGCAAAACAAGCCTTCTTTTGTAAATAATGATACAAACACAAGCTTATATAAATGTTTTTTACCTCTCTAAATTAATTTCAATTCATCGCTTCTTGATGTTTTTTAATTTAGAAGCTTATGTTTTTGATCGAATTTTAGCTGCAAATGGTTTTGAATAATAAAAATCTTCTAAAAGTGTTGAGTCAAAAATTGAGTTAAGTTATTTATTGCTCCACGCAAATTAAAGTTAGATTTTTAAGTTGTTGTCTAACTTAAATTTTTTTCTTTAAAAATTCTTATCTAAATTGGTTTGCATGTGATTTCATTACATTCATTTTTTAAGAGCATCTAATTACATTAAATCAGCTTAAATTGAGATTATTATAATTTATAAAAATAATATTTAATATATGTAATGAAACAAAAATGAGGAAATATTGCATTGTCTGCACCTCTTTTTCTAATCGTTTTATTTTTAAATTTAAATTGGAAAGATATTTTTGGCAAACAAAATAATATTTAGACGAAATGTAATTTATTTTTATGGACTAATTAAGCCTGCCTTATTTAAAAATAAATGGTAAGATTTTTTAATTTTAATATTAGTTTGAATTTAAATGTAAAAATTACGTAATGCATTTGTATGAAATGTGCAAACTATCTCGGCAAAATAATTACGTTAATAATTTAAGGAAAAAAAAACTATTTTATACTTTAGTAAATGTTACAGAAAATAATCTGGAAAAATATTTGTTTACTCTTGAATTTTCTGTATTCATTTAATAAATTTTAAACACGTTTTTCTCATTCTCATTAAATTTCTAAAAACAAAAATTCTACATATCATTTTTAAGAATGACGAACTTTAAGCAATATAAATTATATTGATAATGCTTTTTGTTGTACTGTGTCACGAGACGGTATGAGCATTGAAGCACGATATAATATTGCATGAATAAACACCTTTTGTACACTGAAATTGGTAGAACTGAATGTTGTCGGTGCGCAATTAAGAGCAAAGACTTAACCAGCTCAAGTGCCAACCGTGTCACTTATTATGCAGAAAAAACTACGAGCCGCATTAGCTATGTTAATCTGAGTAGAAATAAATAGCTCGAAGGGTAAGAACTATCCAGTCTCTCAACTTTTTAAGACTCTTCATTTGATTGAATGATAGTATAATAAGACATTATGGAAAGTCTAATGTAAGGTAAGACTGTATAGTAAGATTGGATGTATTTAAGACAGTATGGTGAAATTGAATATAAGATAGTATGGTAATTTTGGGTGTGAATAAAATAGTATGGTAATATTGGATGTGAATAAGACAGTATGGTAATATTGGATTGTGAGTAAGACAGTATGGTAGTATTGAATTGTGAATAAGACAGTATGGTAATATTGGATGTGAATAAGACAGCATGGTATTATTGGATTGTGAATAAGACAGTATGGTAGTATTGAATTGTGAATAAGACAGTATGGTAATATTGGATGTGAATAAGACAGCATGGTATTATTGGATTGTAAGTAAGACAGTATAGTAATATTGGATTGTGAATAAGACAGTATGGTAATATTGGATGTGAATAAGACAGCATGGTAATATTGGATTGTGAATAAAGCAGTAAGTTAGTATTGGATGGGAGTAAGACAGTATAGTAAAATTGGATGTAAGTAAGATAGTATAGTAGGAATGACTAAAGTAAGGTTGGATGAAAGTAAAGCAATATGGTAAGACTGGGTATAAGACAGACAATATAGTAAGATTGAATGTAAGTTAGACAGTATGGTGAAATTGGATGTCAGACAATATGGTAATATTGGATGTGAATAAGACAGTAATGTAATATTGGATGGGAGTAAGAGAATGTAGTAAGATTGGATGGGAGAAAGACAGTAAAGTAAAATTGGATGTAAGTAAGATAGTATAGTAAGATTGACTAAAGTAAGGTTGGATGAAAGTAAAGCAATATGGTAAGACTGGGTATAACACAGACAATATAGTAAGATTGAATGTAAGTTAGACAGTATGATGAAATTGGATATCACACAATATGGTAATATTGGATGTGAATAAGACAGTAATGTAATATTGGATGGGAGTAAGACAATGTAGTAAGATTGGATGGGAGAAAGACAGTAAAGTAAAATTGGATGCAAGTAAGATAGTATAGTAGGATTGACTAAAGTAAGGTTGGATGAAAGTAAAGCAATATGGTTAGACTGGGTATAAGACAGACAATATAGTAAGATTGAATGTAAGTTAGACAGTATGGTGAAATTGGATGTCAGACAATATGGTAATATTGGATGTGAATAAGACAGTAATGTAATATTGGATGGGAGTAAGACAATGTAGTAAGATTGGATGTAAGACAATTTAGTAAGTTCGAACGTAAGTTAGAGAGTATAGTAGGATAAATTAAAATTAAGGTGTGTTGAAATAAAAGTAAGGCATTATAGTAAGATTGTATGTAAGTAATACAGTGTAGTAAGATTGAGTATAAGTAAGACCGGATAATTGTATTTATACTTATAAATTTTGAGCTAAATATCATTATTAAGTTATAATTTACAAGACTTACAAGTGTAAATTGCTTAATTCTACTATTATTAACCCAATTTCTTCATCAAAAAATAGTCACATATTTTTTCCGTTTGTTATTACTACGATTTAAGATTTTATACTAATTAGAATTAATTACATCGGTAAACAAAACATAAAGTTGGTTAATTTTAATAATTATGGAAGTAAACCTCAGTTTCCTTATATTTATAAATAATAATATTACAAAATTAAAATGGCAAAAATGAAATATATTTTTAAATAAATATTTTATTATAAACAATGAAAAAAAAAAGAAGCATAAAAATACAAACTTAGAAAAGTAATAAATTCTTTTTGGAGATTTAATTTTATTCAAGATCATCCATTTGAGAGTATTTGCTAATGTTTTACTTTTGACATACTGTTACAAAACATTTCATCGCTCCAAGAACATTTTAAACGAGAAATAAGAAAGGGAGAAAAAAATTATCAAGTGTACTTGATTAACCCCTATTCACTCGGTTCACAAATAAAACGGAAGGAAAAAAAAAACTTAAAAAAACTCAATAATACAGCCTTTATAACTCCACTTCAGAGCGAACCTTTCATTCGTTTTTTTCTTTGTTGCCTTTTGTAAGAAGTTGAAAAATCCAACGCGTTTTAAACGGCGAGATGAAACCAGGAACGAAAACGAAAATAATAACGATAACGAAAAAAACTGACTTGCACAAACCTCTGTAATAATGGAAGGAACAGGAGTTCATAAAGCAACCATAAAAACGTAGAAAACATTTAAGCTTCGCCAGAAAAGATAATAACAATAATAAGAAAGGGGTTGAAGTTAGGGTGGGGGAAGAGTAGAAGAGGGAGGGGGAAGTTAAAAGAAGAAAAAAGAGTAAAAAAGACGAAATTTTTACGCAATTTATACGAAAATTTTTACGAAGGAAGCGAAAAAGAACGAAAGGTGGATGAAAAATTTCAATCGCACCACTCCCGCGAGAAAGTTCATTTCCAAAAAGCAGAACAAAAAATATTCCAGTGTTTCGAAAAGCGAAGCCAAATAAACATATATACATAAATAAGAATGAAAAAACGTCGGGGAGGGTCGAAGTATGACTGCAGCAGCTCATTTCAAATAAGACGAATACGACTACAAATTGCTTTCACATAAAGGCGATGCTGCAAGCTGCATACACAACAAAGCGATTACGACCATTTTTGTCCACAAAGCTTACATTTTTTCCCCTTGCATTTTGAAAGTTAGAAATAAAACTCTTCGTTACAGAATTTTATTTCTTTGTATTACAAGAATTATATATGTTTTTATTTATTTTATATTTCAAAAAATAAAAACAAATTTTAATTACGTACATCTGGAAAATGTCGATATTTTCAGTGATTTTAATCACGTGATCAAAATTTTACGCCAAGGATTTTTTTTTACGCCAAAAACACGGTTTGTAAACCACCAATGCTGAAAGCATTGCAAAAACAGTAGGCAACATTGGCAATGTGAAACTATGAAATATGTAGTTACGGATATGATTGCAGATTAGATATTAGTTGTTTAACAAAAGTGTCACACATTCAAACAGTTGTAGCTGGGGAAAAAAAATGCTTGGCATATTTTGATTTAATTTTGAGTGCATAAATTTTAATTAATCTAATACTTTCGAAAATATAAATATTTAAAATACGGACATTCATTTGTGCTGACCGTGTATTTATTCATTATCATATTGTAAGAAGTCTAATATTTCCGAAAATATAAACAATTAAAATCCGAATATGCATATGTGATTACCATGTATTTATTTATTATCATATATTATAATATGTCTAATACCTTCGTCAAAATAAATATTTAAAAATATGGTATTATAAAATCTGGTATGTATTATATTATATGTCAAATATTTTTGAATTTCGATCATTTATTTGTGTCAACCATGTACTTATTTATTATCATATATTATCATATGCCTAATACTTTCGAAAATATAAATATTATAAATCCGGACATTCATTTGTGCTGCTCATGTATTTATTTAATATCATATACACTATAATATGTCTAATATTTTTGAAAATATAAATGTTTGATTTCCGGATATTCATTTGTACTATGCATTTATTTCTTATCAAATATTATAATATGTCAAATACTCAAACTTAAAATCGGGACAGTCATTTGTGGTAATTATCTATTTATTTATAATCATATATAATAATAATAAGTCTAATATTTTTAAAAATACAATATTTAAATTTCTGACATACAGTTGTGTTAGCCATGCATTTATTTTAATTCATTACTTAATTTTTCAGAATAATCTTATAATTGTAAATTCTTCCTTGCTTCATTACAAAATTCAAACTGTATTAAATATTTCAACTGAAATACTATTTCTAGAATAAAAAGTTCCATTCTACAAGTGCAGATCCGTTAACAAATTATATTTTTCATTAAGACAATGCGCTTTTAAAGTAGTGGACGAAAATTCTGTCGCATAAAAGTTTGAAAAAGTTAATGACTTTGTTACGCCTTTTACCAAAATGGCTTTTGGATTGGTGAAAGTAATTACCAACCTTTTCGATTACTTTTGTAGATTTCTATCCCCCTGGTCTTTATACTTAATTTCTAAATTTCCACCAAACTAAAACACTTCTCTAAAACTACCGACTATTACTTTTAAGAGTTTTCTCTTGACTTTTATTTTTGAGACATTTCCAAAATATCAGCTTCTTGAAGAATTTGCCGAAATCAGCTAAATTGCTTTAGGTTTGTTTTTACCTTACATTACATTTCGCAGACGGCTTTTGTACAATTTGTCTAATAATAAAAGGTTTAATTATTCCATTTGTGATTAAAAAGTTATTATTTCTAGGTTTTAAAGCATTGCTTTATAGAGTTTTTTTTTCTTCTCAAAAATTGCTGATTTCTAGTACCTGAATTTTCTGACAATTAAACAATACAGCAAACAATATTTCCACAAATTGTTTAACTCTTAACCATTATTAACCATTAATTGTTTAACTAAATAAAAATTTATATTTAATTTTTATTTTGCACTTAGTTCAAATACATATGAATAAAAGTACAGACAGTTCAAGTTCTTTTAAAGTTTTATTTTTTATACACTACCGGTCAAAAGTTTGCGAAAATTTTGAAATCTACAAAGAAAAGGTCTTAATTCAAATGTTCATAGAATTGCGAAAAATCGCTCAAATTGCATGAAAATTTGGTATGTTCTAAAGTGAACCCTCTACATTCAGTTACATATGATTAAATTGCAATACTTTGTTTTTTTGCGAACTGAATCCAGCTTTTCATCATGGGTTGTTTTTATGGTGAAAAAATTTGTTAAGTTTGAACACTTGCCAAACTTGCAATAAAAAAATTTTGCACTTTTTGTAAATGGAAAATAGTTATTTGAACCGTTTTATGCAAGCCCTCAAAATTTCAGATCGATTTGATTCTTTTTGACGAAGTTATAGAATTTTGAAAAACATGTGTACTTTTCTCAATTTTTGAGCACTCCACATATGCAGTCTTTTGGTCTATACATCTTCTACCAAAGAACTTTTTAATTTTAATGTTTTCTATATTTTCAAGTAATTAATATTTATTATAAAACAAATATTCTTATTCATTATTGTAATTATTGCTATTACAAAGGACTTATTATGAATATAATTAAAACAATATCTCATAGATGTCACATTTAATCTAAAATCTGTTTGTTCTTGCAACGATTAGTTATAACTTGCAGTTATGGGACATTTTACAACAGGAATGGAACTCTATATCACTTGAAGCGATTAATAGTTTGTTAGAACGAATGCCACGCATATGTAAGGCTATAATAATAGCAAAAGGTGGATGGTTTGAGGAATCTAAGATTTAAATATTAATTTATTTAATTACGAAATACGAATAAGAATATGTTAAATATTTGACCTGTTGTAAATTAAATAATTTAGTAAAAATGCAAATTTTTTATACTATTGTTATTATCTTTTTAGAATTATATATGTAATTATTGCTATAACTTTTTATTTTAATTTAATGTAAAGTAAAAATATCACAACAAAACTAATACATACAAGCAATAAATATAAACAATAAGTATAAACACTAATAATTACAATAATGAATAAGAATATTTGTTTTATAATAAATACTAATTATTTGAAAATATAGAAAAGATTAAAATTAAAAAGTCCTTTGGTAGAAGATGTATAGACCAAAAGACTGCATATGTGGATGCTCAAAAATTGAGAAAAGTGCACATGTTTTTCAAAATTCCAAAACTTCGTCAAAAAAAATTAAATCGATATGAAATTTTGAGAGATTACATAGAACGGTTCAAATAACTATTTTCCATTAACAGAAAGTACAAAAAATTTTTTTTGCAAGTTTGGCAAGTGTTCAAACGTAACAAATTTTTTCACCATAAAAACAACTCATAATGAAAAGCTGGATTCAGTTCGCAAAAAACGAAGTATTGCAATTTGATCATATGTAACTAACAGTAGAGGGTTAACTTTAGAACATATCAAATTTTCCTCCAATTTGAATGATTTTTCTCAGTTCTATGAACATTTGAATTTAGACCTTTTCTTTGTAGATTTCAAAATTTTCGCAAACTTTTGACCGGTAGTGTATGTATATTTGAAACTTGTTATTTATGTATGTATATATGTTTTAATTACTTCTTTTATCTTTGTATATTTTTTTCAAATGGTATCTTATTATTGAAACCTTTAAGGCAATAAAAGTATAAATTTGTGATTAAAAAGTTATTCTTTTTAGGTTTTAAGGCACTTCTGTATAGTTTTTTTTTCTTCTCGAAAATTGCTGATTTCTGGTACCTGGAATTATCTAACAATTACGCAATACAACAAATAGCAAACAATATTTAAACAAATTGTTCAACTTTTAATTATTATTAACCATTAATTGCTTAACAAAAAAAAACTTTTATATTTAATTTTTATTTTGCACATATTTCAAATACATATGAATAAAATTATAAGCAATTTCAGTTCCTTTAAAGTTTTATTTTGTATATGTTTATTTGAAAGGTGCTATTTATCTATGTGTGTTTTAAATACTTCTTTCTTTTTGCATAATTTTTTTAAACGTTATCTTTTTGTAAGAAGTTTTCATTGAAATATTTAAAGCAATAAAAGTATAAATTTAAAATAATATTATTTTATAAGATTAAAAAAAATTCTTTTTCTTTCAAACCATTAATATACAAAAGTGTTTTTTCTTTCGAAAATTATAAATTTTGGATATTTGCAACTTTAAACAAAGGTCACTAATAATTTTTAAAAATCTTACAATATTCTAAATTTATTATTATAATATCTCACAGTTATTTTTAAATACATTTGAATTGAATTGCAGACAATTTAAATACTTTAAAAGTGTTTATTTTTTGTTTATTTATTTAAAAAGTTATGTTTATGTTATGTGTGCTTTTAATATTTCTTTATTTTTATACAAATTACTATTAAAGGATCACTTTTGTAAGAAATTTTGTGAAAATCTTAAAAAAATGATTTATTAACTAAAAATGATAATATATTTTTATTACCAGTTTTTTTTTTTTGATAACATTAATGCATTAACTTGTTTTTTTCCTCCACAAATTATGAAGTTCGGGTATTTGGAATTTTCTGAAAATTAGTATCAACAATATTTTCCAGAGCGTTTACATTTAGTTTTTATTTTAAAATTATTAAAAACTCATTTAAATTGAATTGCAAAAAATTTATTTCTATCTGAAATTAAATTACCCTTTTCTTTAATGAAAATAAGAATTAGCTTATTTAGTTGATTTCAAACATAAAAATAATATAATTTTTAAATGTAAAAATTAAACAAAAATTGACTAAAAGGGCTGTTTAAAAAGTAAATTAATTCGAAACTCAACTTTCTAACATTTATTCTGTCATATTAAATTTTACAAGCTTGGCTTATAACAATGAAGTCTATGTTTTGACCAGTTTAGTCGCCTCTGACTCTTTAACCACTAAGCTCTACATTTACCGACCAATGTTAAGAATCAGTGCTATAATAATTTATAAAAGAAACAAAATCTGTACTTATTTATTTTCTTACGTAATTATATCAAAGATTTTTTTTTTATTCCTTGTTTAAAAAAAAAATAAAAAATAAAAGTAAAATAATAATATAAATAAATTAATGATAGTATAATACAGGAACAAACATATTAATTTTCTTCAGATAAACTAGCTAATTACTATCATAATAATGATAAAAATCAAAGCTGATAAGTGGCCTGGGATCGAAAGCACTATATAACGTTCTAATAACTCCATGACACGTGACACGTCGTTATATTACCCAAACCAATCAGGAAAGAGGAATCACGACCGATTAACTCCTGCCTCCAACTGCTTCTTTCATTTCTGCTGATTTCCACTTAGGAAATGACGTATGAAAGAATTGATTTTCAAGATTTTTCCTTTGGCTTTCTTTTTATTGCTCTACGACGAAACATCACATTTTTATGGAACAGTTGGCACAATCTAAGGCGACTTTATATCTATATCGATACTTTTTTTTCTCTACATACGTTCATCACTAGCTAGGATGTTTCATTTTTTTTCATACACATCTTCATTCAAAGTATTTTTGTGATTCCACAAGAGATGACTTCTTAGATTTTTTGGAACACAATCTCTTTCTGGTTTCATTTTTCTTTCGACAATTTTTTCTTGCGATATATCCTAAGAGTTTTTGAAGAAGAAATACAGAGCTCGAAGAGATTGAAAGCAGAAGTGAACATAGATTTGAGAAACAGACACAAAGAGAAACTCTTTTTTCCTCTTATAATGCATGAAAATGGTAGATGACAATTTTGAAAATGACATATCTCTTAATCTTCAGACGCAAAATTTTTATTAAACATATTTTTCACACTTTTTTCGTCATTTCGCATTAACGCAGGTCAAAATAAGTGAAAAATATTATATTTAGCATTTTAATAATTTGTAGTTATGAAATACAGCATGAAACACCTGTGTGTTTTACTGTGTTAAAGAAATTTTTTTTCCCAAAAGTGCAGTTATTTAGATCTAAGAGAAACAGTTATTCGTTATTGAAATTTCTTTATTTTCTCTATTAGGTAAAAATGTTATAATTATTACTATGTAAATTTAATTTTTAAATTAGTACCCGAAATTTGTAAATCATTGTTCTAAGTACGAACTACGTTTTTGGAAACACACTACTATTATGCAATAAATATTACTACATAAAGTTAATTTTTAAATTAGTATTTGTAGTTTGTGAATCCTTATTCTAAGAACGAGCTACTTGTTTGTAAATATACTATTATGCGAAAAAAGATTATAATTATTATTACACAAATTCAATTTTTAAATTAGAATATGTAGTTTGCAAATCATTGTTATAAGTACGAACTATTTTTTTATAAATGCACATTTATTGAGGGAAAAATTATAATTTTTGCTCAATAAATTTAATTTTTAAATGAGTATTTCTGACTTTTAAATCATTGTTCTAAATACGAACTACTTTTTCGTAAATATACTACTATTAGGGAAAATAACTTATTATTACTATAAAAATTTGATTTATAGATTAGTATTTCTAGTTTGTAAATCATTATTCTAAGTTCAAACTGCTTTTTTATGAATAAACTACTATATGTTTAAAAAATATAACTATTAATATTTAAAACTAATTTCAAATTATTTATAGTTTGTAAATTATTGTTATAAACTAACTGCATTTTTGTAAACACAATACTGTTAAGTAAAAAAATTAGAATTGTTACTAAATAAAACAATTTTTTAATTAGTATTTGTAGTTTGTAAATCATTGTTCGAATCGGGCTGTTCTTTCGTAAACAAACTACCTTTCTACGTGTAAAAAAGTATACTGAGTAAAAGCATTTAAGTTTTTAAATTGATGGTAAAACTTCCCTCACCTAAAAATCGACAGTAACAAAATAATAAAACATCGCTTATACTGTGAAACACACTTGCTCATTCATGAAAACACTAACGGTGAAGTGTTCTTCTTCATTCATTAACTAAAATAATATAATATTCCTCATCACGAATCAAAGTGATAAGACATTGCTTATTTATAAACTGGTAAAATGCACGTAATCATTAACTAACATGTTAAAAACACGTACTCATTCATGAACTAAAATGGTAAAATATATGTACTCATTCATGAAATAAAATGGTCAAATACATGTACTCATTCGTGAACTAAAATGGAAAAATATATGTACTCATTCATGAAATAAAATGGTCAAATACATGTACTCGTTCGTGAATTAAAATGATAAAACATTACTTATTTATGAACTAAAATACTGTTCACGAAGGAAAATGTTAAAATGCACGTACTCATTCATGAACTAAAATGGTAAAATATCCTTCACTTATGAATCGAAATGATAAAAAAAGCCTCATTTAATATCAAAAATACATATCATTGATATATATTTTATATCGTTTACGATCAATGGATTTATTATTGATAGACAGAAATTTTAATATCTCTCATTAATTTATAATAACCTTTTACAAGTAAAATATTTACATACCTGTCGATCATCGTTGACAGCTGATGAGAGGACGGAAAAATTGCAAGAAAGAAAAGAAAAATAATAATTAGTTATGATAATCAATAAAATAATACATAAAAACATAGAAACAAACAGAACTTTATGTACATGATAAATGAAGATAACATGTTAAAAAATATGAAAACTGAATAAGGACTTCTTACTGTTCAACTTTTTATTGCAGAGTATTATTGCAGGGGAAATTAAGAAGTATATACATTATCATAATGATATTAATACACATCAATAGCGAATTTAATATGCAGAAACCATCATTAGATTTCTGCTCTCGTTTAGTAGAAAATTAAAAAGGGGTAATGGTTCGCTGATAGTGAAAAATACATGAAACAGATTTAATTTGTTTTATCCATTTGAGTCAGTTTAAACTTTGAAAATAAAATTATTTTTTCATGGGCATAAATTTTTAGTTTTATGTTGTGAGATCTGTTATAAGGAAATGTAGATTTCTATGTAGATTTTTTATTAAAAATGAAATATGATTGATAATAATATCTGATTGATATGCGATTTCCTATGAAAAATAATAATGTAATTCTGTAAATAAGTAAAAACTTTCCTATTGTCCTACAATCGATATTATTTAACGATCAATAATGAGTACTTTATGAATGTACGAATGAGTACATGATGAATCCGATATCCGATAACTGTCCTGATGGTCTGTTTTCTATTTATTTCTTCAGTAGACTTTGGTACAGAATCTATGATATTATAACTTGTTGAATTTGATTTCTGGGCTTACTTTTGTTCCTATCTTTCTCTCCCCCATTCTTTTGTACGATATTTAAGTACCTATTAATTAGGTTCCTATTAAATAGGATAAAGGTTCCTATTAATTTTTTTTATTTTATTAAATAAGTATGAAAATTTCTGGTCTTTTTTAAATCATAGTTGAAAAATTTGTAATTAAAATTATTAAATTTAAAAGAAATAAAAAATAAATTCTTTTGTATGGGTTGTAGAAGAAATAATGGAACATCTTGTAAATTGATTTGTGCATAGATGTATGGAATAAATATATCGCATATTATATCATAGATCATATTTACTAGATTTCTATAAAAAAAACTATAAACAAGAGATTTGATATATTCATCCACATCAAAACGACATATGCATTAAAGTTTATGTGCATATATTAAATGACGCATTATCCATAAGTTATATATCAATAATATCAAAGTTGAAAATAAGACATATGTTAAAGTATACATAAGCTTTTATTTCGATGCACAACGTATTACATATAATTCTAGCACTGTAAAAAATTTCGGATCATATTACGGTAAAAAGTATAGTCATTTAGGGCAGTGTTCCCCAATCCCCGGTCCGCGGACCGGTACCGGTCCGTGGATCAAATGGTACCGGGCCGCCCATTTCATTGAAACTAATTTTAAATTCCTTGGTTTATACCCCAAATTAAAAATATCTGTGTTCCATTAAAATTTTATTCATTTTAATAAAAGGGGCCCCCAAAGGTAGTGGCATAAACTTGTTAATGTTTGTAATGTATCATTATCTCTGATTACCCCCAGATGGAACAGTCTCATTGCAAAGAAACAAGCTCAGGTTTCTCATTGACTTAACGATCTACTAAGTTAACATATTAAATCCCTTTATAATTATTTTTTGGTGCAACTGTATTTTATTTTGAAGGCATTTTAAATACAATTAAATTTAAATTTATAAATCAAAATAATCTAAAATATAAGCAATCAACGTCCCCCCCCCCCAGCGGACCGCGGTAAAATTATCAAATGTTGACAGGTCCGCGGTGATAAAAAGGTTGGGGAACACTGATTTAGGGCACCGGTACTTTTCACAATGAAATCTATTTTTACCGGAACATATTACGGAATAAAAAAAATCTGATATACCGTAATAATTACCATAAAATCAATGAATTACTCTAATTTAATAAATATTACTGTTAAAATTAAGTTATTATATTTCACGATAAAAATGGATTTTACGGATGACGCACCCAAAGTGCCGGTACTTTATATCTTAATTTGATCCCGAATTTTTTAAAGTGTACTAAACATTTTTCATCTTACGAAAGTCTATTCGGTAAAAATCCGCAGATAAAAGAGACTTTTTTTCTTCCAAATCTTAACTATTTTAACATTTATAGGGCCTAAAGAATATTTCTGATAAACATTATGTAATATTAAAGAAGTATAATGAATTAATTATTTCTCTAGTTTTAGATTTATCGTTATTTCAACTATTCATCATTCATTTACTCACATGTATGTACACATATATATTCCATGATTATATCATTTTAATTAATAATGTAAATATGATAATAAGTAATATCTTTAATAATGGTAATTTAAATATCCTGGATAGGCTATTAATTTAGTATTTATTAGTTTCGTAACATTTCTATAACCATTTAATACAAAACATTGCATAAATAATGCTAATTTCCTTCATAAATTTTAAAATGAGTAGCAGAGAACAAATGATTTAAAAATTCGAAAAAAATAATAATAAGTACGCTGAAAAAGGAAATAGAAACTATGAAATCTGATTCATATAAGGTAAGGAAAGGAAAATAACGCGGTGAAACGGAACTTTAATAAGCTTTGTTTACGAAAAACTAAACCTTAAATGGTTGTTGGTAGATCTTTTATTCTATGCCAAAATGGCTCAATTCTTCTTTTTTCTGTTTCTCTCTGGTTTTCCAAACTTTATTTGATTTCGAGAGTTTTGTGAATGTTAACTAATTAAATACATACAGGGGAGAACTACTGTGAAATTTTTGTAACATAAATTTTTTTATGTGATTCGACAGAATATACATTTGAAAACCTTTTTCTATGAGTATAATGCGAAATGCATAAGTATGAGAAAGAGGGGGTAAATTTGTAAGCGTTATTGTAATTTGTAAGTATTATTGTAATGTGTTTTCCTAATCACTGTAAAAAATTCAGGTTCAAATTCCGGTATTAAGTACCGGCACTTTGGATGCATCATCTATAAAATCCCTTTTACCGTATAATCTATTTTCAAAGTAAAATATTATATCGTAGTTTTTAGAGAAATATTTATTTAATTACATAAATGTGACATGCATAAGTGTGAGAAAAAAGAAACAAATTTGTAATTGAAACGCGTATTATAGTAATAGGCTGTCGTAATAACTGTGAAATATTCCAGTTCAAATTACTGTATTTAGTACCGGTACTTTAGGTGCATCCATCATCCATAAAAACCCTTTTACAGTAAAATCCATTTTCACCGTAAAATATTACATCGTAATTTTTGGATTAATATTTACTAATTAGAGTGATTTTGGGTGAATTATTACTGTTCCGTACCATGTTCCGGTAAAAATGGATTTTCCGGTAAAAAGTATCAGCTCCGTAGTTACCGGAATTTGATCCGGAGTCATTGAATGGTGACTTTTCAACACAACGTTATAGTTGCTTCTGTTTTTAACTGATTTCCTTAAATATTTAACAACATGTATATTATTAAAGTAGTTTCGATTGCACATAGCTTTCGTTTATTGTTTCGTTCTCTTTTTAATAAAGACAGTTAACGTGATATACAAGACTCAGCGTACGAAAAATGCATTAGTAATATTTGCGCTATTGAAGATTTAGATAAATTGACTAAAAAAATACTTTAAGTGAATACATAAATGAAAAATGCTGTTTTTAAAAATCATACGTGCAGCAATGGAAGTGTGTAATAAATGTAATATTTGTGCTTTTAAAAATTTGGTCAAATAAACTAAAAATTAGAAAAATGTAGTAATTGTCTCCAAGTATAGTAAATTCTGTTTTGAAAAATCGTTTGAGCAACATCGGAAAATATTTTACTATTTGTGATGTTAACGATTTAGTTAAAACAGACTAAATATCGAGAGCCTGCAAGTATTAAAAATTTTGTTTTAAAAAAAGCATACGTACAACAATGAAAAATATATCAATATTTGCGCTGTTTAAGACTTAACTAAAGCTTAACAGGCTGAAAATGTAAGAAGTTTAGGAGTCTAAGAGCATTAAAAAGATTGTTCTGAAAACTCAAACATACAAGAGCAAAAAAGTCATATTATTGTTCGTGCTGTTAAAGATTTAGTAAAATAGACTTAAAATTGGAGAAATTAAAGTGTATTTTAGAATAAAGAATAAACAGTTCGTGTATTTGAACTATACATTAAGCTAAATAAATTCTAAATCTTCTTTAAATTACTATGCAATTTTAAACAAACAATGGTATTTTTATCATCATTTCATGAAAACAATAGCGAAACAAAGAAGTTAAATTTAGAAAAAAAATTTCAGTTAAATAACTTTGCGCACAGTCCCCATCATTAATCATCGTTTTCTCTGAGAAAAATCAAAATGATTGCTTTGGATAAAAGGGTCACAAGCCGTAGTATTTATCCTTAACATTTTATTTACTTTTATCCTCTGCACTAAATTCCTCCTTTTTCATATAATCCCGACGGCTTTTCCATCCCCTACCCTTCTTGCAAAAGCCTCCCCCCCAATCTTCATACCTATCTAATAACGATATGAAATGAGCATTCCAAATCATTTGCAAACAATTGCAGCAGAGGGACAACTCTGCACTTCTTTCTGGATAATAATAATCTCATCTAAGGTTGCTTGTTTGTCTTTTGGAAAAATGAAATCACTTTACTGAAATAAATGAATGACATTGAGGTGGGGGTAGGGGTCGAAATAAAAAGGGGATGAACAATGGAACAAAATACAATCGCTTCGGGGTGGGCCACGCCGGCGTAATCTAATTCGGGAAAAATAATACCGGCTTCGAGTTCTAGTAAAGCAGACAGGAGCAAATCCGATTACAGAATCCTATTGCAGCGTTCTCATTTACTGTACAAGAGATACCTACTTTAGTAAAAATAAAAAATAATAAAAATTCTTATCTGTAGATAGATTTGTTTTTATTTATTCTTATTTTATTTTCCTTTTTTTTATATTTTCATTTTACTCATTTCTTTTGAAAGCCGTACTGAAAAATAAATACGCAAGACATCGGAGAAGAAAGTAGGGGGAAAAAATATAAAAGTTTTTGGTTGCTTTCTTAGAAACGGTAGGTTTTTATATTAGAAAAAAAAATAATAACAAAATTTAACAATATATATATATATGTTTTTTTGGAGTAAGTTCAAAGGAAGGGGATTAAGGTAAAAAAAAAAAAAAATGATAGAAGCGTAACGTTAGTAGACGAAACTAGGATAATATTCCTATTCAACTGACATCGTTGGAGCATCGTTGGATGTGTGATGGTAGAATCTACAAGGTTGAGTAAAAGAGTGACTGAGATATTGGAGACATGCCTAGGCGTGAGGCGTGGAATTTCAAGAGCTGGTCTGAGATTTCAAAAGCCCTGAGATTTATTTATTTTTTTGCATCACCTGTGAAGAGGTGGGACTTGCGATACGAGAATTTCGGAAATTACATCTTTCGAAATGCTAAGCACTTTCAAAGTTCTTTTGTGGTAGAGGTATTTTGAAATTTTTTTTGTAGACGGGTCGTATATTTGATATGATTCTCTTGGTGTTATGTTATTTTTAGGTTTGTCGGGAATTTGTATGATATTCATTGATATAGATTTTAATGAGAAATAAGCTTAAATCTTAAAAATAAAATTTTTCCACCTATTCTTTATGCATTTTTTTTTCATGTTTGATATTGAACATACTTCATCTAATTGTGATAAGGTATAGGATACTTCGTAAGAACCGCCCTTACTATTAAGGTATATTTAGAAACTTCATCAAATAATGACATTAGCTAATGGCGTAACAGGTAATATGAAGCAAATTTATTCTAGTCTGAAGTCGTTTGGTTAGTATGGCATGCAATGGAAAATCTGAATCTCAGAAATAAGGCTTAAATCTTAGAAACGAAACGTTTCCAAGTATATCCTATGCATTTATTTCCATGTATGATACTGAACGTTTTTCGTCCGAATATGATAAGGTATAGGGTATTTCACAAGGACCACCCATACTATTATATATATTTATAAACTTTATCGAATAAGCACATTAGGTAATGACGAAACTGGTAATAAGAAGTAAATTTATTCTAGTTTGAGGTTTCTTGTTTAGTATGTCATACGAAGTTGGAAAAGCAGGTTCCAGTTAATGTAATCAGATCGGAGAAAAAATGTGATCTTTGTTCAGAGGGGCTTTAAATTGACAAGTAAGCAACCGGTAACACGAGTAATCAAACGTAAGAAATAATTGGTGATTGAAAAAAAAGAACGTTTACAGCTTCCTGTAACATAAAATTATTGAAGAACTTAAGATGGGTTGAAACCATAACAAAACTAATGGTATCTTTTTCTATAAGTTTTGGAGAAATGAATCAAATTTGTTATTTATTTTCTGGTTCCTTGAAGAGTTCAGCTTTTTACAGTTCCTCACCCTTACTCCCTGAAAATGTATTTTCTGCGTTAACGAAGAAAAAAGAAAAAGCAGCAAATATTAAATTACGGTTATTTAAAGGAGAAGTCCCAGCTTCATATTGCAAAGTTCCAGATTCCATAAATGACTGAAAACGAAAAACTGTTGTGTTTAATTATGAGTGACTGAAAACTCAAGACCTATTAATTACGAGTGACTGAAAACGAAAGAGTCATCTTATTTATTTAGAGTAACTGAAAACAAATTAGTAATTCGTCATGATAGATATTCATAATTTATAACCGTCGTTGAACAGACCCTATTTTGGGTTTACGGCTACTAATGTTCAACTCTGTAGCCTTGTAAATTTGAACCAAATCCAGAAGAAAAGGTAGTATTGGGAGAAATTTGCCTTCATGGAGGACTTTTTAATGGAACTAATCCGCATATGGTTACATGGAGAGGAAAACCACGAAGAGGAAAACCAGAATCGTTTGATTTGCCATACTTGGAGATATTAATTAAAGATAAAACGAACTGAAATGATAAACAATCAATAAATGAATGCAAAATAAAACAAACAAATATTCATTTCATGTTTCTTTTGGTTTATGAGTGGCTACAAAAAGTAAAGATTAATTATGAGTGATTGCTAATAAATGAAAGATTTCGAAGTTCCTCCATTAAAATAATCCTTCATTATACATAATCGTTTGATTGGTCAATTTCAGAATTGTTTGAACTGCCATACCTGGGTATATTAATCAAAGATTCAATGATCTGATTTTGTCTTGAAATGATAAACCATCAGCGAATGAACGTAGAATAAAATAAACAAATATTCGTTTGATGTTTTAGATTTATCAACTTGAAGTACCTCAAAGAACCTGATTTGCGAATTTCATGTGACCGAAAATTGCTTTTACCAAGATTCTTCGAAAAAGAAATTTATTCCTTCTTCGTTACATCTAAGAACAAATTCACCCTACCACAAATTTGTAAGAATGATGGAAAAGAACTTTCCAGGAGAAAAAAAAATTCTCGAAACCCTACCTATCCATTTCTATCATCGGTTATACCTTGAGCAAGAACGAGTTCAAGGAGGTGGGCAAACAGATCCCTACCCGGGCACGAAGGACCGATAAAGGAAAACAAACGGAAAAATAGAAAATGTAAACAAAAGATAGAAGTACAAAAAAATAGAAAAGCGGATTTTTGGCGAAACAATCGGATGTCTGCTGGCGTGCCGAGCTTTTGGAAACCCTGTAGCCAGTAGTAGTTGGCAAGGTAAATATTGAAGCAGAAAAAGCAGAAGAAAAAAACGAAATTCATTTTTGCACATATACTCTGCACACGCTAAAAGTGTTTGTCGACCCAAGCTTGTCGCAACCATGTTGATGTTACTAAGATTCTTGTTTGCGTTCCATACTCGAACACTGAATTTGTTCTCGAACACCCCTCGCTGTCTAGCCCCCTCTCTCGAGTTTGACAAATCCCTCCTCTCATCTCCGAAAATGTATCTTTGAGAAAAATGCAACGAAATCAAATTATGTGCCGCGGTTTGCTCGCAACAGGGCGGATGATCTGTATTTTTTGATTATCATTTCGAACGAAACCGAAAAATATAGTTTTTTTAAAAAATAAAAAATTTATTCATAGTTTTTATTTAGTTTTGTCGTTATGTGGCAACGAAATTTTCAAATATATTTAATGCAAAGTATTCAACCAACTAGTTTTGATGTCTTTTTTGTTTCTAAGGAAGAGAAGTTGTTTTATATCAATTTTATAGGCGTTTTAGTTTTTCATTTTTTTATATAAAAAGAGGCGAAAAAATAACAAGCATCTTTTATAGTACACTATAAATAAAAAGTTTTACGTACTGATTTTAATTTTCTTGCAATTTTTTTATTTAAGTTAGATTTCTGCTCATAGAGTAATTTCGCTAAAAAAAAATTAGCAAAGTATACTGCTAATAAAAGTTTTAAGAACAGCTTTAATTTTCTTGCAATTTTTATATAAGTTAGATTTCTGTTCATAGAATGCTAAAGAAATAAAAAAAAAATAAGTAAGTAAATTGATAAAAAAAATAATATAAAAAATCCATAATTTTTTTTTTACGAAAATCAATTGGAAAATAAGGAAAAAAAAGTTTAATTTAAAAATTAAAATATGAAAAAATTTAAACAATTGGCTCTTACTAAAACTAAATTTAAAATTTAACTAAAACTTTAAAAAATATTAATTAAAATTTTATTTGATAAACAAATACGATAAAACAAAAAAATATACAAAATTATAAAAATATAAAACTTAAAAAAAAAAATACAAAAATTTTAAAGCGAAAAATAAAATGCTATTATGCCTAACAAATTTAACTCGTGGAAAGACGACATGGCTGACGCCTGAGCTGGTACCCCTCCTTAACCTGACTCTGAAGGAAAAGGTTTGTCCTTAACGGTAAGTAAATTATCCTCAGGGTCAGACTATACAGCTGACGTTTGAACTGGTACCCTTCCTTAACACTAAGCCAAAAGAAAAAAATAATTAGTCTTAACGGTGATAATAGAAAAGCCAAGTAAACCGGACCCAAGGTCAGACGACATAGCCGAAGTCTGAACTGGTATCCCCTCTTTAAGCTCCTGTATATTTAACGTGCACTTTGCTACCTACATATGACCTTATTTTTAGCGTCATAACTATTTAATAGATGAAGTTAGGCATATGATGTTACTCACAATTAGAATTTCTTTTCTCGTCTCTATGGTCTTTTATGGAAGATGAGGATGAGGAAGATGCTGTGGAGGCTGCTGCTGAAAGATGAGCCGCAGGTCCAGCTAGGGAACTTGAGAGTGCGAGGAGTCCGGCCGCGCTACTCGGAGGTAGGGTGGGTGGTTGGAGTCCGGCGATGGCCGCCGCATGAGGCATCATAGGCAGAGGAGGCGCATGCGCATGTGGAGGTAATTGCTGAGCATGCATTTGCTGCTAAAAAGAAATTTTAGACATGCATGAAAGAGTCGGTTCATTTTCTCACAATTTCTTATGTATAGACAAAATAATGTATAAATTGAAAACACTAGCTTTGACCTTCAATAACTCACAAAAGAAATGTAAATATATTTGTATTAATATGTAAGCAAACACAAGAAGTTTTATTGAAAATAATGTATGGAAAACGTAATGAAACGTGAGGAAAACTTGTACAACAAGTATTGTAAACACCTGTAGGAGCACATCAACACGAGCAATCAAATAAAAAAAGGCGTAGGAATTTTGAGTAATAATTAAAACTCATGCGTTGTTAAGAGTGAAAACAACAAAACTTAGATATGTAATTTCTTTTGGGAATTATTGCATACATAATTTAAAACATAAACATACTTCATAATATAAATCTCAAGTATGACATAAAGTACATGTATGACATAAAATAAATTCCCAACAATATGAACTAATATGTATCTTGTATGTTTTTGCTAAAAAAAAGTTTTACAATTAAATTTTAAAGGAAATCACAATGCTCCAATGTTCTGCTTATACCTATCTTAAAGTTGCAAAGTCTGATAACTATATATTCGGATAATTTGAAAATGTTTATACTGATCTTGAAATTATAACGTCATATTGCCACGTAGTCTGATAATTTGAAAATGCTTATACTAATCTTGAAATTACAACGTTTGATTACCATGTAGCCTGATGATCGGAAAATGTTTATACTGATCTTGAAAGTACAACGTCTGATTATATAGTCTTGATAATCTGAAAATGCTTATACTGATCTCGAAGTTACAACATCTGATTATCATATAGTCTGCTGTAGTTGTTTTATTAAACGAATGGTAGAAAAGAAATAAACCGTATTATGGTTTGGCGTAACGTTAAAAAAAGCGATGCATAAATTTAAAAGTAAAACAATAATCCCGAATTTTTTGAAGCAAAATATTAAGAGTATTATTAAAATATTTGAAGTCTAATTTTAAGTTCGATATTTATTTTCTATCTCATTAATATATTACTAAAAATGTTAAATAATCTCTTCTTTTTCCAATACAATTCAAATCAACTTTAAACCTACAAATGAAATCGCCTTTTTTGCTATCAAAGAGAAAGAGTTTTAGAAATATTTCAGAAATAATTTTACTAAAATTATTTTCACACCGTTACTAGGACGACAGCATGGAACAGTTCGATCAAAGAAACAATTTATTAATTGGCAGTAATTCGCAGTTCCACCTTTGGCGATTTAACTTAATCTCTTAGTTAAGAAGAAGGAGACTAATTATGCCAAGTTTATCATAACGAATTCTCAATGGATTGAAGCAGCTAATCATAACTTCAACTTTTCAGAGATGGAATCAGAATTTTGGCGACGTCTCTGAAGGTTTAAACTGAACTTATAGACTCATTATTTTGTGTGTGAGTTCACAATGGATGGAAAGATTAAAGGCTAAGATTCATTCTCGCCAAGAAGGAATCAGTTGCAACTTCAGACGACAGCTCACCAAGGAATCAAAGGGGAAAACCTTCCACCCTCAATCAGGGCAATTCTGTTGGCGGGTAGAGGGTGGAGTGAACTGGAAAAGCAGGAAAAGGGAGAAAGGGAGAGAAACTCCATTTATTTTCCAATCGGTCCGCCACTCGCTTTTAATTGTGTTGGGCTGTCTTTCTCTTCCGCTTAAGGTAATTAGCCGAGAGATTGTCGCTAATTAAATACCCCCTGCCGAGATAGCATCGCTTCCCTCTGGCAACGGGGGTTGAGAGAAAAGTTAGGCAGACCCTTTAATGCTCTTAAAAATGCCGGAATTCATTTTCATTGGTATCTGCAGTTTTAAAATATGCACGCAACTCCTATTAACTTCCTAACAAATTTGTAAAATGCTGCATGGCAACTGACAACAGCGAACACTTTCGCTGCTATTGTTTCAGTAAATTAAAAAGTTTTTTGAGTCAACGTGTGTCGTATGAAAAACTACAAATCGGTTTTTCCTTAAAATCGGTAGAAGATCCCTATCAGACGGTTTATACTAGCGTCCGATTGATATTCTAGCATCTCAACAGCAAAGTAATTTTCGTATTCTGAGTAGTCAGATCCACTAGGGTCACAACTCTTACTACTCCATAGTCTGACTGCCACAAGAATATCCAAAGAAATCTTAGTATTTTGAGTAGTCTGATCCTCTAAAGCGAGTCATCCAAAGTAATTTCTGTATTCTAAGTAATTAAATCTACTAGTGTCACGATGACATTCGATATACCGAGTAGCGAACGACTACGTGTGTCGTATGAAAAACTACAAATCGGTTTTTCCTTAAAATCGGCAAAAGATCCCTATCAGACGGTTTATACTAGCACCCGATTAATATTCTAGCATCTCAATAGCAAAGTAATTTTCGTATTCTGAGTAGTCAGATCCACTAGGGTCACAACTCTTACTACTCCATATTCTGACTACCACAACAATATCCAAAGAAATCTTAGTATTTTGAGTAGTCTGATCCTCTAAAGCGAGTCATCCAAAGTAATTTCTGTATTCTGAGTAATTAAATCTACTAGTGTCACAACGACATTCGATATACCGAATAGCGAAGCTCACTAGTGACTACACACGCAGCGGCTCAGATGATAGAGCGTTTGCCTCTTAATTAAGAGACCCCAGTTTAAATCCCAGCGGTGGCTGGTTGAGACGAGAATTAGCTTCTGGCTCTTATCTACCACAGTGTTGACTAGAAATATCCTCAATGGTACACGGATCATGAGTTCGAATCCTATTGCAATTGGGCTAAACGTAAGAATTATTCGTAGTTTTTCTCTCAATGTAACGCAAATTCGGGTTATTTCCTTAAAACTGTCCCAAGGCTTGATCCAGGAGTTCCTTTTTTCTTCTGAGTTAGATTCAAAATTACAAGGCAACAGTTTTGAACATTGATAGTGGTTAACTCAGAATTGGGTCAGCTGTTTAACACAGGTTATAGAATTTTGAAATTATGCTTTTTTTCGAGAAATTTTGTTTCAAATGATAGAATTTAAAAACATTTTAAGAGAATACAATAATCAGTATAAGCAGTATAAAAATTATAGAAATTCGATACTCCGTCTCAAGTAGCATTCTAGATAATGTAACGCTAGCGATTATCGCATTCGAAGTATGAATCCTGAAGGTAAAGTTCGTAAAAATATAAGCTGAAGCTGGTAAAAAGGAATAAATTTAATCAAGTGTTTTCCTTATAGCTTTAAATACTTTTTCCACCCTAATAAATTGTTTCGCTCAGGGTAACGAATAAATGACGGCATAATAATTTTATAAAATAGTATTTGAAACCATTTGAAACAGTTTTGCAATGATTTTGTGACACTGTAAGTAAACGTAAATGTTTGTAAAGTTTTAAATATTGTTGCAGAAAAAGCAAGCATTTCTGTATTGAAGGGGTAAACTTACTAATTTTTGTCGTAACTTTTCTGTGCATTGAAATTTTTTATTTTTTTTACTATTTTAATTTTATTTATACTGAGTGGGAAAATGCTAAATATATCTCGCGTTACTTGACAATTTAATTTTTTAATTGATATTGAATGTTTCCCTATTAAGTAGCTATCATTATTGTTTTGGCTTCTAAAAATTTAAACCATTTGACACAGATTTTTTATTAAAAATTTTTTCTCATTTTTTTCCTCATTATTTTGTATTAATTTAACATTTTAATGGTTTATGGTTATGAAATTCAACATGAAACACTGGTGTGTTTTTTTCTGCGCTAACGGTAAAATTTTCCAAACACGGCTCACTTTCAAGCAATAATTTTTCACATTAGCTCTTATTAGCAGTTATTTCGATCTAATCTATGTTCGAATAAATTTTTGAATATGAAGGAAATATTTTTTTTCGAACTACTTTTTATTTTATTTTATAATTTAGTACAAATATAATCCCGACAGACTAACAAGTTTTTTAGTATTTATCAGATTTTTTTTTTATATTTAAAAAGTATCATGATATATTTTTGCTTGTAAATAGGGCATCAGAAAAAATATTTAAAAGAGACTCCGATGTCTTATCTGCGTGAGAGGTTCAACGCAAAATTTAAAAAAAATCACATTGTGGGGGAAAAATTTTATTTTTTATGAAAGCCATACATTTTTTGCCTACCTGATTTTTTTGTGGTACTATTTTTGCTGTTAATTTTATGCAACATTTAATTTTGATATATATTTTTACAAGAATTGGAATGGATGTATACTTTATCCCTATTTTACACAATTTTATTATTTTTTTTATATTTCTATGCTATACTTCTTTAATACTTTTATTAATTTATATTATTTACTCATAGCATAGCTGCCAACCTGGATAGGAACAAATCCAAAAGATTTTGCAAAATACTATAATTTCCATGATAATTGTAGCACAATATACCAAATATTTTGCATATAGGGAATTTTAGGGATTTTTACTGCCTTCAAAATACAAATACTTTATTACACAAATCGTAAATGGTCTGCAATATTTTCAGTTCATGATAAACATTAAATGAATTTGAATTTCAAATATTTTTATTACGCTAACTCAAAATTTTAAAGAGTACTAAACAGATAATTTTTTTCTGATCGTTAAAAGATTTTTTAAAATTAATTTAAAAATTTAGTTCTGAGTTAAAATAAACTGAAAATTTCAGAATAAACGAAAAAGAAAATCTTTAAACTGTAAATGAGGCTCGTTTCATTATGTATTAGCGATGCTTACTTAAATATTTGAGCAAGCAATAAATTGTGGAAAAATGCTTTTTAAATAGGTTTTTTCTTTTTTAGAAAACTTACTCATTTAAGGGAATTTTCTAAAATGTTCAAAACTAGAAGAATTTTTATTAAGTAAGTAGACCAGGAGAAAATGGTAGAATCAGTAGTTTACTGGTAAATCGAGTAGAGTTGCACTGTTAGATATGTCATGGAAAAATGGTGGTTTATTTTTATTTTTTATTTTACCATTTTCAAACAAAGCAGTCAAATAACCATAAATAAGAAAGTATACAAACTATTAACTGCTAGAAAAACAGTTGATAAACTGCTTTCACCTAATACAGTTAAACAACCAGAATTTCATCGCACCAATTCGACCCATCTGATGAAGCCACTTAGTTCCTTGCGGCTGGGTACATGTTATAGCCGAGTGGGCCAACCTGCCAATCTCATGGCCGACTGAATGGAGGTTCGAGACCCAGTGTTGACACCACAATGCTTCTTCCATTCCCTTTAACACATGAAGAGTTTCCAGTATCCTGCACTCCCCAATTCGTGACCCTGGGCTATTAGAATACGATACTCTCACTCACGCTTAGATCGCAGCAGAATAAAGCTGGTTAGCACAAAAAAGTCTAGTATTTCCAATCTCTTACGATAGGTGTAACAACCAAATAAACTAATTAAACCACATTTCACGGTTTATTTGATAAAATAAAACTCAACTACAACTTAACTCCAATGCCCATTACATAAAGAAAAGCCTAGTTCCAATGTCCAGTTAAATTTCTTTTTTACGGTTTTGAAACCATGCTAATTGGTTGCTAATGGCTGATTAACCATACTAACTATAAATGGTTTCAAAACTGTAAAGGTAAGAAATGTTCATTACCGTAAAATTTACGGTTAGTTGTATGAACAGACTGCTGTCGATTATTTTACCATATTTCAGAATAATGAAAATTTTATCAGTATGGCAGCTATGCAATAGTTAATTAATCGTAAATCTATTAAGATTTTTTTACTACTTTAAAACTACATTTCTACTTTTATAAAGAAGTTTTTGTTTTCCTTTATTTTCTCTTTCAAACTTAAAAATTAGATATTAAAAAAAAAAATCGAAAAATACAAACATGAAGCATCCTTATTTCATTTGTAGATGATCCTTTCAGAAAGAGACAAATACTATGTATATTACCTCTACTTTGTTATTTTTTTTAAAGAATTTCCTCGACCTTTATTTTCCAGTTTAAATTTAAAAATTAAATTATTTTTTGTACAATTTTAACCTAAAATATAAACTTGAATTATCTGTTTTTAATTTGAAGACGACCCCCTGAGGAAGGGACCGCGTTAAGTGCGTTACCTCTGGCTATTGTTCCATGCTGCGGGATCTTAATTATGTGTCTCTCCGGCGAATTTTCGGGAGTCATTACAAGCGGAAATCCTCCTCCTTTCTAATTGCCACCTCTTCCCTTACTTTCTTCCCGTTTACGTACGGAGCGAATTCGTTCCCCAATCTGATTTTCTTAATTAAACACACTTGCAAAGGAAGAAAAGACCTTTCGCGTCCATCCCAAAACTTTACACTTCCACCTCCAGAAAGCATTTCCCAGGACAAGGTGATTTGTAGTTTTTTTTTTTTTTTTTTTTCGTTGCAGTTTAGGCAACTCTTGAAGTGGTTAATCGAAAAATTTTAATGAAAAGATACTTTTTAGCTTAAAATTATAATTTCGTATGTTTTAACAAGTTTTCAAGCCATTTGTGCCTAGAGTTCCTTTTTTTAAAAAAAAAATATTAAATACGGGTACCCCTTTTTTCTCTGTAAAAAATAGCAGCACAAGTGTTTCACTGCTGAAAAAATGGATACTCAGATATCAACCGTAACTTAGTGAAATTTTTTTCGTTTTTACGAAACCGCTTCCTGGTATATGCTTAGAGCGAATTTTTTGTTAAATTCACGAAATAACTTTCGTTATTTCGTGCCCTTCTTCCTTTATCTTCGAGGAAATGAATTATTTCAAAAGTAAAGAAATATTTCGTTATTCTATTTTTTAATAATAATGATAATAAATAAAAAAAATTGTAAAGACTAAAGATTCTAACTTTTCTAATAATCACTTTGTCGTGGACACCATATAGGTGGATTCATGCCACCCTAACAACACAAGCAGTACAGATAGAACAGAAAGATATATTATACTCTTTTTCGTGGGCACCATATAGGTGGAACCAAGTCACCTTAACAACACAAGAAGTTCAGATAGAACAGAAAGACAAATTATACTCTTTATCGTGAGCACCATATAGGTGGATCCAAGTCACCTTAACAACACAAGAAGTTCAGATAGAACAGAAAGACAAATGATACTCTTTATCGTGGGCACTATATAGGTGGATTCATGCCACCCTAACAACACAAGAAGCACAGATAGAACACAGGGACAAATTATATTCTTTATCGTGGGCACCATGTAGGTGGATCCAAGTCAACTTAACATCACAAGAAGTAAAGATGGAGAAGAAAGATAAATTATGCTCCATATAGGTGGAACCAAGTCACCTTAACAACACAAGAAGTTCAGATAGAACAGAAAGACAAATTATACTCTTTATCGTGGGCACTATATAGGTGGATTCATGCCACCCTAACAACACAAGAAGCACAGATAGAACACAGAGACAAATTATATTCTTTATCGTGGGCACCATGTAGGTGGATCCAAGTCAACTTAACATCACAAGAAGTAAAGATGGAACAAAAAGATATATTATACTCTTTTTCGTGGGCACCATATAGGTGGAACCAAGTCACCTTAACAACACAAGAAGTTCAGATAGAACAGAAAGACAAATTATACTGTTTATCGTGGGCACTATATAGGTGGATTCATGCCACCCTAACAACACAAGAAGCACAGATAGAACACAGAGACAAATTATATTCTTTATCGTGGGCACCATGTAGGCGGATCCAAGTCACCTTAACATCACAAGAAGTAAAGATGGAACAGAAAGATAAAATTATACATTTTATCGTGGGCACCATATAGGTGGATCCAAGTCACCTTAACAACACAAGAAGCAGAAAGACAAATTATACTCTTTATCGTGGGCACTATATAGGTTGCACAAGAAGTACAGATAGAACAGAGGGATAAATTATACACTTTATCGCATAATTTGCCTGTCTGTACTTCTAAATTGGGGAGTGCTGGACACTGAAAACTCTTTATGTTGAAGGGTATGGAGAAAATATTGTGGTGTTAACGCTGGGACAGTCATGTGATTGACGGATTATCTCTCTCGGCTTTAATAGGTACTCATCTCTAAGGAGCTAAGTGGCTCCATTATGCTGGTCTAGTTAGGGTGATAAAATCCTGGTTATTTAACCGTAAAGCAGGTAATAAACGGTTTTTTACACAGTTAACTGTTTGAATATGATAAAATAACAATTAAATAAATTGTTATTAAACAATTTTTTTCCAATAAATTTCTAACAGTGTCGTGATATTTTGAAAATTTTATTTTCAGATTTTGAAATTTTATGGCTTATTCTAGGCATGTCTAAACTCACTTTTTCTGCTAAATTACATATGAAGGTGAAAGAGAATTTGTGATGAAAAGTTTCTCCCGTGATTTAGCGTCCTTTTAAGGAAATTTTTAAGAAATTTCAAAATTTATGTTAGGCTTGGGTTAAGAAAGCTTAAAGGGGAAATACATATTTATAAAGATACCGATACTTTCCAAAGTAAAAATTTTTTTAATAAGTAACTATTTTTAGAAAAGGTTTACAAAATTCAATTTCATAAGTTTATTAATTAAGACAATAGCAACAATGCATATTACTTTGGAGGGAATATATTTTTGAAATATGTAACGAAAAATAATTCAAATAATAATCTTTTGTAAGCCCAGTACTGTTTGTCTACGATAGGTACTCTGTCCGCCACAAAGTCTGCGGCAGTCTGGTGCTATGGAAACAAGAAGAGAGCATTTTAGGGAGGGTGGCTTCGATGAAGAGGTCTCCTTTTCTTTCGCCTTCGATGATAGCTTGTATGGGGAGTATACCAGATTGGCTGACTCAGCCACCAGTAGGAGACTTATTTAATCTGATTCAAGAACTTTTTTAAGATTCGCATGAATATTTCTTTCTTACTTAAAATAGTTCTCTCGATTCAATCAGTTGTTATTTTTTAAATACAAAGGAAAAAAAGTGAACAAATTCTGACATTAAGGGTAGTACAGGTTTTTTTAATATTACTTTTTAATTTTACGATATTTATTATGAATGTTCATTGATTGTTAGATGGTTTAATTTCTAAACTTGCACATTTTTTAAAGCAGTTAATTTCTTTTATTACTTGAATTTTCTGGAAAAAGTGAAGAGCTTAAACTTAATAACTCTGATTTTAAAATAGAAATAGAAATAAATAAAATAAAAATAGTTCACGTTATCTGTGCCGGAGAAATATTAAATATCTTTGTTTTGATTATTAATTTTTAAATATTTTATTTATTTATTTATTTATTTTTGAAACTGAAAGCAAGTGACCGCAACTAGGATGAAATCTAAAACTATCAACGATGATTTTTATCAGCACCCATCAAACCATCTGAAATTATATGAAGTTTTTTTTGCTTAAATTACGTTTTCTTATTCATATTTTATTGTAACCTGTACAGTTTTTTTTTCACTATTTATTAAAAACAGTTTTTATTAGCAAATTTATTTTTTTCTTAATAACCAATTTACTATGTATGATAAATTTATAGATGAGTTATTTATTAATAAAACATTGAGCTGCTTTAAACAATTTTATACAATTTCCATACATATTCCATACATACATATAAATTTTTTTTCTAAAACAGAAGCTTTTGAAAAAGAGAAAAGATTAAAAAAAAAGGAATCACACGCTCTAAACGATGTTTCAGGCGCGAATGCTCATTTCTCTTAACTCTAGGGCTAATACAATAGATCGAACAAAGAAGTCTCCTTTTCTCCCACCGAAACCAGTCTTAAAGAGGGACCCCGCACCCCTACTTGAAATAATCATACCTCGTTACCATAGTCCCCGCCACCCCTCCAGACGAATGGCGGACAGAGTACCTATCGTAGACAAACAGTATTGAGTCACTTACATTAATGACATGAATTGGTAAAAATTACGAAGCATGTTGGACCATATTAGGGAAATTTTGAATTGCGTCAGTTTTTAACTTTACTAAATTTCTAACTAAAAGTTGAATGCGTTCTAAGTTTATTTCAGCCATAGGGTAAAATTTGTGCAGGCTATAAGTTCCAAAAACCTACAGAAAAAGAAGCATTTAAAAACTAATTTTTAACGAAGGCTGATAAATTGCTTCAAAAGAAAGAGGGGGGGGAAAGCTATTTTTTATGGACATGATACATAAAAACATAGGCGTTACAAGCTATTTTTTTAGTATGATACATATATGTTTATAACATGGGATTCACGAACAAAATTAAGGATAGTTAAAGAAATTTTTTTTTTATGTCACACGTAACTACTCAGGCTACATGAAAAAAAAAAATTAATTATAGCTAAAAGTTCATTTTTCAACCCCGCTTACTCAAAAAAAGGAATATCTAGAAAATAATTTTTAGAATCATGATGCACAAAAGCTGGTAAAAAGAGCTCCACAAAAAAAAAAAGAATAACAAGAAAATTATTTTGAAACATAAAGACTGATAATATGGGCTACAAAGCATATAGCTACACTATTATTAAAAAGTGCATATAACTTTACTAGTACATGTTTTAACAAGGCAATTAATACAAATCAATATTAAAACAGTAAGGAAGAGCTGTAAAATAATAAAAAATCTATTTTACATTGAATTAAACAATTATTCTATCGTTTTGTCATTACATTTCGAGTTAAAACAATAATAGAAAATATGTGATAATTTCATTTGTTAATTTATTCCTCTTCAAATTTTTTTTGGTTTCATGTTTCAAATAACATTCTTTTCTAAAAAGGAAAAAAAAGGTGTTTGCTTTAAAAATATATAAAACTAGCGCTTAAAAAAACTACACCTTTTACATTTTTCGCAACAGAAAAGAACATTTTTGTTCTTTAAAACGCCAGAGCACATTTTTCTAATTAAGATTACGAAATATTTAAACATGCATTCTTGCGAAATTTAACCGAATAATTGATAATCATGGGAGTTATTCTTCTTCTTTTTTGTTATTGCCACAATATTTCGATTGTAATCAAAAACCTTTTTTTATTTAAAAAACTCAGTTGATTAATAAACTAAGAATTATGAAAAAAAAATTGGCAATGGTTTAATTTAATACATACCATGAGATGTGCAATTCCCGGGTGTTGTTGCTGGAAAAAAACAAAAAAATATATAATGAGTGAATAGTTAACAAAAACAAATAAATTTTACTTTCAGTCTTGAAACTTTTTAAATCAAAGTATATAATCGTAAATTTTTATTTATTTTTTATTTACTGCCTTCAATTATCAATTTATATCAGTGTTAGAGTCAACGGTATTGTGCTAGCGTTACAAATAAAATAAAAAAAATACAGTAATGAAAGAAACAATACGTTAAATGCCTGCTGATTACATTCTCATTTTTCTCAATACTGTTCAAAGTGTTTTGTTTAATTTAATAAATTTTCAAAATAAGGTTTTTTGAAACATTCTGCTTTTATTTTTAAGAACACTGTTTAAGATAATAATGATATTAACTATACAAAAACTCCTTTTAATTATTTGTAGCTTTAGTTGCGAGACATTTTTTGCCATTATTGTTTCTTTGAAGCAAAAATTCATTAAAAATATGATAGTTTTCAAAATAATTTTTTTTTATCAAAGTTAAATTTTGTGTTGGCAATATTACAATTCTCCATGATTATTGACATATCATCTACAAAATAACGTTATATTTGTGTGCAATGTATTATTTTTTTTATTGAATAATAAGATCAAAACTAAATACTTGCAATTTTTATCTGTATTATGTCAATTCTTTACAACATTGAATATTTTTCGAAGTTATAAAATTTTTTAAATTTCTAGTATTTCATATCATTAAATCTTTTTGTTATTTTAAATAATGATTTCAAATGGATCAGCAACATCAATAAATACAGAAACAATAGATTCAATGTAGAAACAATAGATTCATTACGAAAACAACACATTTTAAACTATAAATTTTATAAAACTACTATATTTCAAGAATCGCAGTTACGAAATTTCCGATATTAATCGCATACATTTTTAAAATTATTCTAATCTTAAATAAGGAAAATTTTTCCTTTAAAACAAAAACTGCTAAAAAACAGATAATTTTTTTTTTTTATGATGGTGGAACTTGATTATATATGATTGAAAAAAACAACAAACTGCTATGTTTTTATTTGTATATTATCAGAATACTAATTATTTTTATTTAAAACGATGTCCTTAAAAATGTCCATAAGTGCATGTTTTATATATATATATATATATATATATATATATATATATATATATATATATATATATATATATATATATATATATATATATATATATATATATATATATATATATATATATATATATATATATATATATATATATGTATGTTATAAAACTAATATCCTACAGAATTTTAGTAGGATAGTATATAAAAAGTGTGTATGTTAAGTATTTCATAGATCGAACAAAGGCGTTAATAAAATGATTCCAAAATCTATTTGCACGGAGTAAATGAGACAATATTTCATTCTATTTCATTAAAATATGAGAATTGATTTAAAATGAATTTGTCATCATATTACGTGATGTCATAATAGAGAGAGGTATCGACAGTTACTATGATGACCGGATGTGGTCTAGCACTCCTTGTTTATTGATGACAATGATGATGCCTAAAGGGCTGAAATTTGAAACACAAATTATTTATAAATGCCCTATAAAGTAGTAAGTCATATTAAGTAGTAAGGCTAGTTTTTGTGACTCTCTTGTCATATGAAATAAGAAACCCATAGAGTACAATAAGTTATTTTTATAAATATTGTGAGTCTGCATGTTTTTTGTAACTGTTAGGTTAAGTTTTGTACAGTTTTGTTGAGACCTATGTGCTGTTAGTTAAAATGGTGCAAAACTGTATCACGAAGGAAATTATATTGCTAATATATATTAAGATATATTAATTATTTATATATTAGTTATTTATACATAAATTATTTATATTATTAATAAATATATTTACATTTTTTATTTATAGATATTATATATATAATTACTATATATATTACGAAGAATATTATTTTTTATTTCTTTTATGTTGAAAGGAAATTATTAATCATTTTTTGTCATTGATGATAATGATGATGCTTAAAGTGATGAAATTTAAAAGACATAAGCTATTTATAAATGTTTTGTATACATAGAATCAATGCTACTTTAGCAGTTCTTATACCATGTGAGATAAAACACCATTAGGGAATAATATGCTGTTTTTATAACTGTTAAGAGTCTATGTGAGCTTTTCACAACTGCTAGGTTAACTTTGTCCATCTTTAAATCGAACCCTATGTGATGTTAGTTAAAATGGTACAAAATTATAATATGAAGAAACTACACAATTTAAGCGATTCGATTACTAATTTGCATTTTTTAAAAAATTTTGTTTGATTTCATGTTGATAGGAAATTATTGGGCACCGTTTGTCGTTGATGTCAATGATGATATTTAAAGTTATGAAATTTGTAATATATAAGCTATTTATAAAATAGCTAATAATAAGCTATTTATAAATACAGAAATAAGGCTGTTTTTCGGTATTTCTTACTTCATTAAATAAAATTTATTAGCGAATCATTAATAATATATTTTTATGACTGTTGTTAGTCTAAGTTTTGCCCATCTTTAGATAGATCCCTCTATGGGGGTAATTAAAATGTCGTAAAATTGCAATATTTATGTAAATAAATAAATCCGTAGTTTTCTTGAAAACGACCCAATTACTAATTAGTATTTTTTGTTCGTCCTTTTTCTTTTACTTTTCACTATTTTGAGGGCTTGAGTTTAATAATACCCAAAGATATTTAATCCATATCATTAATTGAAAACTATTAGATCTATTAATCCGTTATTAATCCAGATTCCGTTATAGGTGCTTATTTCACAAATGTATCAACTATTCCTTGACTGAAGGGAAAAAAATAAGCCAGCTGCAAATGCTTAAACAAAATGATTTTAAAATCAACAACAGATGACGTGGTAGCTCAGGGGATAGAGCGCACGCCTCCTAATTGACCCGGGTTCAAATCCCACCGATGGCTGGTTGATACGAATTCTGCACCCTGCTCAAACCGACCACTGTGCTGACGAAAAATATCCTCGGTTGTAGACGTATTATGGTTTAAAGTCCCTTTGCCGTCAGACTAACCATGGGAGATTTTCGAGGATTACCACTCCATGTTACGCAAATGCGGGTTAGCTCCCTCAAAAAATTCTCAAGAAAGCAAATCATTTGATTAAGGAGTTACCTTGTCTTCTAGATTGGGTTCAAAATTACAAAGCTACGGAGTTCCTGCGGAGTCTTTAACTCAAAATTGTGTTGGCTGTTTAACAACGGTAATAAAATATATAATAAAATCAGCTACAGATCGACCCGATAGCTAGTTTGTATTTTCTTTTTAATTCTTCCATTTTTCCTGCATTTGCGATCAATTCATCAATTATTGATCAAATTCATCAATATATCGCTCTATCAGTTTGAAGCTAATGCCAAAGCAAAAAAGGTTTATAAATTCTGCATATTGATATTAGCGTAGTAAATTAGTAAATAATTAGATGTACACCGACTACCGATTTCTAAAATAAATATTTATCAGCGAAACTAAGCAACTAACAGGGCAATGAAAGATGAGAAGAGTTAAGCAAGCTGCAAAAATTTACACAGAGAAGTTCTTCGACAATAGGTCGGCTCGAGTACTTATTCCCATTTTCTCTTCTTTTTTTCTTCTTTTTTTTATACCTCCGCAAGTTTTTATGGTCGGAGAACTACAAGTACAAGTTCACGCTCGTGTCTTGTAACGCAAAGTTACGACAGTTTCTCCGCTCAATAACCCACATCGGAATAACCTTCGATTGCTATCCCTTTCCTCACCCTCACCACCCACGCTATTTTATAAAAAAAAAGGGAAGCAGGGGGAATAAAAAAATTTTTTCTTCCCTTCGGCGCATCAAGAAAAATAAAATTTTATCCCCACCCGAGAGAAAGAAGAGGGAAATAAAGAAAAAATAGGGAAAAAGGCGACAAGAGACTTTCAGTCTTGGGTCAGACATCCCTTCTCTTTTGAAGAGCGCTCTATCTCCCTTCCCGACCCCTCACCCTCTCTGGGTGATGGCACCCACCCCTCCTCTTATACTCAGTAGGGGCGGTCTGGTTGTTCTACTCCCCCCGCCCTGCAGCACCAAAAGATCCATAAAAACGGTTCGGTTCATGCATCATATTCTCCTCCTTCTCGCGGGGGTGGGGATGCTTGGGAGAGGGATGCGACAAAAAAATGGAAGTAAATGGAGGGAATATGGAGGAGTGTCTGACTTTGGTGATGGGATGTGTAGGAGGGGATCGAGAAATAAAGTGGCATGGAAAAAAGGGGTTCGGGGGCATATAAAGGAGGGGGGGGGGTCCGGGTTAAACGAGAGGGAAAAATGCAAGCGTAGAAGAAGAATTATGGAAAATAGATCATGGAATGATTCCATAGCTGAACTAGACCATCAGTTGGGGATTTTTATTCCCCACCCCTTGCATCGCCTGTTTTTTATTTACTTTTTTATGTGTATATGTGTGCGTGAGTACGTGCGGTGATGATGATGATGGAATGGGGGGATTTAAGGGGGATGGAATTGGAAGCGAACGTTTTCCGGATCAGAGCTGGGCTTCACATAACACCCATCAAAAGAGCGATGCTGAGCTATTTAAGAAAAAAGTCGTGAGGGGGGATGTAAAATAAGGGGGTGTGCTTCCATTCAATTATGCCTTTTAATTATGTAATGACGTAAAAAGCTTCACAGCCACGGGATTTTTTTTCCCTCTATTTTTCTCTTAGTTTTTATTCTCCCACCCCACCAGCCAATACTCCCCTAGGAATAGGAAAAATACATCTTTTTTTTTTGTGCGTATAAGCACTATGTTCTTTCGCTGTAAAGATATGATATTGAATAAATTACTGAAAGATCAATTAATAATCCGCCAGCAAAACAAAATATTCAATTAAAATTCAAATTAATATTGTTTTTTAACTAAGTAAATGTTTCTTGAAAAGTTGTTTTTATCTTGAGCAAAGTTAATTTTTAATTTATAAAATACAAAATTCTACTTCTCGAGAAATTGAATTTTTTACATGGCATACTATATTAAACATTTATTACGAAAATAGCACTTTTATAATGAATATTTTTATTTTTAGCTCGCATAAAATTTCCAAAAGATGTTTTTCATAATATGCATAATTTATACCAACCAAAATAAATAAAAACAAGGTATGTCTGTTTACCGATTGATAACATTTCAGTTGGCCATGTTTTTCCAAATCAAAACAACACTTAGAGATCATGATTTTGATCCCTGTTCGATTAAAAGTTTAACACCCTTCACTCACATCAACTAGGGTTTCTACGGTAATAATAGCAGGCATAATTAAAAATTCAAGAAATGATTTCGAGCTTTGTCAATTGATAATATAGGTTTAATAGCCTAGCTGGTGTTAACGTCAACTAAGGTATTGAACCAGAACTCAACAACCATTGCTCTATTTGCTTTAACTCAACACTAACATGAAAGTATTTAGTCAGAAAGAAATTGAGCAAGTTAATATGATACGCCGGCTACATTTTTCACTATCGGCTGCCCGCTTCTTCCCTCTAGACATAGCACTCTTAACTAAGAATTCGGCAAGTCCCGATTAGATGAAAAGTCAGATAATGTAGCTGATGACAGTATCAATCAGAGTATTGCACCAGAAATATCCATCCCCGAAATCTCAACTAGCTTACACACAACACTAACACGAGAGTACTTAGCCAAAGTGCGATTGAAAAAGAACAACTGACTGTTAACGATGGATGCATTTTTCTTCATCAGTTCAGCATTCAGTCTGCTTTTTCCTAAATCAACGTAAGAAAGTTCAACACGTGATTTCGACCCTCGTAAAAATTATATGTTTCATACCCTAGCTAATATCAACACCACTTAGGGTATTGAATCAAAACTCTTTAACACCTTAACTTCAATATAAGTTTAATACACTAACATGAGAGCATTTTGTCAAAATGATATTGAAGAAGAACAAGATGGTCTGATTGTTAACTGCAATACAACCGTATTACACTAACATGAGAGCATTTTGTCAAAAAGAGATAGAAGAACAAGATGGTCTGATTGTTAACTGCAATACAACCGTATTACAATAACATGAGAGCATTTTGTCAAAATGAAATAGTCTTCTATTTCCTTTCAAGATGGCCTGATTGTTAACGACGGATGCATTATTCTTTGTCGGTTGCTTTTCGGTTTATTGTACCTTCTCTAGCCATAGCACAGGCTTAACTAAAAAAATTCGAAGGTGATTTTGATTTCTAAGCTATGAAAAGTTTAATACCCTAGCCTGGTTCTTATAAGCATCAACTAGGGTATTGAACCAGAACTCTTCAATATCGAAGCTTTTATAGGTTCTGCACAACACTATCATGAAAAGAAAACAATTAGTCAAAATGATAACTAGAATGATTCGAATTTGATTTAATTGGATAGAAAACGTAGCACTAGAAGAGCTGCACTAAGAATAAACTGGTTAACGTCAGGGATTTATAATTAGTTCCATACAAAACATATTTCTTTTCAACAAGTATTTGGGAATTGTTGAAAATCTGAAAGCAATTCATCTTATAACTATTATTAACTCTATAGTGTAGTTTTCCAATAGTTCAGTATACGTCAACTATGAAATCAATTTTTATTATTTCTATTCATTTTATTTATATTTAGTGTCAGATACTTAGTCTTGCACTGTTATTATAGGTAATTAAATAAGCAGAGTAGTAAAATTTCTCTATTGTATTTGGAGGAAACTTAAAACATATAAAATTAATTCTTGTTAACACTGGAGAGCAATTTTTTTTTTTTTTGCAGGAGATTTTTGAACAGATCAATATTGAAATTGATTTCTCTTCACCAGCTACAGTTTTTATGCAATTCAATAATATATTCTTTACCAGGATATTTTGAAACTCACTCGAGTGAATACTAAGTGTACCCACTTCTCTACTACTTAAGGAGTGGTAGGAAAAAGGCTATTGTACTTTTCAGTTCATGATGCGATTTATTAAGATTACATGTTTTCTGTCTACGTGTTTTCTGTCTTAAGGATAATTTTCTAAGGAGCAGATAAGCGTATATGTTCCATGTATTTAAACCTATAGATCCTTTAAAAACTAGTACATTCAGACAAAAAATAAACTAATTTCAAAACATTATTTTGAAAAATTTTGTTTTTCGCTTTCTGAACAAAACTAATTTCATTTTTGAAATTCCCACACTCGAATTAGATAAAGTCAAGTACTTGCTACAGAATATTTGTTCCTCAGTGTTTAACGGATGTATATAGGACATTAAGTAAAAACTACAGCAAAATGTATTAATTACATTTTTTAATAATATCTCAACATATGACATGAGATCTTTACTTAAATGTGCAATTAAATAATGTAAAAAGGATTTTGAAAAAAGCATCCATTAAATATTTTGCTCTTAATAGTAACGTTTAAATATTTCTTTTAACACATTAGTCTTCTCTAAGTTAAGTCAATTTAGTTAGAAAAGATGATTTTAAGTCGCTTTCAATCCATTTCCTGTTATCTTGAAATAGGTTAATGCAAAGTAACTTTTAGGATATTAGTCTTTAAAGCACAGAGGACCTGGAGGGCGAATTTTATTTCAAGGACTTTCCGAATCACTTAAAAAAAAGGGATCCCGTAAGAGAAGTGAAAATTAAATCCCTTGAGAAGATAAAAGGTGAAGATTTTATCATCGTTTTTATCCAACATTATTTTACAGTCTCTTAACAACAGGGGAAAAGTGCAAGTTAAGCCCAAGCGCAAAAAACACGTAAAAAGTACAGTGGAAAGTATTTCCTAACAGCTATATGAAGTGAAAAGACATATATGATCTTAAAAAAATGTTCAGAATTTTTTTTTTGAAAAATTGAATAAATATAATGAAATTGTAGAAAGACTTAAAGTTGGAGAGTGAATGGAAGTAGATGCAAAAAAAAAATTCTTATATATGTGAGTAAAATCGAACTACTTGATTATTAAACAATAAGCAATAATAATTTCCCTTTTTTTCCACCAAAAATTGAGGAGACTTCGGCATTAACGTTTTAAAAAAAGTTTATATCTTACTTTTTTTAACGTTAAATATAGTTTTATCATTTTTTAAAAATATTTTGTTCCATTTTGCTTTTAATTTGCGAATTGTTCTTTTTAACAGCCTTTTCTTGCAACTATAAATAAAAATTATATTTGCTCTAATACTGCTGTTTGAATTTCGGGAATCTGGTACATTTTCCCGATACTCGGTTGTCGTCAGCTCGATTGCAGAACATTCACGTTTGCCCAAAATCTCATTGGTTCAACAGTGGATAAGCCTGATAAAAAAATAAAAAAAATCTTAACTGATTCACAGATATAATTGATCGAATTAATCATTAATTTTACTCTCTGCAATATTACCCTGCATTGTTGAATTAAATACAAAATTCCTTTATTAAATAAAAAAATACTCCTTTAAAATGCAAAAAGATTAATAAGAGAATTAAAAAAAACGCAAAATATTAAAAAATGTATAAATACATAGATAAAATTTTTATTAATTAATTTATTATTAAATTATATAATTAAATATATAATTACATGACAGCCGTGTCGGGAAAGTAAATTGTCAATCTAAATGCACAGTGCGAAAAAAAAAAAAAAAAAAAACGGACCACCCTGAATAACTTTTGTTTTCAATGCGGATTTTCACATTCTAGGACTGAATCTTAATGGTTCGAAGAGGTGACCTCAAGAATGTTAAGTAATTAGTGCAGACGATATTTTAAGTTACAAAAGCAGACACAAAAACGTACTTACTCTGAATAAAAAATACCTTTTTCTCAACGGATTTGGATTTCTAACCTTCGAAATATAGGGGGGAAGCCGTAATCAGGGAAATATGGTCCCAATAATTTGATCAGGAGAGCTCTCCAAAGTTTGGACCCCTTAATGTTAATTTTACTTTTTGCATATTTCGATATATCTCGCGAAATTTTTAAGGAATTGGAAAATTTACACAATTATAAAATTAGTTTATCCAAAGATGCAAAAAATACCATTTAGTAAATATTTATTATTTTTTATAATTTTACATTAAAGGTAAAAAAAATTTTGAATAGTAAAATGTACAATTTTTTGCATCATTTTGACGAATATAATTCTGTATGATAAAATACAAAATTTGGGCAAAATCGGTTGAATAGTTCCTGAAAAATTGAATCTCCATGCACAAATATAAAAATAATATATATATATATATATATATATATATATATATATATATATATATATATATATATATATATATATATATATATATATATATATATATATATATATATATTTAGTGTTTATTTAGTGTTTGAGTGCTTAAGCAAAAACGTTTTGACGATGAGAAACAAAAATTTTCGTACAAAATTTTTATCAACATATTTATGAAATGAATAAGTTATTACTGAGGAAAAAATTCTCGACTGAATAAGAATGCTTAGAAACTGTTTCTTAAAAATAATATTCTTAATATTAAAAACAACATTTACTAAAATTTTCAAGGAAGCGTGTTAACAATATAAAAACTTATACACTAGTTAATGCTCAAGCAGATATAACAATTTATTCAAAAAAAATAAAGTCCTAAAAAAAGAATAAATGCGAACTAAAATCTATTTTGAAATTGTTTAATTGCAAGAACTAGTTAAAACTTTACGTAATACATATACAAAGAAAGATAATTTTACATTTTAAATTATTTCCTTAAAATTTTCGTGATAGAGCATGGAATAAAATAAAAACCATTAATATTACATCAACCTAATGCTTGTTTAATGTACCGTTATAAATCAAAACCGTAAGTAAGTAACATATGCGGTTTTTGATAAGTATTAATGATCACAGCCACAACCAATATATCACTTTGTGAGCAAAAATGATATAAAAACCCGAATAAAATACTGTTTAAATGATTTGATTTTTCTCAAGTGCTATTCTAAACTATAAGTCATTAATGGATAAGTATTTGTTTGAACTGTTTCCTCCTCTCTCTGTTTATTGTTTGAAAAATAAAACACAGATAGTAAAACTAAAAAAATCACGATTCGGAATTCGAAATTGTATCTTCAGAGTAAAATAATAATAATAATAAAAAAATTCCCTACAAAATCCCCTTCCAATAATTTTTCCTTTTCTCAATTGTTCATGCTGTGCTTGTATTTACTGCTTTTGTGCTTATTTAAGGTGCACTTTCCATATCTAGAAGAGCCTATCTCAGGCGAAGCTGAAACGAATTGGAAACTGGGACTTCATGAGTATAAACATTAGTGCTGTGTGAGTCAGAGAAGAGATAGAAAACAGGAATGCTATGCTTCAACGAATATTGAAGAGCTTACTTCAGTTACTTGGCAGAAAAAACAAGTGCAGAGGATTGAAAAACAGATTCAAAAATACAGTTTATGGCTTTAGTGATGTAAGTCGGAAGTGATTTGTTGGAGAAGAGAATGAGGAAAATATGACTTTTCCGAAAGAGAAGACTTTTATATGATTTGAAAAATGTTGAGGCCAATACGATTAAGGAATGTTTAAAAAAAAGTCAGGACAGAATATAAAAATTATCATAAGATAACGATTAAAATTGTGTTATTTGATTAGACACAATTGATAAGGATACATTTTGATTAGATATAATTGATTAGGATACATTTTGATTAGACATAATTGATTAGGATACATTTTGATTAGACATAATTGATTCTGATACATTTTGATTAGACATAATTGATTAGGATACATTTTGATTAGACATAATTGATTAGGATACATTTTGACTAGACATAATTGATTAGGATATATTTTGATTAGATATAATTGATTAGGATACATTTTGATTAGACATAATTGATTAGGATACATTTTGATTAGACATAATTGATTCTGATACATTTTGATTAGACATAATTGATTAGAATACATTTTGATTAGACATAATTGATAAAATTTTACAGAATAACTAAAAAGCAGTAGTAGTAAACTTTGTATATTTAAGGTGCACTTTTCTGTGTTTGTATTTCCTGCTTTGGTGCCTATTTAAGAAGCACTTTACCCAGCTAGTGTCTTCTGCTTTTGTACTGTATATTACAGATGCACATTTCCTTGTTTTTTTTTACTACTTTTGTGCTTAATTAAGGTGCACTTTTCTCTGCTAGTATCTTCTGCTTATATATTGTACAATTAAAATGCACTTTTTTTGGCTTGCATTTACAGCTTTTGCTCTTATTTCAGGTGCACTTTACCCTGCTATTATCCTCAGCTCAAATGCTAATTTAAGGAGCATTTCGCCGTAAATGTACCTAATGATTTTGTGCTTATTTAAAGTACACTTCTTTGTGCTTGTGCATTCCGTTTCTGTGCTCACTTAAATTGAACTTCGTGATGTCATTTCCAATTTTGTGTTTATTTATGGTGTACTTTGCTGTGCTTATATTTACTGTGCTCTTTACATATTTATGTGCTCTTTACATATGTAGAAAAGGCCTATCTCAGGGGAAGATGAAAGTAATTGGAAACAGACACTTTATGAGTATAGACATTAATGCTGTATGAGTTAGATAGTCATAAAAAACAAGAATTCTATGCTTCAACGTCGCTTAATTAACAATAGGTTGCTTAAAGGAAGTCATTTTGACTGCTTTTTCATTTGCAAAAAATGTGCAAAGAATAATGCATAAATAAATATTTTCCTTCCAAGTGAAGTAAATTTTTTTATTGTTAATATTTAATAATAACTTGTTATATAACCGTAAATAATATAAAAATATTAAAAATTAATTAAACAAATTTCTTTACATATTAGTTATTCTTTCACAATGCAGTCATTTTGACTGCTTTTGGGCAATATAGGTATATACTAAGTTTCAAACTTTCTAGTGTTAAGTTCGGTTTAATTAACCAATTTAAATAAATATCAGTATATTCTAAGAAGTATTATATGATAAGATATATTCGTATAATAAGCAACGCATAACAAAAAACAATTTTCCTCAAATAATCATAATTGTTTCATAAGGTTTCTGAAATTTCTATTTTAGCGTTTATAGCATTAGAAATAAAATAGTTGCAACAATGGAAATAAAATAGTTGTCCAGCGATTTTTTTTCCAAATAAATCGTGATGCACTTACGTAGTTTTTTTTTCATTTGCATGGCAGTAATAATTGGTGTAGCTTTTATAGATACAAATGTGCTAATATTGGCACAATGTAATAAATTAGCATATTTGATACCTGTTAAATCTGCCTCAAGCCTAAGAAGCTGCAATATAGATATCACGAACGAAGTTTTAATACGGTACTTCCAAAGGGATAAGCATCGGAGAAAAACCGCGTTATTGCGGTAAATTTTGACTATCACAAATTGGCATCGAACAACAGCATCGTGCCAAATGATTCTAAATACAGTTAATCTTTATTTTGAGGGGATGAACTACTAAAACGTGTTTTGCTTAATCTAATAATGTACAGTGCTGACGTAAAATATCCTCTGTGGAAGGCGGATTCTAGGTTACAGTCCTCTTGACGTCAGACTAACCATGGGAGGTTTACATGGTTTTCCACAAAGGCAAATTTCTCCCTATACTTGATCCAGGAGTTCCATTATCTTCTGGATTGGGTTCAAAATTATAAAACTGCGGAGTTGAACAATATCAGTCGTAAACCCAAAACATTGGGTCTGCTGTTCAACAACGGTTATAAAATCTATTAATTTAAAGCCAATGAATTTAAAAAATAAATTTAAAAAATGACTTTTAAATTTTTTTTTGCACTGGTAGTCCTGTGCAGGATTTAGTAGCGTCGCTCAATACTGATATGCTAAACTAAACTCAGTGGCGCGACAGCCCATAGAGGGCCAAGGCCTACTGTGCCCATCTCAGTTTTCCTGACCTTGGGCTCTGGGGTGCAGGAGCAGATGTTCCGGTCAGGTGGTCAGCCGAACGTGGAACCCCCAGTGTTTAGTTCCCAAGCATGCTTGGTACTCATTTATCGACCCACTGAAGGGATGAAAGGCTGAATACTGATATGCTGATTGCCTATTTTTTCCCGACCCGTCCAAAGAAGGGGAAATCAGCTAAGCACTTATAAAGCTAAGCACTAATAGTATAACTAATAGCTCTTATAAAGCTAAGCTCTTGTTATACTTATATACATTAGTTATACATGCATTACTATATGGGTTATTTAGATTTGCATTACCAATACTGACATAAAAAACCGGTAAAACAATAAAATGAAATAATTACAAGCGAGAAAAAAAACTTTTACACTTTTTATTTATTTATATTGTCTTTTTTTTATATTTAGTAAAACCGGAAATTAAACAAAACTATATAAGAATAAAACAAAACTATATAAGAATTACAATTCTAAAGGACAATATCATGCATGCATTAAGTCACTCTATCGAGTAGAATTCGATCCCTTAGGATGAGGCCACTTGGAAAATATTAATTTAGGGGAGCCGTCATCCTATATATTTTTTTCTCGAATATTTTTTCACTCTTTTTTACTCGTTTAAGCGTAGAAAATGAACAAAATGTCTTTTTTTTTTCTTTTCCCGTCCCCTCAAAACCTACCAATTTACTTTTATTTTTTTTGAATTTTTTGTTCTCTCGATTTTTTTTTTCTTCCGAAAAAGTTTTTCTCCCGTTCGGTTACGATACCGTACCGCGAAATGTAACGGAGCGTTAAAATTGTTTCCTGGCATGACCACGGGGAGAAGGTTTGATAGGGGTGATAGTTTGTAGGTAATTTGAAGTGAAAATGGGGGGAGAGAAAGGGGAGTTTCATCAGGCTGTGAAATATGAGAGATAAAAAGAAAAAAAGGGAACCTATCAAATGTTGGGGAGAGAAAAATCGTTTTTAATTTAGAGAATTATGTGCATCGTGAATGAGGTCTGTATTTTTATTTATATACTTACAGAATACATTAAATTTTTTATTATACTAATGAATCAGAAAGGTATGGAATTGAGGCCAAGATTTCGTAGATACATCATGGATTTTAACGGAGTGAAAAATCGCAAATACTTTAGGATTTGTTATAATTAATTTAATTATAAATTAAATTATTTATTTACTCATATTAAACTTATTTGCACGAAAAGATATTAGTAATGTATAACAACACAAGGGGAATAAATCTTTCGAGTGGAAGATTTCGCAGATATTATGGATTTTAATGGAATGAAAAAAATTGAATTCACTTTAGGATTGATTATAATTAACGTAAGTATCAATTAAATAATTTCTTTTTTTTACAGAAATTAAACTGGATTTGCATTAAAGGATATTAGTAATGTATAATAACACTGGGGAGCAAATCTTTTGCTGAATTTATGCAAATGCTTGATATTGCTTAATTAAGTGTGGGGTTTTCAAATTCGTAATCAATTTCGTTCTTAAAGCTACAGATTTTTTTTATTCTTAAAAATGACATTTTCAGTCTATTTTCTGTCAAAATATACAAGTTTAAAAACGTTATAAATAACAGGGGATCGCGTAAAGTTGCGACAAGCTTCTAAGGGAGTTACGGCATCATCAAGATTAAAATTGCATAAAAATCTATGCTCGAAAATGTCGTCACGTAGTGCTAGGGACGCTTAACTATTATGACATGTTTAGCACACGAAAAGACCTTTCATAATAAGGAAGCGTCTTCAGCTGCGTATGACGACATTCTCGGGTATAGATTTCTATGCAATTTTAATCTTGACGAAGAGCCCTAATTCCCCTAGAAGCTTATCGCAACTTTTATGCGACTCCCTGTTACATATAACGTTTTTAAATTTGCACATTTCGGCAAAAATAGACTAAGAATATAATTTAAAAAACAACTAGAGCTTGTAGAGAGAATCCGATTGCAGATTTGAAATCGCTTAACGTAAAAGTATCTACGATTTGTTAAAAACAGAAAACCAAGATTGTTTTTTATGTTAATCCAACAATAATGATTTAAAACCAGTGTAAAAGCCATGTATAAACATAATACGACTTACAAGGCTTATTATAGGTACATTCATAAAATAAATTTACTCTTATAAAATCCTTTTAGATAAAATTGGAAAAAAAACCTTTTCTAAAACAACGATTAGAAGAGTGAATGAAATTTAGGAATCCACAGAAAATTTTGTGAGGGTGAAAAAGAAACCAAAAGCTGTGACGAAACTTGACGCAGTGATGAATGTGAAAACCACTAGCCTAAGCATCCTTTCAACAAGAGCAGAGGAGCAAAATAATTTAATATGCCGTGTCCTCTTGTAAAAGATGAAGGAACAAATGAAGGATTACATCGCAGCCCAATAATACGGCAACGAGGGATTGGAGATGAGGATGCTATTAATCGTGATGGAATCAAGAAGATGAATTATCGTCAAGATCTCTCATCTCTGTGTCATCTCCTTCTATTCCGTAAGAGATGCTCCAGGAGAAAATAAGTAAAAAAAAATTGGAACGAGATTATAATAAATACTTCGAAAGGGTTTGGTTCGAAATATCTGTTCAATTAGATATTTTAGGATGCATCTGCGTTTCGGAGGGTGGAGAGATTGATCATAAAATAATATAAAACTGATTAAATTATTCTTGAATAGAATCTATGTTTAGAGAGTTTGGTCGTACAAAGATTTTAGTTCAAACTGTATTGCTATCTACGTTTTCATTTTTATTAAGAGTTAAATGCGGGTATTAAAGTTAATTAAGTTATTTTCAACTAACAGTATTGCTCAATACTTTTTAATTTTTTTTTAATAATTTAAGACCTATAAAAATAAAAGTGTTTATTGCTTATTTGCTAAAACTCTTAGCATCATGTACCTACGAAGTGTACCTTTGTACCTTGTACCTTTCAAATCATGTACCTTTTCAAATTTGATAAATTTGAAAAGGTATTTTTTTTGTATTAAAGTAAGATAAAATGCGATTTAAGGATGATAGAAATATTTATCGTATAGGATTTAAGAGTGATATATATATATATATATATATATATATATATATATATATATATATATATATATATATATATATATATATATATATATATATATATATATATATATATATATATATATATATATATATATATATATATATATATATATATTGTTATTATTATTATTAAATAAAATTTTGGAACGCCTTGAAAAATATATTTATTTGTTGTTGCATTGATAAAAACTCGAATTTCATTTATTTCCTATTTGTTAAGGAATAAAGCACTGTGACGAATTAAAAAAAAATACTTTTAATTTTTACAAAAGCTGAAATGTTCAAAAATCTTTTTTTTTTGTTTTTTGAAAAAAAAAATGCTTAAATCTATGTGCTTGACAAAAATTAAGCACACAATCTGTTGACGAGAATATGCGTTAGGAATTGACATTCACAAACTTCTTTTTCATGACATTTTAAATTAAAACTTACATAAACTTTCTTTAAAAATCTGCTATCAAAATTTGGTGGAATTTATTAGTATACGTTGCATGTTATGCATGTACGAAATAAGTTCGATATTATTTAATTTGATGAAGCAGTTAGTTTATATAGTACATTGTATTCTAAATAAGTTATATGAAGTTTTAGTCCTTTAATTGACTACATTTTCCTTTTAATATCCGTCGTTGAACAGTCGACCCAATTTTAAGTTTATGACGAACAATGTTCAACCCCATAGCCTTGTAATTTTGAACCCAATCCAGAAGACAAGGGAACTCCTGGATCAAATATTGGGTAAAACATGCCTTCGTGGAGGACTTTTTGATGGAACTAACCCTTATTTGCGCTACATGAAGAGGAAAACCACGAAAACCTCCCACGGTTAGCTTAACAGCAAGGGGTCTCTAACTCATGATCTACCACCGAGGATATTTCACGTCAGCATTGTGGTCGGTCTGAAAAATGAAAAAGTAGCTTTTCATAAATATTCAGCTTTTTTATTCTTTAATCATGCTGTCTCTTAACTACTCTACATGCTGATAAGCCAGGCGGTCGTGCTTGAAAAAAATAAAAAGATTTTAAAAAAATTCTTGTTAATTAATCGAATAAGAAAAATTTAACTTCGATACATCTAATCTGTTGGTAAAAGTATGAAAAATCCCATTCTTTCATTCCATTCTCAAAGAAAAATCAAATGATGAATAAAAATATCGAACTTACCCCGACAATAGCATTAAGTTCAGTCATAGTGACTTGTTTTGCGCGTTCCACCGCAGCAGCTACTTGTTGCTGATGCTGAAAAAATTATTATTATTATTAGTTTTTCAGTCATATTTAATAGATCTTCTTTTGGGCAGATAATATAAACAAAATAAGTTTGATTAACTTTTAATTGCTGAAATTTATTAGCATACATTGAATATAGTATCCAAAATAAGTCACAGATGCTTACACTTAATGGAACCGATTAGTCTAGTTGCATGTAACATCCGAAATAAGTTCTAGGAAATTTTTTTTGATGAAATTGATTAGAATAGATTGATTATAGCATAAGGAATAGGTCTTGAAAATTTTCTAAATGATATATATTAATATTAGTTGTATGTAAAAAGTTGAATGTAGAATTATCTGAAATCAGTTGTAAGGAATTTTATCTGAAGAAAATTATTAATGAATATTGTACAAAGTATACGAAAAAAAAAATCAATGTGATTTTTCTTGCTAGATCCGATTAGTATAATTGCACATAGTATCCGAAAAAAGTTCTAGGAAATTTTGATGAAATTGATTAGAATAGATTGATCACAGTATAAGAAATAGGTGTAGAATTTTTTTTATGAAATATTTTAATATTAGTAGAATGTAGCAACTGAAATAAATTGTAAGGAATTTTATTCGAAGAAAACTATTAGTATACATTGCACAAAGTACACGAAAAAAATCCTAGGAGATTTTACTTACTAGAGCCGATTAGTATAATTGCATATAGTATCCGAAAAAGTTCTGGGAAATTTTGATGAAATTGATTAGAATAGATTGATCACAGTATAAGAAATAAGTGTAGAATTTTTTTTATGAAATATTTTAATATTAGTAGAATGTAGCAACTGAAATAAATTGTAAGGAATTTTATCCGAAGAAAACTATTAGCATACATTGCACAAAGTATACGAAAAAAATCCTAGGAGATTTTACTTACTAGAGCCGATTAGTATAATTGCATAGAGTATCCGAAAAAAGTTCTAAGAAATTTTGATGAAATTGATTAGAATAGATTGATCACAGTATAAGAAATAGGTGTAGAATTTTTTTTATGAAATATTTTAATATTAGTTGAATGTAGCATCTGAAATAAGTTTATTTGATGAAAATTATTATACATTGCATATAGAATACAAAAAAAGTCCCAGGAGATTTTACTTGCTAGAATCAAATAGTTTAATTGCATATATGATCCGAAATAAACTCTATTAAAATTTTTTGATGAGAATTATTCGAATACATTGACTAAAGAATCTAAAATTTAAGAAATTCTACTTGATGCAATAGTATTAACAGCATATACGATCCAAAATAAGTTGTAGGAAATTTTATCTGAGGAGATTTATTAGTATACGTAGTATATATCATATACTTGGGCTCTGGGGTGCAGGAGCATATGTTCCGGTCAGGTGGTCAGCCGAACGCGGAACCCCCAGTGTTAGTTCCCAAGCATGCTTGGTACTCATTTTATCGACCCACTGAAGGGATGAAAGGCTGAGTATATATCATATACTAGATCATAATCATAGTAATAGATATCTTAATATATAGTAAGTTTTAGATTTCAGCCCAAAAAGAACTTAAAAATTATGCAAAAGAAAATGCATATGTACTCTGAATTCGTAGATATTGGAATTATAATTAAGGTATATTTGATCAAAATGATATAAAAGACATCATAATATCTCTGATTTCACCTCAAAAAGAACTTAAAGATTGATTATGCATTCTGAATAAGTAGATATTGGAATTATAATTGAAAACAAACTAATTATTTCCGTAGCGTCTTCATAAATAAATTATTGCCTGCCTTTAAACTCATTTCGATTATTTTTACATGAAAACAAGAGAATTTGCACACCGAACAAAATCAATAGCATGGTAGCCTTCAAAGTTGACACAGAAACTATCCCTTCGAATTTACTGTAGCCGTTTCCTCTAATTCCGCCAGATTCATTCGAACATAAGCTAAATCTTTAATTCAGACTTAAGTCTCCGACGTACCGGATTGGCGACTTAATTCAAATGGCTGTTCATGAATTTGCATTCTTTAAGCCCATTTAATACCAAAGACTCGAGCCAAGAATCGCAGAAGTTCGGATGTAGCCATTGCATAATTATACAGTTTTGGTATCGAAAACGAATTTCAGCCCTCATTTTCTTAACATACGCAACCTTGCGTTGTAGATTTGTTCGCGATGAATAGAAGTACAATAGGATTTAATGTAAAATAGAGTACGTCTGGAGATTTAACGATATTGCATCCTAAAGTCAAAGGAAATGAATATTGAAATTGTTAACAAAGCTTTTGTTGAATTGTGTTTATGTCATATTGATTTCAATATAGAAAGTATAACATATTTATAATTAACTGTTATGTCTGCAAATACGGTAGTTGTAAATATTTAATATCATAACTGTGAAATATTTATTCGAAGAGTGATAGTTATTTGAACTAATTACAATTATTCATAAAACTCATACCTCCTACAGGACAAAACGTTGAAATAACACAACAGGAAGAACTTCAGTAATATTTGTTAAATACAAAACTATTTCAAAAAGTTTTAAAACCGGATCAAAGATATTTAAACAATGATTTCCAAAAATATTTTAACGATAATTTCCTAAAAATACTTAAAAAGGATGAATTCTTTAAATTGTTTATACAAAATCCACGCAATACAAAATTACATTTTAGATAAGTAACTTTTATAACATTAATTAGATATGAAATAGTTTCAAAAAGTCTCAGGAAAGTCCCCGAAATCTTTTAAGAATAATGCCATAAAATATTTCATCGATAATATCCCAAAACTGTTTTAACACGGTGAATTATATAATTATATATTTAGGGGTATTATAAAAAATAATGTAAAACTACGGCATTATTATACAAGTAAGGAATATATAGGCAACACCTAATGATATTTTAAGCGTGATTTCATGACGTTGCACAGTTATTCATTAAATTGTTCATTCTAACACCATGTATTTCAGATAAGTTACTTTTGTTATATTTATTTGGTAACAAATCATCCCATAAAGTCCCAAATTACTAAAATATTTTAACAATGATACCCAAAATTATTACAACGATGATATTCCATAAAAGGTTTAAAAATATTGAGTATTAAATAAACATATTAGAAGGGGGATATTATAGAAAATAATATAAAATAATGGTATTGCATAGGCAGAGAATATATGAACATCTAGAGATTAATGTCTATGGGTAATCCATGTCCAAATAGATTTTCATTTATTTTATAATCGGCGTAGAACATCCGACTATCAATGTTTAACTCTGTAGCCTTGTAGTTTTGAACCCAAACCAGAAGACAAGGAAACTCCTGGATGAAGCATTGGGGCTAACTAGCCTTCGCGGAGGACTTTATGATGAAGTTTACCCACATTTTCGTTACATAGAGAAGAAAACCACGAAAGCCTCCAATAGTTAGCCCAACGGCAAGGGGATTCAAACCCACCATCCGTCTATCACTGAGAATATTTTACGTCAGCACTGTGGTCGGTGCGAGTAGGGAGAAGAATTCATATCCACCAGCCACCGCTGAGATTCGAATCTGGGCAACCTCAAACGCTCTATCCCCTGAGCCACTGCTACTCAAATAGATGACTTGAAAAAACAGAGTTAACATACGAATAACTAACAAATTCAGACGACGAAAGGAATTCTTTAACGAATAAGGGCATATCCGTCTTGGCAGATAATTATTAAATGAAATAATCAGTTTTGTTTTTGAAATAATTTTAACAAAAAACTTTTTTAATAATTATCTGATAATTATTTTCAAAAATCATTTTGAGGCAACTAATTATAGAAACTTTTTATAACCTAATCTGAAAATTGACTTGTGATACTTGACCCCTCTAATTCAGAGATAATTTATAACAGCATTACTGCCTGATCAAAGAACAGGGATGCCTATAAGTGATCTTTCTACTATTGAATATAGTACATAACAAACTATTAGTTTATTGCCTTTCCAAATAACAAGTCTGTTACTCTTTTTATTCTGATTTGTCTATAACTGGAGATAATTAATATCAATACTGTTTGAGATTATTACCTGGTTGATAAACAATACGACTCGCATGATTTGAGCCTTTGATGTGTCTACCTCTAAAGAAAATCTATAACAGCAAACAGACTATCGCATGGTCGAAGAATTTACCTGTAATTCGTCTACCACTGAAGATAATTTTTAACAAAACTGTGCTGGTTTGATAGTTGGTTTCATTATAGGCCTTTAAGACTTTAATAAATAAACCTCTGAGATAGTTTATAAGAGCACTAACATCTGATCAGAGAATAGAAAGACCTCGTCTACCATTGCAGATATTATATAACAGTGCTGTGTTAGTTGATAACTTTCTTGGTCAGTAAACTATTTTAGAACAGCAATAGCATTATCGCAGAATCAAAGAATGAAGGAATAACTGTAAGTAGTTCGTCTACCTCTGGAGTTAATTTAAACACAACCATGATATTTTGAAGCTTGGTCAAAAAATTCGAAAGTAGGACTCGAACTCTTGTTTTGTCTACCACTGGGAGCAATTTTAAATAACATTGCGACGGTGTATCACATGTTCAAAGAATTTGCTTCTAAAAATATAACTGATGATTCAATATACCACTGGTATATTTTTGTTAGCACTGCAGTTGGCTGATTTTGCGCCAAATCAGAAAACAGGCCAGTAAGAATTTATTTTCTTATTAACATACTGATGCATATATAACCGGAGATACTTTATATTTGCAACTAGATTAGGAGCAGTATATGTTGCAAACTGCTGGATTCGAACCTTCATCAGAAGTAAGTGCCTTGTGCCTTTACAAAGAACACCGTAAAAATTGTTTGTAAACTAAAAAAATGTGCAATTTAATAACTATGATTTAATTCGTATTTTACACTCTTAACAAATTATATATATTTAAAAAAAAAGAGACAAAGCTCGAGGTAAATGACATTTTAAATCATATAATTAGATACCATATTCTCTGCTAAAAGGCACATCACTTACTTTAAACGATTTGGAAAATGCCATCCAAAATTTATTCCGATTCTTCAATCTCAACCTGGTATTTTAATCGACTGAAATTTCAATTGAAGGGGAAGGCTTTGAAAATTCCTGCAGCTGATTTCGAATGAGAACCACTTCAACAAAGCTCCATCCCCTTTTCCAAGTATATTTAAAACGAACCAATTCCAGAGCCACGTGGGGTTGGGGAGAGATCGAATTCCAGGCAAACAAATCCTAGCAAGCGACATACAAAGAAATCACCCCGAGTGGGATTCTAGTCTAGCGACGATGTTTATCCTACATAGTTTTCCCCCGAAAGGGCCCCGGGGCAGATGCCCCGTCTGTGGCAAGGGAATCTTTTCCTGACGCTGACTTTGATTACAGGGAGAAAGGAATTTGCGGATATGGACTAAGGGCTAGTCCTGATATTTCGAAGGAAGATGAAGGACTAAATCAGAGAAAATTGTAAGACTTGAAAGGTTTGGTCGGTATTTTCTCCAGGCTCTCGACCACCCCATCTCTTAAAATTTGGGATGAAAATAGATGGAAAGATAAAAGGATAGGGGAAATAGAGATAGCACAAGATTCCAGGTATTCAAGAAGTTTTGAAATTGAAAAGAGAGGACGGGAAATTAATTTTGAGTGACCTTCTCTCCTCAGAGATAAGTCAGGGGAATACGGGGGATGAAGTGTCTGGACTCATAGACATTTTATTAATATCCTTGCTCTTTTGAGTGTACAGATAGATCTCTATATAGTTAAGAAAGTTTTAGTTTGTAAAGGATTATTATTATAATTATTTTGCACAGAAAACCCTACTCATTGAGGATTCAAAAATGAATATTAGTTTAATCTTTTATTTACTTTGAAGTACCTCTTTCAGATATTTAAAATGAATGGAAGGCGATAATAAAACTGTTTTAAAGAAAGTCAGAATTTGTAAAACACAATTATCACAACTTATTCATAATTCAAATTTCTCAAGATTTGAAAAACATTTGTAGTTGTAGGCCATTAAGACAAGGGGAGTGACGGTTTTTGTTTTGTAGTGGCGCCATCTATGGCCAAGAATTCGACTTCTGCCACACTTATACGTCACACCCGTTTATAGGGCGGACCCATTTATACAACCATTTATTCATCCACAGATCGTAATTTTGACCTGAACCAGAAAATGATCAATCTCCAATTCAGTATTACTAGAGGTATAATTTGTTATGGGAACATAGAGTATTTTGTGACCCGACATATTTAACGAGCACCAGTCACCATTTACTACACGAGGAGTCTTCGGCCGACTGGATTTGTACTCCCGTTCTCACAAACGTGAGTCAAGCGTCCTGCCAACCAGGCCATCCTGGCCCCAAAGGCATTTGTATTTATCACAATTTGAAAAAAATTTAAAACTTTATATTAGAATTTCTCTCCTCATTGAAATAAGATTTATTTGCGCAGGCTTTAATATACTTTCTTCAACACTTAAAAAGTGAAGATTGGCCAAATCACTAAGTTATAAACTCAAACAAAATGTTGGATTTAAGAACCTCGACAAAGCTGGAATGAAAGAAAAAGGCAAAAACAAGGTTTACAGTAAAGGTTTACAAGGTTTTTTTGTAAAGTTTTTGCATGCCTTTATTCAGTCTTTAAGAAAACAAGCTTGACATACTAATATTCCTACAAAGTTAAAAAAAGAAGATTTTGCCAGCTTTTCTATGCCAACCATGAAAATACAATCATCTGCTGTAAGGTTGCCTTCTATCTGGGAGTAATCTAATAGTTATATTAATCTTTTTAGATTTTAATAACCAGAAATGGTAGTTAAAAGTTGAGGTTAGTCACTATTTGCTTACAATTTGACCTACAACATTTTAGTTTTCCAGCAGCTTATGTTGCTTACAAACTTCTAGTATCTCATAAAAAAAGCGAAAAGTGAAATGTAGTTTAAAACTACTTTATATCACTATGGATATTTTTAAGATTAATATAATAAGTAAGATTAATAAGTAAGATTGATATAATAAATAAGATTAATAAGTAAGATGAATATATATTTTGGCATATATCTGGCACTAATCAATTGTTGGCATAAAGGGCTAAATATGCACGTAAGTTATGTAAAAGAGGAATAAGTAGGTAAAATTATCATTACTATATCACATTGATTTTATTTTTTATTTTTTACACTATTACGTTATTCAATGATATAATCTCGTACATTATAGAGTCTGCGATTATTGTTCAACCGAGAGAATATTATCAACAGAAAAAATTTAAATATAAATCAATTTTGAAAGGTTGCCAGTTGAAAAAATTATGTTATCTATTTGTGCGTTTACTTGCATTTTTAATTAAAAAAAACAAATAGAAATTGTAGCTTGAAAATTTGCATAGAGCATAGAAAATGGTACAACGCACATATATATAATCTAAACAGATGACGGTCAGATATTGTTGCAGGAAATAAGCGCAGTTTGAAATGTGTAATGTAAAAGTAATAAAATTCAAAAACCTGAAAGCATTAACAAAACCCGAACAAAAAAAAAACATTAAAACATCACCAATCATTACAATTACAAATTATGTTTGCCAATAAAGCTAAAACAAAAACATAAAAGAGAACATACAGTCTAAGCTTTGAAATCCAAAACATAATTACTTCCGAAAACAATAATTCATATCCCTAAAATAAACCTTGTCCGAAGCTTTAATTCCCGCTGTCAATAAAATACAAAACGGTAGTAAATAAGATTTATCTATCTATATATATATATATATATATCAATGTGTGTGTATAAGCCCAAACAACTTCAAATAAGAAAAACCTCTTTCAGAAAAATCCGCTTTTCCCAGTTGCTAAGAAAGCGAACTTGACCCTCCTCTCTGGAAAGAGAGCCGCCGCGTAAATCGTTCCGGATGCTACTTCCAGTAAGAGACTTAATCCAACGGCTCTAAGAGTAATAGCGACCGAGAGATTTAATCCAAGAGACGAGCATAGGCCAATATTGACCGAGCCTCTGGTCAAATAGTGTTTAAGCTGGACGCTAGCTGATGTTGCCTGCAAGCTCCCTAGTCGATGAAATCTAACCTTAAAGAATATTTTTCTCCTCTTTTAAGCTTCGCCATTGCTTGTTTGGAGATGTTTGGAAAGAAATAGCGAATGCTCATTTTTTTTTATTTTGCTTTTGGGCTTCTTTTTTTCATTTTTTTTCTTCAGTTTTTTAAACTCAACTTTGATTTCTTCTTTCTCGATGTTTTTTTTTTTTTGTTTTTGTTTAAGAGGATTTTTGTAGTTTGTTTTGTTTGTATTTGGAACGGTTGGATCTATTTCTGTTAGTTGTCATTAATTTATATTGTTTTAATAAATGGGTGATTTCTTTTAATTGTTTTTTATTTTTAATTTTGATAAATATCTTGTTTATCAATTATTTTGATAAAAAAATTCAAATTAATATCTTAGTATGCAAGGTTTAATTAGAAAATGTTTGATAAAATAAAACATTCCTATAATTATCTATCTATCTATCACTGTTAATACTTTTAGAGCGAGTTGAACCAACCATTTTTTTTTGTATAAGTTTGCTATCGTACAATAAACTATATATAGATCATAGTTAATAACTTTAAAGCGTGTGGAACTATAGTATTGTAAATATTTGCTACCTTGCAATAGATTATCTATCTATTTATCTTTTTAATAATTTTAAATCATGTTGAACCATATTGTAAAAACTTGTTATCTTTCAATAGTTTATAATTCTATAGCAGAATAGTAATCTTAAAGTGTATGAATCCTACCACAATAAAAATTTGCAATTTTGCAATACAATATCGATTTATCTTTCATTGTTAGTATCTTTCCTAGTAACCACAGTATTGTAAACATTTGCTACCTTGCAATAAACTACCTATCTATTTATCCTTTTCATTAATTTTAGAGTGTGTCGAATTATATTATTGTAAGAAGTTGCTATCTTTCAATAGACTATCGATCTATAAACTATTACTACTTTTAGAACTCGTTGAATCCAATCCTAGTAAAATTTGCTACCTTGCAATACAATATCTATCCATCTTTGTTGTTAGTAAATTTAGATGGTTTTAAACCAGATTGCATGTTATATGTTTTAAGTTGAACCATGTTATCGTTCCTCTTAAGTTTCACAACACAATACTATTGTTCAACTTGAAAAGAAATAGGGTTTAATTTAACACTTATTTAAGTTTGTTGCAAACGTGCGCCAGGTGCCAGTGATTAAATGTTAAACTGGTTATTTTAATCAATTAAGTTTAGATTGACGAGTGTTTTAAATTGAAATTCCTTTTTCTTGTAAACTAATTATTATTTTTTAGCTCTTTAAACAAGTGTTGAATATTATTTTACAATATGATTTTTAGGATGAAAAATAAAAAACGATGATGAACTAATATAGTCTATAGAAATGCAATTTACATTTAAATAACTTTTATTCGGTAAATTTTTATAATCATTTACTGTTAATAAAAAGCAACATTTATAGTAGCTACACAACATATAAAATTAAACATTTAATGAAAGTTGTTGAGCAAAGTCCGCGTAAACAATAGGCTATTACTGTAATAATAATTTGTAAAATAAACATTTAATGTAAGCTGTCATAGTAAATTAAAATTCCGAATTTACATTAAACTATTACTGCAGATAAAAATCAATATTTACGTTACATTACAGTAAATAAAATACAAGCTTTCAGTAAGCTTTTGCTGTGGATGAAAATTAACCTTTGATGTAAGCTGTTACCGAAAATGAAGATTAGCGAGCATAGTACATTGTTACTGTAAATGAGATATATTTAATGGGAATTACCCGTTATCTATTGAAAGGTAGATAAATAAAAAAATAAAAAAAGTGCATAGGAAAGTTAATAAGTCACTAAAATTCATTTAACCTATTTAAAAGAATACTATAAAAGGGTTCAACTATTTTACGTTTTTAAAATAAGATTTTCTTGATGTACTAACTAATAATAGAACAAACAATAGAATAGATTGTTCTCAAATTAAGAAGATTATCACCGCCTCTGTTGCTTGATTCAAATATTTGTCAATACTCCAACAAATCACTTTAAAAATTTGAAAGGGTATCAGTCTGTGACTAAGTTGTACCGGTTTACCGTTAACAAAAATAAAGTACCGGTAGAATAGTTGTGCCGGTTCACTGTAAAACAAAACAAAGAAGTTACATAGCACCACTGAAGAAACCGTGCTGTATTTGAAGTTGAACAACCCAAAAAATTCTGTGAAAGAACATTTTTTTTTCAAGATCGACTGAATCGAGTTTTCATATACAATATAAAGGGCATAATTAATTATAAAAATTTATCTTGGGAAAATTTTACATCCCGCTCCCACGCATTCACACCATACGTTAAATATTTTCGCTTCCATGAACACCAATATTGGCGCCATTAGAATATCGTCTGTAGTTGTTTACAATCGAATATAAGTTGGCGAGAATTTGTTGTCGTCTTCAATGCTGATACACATTTTTAGAAACAAAAGTTCGCCGTTAAAATGTGCATATATGCTTTTAGTTGTGTAATAAGTATATTTATATTATATATAAGAATTTCCCAAGTCTCTGTAAACTGTATTAAATGATTTTATAATCTATAATTTCTATCTGCTTCGATACTGTTAAGCTTAATGCGAATTCATTTTAATATTTTCTCTGTTCTACTCGTATTTACAAACTAGTTTTGTTTCAATAAATAGAGTATATGCTACTGTGAATGAACGAAATTGGTGGTCGTTGTCTTCCACCAGTGAATGCTGACAATCACATACTTGCTTTGGTAAATGTCTGAATTATATACAAGTCTAGTTAAGTGCCACTATCCTGTATACATTTGCCCGGGATGCTGAACATCAATGTTTTTTTTTAAGGTCAAGTGCCACTGCCCAGTATGCATTTAACCGGTACTCTGAACACTGATGTTCCGTTACTCCGAACAATTGAACACTTTATAATAATATCAATGAATGATTTAATATCAAATCGGAAATAACAAATATTTAAGACATTCACTAAAGCTACTACGTGATTGTCGACATTCACCGGCGAAAGTCGACATTCTCTTGATTTCGGTAATTCACGGTATCATATATATGCATCCTAAATAAATGATTCTCAATTAATAATATTTCGAAGAAATAACTTTACGGATTCCTATGTGTATCTTATCTTATTGTAATAATAATATTTGTATTTTTAAATGCCAAAAATGATGACAGCTTTGTTTGTAAAAAGCATTCTTGGTATCTCACGATGTCAGGAACTGTTCTCGGCGTTGCACCACTTTGGTTTAAAATAGTTGCTACCATTTTTAGTGTTAATAAACATTAAAATTTCTAGCAGTTTGAGTGATAAACAGTTGTCATTTAATTGCTTACCTCTTGTGATAGGAACGGTATAATTTGAGCTATTATGGCATTCAGCCGTTTGGCTATTTCAGTCTGAAAAGAGAAGAAAAAAAATTATTGTAGATAAAATATCAACATAGTTAATAATGTTTAAAAATATGCATTTAATTTGAATTTAATAACAATAATCGTACATTTGTAACATAAATTTTACTGAGTTAATTGTAAGATTTTACTGTAGTCAATACCAATATTTAAATAACAATCTGTTTCAATAATTGTCAGTATTTTAAAATGTTCAATAGTTTTCTTCAATGTTGAATGACTTTTTGTAAAAATTTAAAGTAAAGAAAATAAATTGCTCACATTGCTAAAATATAAAATACCAATCGAGCCGCGGTGGCTCAGGGGATGGAGTGTTTGACTCCCAATGAAGTGATCGAGGTTCGAATCCCAGTGGTGGCTTGTCGGTACGAACTCGATTCCCGTTTCGCACTGACCACAGTGCTGATCTAAAATATTCTCAGTGGTAGACGAATCATGGGTTAGAATCCCCTTGCCATCGGAATGTGAGAGATTATCGGGGTTTTCATCTCCATGTAATGCAAATGATGGTTAGTTACATCATACAGTCCTCCACAAAGGCTAGTTAGTTCCAATTCATGTACCAGGAGTTCCCTTGTCTTCTCAGTAGGGTTCAGAATTACAAGGCCATAGATTTAAACATTGATAGTCGTTAACTCAGAATTGGGTCGGCTGTTTACCACAGTTTAGAGAAAAAAAATAATAGCTCCGATCACGGTCAAATAATATATATTCTACGTAATCAAAATTGTAATATTTAAATTTTAAGAAAACTAGAAATGACCGAAAAAAATGAGACCACTTAAATAGACGAAATCGATGAAAACAGAACTCTTAAAAATAATTTAAATGTTACTTTTTCACTAAGTCATTTAAATTATCAATTTAAAAACAGTGTTAACGAAGAAAAATATGTAAGATATAATTTAATGAACAAATGTACGGAAGAAAAACCCTTCCTTAAATATTTTCAAAAACGGACACACAATTCAAAACGAAGAGAAAAATATGATATAAAAACTGAGTAAACAGAATAAACGATTTTGATTTTTTTAAAACAAGCCAGGGAGAAATGTTAGAACCGATTACTCTCTTGTGATAATTTGTTTGGTCCGTTTCGGGTTTTGGTTCAGTGGTTGCCATATTGAACCGAAGAGATGACGTGTGAACGGAGTTAAAGGCTCATTAAGCGGGTTGTACAGCTATTAAGCTTCTCTCTGCATCCCGTTTCCATGACAACAGAGCAATGCTACTGGGATGTGAGAGATGAAAGAATTCGTCTGAATTGAACAACCGACAATAGTTCATGATTCTCTTCATGAAGTAATTTAGAGAATCAACTCAATTGACTTGAAATTGATATTTTAAATTCTTTATTTTTTTGTTTTAAAAATAGACTTACTTTTGTGAAATAATATATTTATTTAAATAATATTTTTCTTGGATTCAATTTATATTTCGCTTTTCCTTCTTTTTAGAAATTTTTTAGTAGTATAAAATAGTTTAACAATGGTATTTTATGCAAAATACTTCATGAAGTTGATAGTTAATAAATGGATTATTTGACTTAGAAAAATAACTCAGATTGATTGAAGTGGTGTTTTTTTTTTTTTTTTTTTTTTTTTTTTTGAAAATAGGCTTGTCTAGTTTTGAATTACATTTACTTCATTTATTATTATTAAATATTTTTTGTCTATTTTTTAATATTCCTTTTCTCAAAAATGTTTTAAGAAAATTTTTATGAAACATGTTAGTTTTTAAGTAAGAAAAAATTATTAGTAAGCCTTTTATTTCATAATATTTAATTTAAAATATACTAATATAAAATTTGCAGCTAATAAGTGTATGAGTTATTCGAAAAAAATAACTTCTCATTCTAAATAAGATAGAGATCTCTTTTTTGAGAGAATAGGACTTACTTGCTTAAACATTATCTTGATCTTACTTTATTTATTATAAATATTTCTTTCATTTATTGTTTTACCATTTTTTTAAACAGAAATGCTTTAAATATTAATCGTAATGTCATAATACAATTATAACATTATAATAGTATTGGTAAAGCATCATATGCTAAATAAAAAGTGCTATTAGGGAGTTAATAACTTAGAGCTAAATTAAGCTAAATTAAGTTAAATATTTCTTGACTTCTTCTTAAGACTTTGACTTTATATCCGAATTTTTTCATAACATCATTCGATTCTGTTACATTGAGAATGCAATGATAATTGTGGTTGATGCAGTACAGCAACTGCTGGCTCAAAAACATTATCTATATTTTCAACAAAAAAAATATATTTAAACCATTATAACGAGTCTCTTTTCAAAAATGGTGTTAAAACTTCAACTTAAGAATTCTGCAAATAGAAGTTATTTATAATGAAATGAAAATTAAAAATTAACAAACTTTTTCTAATACTTTAAAATAATATTTTCTAGTACTAAGAAAATATTGAATGATATTTGAGGGAACTGATTTTAAAATTTTATACTTTTATGATAGGTGTTTTCTTGCATTTTCAATTCTAATAGATATTCTAAACCATTGGAATACTCAAAATAAAAAAAAATCACTGAACTACACTACACACGGGGGAAATCTTCCTTTTTTCCGCTCTAGAAAATCTTTCTTAATAGCGATCAAAATTTTTGGAAGAATGACACATCGGGGATGTGTTTCCCCCTTTTCTTTTTTAGGGGGGAGGACTAGCTTCGAATCTTGTTTCGTTCAAATATCTCAAATCTCTTTCGATTCTTCATCCCCCCTCCAAAATTTCTGATAAAAATCCATGATGATGTTAAGGGTGGGTGAAAAAAAAAGATTCGAAAATGTGGAGTACAACCAAAAGAAAAAGATCATTTCAGGAGTAAAAGTTCGACCGCACTTCTTATTTGTGCCTGAAGCCTTCTTTCGAACGGAAGTCACGTTCTCGAACATTCTCCCCAACCCCTTACAGAAGCCAATCCCACACGCGTTCCACACCAACGAGACCAATAGAGAAAAAGAGATAGAGAGAAAGTGGGATAGAGAAACTCTCCGTTCCAAATTCGATTCGGGCTGGGAAGTGCATTCACTCCCACGTATTCACCCCCTTTCTCTCTCAACCATCTGATCTAGTTAGGCCCACTAAGACACCCCCTTTTTTTTCGACCTCTTCTTTGGTATGCCATGCTCGAATGTTCGCTTTTTTGTTCTTTATTTTTTTTCTCAAAAAATAAATAAGAAGAAGAAGAAAAGATGAGTCGCTTAACGCAGTCGCTGATTTTGTCTCCATACTTTTCTTCTTTATCTCCTTCTTCTTATCCGCTCCAATCATTGGGTTTTTCAGAGTTCTTCTTCATCATACACTCCATAGTATGTTTTGTTTGTCTCGCAGATGGAATGTGATGGTAGGTAGTTTGTACATCCCCCTCATTCTGTTTTACAAGCAGAATCCCAAAAAATCCTTGGAGCTAGATTTCTTCAGGCTGAAACATACATTCATCAGTGAGTTTCTTTACATATGCAAAACAAACCTTATTCGAACGCATATGCATCTACTGAAAGTTTCTTTGTATTAGTAGTTACAGAAGAAGATTGTTAAAATAGGCCTCGCGGTGCTTGCATACATGAGTTTGTCTTTAAAAGTTTACGCTACTTGCCCTGCATAACAAGAATTCCAGATATTGTTAGATAAAACTGAAAAAAAATCTTGCAATTTTTCAGTAATTATTATTAATTTTAGTTCGGTGTGAAATTTTTGTTATTCAAAAATTTGAAACTTTTTACATAAGGTAAATAAAAATTTAATAAGTTGTTAAAAATTATTTAAGGTGTTAAAAATTATATTATGTGTTAAATCGTACAATCCTTATGAAACAAGCCTTATTCGAACGCATATGCATCTACTAGAAGTTGCTTTGTATTACTAGTTACAGAAGAAGATTGTCAAAACAGGCTTCGAGGTGCTTGCATACAATATATTTAAAAGTTTACTCTACTTGCACTGCAAACAAAGATACTAGATATTGTTAAATAAAAATAAACAAAGCTTGAAATTTTTCAGTAATTATTAATGATTTTATTTTGGTATGAAATGTTTCCTTTTTCAAAATTTTTTACTTTTTTTACATTAGGTATTAAAAGTTTCAAAAAAATTGTCAAAAATTTATTAAGGTATTAAAAATTTATTAAGGTATTAAAATTTATTAAGGTGTTAAAAATTTATTAAGATGTTAAAAATTTAATTAGGTGTTAAAAAATATCCACCGGGTGTTAAAATATTTTGTGAGACATTAAAAAATGTTAAATAATAGTTTTTGTCTCAGTTTTTCGCCGTCAAAAACACGTTAGATTATCAAAAACACGTATTCTTATATAATAAACTTTATTCGAACGTATATGTGTCTACTAGTAGATTCTTTGAATCAGTAGTTAAAGAAGAAGAATGCTAAAATATATATCTTTGACGTGAATTAAATTTAAACTTAATTGTAGTTTCGAATTTGGTTATACTCTCACCTTTTGATAACTGTCCAATTATGACAGTATGCAATGAAACATTTTACTAAAAGTAACTCAACCAGTAGTTACTGAAGGTAACTAACCAGTTTCAACGACAGAGAACTTTTCTTAAAAGTTTCTGAAATCCTACAACTCCGCGTAATATGTGAATGACGGAAAGGACTCGTGAAAACGGAATAAAAAGGGAAAAAAAACAAAAGGGGGAAGAGTTTCTTTAGATAACAAAACGCCGCTTTCAACTAGAGAAAGTTTCTAGATCCATTAAAGCATGCTTTATGCTTTATTCCATTAAAACATCTTGAAAAGAGGGTTATACTTTCCATGACTTTTCTTTCCGGATATCCCTTTGATTGTGAGGATTGCCCATTTATTTCTTCCCCTTCGATGACTACAAATAGCAAGAAGAGGGAATTTTCTGCCCTTCCGTAGTGAAGACTTTTAATTGCCTCCAGAAGAATCCCTAAATTTCACTTAGAGTAGGGAAAACTTTTGGGGTGTGCCAGCCTTTCCCCGTAGGAGATCTTTTGATGTTTCTTTCTAAAAGTTCGACCTTTTCGTTCCTTCCGGCACAGAGACAAAAGAGGAGCTTGAACGACAACTTTCAGTTCAAAAAATTATTTTAATAACTGGAAGTATTCTTGGAACTTGAGTGCCATAGAAGGGTAGAATTATTTTATTGAGTTAGTTATTTTGGTATCGAATAAGAACGGATAATAGCGTCGGAAACGACAGCTCAAAATTGTAAGGTAATCGTTATTTAAGGTTAATGAAGGGAGTTGGAGGTAAAAAAAAAAAAGATTTATGTTGGACATATTAAAATTCAAATAAATAAATTAGTGTATTTTCTTCTGATTGAAAAAAGTAATTTAAATTTTCTTGGCTGTGAAAAGTGCTAAAAATAAAACTTTTAAAAGATCACATCAATCAGGCTTAGAGATTATTTAAATATAAAATAGTCAACAATTGTTAATTCTGTCTTCAGAAGCGAACTTCTTGCAATAGATAACCTAAGGATACTGACTGATAGTAGCAACCTGAATAATAATCATATCGTTTCAACAACCTCGAAATCTAACTATTTCTACAAAGGCGAAACATCGTTTAAAGGGAAACCTAAAACTTATCCTAATGAATGTTACCCTGTAAAAGTATTTCGCTGTAGAGAACCAAATAACCGGAAAAAGCAACATTACTCACTTCAGGTGTAAACTTTTCTTAAATATATACTGTTCATGTAACAAATCATTGTCGATATATTGAATATTTATTGGTAATTATAACTCTAGTTGTAACCAAAAATAAATTATTGATGATTTAGTAACTTAAATAATAATCTCATCGTTTCAACAACAAAAACCTGAGCATTGATACCTTGACATCAAACTATTTCTACAAAGGGGGAAACGTTAATTAAGGGGAAACCGAAAACTCAAACTAATGATGTTCCCATGTAAAAGCATTTTGTTGCAAAGAGCGAATATATCCGGAAAAAGCAACATTACTCTCTTGTGTAAACTTTTTTGAATGTCAGTTATTTACGTAACAAAACATTGTCGGTATATTGAATATTTACTGGAAATTACAACTCTGATTGTAACCAAATATAAATAATCGATGATTTAGCAACCTGAATAATAATCATATCGTTTCAACAACCTCGATATCTAACTATTGGTACCTCGATATCTAACTATTGGTACCTCGAAATCTAACTATTTCTACAAAGGCGAAACATCGTTTAAGGGGAAACCTAAAACTTATCCTAATGAATGTTCCCCTGTAAAAGTATTTTGCTGCAAGGAGCCCATATAACCGGAAAAAGCAACATTACTCTCTTGTGTAAACTTTTTTGAATGTCAGCTATTTACGTAACAAAACATTATCGGTATATTGAATATTTACTGGTAATTATATCTCTGATTGTAACCAAAAATAAATAATTGATGATTTAGCAATCTGAATTATAATCATATCGTTTTAACAACCTGGATATCTAACTATTGATACCTCGAAATCTAACTATTTCTGCAAAGGCGAAACTTCGTTGAAGGGGAAACCTAAAACTTATCTTAATGAATGTTCCCCTGTAAAAGTATTTTGCTGCAAAGAGCCCATATAACCGGAAAAAGCAACATTACTCCCTTCAGGAGTAAACTTTTCTGTTCATGTAACAAAACAATGTCGATATATTGAATATTTATTGGTAATTATAACTCTAGTTGTAACCAAAAATAAATTATTAATGATTTAGTAACTTAAATAATAATCTCATCGTTTCAACAACAAAAACCTGAGCATTGATACCTTGACATCTAACTATTTCTACAAAGGGGGAAACGTTAATTAAGGGGAAACCGAAAGCTCAAACTGATGATGTTCCCATGTAAAAGTATTTTGCTGCAAGGAGCCCATATAACCGGAAAAAGCAACATTACTCTCTTGTGTAAACTTTTTTGAATGTCAGCTATTTACGTAACAAAACATTGTCGGTATATTGAATATTTACTGGTAATTATATCTCTGATTGTAACCAAAAATAAATAATTGATGATTTAGCAATCTGAATTATAATCATATCGTTTTAACAACCTGGATATCTAACTATTGATACCTCGAAATCTAACTATTTCTGCAAAGGCGAAACTTCGTTGAAGGGGAAACCTAAAACTTATCTTAATGAATGTTCCCCTGTAAAAGTATTTTGCTGCAAAGAGCCCATATAACCGGAAAAAGCAACATTACTCCCTTCAGGAGTAAACTTTTCTGTTCATGTAACAAAACAATGTCGATATATTGAATATTTATTGGTAATTATAACTCTAGTTGTAACCAAAAATAAATTATTAATGATTTAGTAACTTAAATAATAATCTCATCGTTTCAACAACAAAAACCTGAGCATTGATACCTTGACATCTAACTATTTCTACAAAGGGGGAAACGTTAATTAAGGGGAAACCGAAAGCTCAAACTGATGATGTTCCCATGTAAAAGTATTTTGCTGCAAGGAGCCCATATAACCGGAAAAAGCAACATTACTCTCTTGTGTAAACTTTTTTGAATGTCAGCTATTTACGTAACAAAACATTGTCGGTATATTGAATATTTACTGGTAATTATATCTCTGATTGTAACCAAAAATAAATAATTGATGATTTAGCAATCTGAATTATAATCATATCGTTTTAACAACCTGGATATCTAACTATTGATACCTCGAAATCTAACTATTTCTGCAAAGGCGAAACTTCGTTGAAGGGGAAACCTAAAACTTATCTTAATGAATGTTCCCCTGTAAAAGTATTTTGCTGCAAAGAGCCCATATAACCGGAAAAAGCAACATTACTCCCTTCAGGAGTAAACTTTTCTGTTCATGTAACAAAACAATGTCGATATATTGAATATTTATTGGTAATTATAACTCTAGTTGTAACCAAAAATAAATTATTAATGATTTAGTAACTTAAATAATAATCTCATCGTTTCAACAACAAAAACCTGAGCATTGATACCTTGACATCTAACTATTTCTACAAAGGGGGAAACGTTAATTAAGGGGAAACCGAAAGCTCAAACTGATGATGTTCCCATGTAAAAGTATTTTGCTGCAAGGAGCCCATATAACCGGAAAAAGCAACATTACTCTCTTGTGTAAACTCTCTTGAATGTCAGCTATTTACGTAACAAAACATGTCGGTATATTGAATATTTAATGGTAATTATATTTCTGATTGTAACCAAAAATAAATAATTGATAATTTAGTAATCTGAATTATAATCATATCGTTTTAACAACCTGGATATCTAACTATTGATACCTCGAAATCTAACGATTTCTGCTAAGGCGAAACGTCAATTAAAGGGAAACCGAAAATATATAGTAATGAATTTTTCCCCTGTAAAAGTATTTTGCTGGAAGGGAACCCTATAGAAGGAAAAAGCAGCATTACTCTTTTTAAGGAGCAAACTTTCTAGAACGCTTGTTGCTTATGTGACAAATTATTGCCGGTATATTAATAATATGTTGGTAATTTTAACTCTGGAATCAAAAATAAATAATTGCTGATTTAGTAAATATTTAATTGGTTTAGAAAATATTAAATAATTCAGTAACTTAATAATATATAACGAACTTTAAATTATTAATTGTACATTTGAATTTGTAATGTTTAAATCTGCAAGCATAAAACTTCTAATAACAAATTATAACCACTCGATTTATGATTTATGATTTTTTATTTATTAACTTTTTATTAATTTAATTTTATTTAACCATTTAGTTAATTATTTATTCATTTATTTCTTATTTAATTAATTTTTTTATTTAATTAAATTTTTTAATGTTGAAAATCCTTTGCGTTTTATTATGTTATATTTTTTGCTTCCTTTACTTGTTACATTATATTTAAAAATTTGCTCATGATTTATTTTTTATAGTAAATATTCAATTATTAGTAAATATTTTAATCAATTTTATAGTAAATATTTTTTATAGTAAATATTACATTATGTTAATGCATAAAAATCCTTTCTTTTTAAATTAAAGCATAACACCAAAGAATTTGCAAGTGTAATTATTTTTTTTAAAAATAATGATACTTCGAAATATTTTTAATTTAATTAATAACTAATTATAGAACAAAACACGATTGTTTTGCTTCTTATAAACATACATTTATTTCACAAAAAAAATTGAGCAGTTTATAACAAAAATCACATTCTAAGAATAAATAAACTATGTTATTAGAAAGAGTATTAGAAAGAATAAGTTTTGGAGAAAATTTTGAGTGAAAACAAAGTTTCAAATGATGTATATTTAGCAAAATAATTCTTTTTATAAGTAATACAAATGAATAATTGCTTTTTTTTAAAAAACATAAATAGATAATTCTTTACGCCAATTTTCTTCATAAGTATTAATATGATTTAAAAAAAAGGGCATGATGTAGACCTTTCTTTACTATTATGTAGCTATGAAAATAATTTACAAATCAAAAAATATAGTGCTATTTACATACTTCATAAATAAGTCTCTAGCAGAAAATAAACTTCTTAACATAAAAATATCAGCTTAGTTTTTATTTCCTATTACATAAATCTAAAAATTATTTACAAATCTCAAAATATGCTGTTATTTGCAAACTTTATAAATAATCATCTAACAAAGAAAAATTCATGATACATAAATATATTTTGTAATATATATTGAAGATGATATATATTGATGAATATTTAGGTTGGATGTATAGTTCAAGAAAGAGTATGGAGGGGAGGGAAACAAGTTCAGACCATTGTGTCATGTATAGAGAGAGACAGCTTGGTAGGCGGGTTATAAATATGAATAGAGAGCTCCAACTGTCACAGGCTAAGAGAAAAAGGGAACAAATCATCTGTCTAGGGAACAAAGAGATTTTTTTTTATTACATTACTGTAAACAGATTTGTTACTCATACTTTGGGATTTTCAAATCAATATAATTCTACAAGGAGAAAACGATTCTGGTAGAATTAAAAGTACCAGAATCGTACCAATTTAGTTAAAGGCATTTCTGGGGGAAAAAACCCGAAGATTCTGGGTAATAAACCAAAATATGCAGTATTTAAGCCTTTTATATGAAAACGGTTGGCTAGAAGTTCTGCTTTTTATAAAATTATAGCCTATTACCACGAAGCCTTATTTACACACATTTAGTAAAACATACAAAACTGTGATGCTTTAAGAGATCATGACAAAACTGTTAAATTTTAGCACATTTGCTAAATTTTAAAGTGCAGGGTGTTCCAAAATTCTCTTTACCACTTCAAAAATTCATAACTTCGAAAATAAACAAGATATTTATATTCTGTCTTTTGCATGTATTATTGCAACTAATAAAGTTTTGCTTAGTACACTTCAACATGCGCACCATTGATGGCCCTAAGCACTTCCAGTCTGTAATCAATTTCAAGCCAGGTGATGTAAAGATAATTTTGGAGCACCCTGTATATTATAAAACAATATTTTGTTTTTAATTTTACCAAAATCATTACTAAAGAGTGTGGGTTTAAATTATCGCGCTTTTTGGTGTTCTCATTGAGCCAGAAACACGGTAAATTTTACCATATATTGTTAGTTTCAACCATAATTTTTTTTAATCATGTTTAAAATAATATATATATCTTTTAATTTTGTTATTTATAGTAGATTATATCCGCTTTTAAGCTTTCGTTTCAGGACTTCCATTATTTCTACATTCATTGAAATCCAGTTTGTTATTTACATTACATCTTTGCTAGTAGTCGAATTACATCCGACATTTCTACCGTATGCATAACAAAGGCATTTAAGTTAAATCAAAACAATTTTTATTAAATTCAAGTTTTGTTTTGTTTGAATGGAAATTTAACTTTTGTTAAATTATCTTTGTGTTTAGGTAAGCCAAAGCAACATTTCAAAATGCATTTTGGGGGAAAAAAAGGGGGAAATAAAAAGCATTTTTTCCCTTTTGCTCTTACGCATTAGCAGATTTCTTTTTGAATAGAGACAGACCCGTTTTAAGAAGTGTTTTTTGAGAATTTAAGCTGGCGTTTTTCTTAACATTTCTTACTTTTACCATGCACTCAAAAAAGTACCTCTTCTCATGAATATGGACTAGAAGACGCAGGTACGAATATTCCATCGTTTTCCTTTCGTTTGTACTTGAAGATGTTATAAGAAAAAGTGATAATTCATTCAGAGCGAATTTCTCAGGAAGACTGAATCGATAGTGTTGGTACATTTCCATATCGATATATTGCCCGTGTTAGTCACATATGGAAGCGAAGGGTATTTTATTTCGCAACGTAATTTGCATGAGTCAGTATCTTTCTTTTCTTGACAATGATTCTTCAATATCTCTTACTCATACCACATTGAACTGAATCGAAAATGGTTAGTATGGAGCATTTTTAATAAATTAATTGATATAAAGTAATAAAAGCGTTTAAAAAGAACAAGTAGAATTCGACAGATAATTGGTGATTAAAATTTATTATAAATGATTTATTGATTAGAATCATTGATTAATGAGAATAATAGAATACTTTTTTCTTTTATTTTAGATAGTGGGTTAGATTAGGATCATAGAATGCTTTTTTTCTTTCTAAATTATGGGTTAGATTAGAATCATAGAATACTTTTTTCTTGTGTTTTTTAAATAATGGGTTAGATTAAAATCATAGAATAATTCTTTCTTTTTTTAAATAATGGGTAAGATTAGAATCATAGAATACTTTTTCCTTTTTTCAAATAATGGGTAAGATTAGAATCATAGAATACTTTTTTCTTTTTTTAAATAATGGGTTAGAATAGAATCACAGAATTCTTTTTTCTTTTTTTGTAAGTTATATGGATCAGATTAGAATAATCTTTTCTTTTTTGTTAATAATTATAACCATTAAATGATTCTTTTACGTGACTTCTAAGAATTTCATTTAAATAATATCCTTTAAATTAAATTCTACTGCTTATTAAAACTAACAAAAGTTACATTAAAAACTTTTTAAATGTTATGCAATTTTTGAATTATTAAAAATAAATGTCTGGTTAAAATGTAGATGCATTATATAAAAATTTGGAAACTTTATGTGCGAAAACCGGAAAAATCTAGAATTAAAGCAGTTATATGTGTTTCTTTCCTCTTCGAGGTAGAGGCAGCATTTTATGGAAACTGCAGATGTAGTAAGCATTTTTTATTCTTTTTCCTGTCTCGAAGCGGATCGATTCGACAACTCTATTTTTCTTTCTGATCGAATGTCAACGATACTGAACCCCAGTGAGATGCTAAATCGTAATGCAAATAGTAAGTCGCCATTTTGGGCTTATTTCGTAAACGTTTTTCCCCTCTTTTTCTGCATGAAAATTTTGGAATTGGTTTCTTAAAAAGAACTTTTAAATTTTTTTAAAACTAAACCAGGTATTTGACTTTTGTTTTAAACTATGTATGTATGTAGGAAACTTATAATTTTTTAAATAAACATTGGGTAGTCTGTTCATAATCGAAGCTAATGGAACCCAAACCCTCTATAGATAATTAAAACATTTAGCTGACAGACGTGCAAATAGTAAGCCGCCATTTTGGGCTTTTTTTCGTTAACGATTTTTTTTCTCTTTCTGATAAGAATTTAACTGTTGGCATTAAAAAAGGAATTTTAAATTTTTTTTTCGATAAATCCGACATTTGACTTTTGTTTTAACTATCAACACGAAACTTACACTTATATAATAAGCTTTACTTAGTTTGTTTATAGTCAAAACTAATAGAACCCAAAAAAAACTATAAATAATAAAAAAATTTAGTTGATAGACGTGCCAATAATTAGTCCACATCTTGACTTTTTACGTAAGCGTTTTTTTAAGATTTTAAGCAATAGCACTGAAAAGAAGAATTTTTAAAATTTTTAAACTAGATTATGTATTTGATTTATTATTTTTTTTTGGAAGAAACCTATTTATTCCTCAATAAGTATGAAGTAGTTCCTCCTTAATTAAAAGTAAGGGAACCCGAACCAGCATTGGATTGTCTAATTATTTAGTTGATAGACGATTAAAGTGTAAGTTGCAATTTTGGTCTAAATTTTATACTTGATCGAGGATAAAGCGAAACAATTCGTTGCATAATAAAAGTTTAAATGAATACAATTGGGTCAGTATAAGAGTACTAAATAAATCGAATGATCCATAAGGATTTTCTCCAGTCAAACGTACATTAAGCAAAATAATAATGTAATAACTTTAATACAGCCCGTTATGTGCCAGGGAGAGATCATGGAGAGAAAGGCAACACAATTTCGTGATAAACGTATTGCTTGTGGTAATGTGGTAAACACTGCGCACAGGCCGCCATTATTTTCTAGACTAGCTGTTACCCATTGATCTGAAACTGAATGGGCTTCGAGCCGCCAGTTGGGATCGAACTCTAGTTCTTCACAATGACAATTAAATGGCTTAACCCCTGAGCTATAGCGGCTCAAAATAATGAGGAATGATAATTTTTTAAAAAAAAGTGCCACAGATTCAGAATCTGTCCCCTATACGTAACTACGTCATTAAATGTCCATTTGTCCGAATGTCAATTGATGCGTAAGAAGTAAAAACAATTTAGCACCAAATTAACAGAGGAAACAACCATACAAAATAATTCAGAAATTCTCGAAGAATACGCACTTTGTATTTGCACAGCTTTCAACTCAAATTAAATTACCATTATGACTAAATTAACACTCGAACATTCAGATCAAACATTCAAAACTTGTTTATTTAATATCTTTTGTTACTATTTTGCTTGCTATTTGTTACTAGATTTTACAGAATTATTATTATTTTTTTTTTAAAGAAAATTCCTTTTTAACTGTTTTTCAAATTTGGTCTCTATCCCTAATCAGTCAAATGTACATTTACCAGTCAAATGTACATTAAAATAATAATGAAAATGTCGACAATTGTTATAGTTTAATCTTTATTTTTTTTCTTAAAAAAAAGTGTCTCATATTTAGAATCTTACCACTGTATATAATACGTCATTAGATGTCCATTTTCCGAGAAAATGCTAATTGAATACATAATAATACGTAAGAAGTAAAAAACAATTTAGCACCAAATTAACAGAGGAAACATTCATACAAAATAATAATTTCAAAAATCTAGATGAATACGCACTTCATTCGTATTCACACAGCATTCAACTCATATTAAATTACACGTATGACTAAATTAACACTCACTGAAATACCACTCATAAACCTGAAAGAGCAAAACAATGGGATTTCGACAATACACTTTTAAGTTGTTAAGATTCTCTTTATTTCTGCACGCAAAATAAGCGTAAATGTGACATTTCAAAGTGCTTTTAAATTATAACTTGTTTCCAAAATGACCATCTAAGTTTTCGTGACATGGGAACATTAATGTCTCCATAATCTCGTAACCAGAGAAGCTACATCTAGGACAGGGGCAGAATGGCACGCGATTTTGTGTGCTCTACAACTGTAAATGTGGCATGATGTTATAAAAAAAAAATTGTTAAGTAGAGGACCTCTAAATAAAGAAATAAATTGATGAATTGTAAAAGTAGCTATTGTCCTGATTTAGTTGTTGAATAAATAATTGTAAAGCATAAAGAAAAGTATTTTTTTGTGAAAAATAGTTAGAATTGTTATTCATTGTCAGCAGCAATTGTTATTGATTTCTTTTATTGAGTAAATATTGAAATTGCCTTTTGAGTCTTTAATGACAAAACGACATTTATATGGTTCAGTAGGCTGTTTTAAAACTGTCGTAAATTAAGTTTTTATTAACATACAGTTCACAAGTATAATAGTATACAGTCCCTTAGCCAAATTATTAAACGCACTGTAAGATTATATGCAAAATCTTAATTATCAGGTGATACTATACAGCTTTATAATTTTTTCACGACTGAAACCGGTTTGCACTTGCTTACGTTCATGCATTAATTAGTTAACATTGTAATGCAATACGTTAAAAATAAATACAAATAGGAAATATATAAGTATATAAAAAATCTCCTGAATAAAAACCCATTACATGTATGTTTGAATATAAAAGTATTGCATATAAACTCGTGCAAATCATGTAATTATTAAAACACTACATAATAATTTGATTCAATTATTATAATATACTAATGTAATGCTCGATATAATAAATATTCCATATTTATATAACATATCGTCTAATTTAACCAATTGATACACTAACGTAAGCAAGTGCAAACCGGTTTCAGTCACATAAAAACATTAAAACTGTATAGTATCAGCTGATAATTAAGCTTTTACATAGAACCCTACAGTGTGTCTCATAATTTGGCCAGGGACTGTAGTATAATAGTAGAAGCATAGTTTAGTAGTATAGTATAGTAGTATAGTGTAGTAGGATAGTTTAGTAGTACAGTATAGTAGTATAATATAGTAGTATAGCAGCATAGTTAAGTAGTATATTATAGTAGTATAGTAGTTAATATATGTACATAAAATTTTCCCAAATTTTACCTCGGGTAATTTTTAAAAAGATTCTTTCAAAACTTTCAACAAAATGTGTCCGAATATAACTAAATCATAATTTTATTAATATTTGAAACAGCAATATCCTACAAATTTGTTGTAACCTATATAAGAAAATTGGTTTTCCATTTAACTTTAACCATAATATCAAGTAATCAAATCTAAGTTTGCGCTTTAGTATTCAAAGTTATAAGAAAATATTGATAAGGTGTGAAGGGGAAGGAAATTTTCCCCAGATCTCTGTACTTCTGGTACTGCTCATCGATAGACCACAGGGCTTTCGATTTCACAGATTTTACGAACACGTATATCCATTGTAATCAATAGGACTTAATGGGTTCGAGAACCGAACTTCGGACCCTAAGGATTGAAGTTCTATGGTCTAACCACTGAGCTGGCACTGCTCTTATATTACTATATATAGTAACTGCTATCCTCATAGATACTTGTCATGGAAGTCACTAAGCACTAACTAAAAATTACATAATAGCAAACTAAGAATTAGATATTTACTAAGAATACATATTTACAAGTGTTAACAACTATTGCCGCGGTTTTTTTCTTGAAAAAGTAAAACAAAACGTTTAAGTACAATGTTCTTGGAGATCATCAGCAGAATTATCTTAGATAACAACATGGAATGTGGGCGATTTAATCATACTAAACACGAGAAAAACAGCGAAAATATCCAATGGTTTTCGAATTCATAAATACGTAGCTAAATAAAGACAGCTTTGAAAAACAGATTTACATTTCATTTCCTCAACAAAGAGCGACCGCAACAACAAAAATCAACAAAATACCAAAAATGGCGGACATAAGAGACCAGATAAAGATAGAATTCAACAGTTTTATCAGCACTCTGAAACAATGGCGTTTGCCTTGGTCACATTTTCCATCTTCCTATGCATACACAAAAGGAAAAAGGGGGGATGGGAGGGTAAAAGGAAAGAATTTGATATCCTTTTCTATTTCTTATTCTCCATATGGAGATAGGGAGCTGAGTAAACAAATACCGAAAATTCAAAATTCCGACGGCTTCTGAAATTAAACCGAGTCGCAAAGAATATTACTTTGGATTGATATTACACTGCATAGGATGGGATGGCGCATTCCAGAAGAAGCGTTTCAGTCCAACGCTAGGGATGCTTCGGCTATATATATCGGTGGATTTAAATGTTGATGTTTTTGTTGTGATTTGGATTCAACAACTGGATATCGCAAATTTAAGTTGTACTAGCCTGTCAAGAGTCTCATATGCATTGCTTATATAGGGTTATTTTTTTCTTCATAGAGCACACAATATAATGTCGATGATATAAAAATACTGTGAGATGCTAGTCGTAGAAGAAAGAATTTAAAATGCATTCGAATGCGTGACATAAAAAGTAGGGGCGTAAAATAGGATACCTACTCAATAGAACAAACGCCTAAAGGAGATTTATATCAGTTTTTATCTTGGATTTGAAATAATAAATCAATTTAAGTTCATATGTTGGTAAAGAAATATGGTATACATCTTTTATATAATTCCTTTTTGCTTAAAGTAATATAAAACGAAGAGTAGTACATGTAATGTTTCCAAATTAATGCAAACTTTATAAAATTTCTGACAGAAATGTTATATTAACTTTTACAAAAATTTTTGAGCTAACGTTTTTAGGTTATTACAAACTAAAATTTTGGAGCTAATGTTTCTATGCTTTTAGGTTAATACATTATTTATAGAATTTCTGGCTGAAATATTTCTACTTCTACTAACTCAATAGGGTATCTGGTACAAATATTCCAAAATTACTACAAGATCTTTTGAATTTCTGGCCCAGATGTTTCCCAAACATTTAAATCAATTTTAGTATTATTTTTTTAAAACCTATATATTGCTAAAATCTTGTTATCTAAAATTTAAATAGATTGTTAAAATATTTTTTTTCAACCTAAAAATAATTCTTTGTGGTTACAGGAACACAAAATTACAAAACAATCATAATTTTTATAGAAAAATAACAAGGATAGCAAGAAAAATATTGTTAAACTTAAAGAGAGTAAAATAAAATTATACCATTTATACATTGATACTACATAGTGAATCTTTTAAAGAGTATAAATTTATCAAAGGATATTTTAGATAGAGAATTATAGACTTTTTGAAATTTTCGGTAGATGATTAAACAATCTTTTTTATACTAAGATTAGTTTAACCCCTTCCCTCTCGCTCCCGTGAAAATGACGGGTTGAGATTTCGTTCGTTATTTCTCGCTCCCGTGATATTGACGGGCTGGATCTTCATTTTTTTTGACCGAAAAACATTTTATTTCTCATTTTACACACCAGATAGCAGTACCAGGATATTTTTAAAACACATATTTTTAAAATTTTCCTTGCTTGCTGGAAAACCAACATTTAACACCGAATATTGGTTTTTCCTAAAAATTAAATTTTATAAAATTTCAAGCTAAAAACAAATCAAAAATTATAAAAGAATATATATATTGTTCATACACATAGTTTCATATAATTTTCAGGGATAAAAAAATAGACACTTTTATGACCGTTTTCTTGAAAATTAACCGATCGTTAAGTAAGTTTTCTCTAAATTTTATTCCTATCTATAAATTTTAATTAAAAAAAGTTTTGATATTTTTTTTAATACTTTTTTTTAGCATAACAACTTTAAATAGTCATTTGATATAATCTTAACAAAATGTGTAAATACTGTTGTACGAAATCAAAAGACAAAAAAGTACACAGAATAGCTTCGAGTAGGCTGTTGAAATAACTACTACAAAAACAAAAAACTTTCCAGTTGAGTAAATCAGAAAAAAAACCCTCCTTCCAATTCACAATATGCCACTTTACTAATTCAATAAACAGATTAAAAAATGTATAGGTCACTTCCACTTGAACAAAGTTGAAAGCATGCGTGTAACAAGCCTAAAAAGTGTCGGTACAACAAATCAGTTTTGTTAATTAAAAGCTTTCAAAGAACGCTTCAACCTCATCTACAAAGCAGTGACTCTTAATGAAGAGTAAGAGGCTTCTACTCTCATTTTTGTTTCCCACCCTTGGCTAAATGAAGGACCTTATGGGTCGATAGTTTATCGATTCAACTTGTATTACATCTTTCACGCGTCATTTAAGAGAAGTTAATTAATGAGTTAACACGAAAGGCCCACTCAAGGGAAAGTGGCGCCCCCAGTGAGAGGTTTCCTAAGTTTTGTTGCCCTTCTGACAAAGTGAAGTGTGTTTGATAGGATCGTTCATGACGTCACGAGAGGTGGTGCAAGTAAAGTTAACGATTAGAATGTAAGAATCTTGAAAAGAGGGGGATTTTTAAGAAGAAGTAGAGAGGCACTTGTGTCTTTTCATTGGATAAATTAATTAGTTATGGGTTAAGCGACTTGGGAGAATAATCAGTGTGACAGGCAGCGTCGTGTAGTTTAAAGATATATTGCGCTCGTGAAGTTAAAATCAATTGAAGGAAGGCGATTTCATCCACTGACATTAGAGAAATTATTTAATTTGATCTAATTAATGGATTGTAATCTTGGGAAAAAAGGATTGTTTTAGAGTGTTACCACTAATCAATTCGAATCTCTCTAATTTTATGGAGGATGGAAGAGATATGTAGCAAAATAATGAAGTAAAAGCAACATGATGTATATTTTAGTTGAATATTAGAGCGTATCATGAGAGATTAAATATTGATTTAAATATATATACAATTATTTATTATATATATTGTTATGTTACAGTGTTAAAAACTGTAAAGCATGTTGTACAGTTACATTGTTCACAGTTTCTGCACTAATAATCTGTGCCAAGTTGAACCATGTGATCATAAGTCTTAAACTTCTTGGCACCATTCTATGGTTAAACTTTAACTGGAACATAGTTTAATTTAACAATTTATTAGAGTTGTAGCAATAATATGGAGCAAAATGAACCATATTATCTTATCTCTTAACCTTTATTACACGATACTGTGGTTAAACTTGAACCGGAGCACTATTAAATATAACAGCGTATAAGAGTTTCAGCAAATATTGGCAAGTTATGATGGTTCTAGGTAAAAATATTACGATACGTCATTGAGCCGATTATTATTGTTATTATTTTTCTGAGACTGTGAGTAGTCATAATTTAAGTGCTACATTTTAAAATTTCTATCAAATAAAACATGCTATGAAAAGTAAATAAACTTGTAATAATTCCCACTTCTGAGTTGATGACTATCAATGCTTAACTCAGTAGCCTTGCAATTTTGATCCCGATCCAGAATGCAAGGAAAGTTCAGGATTAAACATTGGGACAACCTAGCCGTAATGGAGGACTTCTTGATGGAACTGACCTGCATTTGCGCTGCATGAAAAGGGAAACCACGAAAACCTCCCACGTTTAGCCTGATGGTACAAAAATTCTGGCTGGTAGGAGTCGAGAGCATAATTCATTTCAAGTAGCCACTGCTGGATTTCAACCAGCCACTGCTAGGTACTTTTTATTTTATTTTATAACCATCGTTGAACAGCCAACCCTGCTTTGAGTTTACGGCTACCAATGTTCAACTCCGTAACCTTGTAATTTTGAACTCAATTCAGAAGACTAGGGAGCTCCTGGATCAAGTATCGTGAGAAATTTGCCTTCGTGGAGGACTTTTTGATGGAACTAATTTAACTTATTTGAGTTACATGGAGAGGAAAACCACATAAAACTCCCAAGGTTAGCCTGACCCCAAGATGACTCATGATTCATCTACCACGGAAGATATTTTACGTCAGCACTGTGGTCTGTACCAGCTGGGGGCGAAATTAATATTGACCAGTCATCGCTGGGATTCAAAGCCGAGTCACCTCACAGGGAGGCAAGTGACCCCACGGCTCACTGCTAGGTACTTGGGCATAGTTAGTTGATGTGCGTTGTTTATGTTCCCAGATAGCCTTGAAGATGACGTCATTTAGGATGGAAAATCTTCCAATACGTCAAAGAATGCATTTCTGGGTATAGATAAAATGATTAAAATAGAACAAAAATTTTATATAGTGAACAAAGTTACGTTTCAATATTTTTTTATTTTCTCATTAAAATTTTCTTTTCTAAACTTTAACAATCGCTTCGAAAACATTAAGATATGAATTACTAATTGTACAAAAAATTAGATAAAATACATAAAAAAAAAGGAATAAAATTTTCTATAACACAAGAGAGGAAACTCAAGAAAATTTATTTAAGGCAAGTTGCATACGTGGAATACGCTTGAAAACTAAAGACAACCGCACATTATCCAAGCAGAATCTATTGACTTCTATGATAATGTGCAATATCTTATGGTCAAGTCAATATATTTATCAATAAAGCTAAGCTACAGCTTCGAACGAAAAAGCTACATCAAACTATTCTAATAATCTCTCATTTCCCTTTACCGAAATGAATTATCCAGAATCACATGAGACTTAGAGAGATGTGTGAGATCATAGCAATGAAGATGAAAACCATGCCACACTAACCCACACATGCAAAAGGAAGCCCACCATTATTCTATTAAACAAATTGCGGAGACTCCATCTTTTGGAAATCAGAGATACACCCTCCCCCGATCCCACTTTCTCTCTCTCCGTTTTCTACAGATAGGAAACATTTAAAACGATGAACGCTTCGCTGCCAGTGAAAGGGTCTCCCCCTCCCAGACCCCCCAGTGAAAAGGGAAGGAGAAATATCGGAAATGTTGTAAGGAAAGGCAGCAGCGTGACTATTGTCCGATTTTCGCTTGAATCTGCTTTTGCGGAAACCGTTTCCACTGTTGAAATCGATGGGGAGAGAGAGTGGTTAACGAAATATCGAACAAGAAGGCCGAGAAGAATCCTTCTGCCCGAAGGATGAGGGACTGAATACAAATTATAAATGTTTAAAATGCAGGTTTATGTGCGACAAACGTCATGAGCATATTAGCAACGAAAAACAAAATTGCACTCTCAAAAAGATAGGGATAACGTTTGAACTATAAATACTGTGAGAGGAAATTACGTTTAATTGAACTATGTTATCATTCAAAATGAACCATCGAAAAATTTTACTAAGCTTAAGACAGGGTGCGTAGCCAAATCTTTCAACAAAAACCTTTTAAGTACTTTTTAAGCACTCAAAAATATTTTTAAGCCATTATATACATTAATAAACTGCAAAATAATTTTCAAAGACTTTACATGATCGATAAAAAAAAAAAAACATTTTCTGACTAAGAACTCTTTTCTTGATTATATTAGCCGTTATAAAATGATCGAGAGATTTTTCGGTTCGATATCAGAGGGTGGAAAATGAAGTCTGAAATTGAGAATATCTTGTAAAATGCAGCAGAGTTGCCCGTGAGAAGGCAATAATCTCACCGAACCCAGCTCAGTAGACACACATACGGACTTGCAAGTATTTCATCAAACATGTAAAATGATTGGCGCTTTCATACGCTATGGACCGACGGTACGCCGAAATGAATAGTGAAAACGTTAAATAGAACAATGTGAAAAGCACGCTTTTGCACAATACGTGGTGAAAATCGACATGGTAACGAAAAAAAAAACTCATTTTTGAAAAGGGAAAATTAAGCACTTTTTAAAAACACTCAATGAAAAAAGAACCTTTAAGGGCTTTTAAGTAACGAAAATCAAAAATAAGCACCTTTAAGCACTTTTTAAAAACGCTACGCACCATGTAAGATGTATCATAACATGGTTCATCATAGGAAAATATTAAGGTGAAATATTAAGGATAAGAAAATATTAAAGATCTAATAGTGTAGGAAAATAGATAAGAATTATGCATTTTATGGTTCTTGGCTCATTCCTTGCAAAAGGTTTTTTTCTCCCAGTTTAGGGAAAAATTTATTGTAATCTTGCAAAAACCTAGTATTTTTTGCAACACGAAAAATTATTTAATAACAAATTTTTAGGAAAATAGACTGGAACCTAATATTGTTTTTGATAGATTGGCAAATACCAGAAAGCACTAGAACTAAGAATAGACGATCTATTTTACTAATTATGGGCAAGATTCTTCAAACAAGAATCTGCCCCTAAAATTGGATGATTTCTTTTGATAACTTGAGAGTGTGATAGTTTTCTTTAAATAAGAAATTGTGTGTTGTATTCTATTTTTTCTCTAACCATTGCTTTTAAGGTTTGATAATCTTTTCTACTATCTTGAGACTAAGATAGGCTTCTTTTAACCAGAAACTTTGTTTTTTTTTCCTTCATATTTTCTTTCCCTAACCATTGCTACAAAGGTTTGATGATCTCTTCTTATAACTTGAGACTAATATATGCTTTTTATAACCAGAAACTGTGCGTCTCTCAACCATTGGTACCAAAGTTGGATGATCTCTTCTTTAACTTGAGACTAAGATGTGTTTCTTTCTCTTTTATTCCGTAACCATTGCTACTATATTTTGATGATCTTTTTTCTTAACTTGAGACGAAGATATGTATCTTCTAACCAGAAACCATGTGCTTCTTATTATTTTATTCTGTAACGATTGCTAATAAAGTTTGATGAACTCTTTTCTTGACTCGATACCAAAGATATGCTTCTTCAAACTAGAAACTGAACCATGGCTATTTAAGTTGGATGATTTGTCTTATTAACTTAAAACTGAGAAATGTTTCTTCAAACTAAAACAGATGTTGCTTATTATTATTATTCAGTTATTTGTTCTAATAGTTTAGACCAAAATTAGGGGATGTGTTTCATTAAAAGTTGACTAAAGCATACTTTCTCGGATTAACCTATGTTTTATCTCTGTCTCTTTTTATTCCCAACAATATCAATTTATATAAAAAGTTAATATCAATTTATATAAATTGATAGTAACTCTATTTTATTTCATAACCGTGCTTGAACAGTCGACTCAATTTAGGGTTTACGACTAGTAATGTTCAACTCCATAGTCTTGTAATTTTAAACCAAATCCAGAAGACAAGGGAATTCCTGGATCAAGTATTGGGAGAAATTTGCCTTCGTGGAGGACTTTTTGACGGAACTAACCCGCATTTGGGCTACATGGAGAGGAAAACCACGAAAACCTCCCACGGTTAACCCGATAGCAAGGGAACTCTAACCCATGATCCGTCTACCACTGAAGATATTTTACGTTAGCACCGTGTGAGCCGGGTGCGGAATTCGAATCGACCAGCCATTGGTGGGATTCGAACCCACTTAATCTCATTAGAAGGCGAACGCTCTATTCCCAGAATCACCACGGCTCTATTAACTCTATTGACTTTATTCTAGACCTTGTTTCGTGTTCTCAAACCAGGGCTCAGTATTTGCGGGGGTTGTTTGGATTTCCGGAAGAAGATTGCATTGATTTCTATTTGCCTTTTTTTTCTCACTATCTTTGGATTCGTTTTTTAATATACTTATTTGGAAAATTGGTTTTCAAGTGACGGCAGTTGCTCTGCTTTTTGGTTTACTATGCATCGAAGCGCTAATTAGTTATGTAAATTAAGATATTTAAATTCTCTAAACACACATCACGCTGAATTTAAAAGGAATAATGCATTAAAGAGGAAAAACTGGAGAAAAAGATATAGCAACAATCTGCTTTCACGTTAGAGGAGGACAGCAAGGCCTAATGTAGGGTTTGCTTGTTTTTAGGATATATGACGAACTACAGCATTCCCTGAATCGGTTATTAGGAGAAAAAAACCTAAGACATCTAATTCATGCAATCTAAAGGAAAGTTGGCACTATCTGGCACAAACCGTCCATTTACTCAAATTTCAAATCCACCCAACCATTTCCATGCAAATTAACGCATAGCTTTAAGTGACAATTTATCAATAGGTGAAACACCTAAGAGCATAATCAATCATCTCATTATTATTTTCATTCGAAAATTTATAGTATCGCTATATTTTATGATGCCAAACTTAGCAAATTCGATTGCTGTTCTTGATTGCTACTTCCATTTGATAACGTTCACTTTGCCAAACAGAGTTGCAAATGTGATAAAGCAGTTGTAGAAAGAGGAAGAAAGAAGTAAACCCAATGATTTACTAAAACAGCTGAAATTCACTAAGGTTAGAACGAAAAATGACCAATAATATATTTATTTCTACCTTCATAATACATTCAATAGTTTTCCAACTTGAATGAAAATTTACAAACACCAGATCTTATTTATCTACCCTGATAAACAGAATCAAAGTTGGAAAAGTCTCTTTGATTAAGTGTTGTATTGTTTACAGATAAAGTGCCTGACAAGCTTATGGAATTTTTACTAGACAACAGGAGAAAAGTTCATAAAAACATCATACTGTTTACAGCGAAAACATATTTTTTTGACCAAAAGCGTTCACATAAACAATTTAGAAAAACTGACTTATCATTTTTCAAATCTTTGCTAAAATAGTAAATATCAATATATTAAGAAAATTTTCTATATTTTAGCCGCAAACCCGATCGTTTATGCAGTTGTAGCATACAATAATAAACTACAAGAGAAATTTACAATACAATAAATCAAACAAGTTATATTCAGGGGAAAAAAAACGTTCTTCCCTTGATTCATTTTTTTAACCGCTCATTTAAAGCAGCAAAAAAATACTGATAATAACAATAAAAAAAACTGCACATCCGTCTGAAATTACATCACTCAACCGTAAAAATATATAAATGTACGGTCACGGTTCGATTTCAAGCCCCATCGGCTACCACGCGCTTACAGATGCGGAAACTTTTGAAGAGTCACGCCCGCAAACGGGGCATTGTCCAGTCTATCTTAATGATTTCCAACTGCCTCCCGTTGAATAACCAGGAGAAATTACGGGGCGTTTTCCGGAGCGATTATTCAAAAGCTTTTGGGATAGGCGGCTTTCGTTAGAGTAACTTCAGCTTTGTTGAACCAGGGAAGCTTTTATCAATACAATATATGTATGAGGTTTTAAAGAGGGATATTGTTGCAGCGAAAGCAAATATGTATTGCTGCAAGTTTAGGATTTGACCTATGGAGGAGCCATTTGATAATAGTTCGAATTCATTATTATTTTAAACAGTTATTTTAAATTTTATTATTGCAAGTTAAGTAGTAATTAAAAAAAATTGACTTTATTTAAATTAATTGGTTTTAGTAGTTGTGATGTTGCTCATCACGCATTATTTCCCCCCACCTCTTTCATTTTACCCATTACTCAATTAAGCACTTTTACTTTCTTAACTTCCATTTTAATCCCTTAAGCTTATCTCTCTATGCAAGCTGTAAGCTAATTCCCTCATCTTGATATCTTCAAGTTTTATGCTTTGAATACTGCCAGAATTTTCGAGATGTCAACGAATGAAAATGTCCATTAGAAAATCAATAAATTTTGTTTGGAATTTTCGCAAGTTTGTCTATAAATAGGAGGATGATTTATCTTTTGAGAGAGAGAGAGAGAGAGAGAGAGAGAGAGAGAATTATGAAAGTAGATTACAACTTAGATGTAACGGTATAGCTTATAATTGTGATGAAACTATAGCCAAATTACATATAAAAAATTTTAAGTTGCCTCATCCTAGTCAATAGATTTTTGGGCTAATGAGATTTAAAAAAAGGTCGAGAAGATGGAAATTAAATGCCTTAAAATCATTTTTTATTGATTTCTACATTTTTATACATTATGTGATGCCTACATCTCTACAGTAGTACCTTTTACAGTTATACCAGCATCTTACAAGAAAATCGTGAAACCGAAATATACTCGTCAAATCTGCTGCTAAATTAGAATTAAAGGCTAGCACAAATAAATAAATAAAAAGCTAAAGTGAATTAAATATTTTATACATCTTTACTACATATTGCAAAATTTTCCCCCTCCTCTACCTATGAGTTTTTGAGCCGTGATAGCTCGGTTGTTAAGGTACTGAACTGTCATTGTGAGGAACTGGGGTTCGTTCCCCAGTGGTGGCTGGAAGCCCAGCAAGCTTCAGATCAATGGATACAAGCTTGTCTGGGAAGTTAAGGAAGCCCGTGTGCAGTGATGTCCGCAGTAACACAATCATGTCAACTATTTGTCAATGACACCGAAATATATTTCGTAATAATTTTGTACTTGCATACTTTTAACAATTTTAAACAATCGATAGTGTATTGTGCAATTTTTTAAAAATAGTTTTTTCATTATTTTTGGTATGGTTACATGCTTCTAAAATCGTTTTCTTCATTAAATTCTTTTTTTTTCTCATTTTATTTTATAATCGGCGTTGAACAGCCGACCCAATTCTGAGTTTACAATTATCAATGTAAGACTCCGTAGCCCTGTAATTTTGAACCCAACCCATAGGACAAGGGAACTCGCGCCTAGATCCAGCATTGGGATAAACTAGCCTTCGAGGTGGATTTCTTGATGGAACTAACCCGCAATTGCGCAACAAGGAGAAGAAAACCTACTGCGGTTAGCCCGATGAGAAGGAGATTCTAACACTTGATCCGTCTACTACTATGGATATTTTATGTCAGCACTGTGGTCGGTGCGAGCGGGAGCAGAATTTGTATCAACCAGCCACTGCTGTGCTTTGAACTTGGATCGACAGATTGGGAGTCAAATGCTCTATACATTTAGCCACCGCGGTTCTTTCATTAAATTCGAGATAAATGAGAAAAAAAACTTGCTGAAACTGTACAATCTAATGCAATAATAGCTGCCTAATATACTAATAATTAAACCGAAAAAAAAAACATTTCCTTTTGCTCGTTAAATACGGAATCTCGTTAGATGCGGTCTCGTTATAAATGGCAGGATGTAACAGGATGTAACTGTAGCATCATATCCCTTTACAACAATCAATTGAACTATATTTTTAATGTAAATACTATTACGTAAATTGATACACTAATATTTTTAGTGTGAACTAAGATCGAATTTTAAAGCAATTTATTCTGAATTTTGGAAGTTTTTCTTTTGTTTCAATACATTCTTCATGTAGGCATTCCACCTATGTTCCCCCAAAAATGTTCTATTCTTGACACCACCTCATCGTTTACCACCCTTCTATCTATCAGTAGCAAAGAAGAACTAATCTATCTTACCCGGGGTTTTTCCACTCTTATTTCTAGTACAATAGGAAGCACGGTCCTCGATCATAAAATGTAGGAGGACCCTTCTTCTTGGCTTGGAAGAAGTCCTAAGGATGTTCACTTCTCTCTAGGGTTTTCTTTGACATAAAAGGACCACTCGTGGGTCTTCTTTGCTAAGAGTGCCAGTATGCCACTTGTGAGGGCTTTATTTAATTGAAAACGAAGGCTGGATTAAAAAAGGTGTTTTGATAAAAGGGCTTATAGATTTTTTTTTCTCTCGTAAAGATTAAATATAGTTGTTGTTGAAGTTTTCTTTTTAATATTATGATCCGATTATAATGGATATATTTGTGGAAATTCTTAAGATGACGAATTTCGGTATGAATACCAATCAAGGAAAAAATTATGCTCAGATCTTTTATTTGTTTGTATACTTAAACTGGAAATTTGTTACTTAGTAGTGTAATTTATACAGATCGTGAAATAAAAGGGGGGGGAATAAAGTCAGCTAATGATTAAACTGAACAACAAAATTTCTGGTGCATTTATAAAAAAACTTGATCTTGCTAAATTTGGGTGAAGGGATTGCAAATTTGAAAATAATTTTGCTTCTTCTACAGAATTTTTTTGTCAAAATAATGTTTTTAGTCCATTTTTCGTCGAAATGTGGAAGTTTAAGAACATTATATACAACAGGGGGTAGTCTAAATGTTGCGACAAACTTCTAGGGGAGTTAGGGCACTTCATCAGGATTTAAATTGCATAGGAATCTATTCCCGGAAATATCGTCGTATGCGGCTAGGGACACTTCTCTATTGTGACCTGATTATAACCAGTCATAGAAACAATTCATTATGGGGAAAGCACCCATAGTGGCGTATGATAACAATTCCGGGTATGGGTTTTAATGCAATTTCAACCGTGATGCAATTTTAATCGTTTAATACTCTCTTCTTATTAAGTTTGTTACGTAACTTCCTGCTATTATGTAACTTCCGTTATATATAACGTTTATAAACTTGTAAATTTCGATAAAAAATAGACAGAAAATGCCCTTTAAAAAAACTGTAGTTTTGAGAGATAAGCCAATTGCAGATTTGAAATCAGTGACGTGCTAATATTGAAAATTTGTTAAAAAACTCTCAGGGAAGCAGAATTTTTTTCTTCTCCTCAGTGTTATCATATTACAAAAAGTTGATTAAAAAAATCTTTAAAAAGTGTAGAATTATGTTATTGTTATGTGCTTAGTCAATGCCACAAATCATGAACTAAAGCTAACTATTTAGAGAATATTGATAACTTTAAAAGTTATAAAGATGTTGACAGCATTTAACTTAAAGATACTGAGGATGTTGACAACCGTTATAATTCAGTAGTTTTGAGACGTGACAATAGTTTGTCTACCATAAGAGCTCCCCCACCACAAAGACTGAGGCCGTCTGCGGTTATGGAAACAAGAATAGCGCATTTCAGGGAGGGTAGCTTCTTTTCAGTTTAGGGTTAACACAGTAAACCGAAGATAAAAAATTTTCTTTCTCTCTCCGACCGAAACCAAAACCTGTCCTAAGCAAGTTATACCTCGTTACCATAGTTACCGCCACTGGTCCAGACAAATGGCTAAGGGAGTTCTTACTTTAGACAAACTATATTTATTGCAGAAGTTCTGAAAGTGTTGGGATGGTTTTATTTAGTTGAAAACGAAGGCTGGATTATAGAGCTCTTAATGATTTTTTCCTCTTCTATAGATAGAATAGAGTAATTGTTTTAAGTAATTTAGTTGGAATGGGTATTTTCGAGGAAATTGTTGAGATAGCAATTTTGGTATAAATACTAATGGGAAAAAATATGTATTAAAAGGATTTCTTTTTAATGCAAACTGGAACTTTGTTATTTAGGGATGCTTGGAGAAGACTGTGAAATTAAATGGGAAAATAAATTAAGTTAATTATAATTGCACAGTAAAAACTTGATTTAAAAATCCCTTAACAAGTTAGAAAAACTTTAGTGATATGAATTAAGTCACTTTAACAAATCATAAAAACCAAAATGAACTTTTGAGAAATTGTTGATAACATTTAACTTAAGATGTTCAAAGGTTGTTTATTTTAGGATGCCAAGAATGTTGATAACATTTTACTTAAGCAGCCTTGACTAACATTTAACTTAAAAAGCTCTAAGGATGTTGACTTTATTTTAGACAGCCAAAAATGTTGATAACATTTTACTCAAGTAGCTTTGGCAAACTTTTAAGTAAAAATGTTCTAAAGATGTTGACTTTATTTTAGACTGCCAAGAATGTTGATAACATTTTACGTAAGCAGTCATGAGAGTGTTGGCAACATTTTACTTAAGAAGTCCTGGGGATGTTGAATTTATATTCTCTATCCTAAGGACAACAAATTATTTTTCATACAAGTTGCATAAATGCTTTCAGTGTCTTCTTGGAATAAAAAAAATTATTTAACTTGCATTTCGGAAATTCAATTGCACTAGAGGATTCAGATAAAGAAAAGACAATAAACAAAGAAAAAATACCTTTTAAAAAGATGCAATTTTTGTGCAGTTACTCGTATCCACAGTACCGAGTACTAAAATAAAACTTTATTAAAAAATTTTAAATACTGTAATTGCTAAAGTAAAACTAATATAATTTGGTAAAAGTAATTAGCTAACACAAGCTATTTGTAGTTTGTTATGAGAAAGTTAATTAATTTATAATAATTTCCTATCTGAAATTTAACAATTAACCCATGAATAATCTGTTGTTTTTTATTGGAAAATAAACAATTGCATTCTCAAAGTATAAAATTGTGAATTAAGTCTCCATCAAAATTTCTAGTAGCAAATTTTAAATTTATCTTTTCTGTACCATTCACATTTCGCTTATGCTTTTCTGAATAATTTTCCTCTATCTGAAATTTAACAATTAACGGATGAATAATCTGATGTTTTTTATTGGAAAATAAACAATTGCATTCTCAAAGTATAAAATTGTGAATTAAGTCTCCACATGAATTTTTAGTAGCAAATTTTAAATTGATCTTTTCTGTACCATTCACATTTCGTTTATGCTTTTCTGAATAAATTTTCCTATCTGAAATTTAAAAAATAACCCATGAATAGTCTGTTGTTTCTTATTGGAAAATAAGCAATTGTATTCTCAAAGCATAAAATTTTGAATTAAGTCTCCATCAGAATTTCCAGCAGCAAATTTTAAATTGATCTTCTCTGTTCCACTCACTATTCGCTTATGCTTTTCTGAATAATTTTCCTGTCTGAAATTTAACAATTAACCCATGAATAATTTGTTGTTTCTTATTGGAAAATAAACAATTGCATTCTCAAAGTATAAAATCGTGAATTAAGCCTCCATCAGAATTTCTAGCAGCAAATTCTAAATTGATCTTTTCTGTACCGTTCACTATTCGTCTTCACATTTAATACAACGTCCATGCATCGCAGAAAAGCGCACAGTAATCTGATTTTAAAAAAAAGGAAAAGTATGTTTTAGGAGGAGCAGCTTACGCAGAGAATTTTTAAGCGTGGTAGAAGCAAAAATAAAAAGTATTCCAATTCGTAAGCTAAAGAATTTCGGGCGGAAATTTCCAACCCTCACAATCTCGGTTTTAGAACATCGGTGCTTCATTTGCGGTACCCCCAATTCCCCAATCACTTTATAGGGAACATGTAGCGAATCACGTGATTCACCCCCTACCTCCTCTTCCATTCTCTTTGAATCCAGCAGGTGAGCATCCCCTTCCCTCTTTTAAGTTCCTGATTAAATGTTGACTCGATCCTTTTTCCTCATCTGAATTGAGAAAGAGAGGTTTCTAAGTTGGCAACAGTATATGAAAGATGAATTGGCGACAATCTGGCTCGACTAGGAAATGCAATTAGGCTTATTATTTAACGTTAATTAATTAATATATTATTATTTAACATAAAACATGTACATTTATTTAATTAATTAATTTAATTTCTTAAAATATTGAAACTCTGGAACTAAATTGGAAGAAATAAATAGTCATTACGTTCATGAATAGAGTGAAGTATGTAAATGATAATTATAGCATTTTTAATATTTCATGTTTTTAACTTTTTAATTTCGTGTGTTTTGATAACAATTAATTTTAATGCCTGACAATTTTCCGGTTAATATTAAAGTTAAATGAACTTGAAGTAATTAAGCGTTAGGAAATATAGATTACGAACAATAAAAAGAAAGTCGTGAAACATACCATAGTTTACATTAAAAGTAAAAGAGCATGATATTGCTAACAAACCAATTATACAAATCGTAATGAAATCTTTTGAGAAAATGAAAATATAAACACACCATTTTAACGGAGAAATAAAAAATTTCTCTACATCTCGAAAATAATTTCAAATACATAACTATGTTATAAAATCTGTAAAAATATAAAAGTATCAAAGCATTTAAGAGTTCTGTAACATATTTTTGATTTAATGATAGCATTTATTTTGTGAACTAAATAAATTTTACATTACTTCTGTGTTGTTAGCGAGTTTTACAAAAGTATGGTATTTTGCTTTAGCATATTTTCATTGGTAAAATATATTCCATTGGTTTTAGCATAGTTCCACGTATATTTCGGTTTTTTCCCTTTTCGAAAACAAAGATTATTTTATTAAGTGCATTCCATTAATAATTAAGCAAAGGCCATTAAACTAAAACTTATTTTAAAAAATAAGAACATGGACCAGAATTGTAGTTGCTGGTGTGCCAAATAAACATCTGCGAATTTTTCAACGACAAAACATACATTGTTAGAATTTTCATTTCAAATTACTGTAAAATAATCGGCAGCAGTCTGTTCATCCAATTAACCGTAAAGTTTACGGTAAAGAATATTTTTTACCTTTACGGTTTTGAAACCGTTTCGAACTAGTATGGTCATAAAACCATGAATACGAAACTATACGTAACCGTATTAGGTCAAAACAGATAATAAACGATTTTTCCCACAGTTCACAGTTTTATCACCATCTTATTTATTATTATTTGACTGCTTTGTTTGAATATGGTCAAATAACAATTAAATAAATTGTTATTTAACTATTGTTTTTCGAGAAATTTTTAACAGTGTATTAAGCAAGCATTGATAAAAGTGTGATAAGCGAGCAACGGTTTAGTTCATTCATGCAGTTTCAGAAAGAGAACTGTTGTATGATCGCAACAGGCCAATCCTTATCGAATTCTGCAGCTATGGAAATACAGTCCTCAATTAGTGGAGTCGGGAAATATTTGCCAAGTTCAGAATAGCAATCAAATCGAATGTTTCAGTACATTTTCTCATGAAGCGATCCCGTTGCATTAAAGCGCTAGATCGCACAAAGCTATTAAAAAACTTCTGTAAAAATTCAAATGGTAGGTTTCTTGCCACCAACCCTATAGTCCAGATCTTTCTTTACTACCTACTTACCTACATGAAAGTTTTCCCAGACATTGCTCTACAAAACATTAAAATATCAATTATGTTAAATTATGTTCTAAGTATGATTTTTCTTATTCTTTTTGTGTTTTGGCATCAGGAACACGGTTTTTAATTTAGGAATTAGGCAACGTCAGTGTTTAGGTTAGTTACGTCATACTTTGTTATGCAGCGTAAGTGATTAGGTTAGAGGCGCTCTCTAGATCACAATAATTGTAAAATTATATCAGGTTAAAGTTAGATAATGAGCAAGCTTTCATACAAATGGCTACATTCAAGTCAAGTCTTGATGTATAAAAGCTTCTGATTCGTGATTCATTATTTATTGACTGCACTGAATAATTTTAAAGTTTAGCAAAAACTTAACATTATAATGAATTTTTAAAAAAAAAGCTGTTAGTAGGTTAGCATAGTTAGGGAAATACAGTTTGGCGAAAAATGGTACTCACTTAGTTAGTGAAGAGGTTTTTATGACAACTGTTTTTATATTACTTAAAAATGACATTAAAATTGCATTATCTTTTCGAATTTTATAAAAGTAAATTTTCTTTGGAATACTGAAGTAAAAATTTCGATAGAAAAACAAACATTATTCGATGGTTTAATTCCATCTACTTAAAAAAAAAAAGCAGTTTTTCAAATCCTTCAAGATCTTGAAATGTTTGCACCGGTTTGCAAGAAACAAACAAATTCATTTTAAAAAAAAATATTTGATACTCGTAAAAATATTTTCAAAGAAAGACTATGGTGATGTTAAAATATTAAGAAAGAAAATTTTTCTTTTGACGAAAAATTAGTCCTACATTGTGCAAATATTAGAACCCTTTCCTTCAAACTTCTTTCATTTTTAACAATTTTTTCATCCGCTGTCCTAAGATTTCAGCAAATATTTAAAGACCTAAAAACAGCTTAGAGTATGGAAAAAACTTCGAACGTTTTCAGCGGAATACTTGCATGGAATAAAAAAAAGAAAGAATAAAAAATAGTTTTTCTTCGGAGTTTGCTCACTTTTATGTCTATATGGCATCAAGGCAACTTCCTTAGAGAGCTTTAAAGCCAAGAGGTATGTTATTATGTTCGTAAATATAGAGATTACTTAAAAAGAGCATATTGTAATACTAAAGATTTAAAACTTTTTCAACTTTTTCTAAAACAAACTACTAATAATTGACTAAAAATATTGAATGAGTTACAAAAACAATTATTTTAAAGAAAAGTCTGCTGCATTAAAAGTTATAATGGTATTAACATACATAGTTACAATAATATTGACAAAGGATATTTTAAACCATATTGAATGGATATTACATTTAAGAGTAAAACCATTTTTATTGATATTATATTAAAAATTATAAAAGATTCTTAAATGCAGTCTATGTAATAAAACTGCGTATAGTCAACGTTACTATACAATAAATTAAAGAAGGCAAAACGAAAATTCTGATTACGAAATTCGCTTTATTTTCTAACTTATTTTTCTCAAGCAATTTTATTTATGAATGTTTTAAATTAACCGTAAAAATTTAATGGAAAATCTTTTAATTAGGAATAATGTTCTAAACATATTTCGGCTCTGTTGTAACGATATAATTTATATATATATATATATATATATATATATATATATATATATATATATATATATATATATATATATATATATATATATATATATATATATATATATATATATATATATATATATGCAAAGAGAACAGCACACAGAGTGGGAAACATCCATGCCTTGAACGGGATTCAAACCCGCAGTCACTGGCTTCACAGATCACTTAAACCTCCTATGGTTAGCCTGATGGCTAGGGAAATCTAACCCATGATCCGTCTACAACTAATGATACTTTAAGTCAGAACTGCGGTTGGTGCGAGTAGGGTGCGGATTTTGTAACAACAAGTCATTGCTGGGATTCGAGCCCGGGTCACATCATTGGGAAGCAAGAGCTCTATCCTCTGAGACACCACGGCTCTTATAAATTATATAATAATAGGTACTCCTTTTTAAAACATCACAAATATTTTAAATAAAGTTTTAGTGGTTTCTGAATTGAGCCATGGTCTGTAAAATTGTTGATTAACTGATTGTGGCACACTAAAAACGAAATTGAACTCTATAACTCAGATAAAAAAAAAACAGCCATTCTCGTATGATAGCAACAGTTCCAGTTATCCCGATATAGAAGATTGTTACAGAACTGTGTTACAGAAATTCAGCTGATGTGTTACAGAACTTAGCCAAGAAAACGTTGTCCTCACTATCAATGAATATTATCAATTGAGCCTTCTTGATTAGATTAAATTCCGAGTAAAGGTGCTTAAAGCAGCTTTAACGGTATCTTGTGAATGATGTATCCTGCGAATGTATTGAAAGCCTATGCTGTATGAAAATTAGGCATTAAAAAAGTTATTATCATTGTCGCTGATCAAATTGATAGATTAAAATCATGTAACATGTGGAAAATATATCAATAATACACTTAGTGGAACGATATAATCGCAAGACACAAAAAAAAAAAAAAAAATTATCATGATTTTTTTTATAATCGTTGTTGAACAACCGACCCAATTTTTCGAGTTTACCATTACCAATGTTCAACTTCATAGCCTTGTAACTTTGAACCCTATCCAGAAGACCAGGGAACTCCTGAATCAAGCATTGAGAGAAATTTGCCTTCGTAGAGGACTTTTTGAAGAAACTAACCCGCATTTGCGTTACATGGAGAGGAAAACCACAAAAATTTCCAACTGTCATTAATCTTCTTGATGGGTTGAAATCATATTACGCTGTATATATATATATATATATATATATATATATATATATATATATATATATATATATATATATATATATATATATATATATATGTAAAATTCAAACTGTCTTACAATATCGGTAAGATTCTCACTAAAAGTTTGACAATGGAGCATTTTCATGTCCTTTCCAGTTTTAAATTGATATGAAAAAGGCAGCAAAATTAAACGAAATGCAAAGAAAAACGGCAGTGCGTAGTGAAATAGCAATGCAACCCTGTAACTAACCATCTCAGTCTATTCACGCCAGATACTGGGCTCAATGTGGCGTGATAGCGCCAGCAAATCCTTTTCGCGGAAGGGAAATAATAAAAAAAAAGGGGTGAAAAAAAGGGGAAAACGATGATGGTGGGGAAGAAAGTAGAATAAAGTAGGGGAAACGAAGGGAAAAAAATCTATAGGCGTGATTCCAGCTCTCTATGCTCTTGCGTGGTCGCGAGAGAACGATAAACCCCTCAACTCGGCACGTCCAGGTCTTGTGAAAGAGACCACTGGGGTAGATGGAGAAATGGGGGGTGAGGCAAAAGGGGGCCATTACCCTGCCTCATTATCATCTGATGGATGCCGTCCTTTGCTGCTTTCTCAGGAGCAATCGATAACCACGGGGATACAAGACTACCTTTGCTCACTATCTTTTTTTTTTCTTCCTTTTTTTTTTCCTGTTCAGATGAGGGATCGGGCAAAAAGAGGAAGATCTTATAGTGTGTAGATCTCTTTTGTTGCTCTTTTCTTTCGTCTCAGATTCCTATCAATAGATTTTTTTTTCTTCCTTTCTTCTTCTTTTTGTTGTTGTTGTTTGTTTTGCTTCTTTAATTTGAAAGTTGCCGTCTTCAGATTTTTTTTTACCACTCAGGTACTATGTCACTATGCTATACTTTCATCAGATGAAGCGGTTTGTTGATATTTTAGCTCGCTCGATAAGAGCAGTGATTCTTTAACCTGATAGGCTATCTTTTCCTCTCCCGGAATAGTTTTATCTTTTATTCATTTTGTTTTGAGTTATAAGTTTGAAATAAGGAAAGAAGTTGAGATGAACAAAGTAAAATCACCAAAATTTTGAAAATGAGAAGTCTTTGAAAAGAAACTAACCAGCGGGAGAAAAAATGGACTATTCAATTTAATCTCACTTGATTATACGTAACTTCGGTGGTCGTAATAAGTATTGAACCAGTTCTGAATTGTTAATGCAAATGTACCATAAATGTCAGTAAGGTTTATACCAGCTCTCAACTGATGAGTCACATTCATACTAACTGGTTAGCAATTAGGTTAGACCAGATCCACGAGAATATAAAATGACAAAATATCAAAAACCAGAGGGAGATACCGAAACGAATTCTCCTTTACAATTAGATTTGTTTTATAATTGATGGAGCAAAGGTACACCAGAAATTTTTATAAAGATTAAACCAATTTTTAATTCATGGTGGGGGATAAGCATATCAGAAATATCACTGAAGATTCAACCAAGTTTCCTTTGAAAGTATATGTATATTCATTGGTATATATGTATGTCAATACTCTCATAAAGATTCTACCAGTTCTCAATTGATGGTGCAGATACACACCAGAAATCTTGATAAAGATTCAATCTGTACCTTAATTGATGAGGCATAAACATACCGAAAATCTCAACAAAGACTCAATTGATTTTCCATTGATAGGGAATATGTATACCAATAGTCTTCTAAAGATTCAATCAGCTTCCAACTAATGGAACATATGTATACTAATAGTCTTCTAAGGATTCAATCAGCTTCCAACTAATGGAACATATGTATACTAATAGTCTTCTAAGGATTCAATCAGTTTCCAACTAACGGAGCAAACGTAGTCTCAACCAAGATTTAACTACTTCTCAATTCATGGGGCATATGAAAACCGAAAATCTCGATAAAAATTCAACTAGTTTTTTTAATTATTTAATTAAAGGAGCGTTTATATGTACCATAAGATTCATAAAAATACAACCAGTTTCCGATTAATGGTGCTTATGTTTGCCATAAGTTTCGATAAGAATTTAATCAGATATCAATTGACTGTACCTACAAGAATAGAGTCTACGATTTGGTAACTATGCACACTTCATTAGCTTGCAAAAATAAAAATCCAGGTCTATTATTTTTAATAAATAGTTTTAATTGTTAGAAATCGCAGTGATAAAAAACTTAAATAATTACACCAGATTAAGAAATCACATCACGATTCCGGTTAATTGTAGGAGCCTATTCTTTAAATTGGAAGAACGCTTTATGAGGCCACTTAGCATCTTAAGGCGGGGAATAAACATTAACTGAGAAGACTAAGGCGTTTCTGTGACAGTAGGCTGTTCAAACGCATACGCTACATATTTCCTTCTCAAACTCTTTATTGACCATAGGTGGAAAGCAAACATCCAATATTCATAACATAAAACCAACACACAAATAAGCAGACTAAACAGCCAATGGAGAGAAAAATTTGGCAGTTATTTTGTCTTTATGAATCTAAACGCCCTCATCATAATAAATGTTAAATTCGTAAGAGAGGATAATAAAATTAAAATGCATCAATAACGACCTGCATTTCTTTTTCTTCTCCGAAACTTTATTACCACCCATTTCTTCAAAAAAAAATTGCAAATTCTACGCTTTTTTATTTTCTCAGCTAGCACATCCAAAGATACAGACGTAACAATTCCAAGTTTTATCAAATTTCAAAGAAAAAGAAAAACAAACCTATAGAATATATGAAGAAGAATGAAAAAAAGAATAAAAACTTGGCAAACTCAAAACTCTCAAACGCCATCTGAAACACCAAAGTAGACTTAAGCCTCCAGAGGTACAGTACCTTTTTCCACATACGGGACCAAAGAGAAAGAAGCTTATACCAGGCGTTTGTGGATATGGGACCCCTCCCCTAGAGAATTGGGGGGTGGAAGCAGGGAGAAGAATGAAGAGATGCATGTAGGTATTGGGAAGAAGAAAAAAAGGAAGCTAGAAAAAGCGAAGTGGATGTTTGTCTCCATCTATTTCTCATTCAGGGGTTTCTTGCCTTCGATCCGTCCAACCTAACCTATTTGCTTAAAAACCCACGCCACTGGAGAACGGCACTGCGCCAGAAATTGAATTACAACGACTCTACTTCCTCGTCTTCTTCAGGACCTATATTGATGAAGAAAGTCGTTTTTTTCTTCTTCTTCTTCGTCTTCTACCGTTTCCATTTGGTTTTCTTTAGATTTTGCATTTTTACCCAAAAGTGGATTTGTGAAACTTTATACACCTTTCGGGGCTCAGATGAAATACTAAAGTTGAGCCAAGAAATTTAGTTTGTTGTGTTACCTATTGTAATGGTTTATCTGTAAAGCAATGGTAGAAGAAAAGTTAAAAATATGTCGAGAGTAAGTGTTGGATATTGTGTCAGGTTTGTCTGTACAGTTTTACTGTAAAAGCAAACCCTGCTCAATCAACAATCAAAAAAAAAAAAAAAAAATATTGGTAAAAATTTTATTCTACTAAGTTTTTTCCATGTACCCTAACACATTCTTTAAAGAACTTAGTGGATGAAAGTAGTTCTAAGTAATTTAATTCCCAAAAGTAAATTTGTGAGAGATGACATATTTTTCAGGACTTAGATAAAAAAAAATTAGTTTGTTGGGTGAACTACTCTAAAACTTTATCCGCAAACCAATGGCAGAAGAAAAGTTAATACTATATCAAAAATTACTGTTGCACTAATTACTCATTATTACTTGAAGAACATACGGGAGAAGTTTAGTTTCAAACCCTGCTCAATCCAGAATTGTTTTGGAAGTATGATTAAAATTTTATTCTAAAAACATTGTTCTTTGTTTCCTTAATACTTAATTTGAAGAACGCAGTGGATGAAGATTTAAAGAAACATTTTTACCTTAAATTAAATTTACGAAACTTAATACACCCTTCGGAGCTTAGAGGAATTACTACGGCAAAAAATATTAGTTTGTAGTACAACAAAGTGTAAAGGTTTATTTGCAAACTGATGACAGAAAAAATACACAAAAAATATGTTCAGAATTATTGTTACAATAAATACTGAACATTCTTATTGTTTGAACAATATGCATGTAGTGTTGAGTCTCAAACCTTGCTCAATATAGGATTTTTTAAAAGATACATTAAAAATTTCACTCCACAAAATTTGCTCAATGTATCTTTAACGATAAGAAGAAGTTAAGTCCAATTTGAAGAATTTAAGACACTTTTTAAAACAATTTAGATCAATTTTAAAATTGTGGCAATAGTTTGCAAAAAAAAATAGATGAGAATGATCTACAACAATAATTTTTTTAACCAACTCTTTGCACGCCATAAATCTCAATGGTAATAAGTGGTACATTTTGAGTTTTTTTCGGAGTAGAACATAGTTTCAAGTGCACCTAGTAACAAACATTCGTCGATTAACATGAGGAAATTTGTCTTTCGGCATCAAATTAAAATGCGGAGTATTCGAAAGTTAAGATGCAATCAGTTTATATGAGTGTTAAGAATTTAGAGAGTTCGCCAAATGGAAGTGTTTGAGAAAGAAACAAAACATAATGTATAACCTTTATTGAATGAATAGTTAATTCATAAAATTTACGGCTCATTTACTCAAATTCATTAAAATGTTACTTAAAACTTTCGTTCACTCATCTTCTCATTTCATTACAACTATTTTTACAGCTTTCCTTCTTAACCATTCAGCTATTACAGATTCGACAATTCGATTTAGTGTTTGAAAACGCATTATGAAATATGCGAAGCATAACTTTTACGTTAAAATAAAATGCTATCCCGGCATGAGTTACTCAGCCTCATATAACCTTATGCTGGAAGAATACCATTATCTAATAAAACCAGGAGTGGAAAAACCAAAACCATATGAGGGAAAATTTAACCATAATAGAAAACATATTAGAAAATATTAGATCGCAGTTCATATAAAAGTGAATGCTTTTCTAATATCCATGTAGAATTTTCAGATTTCACACAACGATTTGACAAACCAGATAAATCAGAGATTTATCAAAGATTTATCAGATTTTACACTATGAGTGGACAAACCAGCTAAATCACAATTAAACAAAGAAGATTTATCAGATTTTACACTATGATTGAACAAACCAGATATATCACGATTCAACAACGCAGATTTTTCAGATTTTACACAACCATTGGACAAACCAGATAAATCACGAGTCATCAAAGCAGATTTATCAGATTTTACACTATAATTAGACAAACAAGATAAATCACGATTCCTCAAAGCAGATATTTCAGATTTCTTACTACGATTGGACAAACCAGATAAATCACGATTCATCAAGGCAGATTTTTTCAGATTTTATACAACGATTGGACAAACAACATAAATCACGATAAATTCTGTTTAATCCTCTGGGAAAAAAACCAGCAAAAATTATCTTAATTTACTGAAAATTCTAAATAAACCTTACCTTCACCTCTTAAAAAATCCAAAATAAATTACTTCCGTTCACTAAAAACGTTACTGAAGTGAGCTAAAAATTCACACAAGCATTACCTTAATCCCTTAAAATATCCCAAAAGCAATAATTCCGTCTACTAAAAAAATCTCAACAAACATTACTACTGTTCAATTGAAAAACACAACAAACTCCACTTCGGTCTGTTAAAAAATAGCATCAAACTCTTATTTCCTTAGATTACTTGGGGCACTTAGAAAAATATCTCGTGCTGAATTCTGATGTAATGGAGTAAATTTCTTGTAAGAGACTATAGTACCTCGGAGCTACTCTTTTCAAGAGGAGCATAGAATAAAAAAATGATAGTCTGATTTTTATCATTTATTTATCTGTGTGGTTTTCTTAGAATCATATTTGTACAGTTTTCGAAGAATGAAGAACTTAAAATGCCATAAAAAAGTGTAAATTCGAGGTGTACGTTTTTATAATGTATACATACCAACAGCATAAAAGCAATTTATTATTTTCATTTTATTTATTACTAATATGATTTATGGTATTTTTCTAGAATCTAACTTTTAAATTTATTTGTGATAATAATGGTAGGGAGAAGGTTTGTACTTCGTTGGAGTTCGGTTATAAAATAATTCTGCTACATGTCCCACAATTGAAATTCATTTGAATATAATATGACAAATTTTACATCATTAGTTTATATCAACGACAACTCGCTATATGAAACGGTATTAAAGTGCTGGCGGTAGAAAGACGTAAATGGTATATTTTGAAGAGTAATCCACAATCATCATGATAAAATGTCACGTATCTTTCACTGGATAATAAGACATCGAATTATAGAATAGAGACCCTACAGTATTGATTCAATAAAACAAATACCAAGCTTCTCAAATAGACTGTCGTCATATATATTCCCTCCGGATTTAATTTGCACAAAATAAAAAGGCATCCATAGAAAACTCGGGCCTCCTGAGCAATTCTCTGACCAATGGCCCTTTCTCCCTGAAATCGATCATCGACAATTTAAGAGGATTCAGAGATCTCGCAGATCGCAAATAGCGCCCCCAGTCCTCTTTTCTTCTGGAGAAAAACGAACAGCTCACCTGAATCGCTTTCGCACTCAGCATCGCCAACGGAGAGCATCAAGAGGATGAAGGATAGAGTAGAGAAGAGGATGGAGAGCAGGGATGGGGGATCTGCCATTACGCGCCACATTTCCCACCGGCGGACGGTTGGTGAAGAAGTAGATGGTGAAATGGGACGAGAGGGTGGTTGGAGTATGGTGCGGGGGAGGAATGAAAAGGGTAGTAGAGTCTCCGCCCCAATCCTCTTAAGAGACAGAAGGGGAGAAGCTCGTGCCGGCTCGGTGGGCGCCCGGATTACTTAATCTTAGCCATCAGATTGGCGGCCGGAACTTGTTCGCGTCTTTATTGCCCGAAAGCCCTGTTGACCAATGGGATTACACGAGACGCAAGCTTTATGTCTTCACGCCCTGGGATGGGGGAGTGAAATGAGGGGGACGAAGAAGAAGAGGAAGGATGAAAAAAAAATAGGTAGATTGGTGGGGGTGAGAAGGTTAGGATAAAAAGGAACCTCCTGGGAAGTAAAAAGGAATAAAAAAAAAACGGATGGAGTAAAAGGGAGCTTTCGCAAATCTATGGCTGTTATTAAAAATAAGAGTGCACTCGCGAGAAAACACTAATTGGAGCGATTCATTTTATTGAAAGAAAAATCAACACTGTCGTAATTGCGGTCGCTTTTAATCTTAGAAGACTTCGACCCGCTTTCTCTGTAAGCAACTATTCAAAAATCAATTTTCCTCTGAGCCAATACATATATATATATATATATATATATATATATATATATATATATATATATATATATATATATATATATATATATATATATATATATATATATATATATATATATATATATATATATATAAACGAGAAAAAATAAATAATTAAAATTCGAACTTTTATTAACTATTTCAAACTTTTATACAGTATTTTTTTGTATTTTATTTTATAACAGTCGTCGAACAGCCGACCCTGGTTTACGACTACTAATGTTCAACGCCGTAGCCTTGAAATTTTGAACCAATCCAGAAGACAAGGAAACTCCTGGATCAGTACCCCCATAGGTATGATTTGTTATGGGAACATGGAGGACTTTTAGACTCGACAGATTTTACGTGCATCAGTCACCATTTACGACACGGGTCTCCTGCCGGCGAGGATCGAACCCGCGACCACTTGGACATGGGCCCAGTGCCCTATCAAGGAGGCTATCTCGGCCCTTTATACTGCATTTTATTTTATAACCGTCGTTGAACAGCCGATCCAATTTCATGGGTTTACGACTACTAATGTTCAACTCCGTACAAGGAAACTCCTGTATCAGTTCCCCCAGAGGTATGATTTGTTATGGGAACACGGAGGATTTTGTGACTCGGCAGATTTGACATGCATCAGTCACCATTTATACGACACGGGTCTTCCGCCGGCGAGGATTGAATCCACGACCTCTTGGATATGGACCCAGTGCCCTATCAACGAGGCTATCCCAGCCCTTTATGCAGTATAATATAATTTCTTTGCGCAAAACTAGTTTTGGGTTGGTCCAAGGTAACAGACGAATCAAATGCGGTTCGGTACTTCAATAAGAACGCGCTATTAAATTTATCCCACAATCCTTTATTTACGCTTTAATATCTTATTTTGTAATCTCGCAAACTACATCGAAGATATTTTCTACTTGCTTCATATGTTGCATTTTGTGTTTTATTCTGTATTTTTCTGAAATTTTTGTTTTGTGTTATTTCTGTTTTTTGCTTGATATGTTTTATTTTCATAATGATTTTTTCTTCTGCTTCTCACATTATATTGATATATTTTGCTTTAACTATATTAATAAAATATTAGAAAGCACTCCAGTTTGCGGAGATAATCGTGAAAGCTGACGATGAGATAATATACTTTCGTTATTTTGGTGCCTGGCTTGTTAATTTCTTTTAATATTTAAAATAATAACAATTATTTTGTCTTTTCCTTTAAAATATTTTTATTTCTATTTTCACCTTGTATTCTTCTTTGTATTTTTTTTATCTTATTTCATGGGTTCTATGTACTTGCAGCTTATGCGCAGTAAATAAAATTTTCTTTTTTAATTTTATTTGTTGATCTCTATTTTCTTTAATTCTTCTTTTTTGTTCCTTTATTGCGTTATATATATATATATATATATATATATATATATATATATATATATATATATATATATATATATATATATATATATCACGTAGTTAGTTCAGTGCAGGAGCAAGAAAACTGACTATTTGATGCCTCAGATTAAGATCAGATTTACTCAGTGACCTGTACTCAGTCACTTTACACCAGATTTTCATGATCTTCTTCTTGTTGTTATGATTTCCCAATAACATGGTTTTGGTCAGATTTACAAAGCAACTTTACTAGTTCAGTTCATCAGTCTAAATATGTTGAAGTTGAATTTTTACTCAGTGACCTTTACTCAGTCACTTTACACCAGATTTTCATGATCTTCTTCTTGTTGTTATGATTTCCCAATAACATGGTTTTGGTCAGATTTACAAAGCAACTTTACTAGTTCAGTTCATCAGTCTAAATATGTTGAAGTTGAATTTTTACTCAGTGACCTTTACTCAGTCACTTTATACCAGATTTTCATGATCTTCTTCTTGTTGTTATGATTTCCCAATAACATGGTTTTGGTCAGATTTACAAAGCAACTTTACTAGTTCAGTTCATCAGTCTAAATATGTTGAAGTTGAATTTTTACTCAGTGACCTTTACTCAGTCACTTTATACCAGATTTTCATGATCTTCTTCTTGTTGTTATGATTTCCCAATAACATGGTTTTGGTCAGATTTACAAAGCAACTTTACTAGTTCAGTTCATCAGTCTAAATATGTTGAAGTTGAATTTTTAATAACCATGAAATCACTCTCTGAATTATAAATGAAAATGTCACCCACACCTAATTATGAGCGAATGAAATGTACAAACTCTTAGGTAAGTGAGAAAACGTAAATAGAAAAAACAAGCCGTAGTAAATCAAAGATGTTCTTGTTATAAAAATGTAAGCATCTTTTAAAAAAATTAATTTTGTCAATTTATGTTGTGACATCTTCATGTGTGAATTATTTTATTTATTACTTTTTATGCAGATAGCCATAACGAAAGTGCCCGAAAGATATAAATTATTACAAAAATCTTAAAAGTTATGATTATAATCATCAACAATATTAGCTATAAGATATTCATTAATAACTATTCCCAATTAAACGCATTTTATACCCGTAAAATAATTTATTATTTCTAATTTAAAAAAATAAAGTAAAAATAATTTTTTTTAAAATTAGACAATGTTTATAAATCAAAAAAAAAAAAAAAAAAAAATTAAATATTATTATTGCTATAAAAATTTTCATACTTGGCAGAAATGCTGGGACTATCATTCAGATACATTATTTAAAATGCAATTATACGATAAATGATTAAAGCATGTACAATAAATTTAAAGTTAACTATTTATTAAGGCTAAATTTTCATTAGATATAAATATCTGTACTTAATGAAGGTTTGGAATAATTGATGCGATTTTTATTTAATTATAAATTTGATTAAATTTAAGACTTGACTTAAAAAACAAAATCAAAATAAATTACGATTTTCTACTCGTTCAGAATCATTTCAACAGGTGTCGTATTCGATAATTAAAAGTAATTAATATCCTTAAGCGAACTAAGTGAAGTGCTCTAAGCTGTACTCATTAAGCTCTTTTAAAACACCGCCAAAAACAATGAAACAGCACAAGAGCAAGGAAAAAAAATATTTTCAACCATTTCAAAAAGGGTAAAAGAGAAAAACGAAAAAAAAGGGGAGAAAAAAAAAAGAAAAACAAGGAAAGAAAGGGGTGAGGTACAGAGGAGGGAGCACTCATTAACGCTCTAATTAAAAGTACTTAATGAATCGGGTGGGGGATTTTGAGGGCGGGGGTGTAAACATGCTCTTTGGCGCTTTTAATTCCCCTTTGTGGCTTTTAATCACTCATCAAATGAGCCACACGCTTAATGGCGGCTAATTAGAGCGCCAAGAATAAATCACTGGCGCTTTATTTTTACACGATTTTTAACTCTTTTTTTTTTCCTCCTTAATGTACTCTGTTCAAAAAGAAGAGATAATTTCTAATTTTTTGATGACTTTACGCCGCCCTCTCGCTGATAATTTTTAATGTTTGTATATTTAATTAAGAAGGGTAAGCTTCGTCTTAAGTCGCTTTAAAAGTGCATAAACTAAAGAGGAAAAAAAAACATTAAGGTGTATAAATAATTACTAAAGCTGGATTCATTATTAACAAAAATAATTTTTTTTCTCATAGCCGATTGACATAGAAACAGTGAATATTCTTTATTACTGTAAGTCATAATGTCTTTTTTAAAAAAGTTTCTAAAAATGTTAATTATAAATCAAAATAAATAAAAATCTTGCGTCTTTTAAATAAAAGTCTGAGGGTTTTTTTTTTTTAATGTTTCTGCTTTTAGTTATAAATTGAAATAACCAAAAACGTCGCTTCTTTTAAATAAAAGTCACAGTGTTTTTCTTTTAAATTTCTACTTTCAATTATAAATTAAAATAATCAAAGATATAGCTTCCTTTAAATAAAAGCTCTATTGTTTTTTTTTCTTTTTAAATTTCTACTTTTAGTTATAAATTAAAATAATCAAAGTTTCCTTTAAATAAATGCTATATTGTTTTTTTTTCTTTTTAAATTTCTACTTTTAGTTATAAATTGAAATAATGAAAGATATAGACTCCTTTAAATAAAGGCTCTATTTTTTTTTCTTTTTATATTTCTACTTTTAATTATGAATTAAAATTAACCAAAATGTCATTTTTTAAATTAAAAATCATAGTATTTTTCGTTAAATTTCTACTTTTAGTTAAAAATTAAACAAAAAATATCTAACTTTTTTAAATAAAAATCGCAGTATTTTTTTTAAATTTCTACTTTTGCTGATAAATAAAAATAAACAAAAATATCAAGCCTTGTAAATAAAAGTAAGAGTCTTTTTTGGAATTGAATTATAATATTTAATTGTAAAATAAAATTTATTACGCATCACTGCCTTCAAAAATTTTTTTACACAAGTGTAACGTTGACATTAAAACAAATTGATACATTTTTATATAATTCATGATTATATTAAGAATCATAAGAAATATTACGAATTCTTTTAAAGTTTAGAAAATTGGAAACTCTGCTTAAAATGGTAAGAATCTCTTGAATGTCAACAGATAGCGCTGCTAAATCGAAAAATTGTAAAACAATGTCCTTACAGCTTGTCAGACCATTCCAACTAAAATATTTCCTCGGGTGTTAATATCGTACTGAGATTTTGACAAGTTGTCTCTGCTAGTGGTGGTTATTTTCAAAATATTGTTTTATAGATCTTTTCAGTCAAGAGCACTATCTGCAGACCAACTTTGTAATTAATTTTGTTTCGTGGTGAGAAAATTTCCCGTATCGTAAGCATAAAAAAGCAAACAGTACATTTCCATCTCCACCAACCTTGTCTTTAATTAGTTTTTTTAATTCATCAGTTATTATAATCGAAAAAAATATTTGTTTTCCCTCCTACATTAAAATTTGCAAATAGTAAAAAAAAAAAAAAAAATTGAAAAAAAAATAAGCTGTAAATGCACTATTTCTTGTACAGCTTTGTAAAAATTGATGTTGACTGCTCAAAAAATTTGTTTTATTTTATAACTGGCTTTGAATAGCCGAGCCATTTTTGAGTCAAAACTAAACATTATTTCAGTTACTAAAGCCAATCGAATAAGATGGCTGGGTCACATCTGTAGGAAAGATGAGGGTGACTCAGTTAAGGACTTTCGGAAATTTTACTGGCAATCGTAAAAGGGGAAGATCGAACACCAGATAGATTGATATTGTGGAAAAAGATCTTGGCCTCAATAGATGGAGATACATAGCCTCTAATATGTCTGATAGCGTCTGATGAATCTTATGGGAATCACTTGTAGGGACGGCTCTGCCCTGTAGTAGGCTATCATTCAAAAAAGGAACAAAGCTATCAATATTCAACTCCGTAGTCTTGCCATTTTGAACACAATCCAGAAGACAAGGAATCTTCCGGAGCAAGTAATGGTGCCAATTAGCTATAAAATTATTATTTTCTGGTGTGGGAACAAACCCGTATTAGCATTACATGGAGAGAGAGAAAAATCGAAAATTTTACCACAATGAGCCCAATGACAAGAAAATTCTAACCAATGATTCTGGGATAGTTTACGTCAGCAAAGGTCAGTGCGAACCGGTGAGAATTTGAATCAACCAGCCATCTTTATTCGAACCTACTTCGTCTCACTTTGAGGTTATTTAACTGCTTTGCTCACAAAGTATAAAATTGCACTAATCTTCCTATCCATGAATAATGTTCAACTTGTTCTAAAACGTAACCAGTTCCACTCGTTTTACTGTTATTTCTGTCTCTTTACAGTTACGGAAAGCAACTTTTTTTGATGATGAGCGAAGGTACGTCAAACATTAACGTTTTTGCTATATGGCCGGTTAGCAGTTAACGCTGTTACATCACAAAATGGAAAAAAAATTCGCGTTGTCTATTAGCTGAACACTTAACACATTACGGTAAGATTTTAAAAGAATTCACTAAGTTTGGAACTCGCAACATGAAACTATTAGTGAAATATCACGTTGTGTGTTCGATATATAGTTAAAATACAGTTTTCTATAGTTGAAATATAGTTTTCTATAGTTGAAATATTTTTTTTTTTAGTTTGACGTAAAGTTTTCTTATAAGGCTATAAGAGTTATGATAATTAAATAAAATTTACCACCTACAAAACCGCAGTATATTAAAAAAAAAAGTATAACCGTTCACACTGAAATTCTTTATCGAAGTTTGAAGTTTGAGAGATATAAGTGAAATTTCATTGAACAAAACAGAACGCACATTTATAGATTTTATCTTACCGCCGAACAAGCATGCTCGACATTCCAAGCATTTTGGTAGAAAATACTTGATGATATCAGTTTGAAAGGGTGCGAGTAGAGATAAAAAAATAAATAAAACAGGAAGAAATAAAATAAAACGAAGCAACTAAATAATCGCCTCCTTTATTACAACGTTTTCCTCATTTTCCTGGACCATTTTCGGAAACTTTAATCCAAAAATTCCACAGAATTCTTTCTTTTCGTCAGGGAATAGTGATTTTTTTTTCTTTTCTAGCTTTTTCATCTTCTCAGATAGCCTTTTGGCGACCGTGAAGTACCACTCCGATTAAATATTTACGCCAACCACTCTTGGCGAACCTCTATATCTATTTCTTTATTTCTATAGAGAAAGGTTTTGCAGAAAATGACTTATTCTATTTGTCACGAAAGAAAAGGAAATTGGATACACTAGTAATTTTTTCTTCTTTTACCATTAATGTCTTTGATTTTATCTAAATTTAGATCGAATCGAAAATGACAATATAAATCAAATGCTAATATATAGTTTCATTTTTATTTAGCAACGATAAAAATATGGCGTATACCAAATAGCCGCGAGAAGTAAATTTGATCCATTAGCTGTTCTGATATATATATATATATATATATATATATATATATATATATATATATATATATATATATATATATATATATATATATATATAAATACAAGAAAACACGAAGAAGTAAAGAAAAACAATAAGTTTCATTTATTGCGCTTAAGCTGCAAGTAAACAGAACTCATTAGATAAGTTCATAACGAAGAACAAAACAAAGAAAAATAATAGACATATGAAAAAGGGGGGGAAATAATAAGTAAAAAATAACAAACAACAGTTTATTAAAAATAATAATAAATAAAAAAATTAAAAAAATCAAAAAAAAAAAAAAAAAAAAAAATCATGAAATGTTAATTAAAAAACCGGAAAAAAAGGATATAATCTTTTCCTCAGCCCACACGATTATATCCGCAAAACAGAGTGCTTTTAATATCAGAAAGCACTCTGTTTTGCGGATATAATCGTGTGGGCTGAAGAAAAGATTATATCCTTTTTTTCCGGTTTTTTAATTAACATTTCATGATTTTTTTTTTTTTTTTGATTTTTTTAATTTTTTTATTTATTATTATTTTTAATAAACTGTTGTTTGTTATTTTTTACTTATTATTTCCCCCCTTTTTCATATGTCTATTATTTTTCTTTGTTTTGTTCTTCGTTATGAACTTATATATATATATATATATATATATATATATATATATATATATATATATATATATATATATATATATATATATATATATATATATATATATATATATATATATTTGAATAAAACCAATATCCCACGCATACTAAAATTATTACTCTTTTAATATTAAAATGATGTTAAGGAGGCATATTACACGATATTAATCATGCATTATGTTGATAATAATTATTAAGAACAAAATTACTTTTATAGATAACTAAATATTCTCGAAAAAGCAATTTTAATAATAATAAGCTCTTCTAAAATATATTCAAAGTAAAAAGTAACCACAATGCAATTAAGTTCAATACCATTAAACTATAATTAATATTTACCATTTCCACAAATTGGTTCGAAATTCAATTACATTTTATTTTTATCCCCATTTCTTGTAACAAAAAGTAATAAAAAACTCCCATAAATAAATTTGTATAGGTTCAAAATTTAAAAAAAATACTTATATAGCTATTGTAAAGGCAAAATCAACCAATATTTTTCTTTTATAGAAGAAGCAGATTATAATAAAACATCAAAAAATAGAAATAAAATATTTACGCGTATTTTTACAAAACATAATAATTATTTATGAAAGTTTTAATTAAATCAGCATTTTTATAATGGCAATGAAAACAAGTATGTATTTTTCGAACAAAAATACTTTCTTGGGCAATGTTTAGATTTATTCGTTTAAAAAATTTGAAAAGAGAAAAAAACTAAAATATTATTCATACATTTGTTAACATTGATTAAAACGGCTTACAAGTTTCCTCACAAAAAAGAATGAAAAAAAAAATATCAACAAGAGATAACACTCTTTTTGAAACATGTCGAAAATAAAAATCACAATGACACACATCAGAAGAAAAAAAAGCCGCCAACATGAAACGAAGCATTTTAATTTCATTACATTCTATTAACACTTGTATTAAAAAGGAGTAAATGATTTTCGTTTTTATTTTTAAAGAGTGCTAAAAGGAAGAGCTGTTTTAATTTCTTTCTACTTAATTTTTCCCGCAAATGTCACGATTAAGAATCTTACACTAAGACACTCAATGTCTTCTTTTGTTTCATCCATGTCATTCGATAAACACGTTACTTGGCGTAAATTCTTGGCGGGAAAAAAAACACTTAAACAAAAGGGTTTTAACATGAAAAAAATGGCGGGAAAAAGTCAATTAATGCTTTCACCGCTTCGCATAAAAGCCTCCGTAATGAGAAGAAAGAATTTCTATACTGTTTAATTACTCAGCCATTTTTGGACACACATAAAGTTTATTTTTTGCCAAATCATTGAAATTGTTTAATTTCTCTAACTATTCAGTTAGTCTCATAACCATAACTAAAGATTTAAAATACTGCTGTTTCCTTGGAGTATCATTAATTAATCCAATTCATTAATTATCCAATTCATTAATTAATTGATTCACTCTATTACTTAATCATTATACTTTATTATTTTCACCAAAAATTAGAAAAAAGACGCAAAGGTAAAAAAAAAAATCTATGTTGATTTCTTTATCATTAAAAATTAATAATAAATCATAATATATTAATAGTAAATAATTAATAATAAATCCTAATAATAACTAATATTAAAATTAATGTTAATAACTGTAAAACTATGTAATGATTAGAAACTATCTTATTCAATAAAAATAAGATTAACAATATTTTATATTTTGTATCGTAATTATTTAAAAAATTACATTTGGCAATATTACAATATTATTGGCAATTTTAGATAGAAGAAAATTTTAGATTAAATCAATAAGAAGGTTTATAATTAACAAATTATTCAAATATTAACCATCATTAACCAAATATCTATTTAAAAGCCAGAGATTTCAAAATATCTCAACAATAGCTGGAAGAACTATACTCACATGATTTACAATAGTTACGTAAAAATAAAACATTAAATATGCTTTATAGATTGTATATTTATTATTTCAAGATTCAAGATTTCTATAAAAGATCTTGAAAAATATAAATTATCGAATTTGCAGTAATTACAAGATAATTTTAGAAATAAATAGATAATAAATTAAACATTTAGTATGATTTCTCAAAAACAGCGTGAAAAATATATTATCAAATTTACAGTAATTTTAAGATATTTGTAATAATAAACATACAACACATTAAACACATGTTTTAAAAAAAAGTGGTTTTAAAATGGCGCTGATGCACTGTGGTCTTAAATGGCGTTAGTCTCATATTGTACAAATACCTTGCATATATGAAGTTAATGAGCGTAATGGAAGGGCTCGTTATAAAGAAAATGCCCTCTTAAAGGCTCATTGTTTTGGTCAATATCGTTAACCCTTTCGTCCTATTAACGGCTCGTCGCGCCGACAGTTAATTGAACTTCATTTTTTTTTTATTTCAGAAGAGAAGAGTAAAAATCGTTCGAATGGAATTTATTACTACCTCCTATCTTTAAGCAATTTAGCTGAGAGGAATTTACTAGTGAATAGAATTATATGCCTAGTGAAATACTTAAATATGCTAAATGCTAATTAATCATTAGGATTTAATTCACAAAAGCCTGAACGGAATTTCTATGACTTTTTATTTTTAGCTTCAAATATATTTCAAGTATGTTTCGATTGGTGCATTTAATTGTTAAAATTTGCTGTTTTAATTGGAAATAAAATAATTAATTTTTTTTTAATTGTGCTTGTAAAGTGTTTTTCGAATTTCTCATTTGTTGAAAAGTGTTTAAAGTGAGTTTTTTTTTTTAATTATGAAACAATTGCATTCAACATCTAGCTGTAGTAATGAATTGCCATATGAATTCTTTTCTTAATTAACGTAAGGGGTATTTTTTAGGTTGAGTTTATTGACTTAAATTTTTTTTTCTCGTATAAAGAAGAAAAAAAAACTTATTTAATTAAACATATTTTCACAAAAATATTCATAATATGAATAAAAAATTTCAACTTATTAATTATGTGTATTTTTTATTTATTTAGGAGTCAGTAAAGTAGCAAAAGAATCAGCAGCAAATAACGAAGAAAGCAAAAAAATAAATAAAAATAAAAAATGCACACACGTTTTTTATTTATTAATTCTGAAAATCTAATTAGTCAATCAAAAAGTAAATCACAGTTTTAAAGTAAACATTGCAAATGAAATAAATTAATTTAAAGATAATTTATGCTGAAATTCTTTTCTCTTAATTGTCGAATAAGGCTTTAGTTTAAATCATAATTTGAAATTTAATAAAAGTAAATATAAAACAAAAGCTTTTTCTTCTTCTCATTTTTAAAAAAATATTTAAACACAATGGTTTGCATTAATTATACAAATTTTTCCAATAAAAAAAAACTTGATATTTGGTATAACAATTTTGCTGGATATTAGCTTTGAAATATTAAAACAATGTAATTTTGCAATTAATCTCACAATAAATCTTACAATATGAATAGATATTATTTTTTTTAAGTGACAGTTTATTTAAATAAAGAAAAGTTACGATATGGCGTTTCAGATGTCGGTCTATTATAAAACATTTATTCAATAAGGAATTTCACTAAAAGAAAGTTTTTTAAATTTTCTCGATTCTGAAATTCTCGATATGTGAATGGAGCAATTATCATGCAGGAAAAAAACTTGGCCCTCCCCGAAATATTGTTATTGTGTTAGGAGAACACCATTGTCCAAAATGTCCACATACATTTCAGTGCTCGTGTTTTCACCCTCAGGAACTAAGGGACTTACCTCATAAATCGAAAAACACATTATATTCTTTAGGTAGGTGTCATTATACTTTTACCAGACAGTGCATTAACTTTAATCGCAATCAATATCAATGAAATAAATAATAATTTAAAAACAAAATACTTTTATACACATATGACGCAAAAACTTAAAGAGCAGAAATTTTACTGCAAAAATAAAACGGTTAGTCTATTAAATTTAGTACAAGCTTAAGCTGAAATATATTTGAATAAAAAAAAAAATATTTATTTAAAACGGTGATAAAAACCAGAACACGCTTAAAAATAAAACGCAACAAAAATAAATAAAAAAAACTACTTCAAAAGCGATTCTTACTTTTATTTTATCCAATAAATATTCAGTGGGGCTTATTATTTTCTCACCGCGCTTATTCAAAAAATTTGACCGAATAATGAGATAAAAAAATTTTTTGAAGTAAAGGCGAAAGGTTAATACCTCCGCCGTCATGAATATGTTTACTTCTAAATGCTAATATAATCACAATTTCTTATCTTTGAAAAATACACCGTCCTTTTGAAGATAGAAAAAGGCGTAAAAAAGTTACGCATTCAAAAACGCATGCATCAAAAATAAAATTAAATTAAAAGTGTTTAGCCAAGGCCTAGACACAAAGGATTTGGGGCATCAAATAAAATAAACAATGCATTGGCTGGAAATGCGAAAACAGAAAAATACATCCGCCAGTACCGAAACTGTCATTTAGAAAAAGTGCTTTGTAGTTGTACAGTTTTACATAATTATTAGTCTTCGCGAATAAAAAGGCTATGTGAAAGTAATTCTATTTCATTTATGCAGACTCGCGTTTTTCCTGCACCTGTTTCAAATTCCATTAGCGGATTGAAAACGGGCGGTAAAGACGCATACAATAGCTCGGAAATAAGAAAAATAACGGGCATAATAATAATAATACAACGAGAAGGCATAAAGTGATGAATAAAAAAAAACGCAAACTGAAATGACGCGTCATTCTTGTCGAAAAAGCTTCGTCGTATATTAATGACGACAAGTCGCAAACGAGCTTAGGGGATTTTTTTTCCCTTCATCATTTCTATCCTTATTTTTTTTTTTCCTTAAATTTTTTAAAAAGAATAATTCCCGCTGTAAAGTCCTTCGTTTTCGCGGTAATTATTTAGTCGGAATAATTTTGGATAACGATGACTGCGAAAAAACGTTATCATTTGTGACGGCGAGGATTATGAAGAAAAATAAAAGACTTGGGTAAAATGAATAGCGCATGCATAAAAAAAATAGTGCACTTCCCCCTCGGGGCAAAATGTCGTTATCGCTTTTACGCACCCCTTCTTTTATTTATTTTTTTATCATCATCTCTTTTAATGATTAAAGGCCAGCAGAGTAATGCATTAAGGATAAAAATCTTTTAGAAACTGAACAATTATGCGGTGCCATTTCGGATCACATGTTTGAGTAAAACCTACTTTGCAGCTTTGTCTTCTTTTTGATTGGTTTAAGCATTTTAGCGATAAATGCTGCAATAATAAGGATCTAGACTACAACAATTTCTATACGCATACAAAATGCTGTTTGTGAATAAAACAGCTTAAATTTGCACTTTACTGCAAGAATTTTAATTTAAAAATTTTATTAAACGATCTAATTTTTAAAGTTCGAGCTATCAAAATGGGATAAAAAGTCTTTTAAAATCTAAAGCATTAGGCGATGCTATTTTGGATCATATACAAGTAAAATTTACTTTGCAGCTTTTTCTCTTTTTTTGTTTTTTGTTTATCCTCCTCTTTTTCTTTGCTTATTCTCTTTTTTTGTTGTTGTTGCTGATCCTTGTTTTTTTGGTTTAAATATGTTCATGATAAATGCCGCAACGATAAGAATCAAGATTATGAAATTTTCTTGAATGCATATAAAATATAATTTGCGAATAAAATAGCTTACGAAAATCAATTAATATTGATAAAATAGTGAAAAAATAAAAAATTCAACTTTTAGTTAAAATTGAGTAAATCAAACTGAATGTAAAGTATTTTAGATCAAAACAACAATGCAGTGCTATTAATAGCAGCATATTTCGAAGAAATTTTAATGACAGGTGTAAACATATTAGCGATAAATGCTGCAATAACAAGGATCTAGACTATCTTTTTTTTGTATCCATATAAAATGCAATTTGCGAATAAAACGAACACTTTACTACTTACTAAATGGTGTTACATTAATCAAAAAAATTTTTAAACAAATTAAAAACAAGGGGGCAGAATGGTTTAGGTCCATTTATTATTAATCCACACAAAAAATACATCTTAGTAAATATTTATTATTATATTTAACAAGAGATCAAAACCTTTTGAACTGTAAGGTATGTAATTTTTTACACCATTTTAAAGTATGTAATTTTACATGGCAAAATACAAAGTTTGAGTGAAATCAGTTAAACAGTTCCTGAGAAATCAAAATTTAAATATGCGACTTCCGACTCCAAACTTTCTACCCTTCTCCTGACCAAACCATACTGATGGCAACTCTTCCCTTATTTTATGGGTTATGAACCCATCTCTGTCAAGAAAAAAAATATGTATATTTATACAAACAAAGTACATTTTTGTATCTGATTTCGAAACATAAAATGTCTTCTGCATTACTTAATTAGCATATTTGAGGCAGCCTCTTTAAGTCATTGAGTCCTAGCACATGACGATCCAATCAAAATTTATTCAGGGTAGAAATTTATTTAAAACAGGCAAAATTTATTTAAAACAAGTATCACGTTTTCATCTGCTAATTATAGCTTTTTGCTTTTTTGCTTTTCTTTTGTATTTATTCTATGTAAGACATAATTACTTTGTTTAAAAAAACATGCACATTTCTCTTTTTATATATATATATATCATTGCATATAAAAATATTACATATTTTCGGATAAGTGTGAGGACAAATTGTAAAATTTGGGGACATTTTCTGATCTCGAAAAGTTAAAAAATTTGAAGACAATCAGGGAAGTTTGAAGACTGTCCTTAAGATTTGAAGAGGTCTGGTCAACTTACTGCACATACATTTGGGCACGCATTGCAAAAAATATTATAATTATATATTATTAATAAATCAAAAATAAAATAATAACAATAAACATAGACTATGGAGCTATTTTGCCACATTCATGTTTAACACAGTGAATTCATTAGGAATTGGTTATATTTATCTCGAAAGCAGAAATTTTTTGAGAATGTTTTGCACTTAGTTTAATTGAATGAACGAAACCTATCTTTGGCTTTGATTTCTAACACAATAATATCGCCAAAGGCGAAACTTTTCCTAATTATTGCCTCTCAACTATCATTCGAATTCGACACCTATGGTAGAACCTGTTTATAATTTTTGGAACTACTCTTAAAGCTGTTTTTGAAAGGCTCTGACGTCACAAGAAATAAACCCTTTTTATGAATGATATGCTATTTTCATAACTGCTGTGTGTTTGCAACAGTTATTCATGATTATTAGGTTAAACTTTGCCAACCTACAGCCAGGGCCTTCGAAGTTAGTTTTGAAAATGGTGCAAAAGTTAATATAAAGAAAAGTTACTGTTTTGTGGAAATAAAAAGGATTTGTGAATTTTTTGTTTTTTGATATTTTTAAAGTTAATCCAACGTTGAATTATTCAGTGATTTTGATAATTTTAATATTCACAAAATGTCCTTTTCTAACTTTTTTCTAAAAATTAAATAGTGTTAAATATATTTAAATTATTGGTCCGTACTAAAGCTTATATATTTTTACGGAAAAATGGTGTGCACAGTTTAAAATTATAGCTTTGTCTCAAAGTGTCACTCAAATTGTGTCTTTCTTATTTTCCTTGGTGAAAAGCTTCGAAAATTACTCTTAAGATATGAACTAAAATAGTTACATGACTAACCCTTAAAACATTAGATCCGCTAGCAGGATTGATAGTTTTCAAAACACTAAAATAAAGTCTGTGACGAAATCGCTAATTGACGAAGCTTCGAAAATTACTCTTAAGGTATGAACTAAAATTAGTTACATGACTAACCCTTAAAATATTGGATCCGCTAGCAGGATTGGTAGTTTTCAAAACACTAAAATAAAGTCTGTGACGAGACTGCTATTTGTCGAATCTTCGAAAATTACTCTTAAGCTTTGATATAAAACTGATATAATCTTAACGCTTCAGTTTCTTGGGATTAATGACATGCAATAATTGCATAACTAACCCTTAAAACATTTGATAGCTGGTAGGACTGATAGTATTCAAAACTTTAAAATGCAGTTGGTGACAAAATTTTCCAATTAGCAAATCACGGAACATTCATGCTAATTGGTCATAAATGGCGGAGCTTGACTACCAGTTCGCAGCTACTTTTCAACAGTAATGGGTTTCTTGTAAATCAAGAAAAGCGAAAAATACTAAATCCTTAACGAGGATGGAAAGCGTGAAGGAAAATAATATTGTTAGCATTTTCTCAATACTTTTTCAGGATTCATAATCTTATCAGAGGCCTAGAATCTTGTCATCTGGAAAATTGGGACCCACGGGAAAGGGAAAAAAAGCATAACAGGGATAAAGAGAACAAGAAAAAAGGGAATTATTGTTGAATAAAAAATGAGAAACCTTTCCTTTTCCTAATTGTTTGTCACGATGAAAGGCATTTATGTATAATCAGAAAAGACAGTTTCGAAATCCTATTAGTCGAGTTTCTTATGCACTAGCAGCACTAGACGTATTTATTATACTTTTTTTTCATCATTTATTATACTTAAACCAGAAATAAGCGAACTGACACGTCTGAACGCGTACTTCCAGCTATGGCGTTAGAGAGCTACGGCTATGTTTTCCACTGTTAAGCAGCTTACGGTGGCTTTCTCTTTTAAGTTTACGGATTTTTCTTAAAACTCGGAGGGAAAAAAATTGTTAGGTCGCATCAAATAATGTTCTGGTCATGCAGCTGAAAATAAATTTAATTGGACTTTGTACTTTAATTGGAAAGTATGGAATCAAGTTTCAGAGGGTCAATTAAAATTTAATGATATCATGGAACTGAATCATACTTGATGGAATTACGGAAAAAGCAAGGAAAATGCTTGGGTAGAGGGTTTAATGAGATTTCGTTTAGGTTTAAAAACCAGCATTTTTATTATTAACTTCAACAAAAATAATTAAAAACTAATGATTCTTTATAGTATGCAAAATATTTTTGCTTAATTACAGCTCCTCTGATGTACTATGCAATGAAGCATAGCAATTTATGTTATTTAGACAAATAATAAGTCCAATAACAATAACTTAACTCCAATTAAATCTTGCTAATTTTTTAGTTGCAAGTTGTAAAGAATATTATGCATGATGCAATTGAAAGGCTTTGGGCAATATAGTAATAAGCCACACTTTTACGAATGGGGACATTTTTACATTAAACTTGTTCCTTAAAATTCTTTCCAAATAGATACTCTAAGAGTTTCTGGAATTTCCGCTAATTAGCATAGTCTAGCATCTTATTGACTATATGGATTTGAATTACCAGGTGCCACCTGGTTGAAAGACCACCATTATCATGGTGGTTTTCATGAAAAACGCTCTTCCGAAACATTTGAAAATGTGGCTCATAGTTATCTTACCCCATACTCTTCAAATGAATACAAAAGAATTTATTAACTAATTAAGAATTTAAAAAATTTTGTTGTCCATTTGGGACGCAAAATTCAATATTTTCATTTAAGAAAACTTATAATGTACAGAGTAAAGAAGGAAAAAAAATCATTAAATTTTATCTTTTCAAAATATCAAAAGCACATTTTAAGGTGAAATATTTTTAAGGCTAATAAAGATATTTTCATATTTTCGTATATTGTCTTCGGATAGAATAATCTATCCTATACTGCTACGAGTACAAAATTTAGTTCTAATCCAGTCTGTAAGACTTGGTGAGCAATCATATCTAGCTTATAACCAGTGTAAAAATATGCAAACACTAACTATTAAAAACATAGTTGTGCAATTTTTAAAAAAATATTAACTTTTTTAATTTAAATTCTACTCAAAGTTTCACTTGACTACGGATTATGACACTCTAGGATCAAGTGATCCTAAAGTATACGATTAGGGAGTTCAAGAATTTAGGATAAAATCGCTCTACGGAAACCTTTTTGATTGTTCTTGCTTTTAATTTCTTTGTTTCTTACTTTTCCAGTTTAATTTTTTTTAAATAGGAAATGTAAAGGTTCTTTCAGGACTCATTGCTTTATGATGGTAAATGCAATATTTCAAAATAAAGAATAATTATCCAAATAAAGAATAATTATCCAAATAAAGAATAATTATCCATATCCTAAAGAATAATTATCCTTATTACTCTTTAGAATGAGTTAATATTGCTGAAAAATTAAAATGCAATTGAAAATTAATTTGAGATAATAGAAAGCAGAAAACACTAGTCTAACAATTAACAAAAATTCATTATATATATATATATATATATATATTATATAAAACGCTAATACGTATGTATCAATAAAACCGATGATATTTCTTTTCTCGCGTTGGCAACAGTTTTCATTTTTAATCGATAGGCTTCGGCGCGCAAGAGCACGTAGTGAGCATCATATGGCTAATCTATATTATATAAAACGCTAATACGTTTTAATTGATAGGCTTCGGCGCGAAAACACGTAGAGAGCATCATATGTCTAATCGGGTGAATTCTCGCCGAATTATCAAAAAAATTCTCACAAAATTATCTTCATCGAAGCCGATGCTTTACATCCGGCGTTCAGTACTATTTCATATTGTTTTACAACACATGGTTTTAGCCCTCTGGTGGGAAAGACTTTAAAACAAAACTTACAACAGTTACTTTTCTCAACAACTGAAATTTAGAATAATGTGATTAAGAGAAATATGTGAACTGTTTGCAATTTCAAATTAATATTGAAATGCACAGGTTTAGAATTTTCTACAGTGAAAAGTTTTCGGAACTTCAGTGTTCAAAAAAGTATACAAAAGCTAGACGTTAAGAACGTATCCAATGAGCGAGCAAAGCGAGCATCGGATTGCGAAGCAATCCGAAATGAGCTGCGAAAGCAGTTCCGGGGGTTGGCGAGCGCCAGCAATCAGGGGGCAAAGCCTCCTAGTATATATATATATATATATATATATATATATATGAAAAAATAAAGCATAAATGGGGAAATAAACAAGCTACTATATTGTATAGCCCATAAGAAACAACGGTTCTATTGGATTAAAAAGATTTAATGAGTGGTCAAATATATATAGCTTCAAATGAAATAGTAAAAGAGAAGAAAAAAAAGAACTTGCTTAACATTGATATCTCTCTCAATACTGCTTACACGCAATCGATTTTGCTGGCGATTTTACGAGGGAAAACGGGAAGCATCGCCTGTATTTCTCAAACAAAAATGTGGACAAACTTCCCTCTTGAGGTTAAGGGATGAAAAGGTAGGGAATAAAAAAGTGGAAAAAAAGAATGGCGTTTCCATGGGTACTAGGAGTGACGCGAAGATTTGCTCTTGGGACATCTCTGGACATTTCCCCCCTTTCAAGGGAACTATTTCGTCTAAAGAATTCCCCCTCCTCTATCCACACTGGTGTGTTTTTCTACTATTTCACCATTTTCTCTTTTACATCTCAAGAGATTTCAACGTTAGACAGAATGGGGGTTGGTTTCGAAATATTTCGAAGAATATTTGTAAAAGGAAAAATATGCTGTGAGGAATTTAAAATGTAACTATTTCTGCATAGCTTGGAAATATCTGAAATAAATGTACTTTTTGTAGTTTGGAATAATTCTGAATATTGTTGAAATATTTTGTCTGTTTGTGTACACATTCGGAATAAATATATATTTTGCAGTTAGGAGTCATTGCCTATATTATTGAACTCATTATGTATCCTGAATTAATAATTATGTAAATTGTTGAGAGTTTTTGTTATTTTGGAATTGTATATTTTTGAAATAATTATATATTTTGCAGTTAGGAATCATTATCTATATTATTGGACTCACTATGAATCCTGAAGTGATAATGACGTAAGTTGTTGAGATTATTGTTACTTAGGAAATATTGCATATATTTTTGAATAATTATACATTTTGAAGTTAGGAATAATTGTTTATATTATTGGAATAATTATATATTCTGTAGTATATATTTTTGAATAACTATACATTATGTAGTTTAATAATGTTGAGAATATTTTTGATGTAAATGATAATATATTCTGTAGTTTAGAATTATTGTATATATTTTTCAAATAATTAGCTATATAGAGTTTTGTTATTATTTTGTATATTTTTTGGATAATTATATATTTTGTAGTTAGGAATCGTTGTCTAACTTATTTGACACTCTATGTATCCTGAAGAAATAATAATGTATTTTGTGGAGTTTTTTTCTTACTTTTGACTTTCTTACTTGCATATATTTTTGAAATAATTACATATTTCGCAATTTTTTATTGCTGTTTAGTTTTTGAATCATTATACATTCTGTAGTTTGGAATTATCGTTTATATTATTAGATTAGAAAATAATATTTTGTATATTTTTGGAACAGTTTGGAACAATTATGATAATTATATACTGGAATAATCTACTTTTTTTGGAATCATTAAATTTTTCGTATTAAAAAACAAAAAATTTAGAATTTAAAGATATAAATGAAGATTTTGAATAAATTTTAACCAATTATTAAATTAATAATTATATCTAACGTAATGATCTCAAGTATTTTTAATAATCTCTTACAAAACAAATAGCTTTTTATTACCTATCTTTAGTAAGGTGCATAAAATTTTTTTATATTTATGGCAAAATTAAATCTTGAGGAATTGTTAATATATAGCTTGAAAAATTGTTGAACACTTTTTCTCATTATATTCACTCTGTTGACTTTATTACCTTCTTTATCACAGCCAAGTTTAAAATTTTTTTTTCTTTCATTTTCGTCATAGAAAGTTAAAAATCTGCTTTCCTTGCAACTGATTTACGACATGTACGCTTTTGAAATTGTTTATAACACTTACAATTACATCCTGCAGATGGCGCCACACTCGCCATCTTATTCAGTGCAAATTGTCCTTAATTAGTTCGGAAAACGAAAAAGGAAACTTAATATATTCAAGCAATTAATAGAAAACGCAATTGGAGAAGACCATCGAAAATAAGAATAAGTTTCAGTTTCAATTAATGGAAACATTTCTCTTTTTTTCCCCCATTTTCTAATAGGAAACTTTATTCAAAAGTGTATATTTCTTAGTAAATGTAATAAACGAAATTAATTTAAAGACTTATTTTTTTTTCGCATTAGAATGATTAAAAACTTAAAATTATTAAAAAAAACAGACAAATAATTTGAAAATTTTAAAAATTTCTAATTTTAAACTATGAGAAAATAACAATAAAATACTATAAACGTTACTTTGTTTTTCATAAAGTAATAGTACTATAATCAAATTAGTTAATTATTTAACGATGTATTAGTTTTATTTTTTAATGAGAAATATAATATTTTAATCAAAATATTGCAATATTAAGAGGCTTTTCTTTAAATAGAAAAGGATTATTAATTGTATGAAAAAATCTTATGAAAAAGATTTGAATATTAATGGAGGAAAAAAATTGTGCAAAGTAAAACGATACAAAGTTAATTTTTACAAAAATTGAAATGTGCAGCAAGCTCTGTTTTAACCAACATTTTAAAGTATTTTCAGTTGAAATTTGAAGAAAAAAAAATAGGATTATAGGAATAAAGTTTTAAAAGCTTTTTCTCTTACAGATAATTTTACCATTGAATTATAACTTGTGAAATTAAAATATATTATATAAATAAATTAAATCCTAATGAATAAAAAAGTTCTCATTAATATAATTCTAATAAATTAAAACTAAATAAATTAAATTCCTCTCCGTATTCTGAACTCAACACAAAAGACAATGGAACTCTTGAATCAAATATTGGAAGATACTGACCATCTTTTAAAGGATTCGTGGAGATAGACATCTCCATGGAGATCTAGAGTAAACCTCACCCGTACTTTTCAACCGATTTAATGATTACCTCGATGGCAACGTTACCTTACAATTGGACTACGACATTATACATTAATTAAACTTTTAAAGGAAAGAGATAAACACATTCGAATAATATAATTTTCCAGAAAATAGGAAAAATATTACACCGTATGGAATACAAAACTAAGGCAAACAACGTTAAAGAGCACAAAAATATTAATAACAACAGAAATGTTGCACTGATGAAAGTTGCCCTTTGAGCATCCGAATTAGCTGTCTGTATTTTATTAATATTTTTGTGCTCTTTAACGTTGTTTGCCTTAGTTTTGTATTTTAGCACAAAGGTCGCCCACTTGTGTATTTACCATATGGAATAGTATAGTTTGCCAATTATACATAAAGATAAAATGGGAAGTTTTTTTTTGTTTCATTTTATTTAAATAAATTTATTTATTTATTTTTTTGAAAATAAAATAAATTAGGTAGGGTAAAAGAATTGAGGTAATTTTGCTCAATTAGAGAAAATGGTCTTCGTCATTTAAAGGAAAATATGTGTGGATAATACCAAAACATCATGTGTGGATAATGACATTGAAAAGATTCAGATGATGAAGTTAAATTAGAGAAAGCGGCTTTTTTTGTTTTCAAACTAAACGAAGATGTCTGAGAATTAGGCTAAAATATGATGGATAGTGTTGAGATGTTAAAGCTAAATTATAGAAAGATATCTCTTTTGTTTTTAAATCAAAGAAAAGAAAGCGACTTTTTTTTCTTTCAAACAAAGCGATGTTGTCCTAATTATTCTAAAATTATGATGGATTTTGTTCAGATGTTAAACCTGAATTAAAGAAAGGAATCTTTCTTTTTTAGATAATAAAATTTCCAAATGTCCAGAAACTATATTTCGACTTAAATTAAGTAGATTTGTATAAATGTACATAAAGAAAACTTCAGTTTTTTGAAAAACTAATCTATTACGGAAGAGTACAAAACTTTTGTTTAATGTTTAGATAATAATGCTGAACAAGGAAAATTTGTAGAATGTGTTCTTTTTTTTTAAAAAAAAAAAATTAAAAGAGAAGAGAAAACTAGAATATTAAAATTTTATGAGAATGTGTAAAAAAAAAAAAAAAAAAAAAAGCATTTAGCGTATTAAAATATTAAGTGTGTACTTAAAAAAAATAAAAGAGCAATTAAAATTTTATGCAGAAATAATTAACATGTTATGGCAGAAAATTTCACCTACTTAAAATCGATTTCAAACTGATTCTTCTCGAGCGTTTTTACAATATTGACCGTATTTTATAAGGCAAAATGTTTTTTCGTGAAGTTTTATTAGTTTATTCTTTCTAGATATTTTTGGCACTATTTGGCTTTACTTTCAAAATATTAAATCCCTTCAATAATAGAAGTATCCCTGATAGAGAGAGAGTATCACTAAAAAAATACACAAATATTACTGAATAAAGATTTGATAGATTATTTCTAAAAAAAAAAAAAAAAAACTATTAAAATAAAAAAAATACTTGAAACTGATTTTCAGTCGGCAGAAAAAAAATCGTAAATGCAAAATGTAAAGCTGAATTTCAGCATATATGCAATTAAAAAGAAATTGGTTGGCGAAGAATTAAATTCTTAATGTTCATTATTCAAGAAAGAGCACCGTTCTTTTCACTGAAAGCACCTATCTCAACAAGAAATTTCTATCACGATGGGGCACTTAAAAAAAAGCTGGATTTTTTTTATTTGGTTTTTAAATGAGAAAAGAGAAAGCAAGTGGGTGGGGCCTCTTAAGGCTATATTTTCTAATTCTTTGGGGACCTGCTTTTAAGACAGATTAGTTCGCATTTAGAGGCGAGGTGGCATAAAGATAAGGGAAATTTCTTTCTTTCTTTCTTTCTTCTTCTTCATTTTTTTATTTTTTTTATTTTTTTATTAGACGCATCTTTTTTCTTTCCGTTTTGTGTGCGTAATTCTTTTTTAAACTTCAACTTGTAAAAAAACTTGAAAAAAATTCGCAATTTTTTTAAAAACTTTTTCCCGTGTCTCTTCGCGTTGTTTTTTTCTCGTTAGCCGTTCGTATTATACATTCCTTCTCCTCTACTAAATTCTAATCCTGAAATGTTCAAAAATGTTACATAAAAGCTTGTAAGGAATAAAAAAACGTCAACGGAAGAAAAAAAAATTTAAACCAGTTTTACTCTTTCCTCTCTTCTAATTTCATCGCTGTTCCCACACTTTATGTATTCCTTTAATTTTCCAGAATTTTTTTTTATTATATACTTTATTATTATTTCACCACGGAGACGAAGAGGCAGTAATGATTCAAGTTCCTTTTCTTTTATCTTTTTTTTTCACCCCATCTTCATTCTTTCACTTAAAAACTGGAAGAAAAAAGAAAAGAAAAGAAGAACGAGGAGGGAGAAATAAAAAAAAAGGCTTTCGCTCTCCGTTTTTCAACTGAAGAGAAAAGTAAGCAACAATAACAAAGAGCATGATAAGACGCATTTATGAAAAAATAATATCATACCCAGAATGGAGCTAGGGTGGGGATAATGAAAAAAAAAGGAAGAATCTGAGGGATTTTTAGGGAAAAAAAACAGGAGTCTTTCAGGCGAGGGAGTTAGGTACAAAGAGGTTGTTTGCGTTTCAAAAGAATAAAAGGGCTTATCTACGAGATTGAAGAACGCAAGAAGGGGATAAAATATTAATTTTCGAAGAATAAGGAAGCTTATCGTTTAAATATTGATTCCTTTCAAAAATAAAAAAAGGGAAAAAAAGGATCGGTACGGACTGGTGAGGGCGATAATTAAGTGTGAAGTAAAAATATTCATCGACATTGGAAAATATTTTAAATGTCTCATGTTGACATCTTTTGAAAAGCAATAAAAAAAAATTCCCCGACGTCATGTTTTTACTCCTTTTTTTTATTTATTCCAATTTATCGCTCTACTCTTTAAATTCAAGGATAAAAAGAGGAATTGAGAGTAAAAGTTCTAACTTTTTTACAGGCTATTAAAATATGATCTAAAGAAAAACTGTAATCAATTTTGAAGGAGAGGAATTTTGAATTTGTAGTAATGGTATCAAGTGAATTTCGTAAAAGTGAATTATTATTATTTCTTAATTTTACATGTATTTTGATAAAAATACATTTTAGTAGACATAAATATTTACTTGATGAAACCTTTTCTTTAAGGACTTTCTTTAAGAAAGAAACTATTTTTTCCTGAAGAAAATTCAGGAAAAAATAGCTTCTTTCTCATTTTAAAAATAATTTTGGCTGGTCTGTGTATGTAGGAATCAGCCATATTTGCTTTGTATTGTTATAATATTTTACTTTTTTGTAATTTTCAATGTATTATAAAATGCATCATTTGTTACATTATTTGTTATTTACAACCAATATGATAAAAAGATAATATTTATTGAATTTTATCGTCATCTATATTCAATAAAAAAAAAATTAACATCACGTTTTTTTATTCCTATTAAACAATTTTGCAAAGAATTAAATTGATATAAGGTATTTACATATGTATGAATAAGAATATTTTTTAAACCTAGAATGTAATTTTAGATCAAAATAACATTTTTAAAGTTGCATAACAATTGATTAAGTTATAAAAACTTTAAGATTCTCTATTTATACCAATATAAAGATTCAGAAATGCAGTTAAAAAAATTAATTACAAAAATATTAAACAATTATTTTTTTTTACTGGAAATTAGAATTCATTGTAAAATAATAATTATTTTGATAACATTAGAGCAATGTTAATTTGGCACTTCATATTATTGAAAAAGAAAACGTTGGAAGTAATAATAATTAAAATGGAAAACAAAACATCTGCTACTAAAATGAAAAAAAGATCTTTTAATTCACATCTTGCGTTTATAAATATATACAAATAATTTTATAGAAATTTAGAATTATTTAGAAATTTTTTATAGAAACTTAGAGTTTCTCAAATCGTAGAAAAATACTCATCCACACCAAAAAAATGTGACTGTATAGTTTATAATTTATGCCTATTTCGTAGTATAAAGGAACTGTTACAACATTACATGAATTAAGAATGAACCGGGACTACAATAAAATAACGTAAAATGAAAAGCGTATAAACGGTGCTTTACTGCAGTAACGCATGTTTGCCCCTTGCTTAGCAAAAAAAAAAAAAAAAAAAAAAAAAAAAAAAAAAAATCCGACCAAAGAAAAAAAAATATATAGTTTTTATGGCATATTTAGCGTTATAACTTTAAATAGAAAAAAAAAAGAGAACTTCATTAATAGAGAGAGATTTCTACTCCACAACCGACAAGCTCTAGATACAATTCTATTTATGGAAATCTATTTAATAAAAATTATACCTTTTTGGAGCCTTATTTACGGTTTTCTTAAATTCCAGTAAAATAATTATCTACATAAAAAAAGAAGGAAAAAAAAACATAGCTGATCATTTTTAAGCCTATTCCGTCGTATAAACGAACTACTATTTACGAACGAATTGGGACTGCAATGAAACGAAGTAAAATGAAAATCGTAAAAACGGTGTTTTACTGCAGTAAATGAAAATAACGTCTCATGTTTGCTCCTTGCTTAGTTAGTTTTCCAAAAATGTATAATGGCACTTCTGAAGTGTTAGCAAAAAAAAAAAAAAAAAATTCCGACCAAAGAAAAAAATATATAGTTTTTATGGCATATTTAGCGTTATAACTTTAAATAGAAAAAAAAGAGAACTTCATTAATAGAGAGAGATTTCTACGCCACAACCGACAAGCTCTAGATACAATTCTATTTATGGAAATCTATTTAATAAAAATTATACCTTTTTGGAGAATTATTTACGGTTTTCTTAAATTCCAGTAAAATAATTATCTACATAAAAAAAGAAGGAAAAAAAAACATAGCTGATCATTTTTAAGCCTATTCCGTCGTATAAACGAACTACTATTTACGAACGAATTGGGACTGCAATGAAACGAAGTAAAATGAAAATCGTAAAAACGGTGTTTTACTGCAGTAAATGAAAATAACGTCTCATGTTTGCTCCTTGCTTAGTTAGTTATCCAAAAATGTATATTGGCACTTCTGAAGTGTTAGCAAAAAAAAAATAAATAAATTCCGACCAAAGAAAAAAATATATAGTTTTTATGGCATATTTAGCGTTATAACTTTAAATAGAAAAAAAAGAGAACTTCATTAATAGAGAGAGATTTCTACGCCACAACCGACAAGCTCTAGATACAATTCTATTTATGGAAATCTATTTAATAAAAATTATACCTTTTTGGAGCCTTATTTACGGTTTTCTTAAATTCCAGTAAAATAATTATCTACATAAAAAAAGAAGGAAAAAAAAACACAGCTGATCATTTTTAAGCCTATTCCGTCGTATAAACGAACTACTATTTACGAACGAATTGGGACTGCAATGAAACGAAGTAAAATGAAAATCGTAAAAACGGTGCTTTACTGCAGTAAATGAAAATAACGTCTCATGTTTGCTCCTTGCTTAGTTAGTTTTCCAAAAATGTATAATGGCACTTCTGAAGTGTTAGCAAAAAAAAAAAAAAAAAATTCCGACCAAAGAAAAAAATATATAGTTTTTATGGCATATTTAGCGTTATAACTTTAAACAGAAAAAAAAGAGAACTTCATTAATACGAGTAGAGAGAGATTTCGACGCTACAACCGACAAGCTCTACATACAGTTCTATTTATGGAAATCTATTTAATAAAAGTTATACCTTTTTGGAGCCTTACTTACGGTTTTCTTAAATCCCAGTAAAATAATTATATACATTAAAAAAAAAAAAAAAAAAAAAAAAACATAGCTGATCATTTTTAAGCCTACTCCGTCGTATAAACGAACTACTATTTAAGAACGAATAGGGACTGCAATGAAACGACGTAAAATGAAAATCGTATAAACGGTGCTTTACTGCAGTAAATGAAAATAACGTCGTGTGTTTGCTCTTTGCTTAGTTCATTTTCAAAAATTTATAATGACACTTCTAAAGTCAAAGTAGAAAGAAAAAAAAATCGGACTGAAGAAAAAGAACATATAGTTTTCGTAGCATATTTAGCGTTATAACTTTAAACAGGAAAAGAAAAAAAACTTCATTACTAGAGAGATTTCTACGTCACAGCCGACAAGCTCTACTGAGTTCTCCTGGAGTAAAATTGGCCCAAGAGGCACTTCAAAAGAAAGCGATAAGAGGAAGAAATACGCAAGTAAAATAAGACCTTCGTGCTCTAGATGTCTTAAAAAACAGACAAATGCCCCTTTAAGCTTTTACTCATCACCAAACTCGTTTATGAGAAATTCTTATCACTCCTCTAGTCATTCTTGGGGCTCCATGCCAGACCCCACCCCTCTCTTTTAAATGAAACGAAGAAACAGAACTGCCAAGTCTGCATCATCAGATCTGTGAGAGGATGAAGAAGAAGAGAATTAGTCTCTTGTCATCTGAAGAAAAAAAAAAAGGGAGGGTTGGAAATGATTTTCTTTCAAGAAGAAATGAAAAAGAAAGAGGAGTTGTTTTTAAAATAGACGTGTTTATGTTAGGGGAGAAGGACTATAAGAAAAAGAAATAACATCACCAGGAGGTACATGTTTCTTGAAGCTCTATGAAGGTAGGGATTGTCAAATCACTCCACGCAACATTTTCTGGGTAAAATAAGAGGTCTCTTTCTTCTGGGAGAGTATGATGGGGATGTGTTGCTAATTATAAAAGATAAGCGAGATGAATCGCGGGATGCGTGAAAAAGCATCACCAGCTTCTGTAACCGCTAGCGAAGGAAATGAAGGTATTTTGGGACATCCGTTGACGCTTTGGGGTAAGCTCTTCAGATAGGTCTCAGCTCGTCCATTTTGACATAAAGTATAGGTTTATTTGTTTGACCTACTTCACATTAGAAGGTTTCAGCCAAATGAATTAATGTTTCAGGTTCTTGAAAAAAGTCTGTCGACGTTAAAGTAACGATGTCATCATGTTAAACTAACTTGATAAGCACTCCGAAAGCACCGGAGACATTTTTAGAGCTTCTATAAACTTTAATTGGGTAAGTAATAATATCTTGAGGTATTCATTATCAACTTAAAGTAAATTTAGAAAGGTTTAGCTTCTGTAATAAGCAGTAAAAAATAAAACAGTTGTCATTTAGCTCAGTTGACAAGCGAAGACCCATTTTTCATAAAAAAAAAAACGTTTCAGCCAACTGAATATAAGTTTTAGGTTTTGAAATTGTCTGTTGACGTTAAAGTAATGATGTTATCATGTAAAACAAACTTGATTCCAAATTTTCAGAAGTAGAGAGGTTTCTGGTGCAATATCACGAACTTTTGTTAACTCTAGTTGTGTACATAATAGCATCCAGCGATATTCACTACTTGTTTGAAATAAATTTAAATAGATTTTGTTTCCATATTAATATAATTACATAATCATATAATAAACAATAAACCACTTCTCATAAGAAGGTTTCAACCAAATGAAATATTTTTGAACCAGTCTCTCAACGTTAAAGTAATGATCTCATTATACTAAACAAACTTGATAATTATCTTTAGAGACATTTTTGGAGCAATATTGCGAACTAAAACAAACACTAGTTGGGTACATATATAATGGCATCATGTAATATCCATTACAAGTTTAAACTAAATTCAGGTAGTCTTAGTTCCATATTAACCAGTAAAAATGTAAACAATTGGCATCTAGCTCAGTAGACAAGCTATTTAGAATTCACAAAAGATCCTATGGTCCTATTAAACTAATATATATTTTTTAGCTAGGTTCCAAAATGTAACTAAATCATTTCCGGATTTCATCGATTCGATTTGATATGTAACTTTTAAAACAACTCGTGACTTTTAGCAATATTATATATATATATATATATATATATATATATATATATATATATATATATATATATATATATATATATATATATATATATATATATATATATATATATATATATATATATATATATATATATATATATATATATATATATATATTGAACAATGAAAAAAAGCAAACGATATTTTCATAACTGTTTCTCTATTTAATAGAACATTCTTTTTTTAAACTTCATAAAGCATTTTTTTTAAAAACCTTCTTTTTAGAATTTTAAAGCAGATTTTTTTCCCAAATAGAAATTGAGGTTTATCTGTCATCGTACTGTCTAAACATCTAACTACAAGTTATCTCTATTTCTGTAAAACTGCGGAATTGAGTGGGAGAAAAAAAATATCGCCTGAGTGTTTTATCAACACATTGGATAAATGTTTTCATTCCGCGGACATGTTTTTTTTAATCACTGTGAAACGCTCTAATCTGTTTTTAGCGTTTGTTTCCGCCACTTAGGTGAAACTTTAGGGGGAAGTGGGGTGCGAGTGTAAAAGAGTTGAGTTGAGTGACAAAGCAGGCGACCGGTGATTCAGCGCGAAAAATGTTGGCAGCTATAAAAAGAATTCTCTTCTTTCTCTCCCCTGTCGAGATAAGTTTAGTCTCACAGAACGAAAAGTCTGTTCTAGTTGACAATAGAGCAGACGGTTTTTAAAATACGAGTAAACGAATAACGACTGAATGAAACTTAGAATTAGAGTGGCATAATTGGGGCCATTCGAAATTAGGGATGAAAAGGGTTGAATTTTAAATTTAGAGAATCAGCAAATACTATTCTAAACATTTGTTCGTTTTTTTTATGTGCATTTTCATTTGTATGGTTAAGGTTTTATTTATTATTTGTGTATTTCCATTTTATTGTTAAGTTTTTAATATTTATTTTCACGTGAAACATGTGCCGCAGTTCCATTGCCTTCAGGTTAACAAAATTATATTTATTTCATAAAAAGAGTATTTCTTGTTTTGCAACGAAAAGGCTGAATACGTTGACTTTACACCTCAACAAACAACGACGACAATTAAAGGTTGTAAAATAATAATTGGTTCAAAAGTTTCTTTGTTTCCTGTGCTAAGTTTAAAAATGCAACTTCAAAGAGTTCTTCAATTATATATTAGAGCCTAAAACAATGAAATAAAATACGAACCCAGATTCAGATAGGTTCGTATTTATTTATAGTTTATTTGTTTGAACCACTGCTTGCTTTTAATTCAAATTCAAAATAAGATCTATATATGTTTGATCTATTCATTTTTAAATGCACGGTAGCTGAAAAAAAACTTTAAAAAAAAGCAAAAACATTGTTTTTAATCAATCCAGTATTGATACAAACTTTAAAAAAAAAAAACGCTCTTTTGCAATTTTGAAAATAAATTTTTTTCTCTCCATAATTCGAGTTTGATCTACCTTTTTTCTTTGAATCTAAATAAATGATAAAAAGTTATTGAGTTATTTGATTTCAGAATTAAGTAAGGCGAATAACCATTATGGTTTAGTAATCAGTCTTGTGAAGTTTCAACTTGAAACAATAACAGCACTAAAAAGGGCGAAAACATGGAATAAATTAATAATAATTATTGGTATGTTTTGATTTGTATTCAGAATAAAGTACTAAATGTGATAAGGATTTAGAGTTAAGTGAAAATTATACTTGGAATGTTTGGATTTGATTTTAGAGTTAATTAATACGAATAACCATTATGATTTATTAATCAGTCTTGCGAAGTTTCAATGTGAAACAATAACAGCACTAAAAAACGGCTAAAGCATGGAATAAATTAATAATGATTATTGGTATGTTTTGATTTGTATTCAGAATAAAGTACTAAATGTGATAAGGATTTAGAGTTAAATGAAAATTATATTTGGAATGTTTGGATTTGATTTCAGAGTTAAGTAATGCGAATAACCATTATAATTTAGAAATCAGTCTCGTAAAGTTTCAACTTTAAACTATAACATTACTAAATACGACGGGAACTTAGATTAAAGTAATGATAATAATCGGGATGTTTCGATTCGTATTCTTCTCGAAGAACAGTAAGTCCCTTCTATAATAGGGAAGTCCGCATTCATTGTTTTATATGTCCTTTCCTGATTAGAAGCACTTGTCCCAATAAAGCCAATAGATATTTATAAGTCATTCACTTGAGTTATAATATGCCTTTCTGAGCACAGATAAATAAATATTTTATATTCAATGGTTTATTTGTTTAAGCATTTTAATCCAATTCGTTTGCAGTACTAAGAAAATCGAAATCTTATAAATAAAATATTTTTAAAAATGTCCTCATTGTTTATTCATATATTATATCTTTGAAAATCATATACTTTTTCTGCATATAATGCTTTAAAAAAAGAAATTTTTAAAAATTTTAAAAGTCGTATTTTATAATTATCTTTGCTCGAACGATTGACAAATTTCGGATTATGTTATGTAAAAATGTATAAATAAACATTATGGGAAATATTTTATTTTAGTATTCAATTTTTTCTTTCGATTGTTAAACTAAACATTAAAATATATTAAGCAATTATAAATATTGCATTTTAATAATTAATTATTCATATTTGATTACAGGTTACTTGATACAGGTTACAGGTCCATGTTTTTCTCATAACCCCCCCCCCCCGAAACAAAAATCTATATCCTCAAATGGATTTTACGTATGATGTACCCAAAATGCGATACTTATGTAATTTGATACGGAAGTTTTTACATTTTAGTAATGTTAGAAAATAATTTCAAGTTTGTGAGCATTTCTAGTTTTTAGAGAATGTTATTTTTTTAATTTTTTTTTTAAATACCACTTTACTATGGGTGTGGATATTTTGCAGCGCGAAATGACCCCATTGTAAGAAAGTACGGAAAAATATTTTTTTAGTGTAATTAATTACTGAAATTGAATATACATCAAGCGAAGGAAAAAAAAAAAGATGAAAGGACCCATTATTTTGTCCATTTCTCCATCTAAGCAATTGGGATAAAATTTCCATTGTAGCTAAATCTGAATCTTACTCTCAAACCTCAGAATCTGCCACAAAAAGTTATTGCTTATTCAGAAAAAATTACTATCAACAGGTAAAAACAAACAAAACATTCATTGAAACTAGGTGGGTACTATTCCATTTCCGGGCTCCTTAAAAAGCTAGAACCATAGTATCTCAGCAAATTCAGTTCCTATTACCACACATTATGCATCTCTTTCGTTAATAATAAAGGAAAAATTGGTTAAATTATCTCCTGGTCGATGACCAGTTGTAGCATTTTTAACAAATTGGTCACGTTTTAAACCATGTAGACACTTTCTAAAAAAAATTTTTTTTAAATTTTAAACGATTAAAAATATTAACAATATGCGACATTACTTTTGAAGTATTTCTCAAATATGTTATATACTTCAAAGTCCGTTTCTAAAATGAAGAAAAATACGAAAAAAGAAACAACTGTAAAATAAAGTATTTTTTAGAATATTATAAAATATTATTAATAATTCCAAAATTCATCAAAAATAATAATTAAATGCGCCAGAAATTCATTTTTGATGAAAAAATAAATAAAAAGGAGGCAATCGGGTGGCGGCTGGCAGACAATCTTGTAATCGCCATTTGTTACATTTATTGGCCCTGTGGTCGCTGGTGACCTTTAATTGTGCTTTATAGTTAATAGTAGTTTGGCGTTATTTAAAATGCAACTCGAAACAGATTAGTACTCAGATGTTACCACACTGTAAAAATTTCGGATCAAATTGCAGTAAAAAGTACCAACACTGTATACCTCATCCGTAAAATCCATTTTTACCGTAATTTTTTACAGTGCAGTTGAGATTCGGGGTCATATTATTTTTTTTTTAAAAATAAAGGGCATAATGTATAACTAAATTTAAGAATGATGATTATTGCTTATGCCTGAAAAAAAACACAACTATCCAATAGGCTATATTCTATGACTAACCACACATTTACGTCTAAGAAAACAGCACTGTAGTTTATTTTAAAACAAGGCTGCTAATTTGAGATGCTTTTTCCTCTTCTTTTACTGCAAATCAAGCGATTACTTACAACAGTAAGTCAAGGGGATTCCGACAATTTACGAAAAGTATCATTCATTCTCGCTTGACATGAGGTAAGGATGTAGGGAAAAAAAATAAATAGAAAAAGAACTTTCGCTTTCCTAAGACATAACTGTAAGTTCTGAGAAAGAAAACTAGTGTCAAAATACGACGAATGATAGCTTTTAATCAACATAATTGCTGGTAAGGAGTTTATTATTAGAGCTTCTTTTGGCCACATGTGTTTTCTCGCCAAGGACTTATTACTGCCGAATGAAGCTTGAGGAAAAACTTGTTTATATATTTAAAATTTTTAAGTACTTTTTTTTCTTCCTTTTAAGTAACGACGAATTCTGATATGTGTTCAAAATGAATTATCTAATTTCGAAACGAGATTAATCTCACTGATTATTGTTATCTCACTGTTTCCGGTATTTTAAATAGTGTCATTTTTTAATTTCATGCAAAAAACTGAGATTAATATTTAAAAATGAACCATTTCCAAATTTGTTTTCAGATTTGGCGAAAATGGTCGACGGAATCATACGTAAGTACCTAAAGAAATTATTATTATTGTTATTCTCGTTATTATTAGTATTTTAAATGCAAAGATTATATAGTACAAAAGCCACAATCTTTCGGAATCTTCAGAGAAACGGTAGATTTATGCTTTATTTGAGTTGCCAACAACATGAGACTGCAAGTTACTGATAAGTACTGTATAAGGCTTTCAGTATTTTAAATACTTCTTTCATATTTATGATGCTTCATTAATACGCATGCATAAATTACTACACATATTTATGTTATTATGTAATGAGATTGTAGATTTTATGTATATTCCATAGTATCTAACATATTGAACACATTTAAAAAAATTGAATGTGTACAATATGTTTATATTATTTAAAAGCAAACAGATTTGATTTATGAATTAATATTAAAACGGTAGATTTATGCTTCATTTGAATTTATTGAAATGTGTAGATACTTGCATTCGTCTAGAATATTATAAAAAATATTTCCAGCTTTAAAACGAAAATATTTCAAAAATTTCAAATATTAATGACAAATTTATGTTGTTGCGTGCACTCGAGACTGAGAATCAACTGCGCGAGGAGGACAATGTGGCTGTCAAAAATAGCAAGTCCCCTGTTGACGATACATCGAACAAGTTGTGCTAATTGAGTTCAAATCGAAGCAGGTGTGTTCAGATCACATCCGGGTCACCAATGTGAGTATACGTCAACTGTCATCTATCTAAAGGTACTTCCAGATAGAATCGAGTTAACATGTCTTATATCCTAGTGAATGGGAATTGAATAATTGTAGTGGTAGTTACGCTACAAGACTATCATATTTTAAGACCATAGCACATACACATAAACACATGCTTTTCTTTTTATTATTGTATATATTTTTTAAAAACAATAAGCGTATTGTTTATGCATTGTTAAAATTTTTTTTAAATCTGCATGTTTATATTATTGAAAAGCGTAAGTTTTGATTTAGGAGTACACATAAAAAACAAACATCTCTACTTGATTTAAAATTATTTAACTGTCAAGATAATTAAAATTGTCCGAAACTTACGAATGTTGCATTAGGAAGCTTAGTATTTTGTATTTTTAATTCGCTATTCGTTTTGTAAAAGTAAATAAATAAATAAAAATTTTAAAATATGCAGAATGCATTGATTTCCTCAATAAGCCACAGATTTGATTGATAAAAACAGAAGACATTTCAGCTTCATTTCAATATCGGGATACTTAAAATTCGACAACAATTTGTCAAATGCAGCACGCACTACTCATTTTCCAAACCCGTATCATTAACAATTGAATGAGCTTACATTTGTAAGCGCATTTGAAAGTCCAATTAACCAATACAAAGTTAACACTTAGTGGAAGCGATAGACAGAAAGCTCTTACAAGTTGCTGAGACTACCCCCAACAACAGGCTGTCAGAGTATTTACATGCATGAGAATTCCACTCATTTCAAGTTACATAAATCTTTCTGACTTGGGGGCTGCAAGTCGAAAATAATCCGGCTCATACAAGAATATGTGACGCATATAACTTTTGTCCGGTCATTCAGAGCGATGGAATGTCCGGCTAAGTCCTCCCCCTTGCTTCCCCTCCAGACGACGACTCACCCGGATTTGAGTGGGAAGAGCATCGTTTTAAGGCCTCCCGTGTTTTGCGACCCCTTTGTAGGGTATTTGACACGTGCTCAAAGGAAAGGCCGCTTATTAGCATTAATCCGGCTTCTAGGGATCCGGTTCGGTCATTCGATGGCGAGAGACGCTTAATTTCCTATTACGATGGCCAGAAATCCGAAACACTCCCGCCGCCAAGCTTCTGGATATTTCCATGAATGCTCTCTCGTTTGGAACAGGAAAGATATGGGGACCAAACACAAATTGCAATTTGCTTAACATCTGGTATGAGTATTTATTCCTTGTAATTTTTCATGCAAATTATTTTATACTTTTTTATTCTCATTCCCTATAAAATATACTTTGTATATATTAAAATTAAGCTACTCTTTGATAGATTGCAATAAGAAATTTAATTTTGAATTGATAACAAGCCGAACTGATTTTTTGTAAGCTTAAATTAAACTTCCGAATCAGCTTCAAACACATTTGGTGCACTATTTTGTCTGAAAAGTAAACGTTCTTCCTAGTATAGGTCATAGATTTTTCTTACTATAGGTTATAGGTTCTTATATGAACTTATAGGTTTTATATATATATATATATATATATATATATATATATATATATATATATATATATATATATATATATATATATATATATATATATATATATATATATATATATATATATATATATATATATATATATATATATATATATATATATATATATATATATATATATATATATATATATATATATCGTTTTTGAGAGATTATTGAATTTTTCACTTTCTTGACTGACTTAGCTTCCGCAGCTGAATTGTTAATGAGTAGAAAATTAAGATCAACGCTTCCATGTTTATCAAAACAAATAAAACCGCAATAAAGAAACTCTTCAAGCTCTGAAGAACAGATAAAACAATCAGTAACTCTAATTTAAAACCTTTAAAAGTATATTCACATGTTTGATTTCGGAAATTACCTAAACAACTCTGTATTAAAGGTAAAATAGTTGAAATTGGTTCTGAACGTAGAACATACAATATCTGTTCAGAAGACGATAAGCTGTTTGGTGGAAATAGATTATTTGTTTGCTAATCATTTAAAAATTATGAGATTATTCGAACTCCTGAAGATCTGGAAAGTGGCTCTAAAGAGCAAGAGACTGTACCTTCCAATAATGTAACAAGTATACAACCACCAATTAATTGTCTAGCCTTTCCAACTTTTTAACATAGACAAAAATAAACAACAACAAAAAAACAAAACAAAAAAGGTTTGGTTTTGGATAAGTGTTATGAGTTTTTAATAAATGTATTTGTATTTGTCAGTGAAAAGATTTATTGCATGAATTTTAATTAAAAAAGGGCAGGCAAGATATTGATAACAGATGGCGCTGCTAAAGTTGTACGCTTACACTGTTGAACAATACATCAGATGATTAGTCTCGTTCTGTTTTGTCTAGTAAATGTGTCTAATAAATTACATGAGTTCTTTAATCGAAGTCCCTTTAACTAATCATCACAACTGAAGGATATAGTAATAGTTGCACACATAGAATAAATTTGAGAGAAGTTAAGTCACTTATTGTTGGGTTGATAAGAGCAAGATGTCAAAATAGAATATGCTAGAATTGGGCTGTTCATGGTATGAGATCTAAATAATATATATATATATATAAATGTATAATTTCGAGGGGGTTGGGTTGTCCAAAAAGCCTCCCCAAAACTATGCCATTGATCGTGGTTCATCTAATTGGAACCAAATTAATTAATAAGTTAAATAGAATAAATTATAATTGATTAATTGATCTTGAACGTCAAAAGATAACATTTCTGTAATAGAATCAATATGATAGATAGTATTAGAAGAAGTATAAACACTCAAAATACAAACCAATCTAAAAAAAAAAAAAAAAAAACTAATCTAAAACTTTCACCATGAGAACTTTTCCAAATTACTTTCTCTTTCTGGAATTTATTCGGAGATTTCCAGAAAGACAAAAGTAAGAAAGGGATTCGTTCGTTCGTATGGCAAAGGAAAACCTTAATCCGTTTAAGTAATGAATTCCACCCTTACGACGGCCTCAAAATAATTTTTATTTTTACGTTCCCGCTGCCTCCACGTAACGCGTGTTTTCGCAAGTGAAAGCGATTCTATGCAGTAAATCTATTCTGTCGGAGGAAACCTGCCTAGACAGAATAGTGGCTGAGAAAGACGATAATTGGTGCTTCGGTGCACTCTTAATGAATAGATAATGGCCACGATCTGTTTTAATTATCGGTCGTCTTCACACACCATGCTGAAAAATTAATAACCCATACTGGGGAAAGTGGATCGTTCCACATTGGGAGGGATTCACCCCAAATTTTCGACTTTTACGGCCGGATGTTACTTGGTTTATAGTGAAGGTGCCTTTTCTTTTTTTCTCAATTGGTTTTGTTTGGTATAAAGTGAAATTTTTGGGGCATTTTAAGTATTGAAAAATTCCTTAAGCTTATTTTTTAACTAGTTTTGCTGTTATCTAGGGGCCCCGGTGCCCTATTTTTTTATTATTTATATTAAGCATAAAAAATTATTTAATAATTGAATCACGTAATTGTTCTAGTGGTATTATTTTTGGATCATTCTTAAAGCACCTAAATAACACATTATATTATTTAGCATATTATGAAGCAGAGATTAACTATCTTCGTGCTATTTCATTCATTTAGTTTGTCTGGTTTGTCTGGTAGTAAATTTTAGTTTTATCAACATTTATATATTTACTAGGGGGCTAAGCCCCCTGTTCACTGCCGCTCACCAACCCCGATGATTGCTTAGCAATAATTGTTGTTTCTTGGCGGAAAACAGTTTTCTACAGAAATTATTCACTTAACATATACGTACTAAAAGGAATTCTGTTTGCTTAAGCTTGTGCCTCCACTTCTCACATCTAAATATTATTATCTATTAGTATTATGAATATTTAGACATATTGGTGAACATAAGTAATTTTTCTATGTAATTATTTTTTTAAATAACATTTATATTGTTATAACAATATATTTTTCAAACCAATTTGATGAGTTCACAACCGCTATTTAATATTTTCACTTAACAAACGGGCGGATTTATTAAATACTATTTTTGCTTGCATCTCATTGCGCATGAAGCTGATCGTTATGTTCTAAATCATTTAACAGTAATAACAATTTTTAAAAAAAAAAACAATTATCTTAGTTTTAAACTTGAATTAAAAACGTAATAATAGAAGTACGGGAAAATAGTTTTAAATTATGGATACAAAAATACTCATAGAAAAACAATACCTTTATGACTTATATTAATTTTATGCTGATGACAACCAAAACAATATGCAAATGCATGAGGAAAAACTAGATCCTACCACGTGATTTTCTGGCCAAAATAAATGCACGGACAACAATGGAAAACTGCGACACCATCATTAGATTTTTATGCATAGCAAGATTAATATGCAATTAAAACATCATTTTTTGTTATTGTACTGTTTGTATCGTTTACTCTTTTCTTATTGGTTTTCTTTTTAAGAATCATTGTTTCACTTTTAAAATTCATCAGACGTATTATGCACAAGTCATTTTCAATAATGCGCGCTTTTAAGTTAATTTTATACATTATTGTGATGTTAACAACATTAAGAATTTATATATATTTGGTTATTGTTCTGATGGTACCTTTTATTTTCCTAAACTGATTTTCTGGTTGACAATCCTTTTTCATCCTTAAAAGTTACATAAAATACAATAGAGAAAACATGTGAGCTCTTAAGTCTACTTCATTGTTGTAAATTTAACAATAATATTTTCTTACGTGTCTTATTATGAATTTAATAAAAATATCTTCTGAACTATTTTAAATTTCTTTTAAAAATTATTTTAAATATTTTCGGTTATTTGGCTACATTATTATACAATTAGAATTAATTATCATTCGGTGCAATATTATACACTTAAAAAATTTATTATTTGATTTATCATTGTACAATCGGAAACATCATGATTCGATATGTGTTCAAGAACAATATATTTCGATTTTCATTACGCAATAATTAAAAAAAAAAGCATTCCGAAGTATTATTAAGATTAATTAAACTTCTTCCAAGCATTATCGAAATTGGCGACCTAAAAATTTTTAAGTGTCATTTTTCTCATTTATTACTTTTTTTTTTTTGTTTACTGGTGCATTTTTACTGAAAATTAGTTACAGTATAAATTCACCAACTTAAGAACGCATTATCGTTTTTTTTTTCCCAGCTAATTTTTACTTAAATTTTCTGTCAGTTAACTCAATATTTAATTCGCTATTTCCAAAGATTCAGTTTCACTTCGTTTAATGTTAAAAAAAATATCATATGAGATGTGTAAGATAATGTAGAAAGGTACAGGGGAAAAGCTATCATTAGTAAATATTACTTTAGCTAAATCTTAATCGAATAAAAAGTTTTTTCAAACTGTAGAATGTGTAAAATATTTCCATAGTAGTGATTCTAGGTGTTAAAACATAAACTAGAATCATAAGACCTCAAATAGTTAGAAATGGAGACTCAAAAAATAAGACAAAAAAGATAATACTGTTCTTTAATCAAGGAATTATAATTCTTTTAAACTGAAACTAATTTCTTGGCTACAAATTAGTATACTTATGTGTGAAGAAACTAACATAGTAGTGATTCTAAGTGTTAAAGCATAAGTTAGAATCATAAAACTTAAATAGTTAAACGAGAACTCTAAAAATAAGACAAAATAAAAAGTAATACTATTCTTTAATCAAGGAGTTATAATTCTTATAAACAAAAGCCAATTTTTCGGCTGCAAATTAAAAACAAGTATTCTTACGTGTAAAGAAACTAACATAGTAGTGATTCTAAGTGTTAAAGCATAAATTAGAATCAACACCATAAAAAGTTAAATGGAAACTCTAAAAATAAGACCAAAAAAAAAAGTATTACTGTTCTTTAGTCAAGGAGTTATAATTCTTTTAAACATAAGCTAATTTTTCGGCTACAAATTAAAAACAAGTATACTTATGCGTAAAGAAACTAACATGTTTATAATTAAAATAACAAACAGAACACGATGCACCTCGTTATTTTCTCAGATCCGCATTATTCGAATTCAATAACTACAAATTCGAGAGTTGCACAGAATGAGCAAAATTCTTCTTAAAATTTTGAAAGGTCTCTGATTAACAAGCAGGGGTGCACAACACTCAATGAATACTTTTAGTACAGGAAGTACTTTGAATAAGAGGAATGTACTATTTCACTAATGGTAAATGGTCTTGAGCCTTGTCTTGAAAAGTTAATGATGCGCCTTAGGAAGTCCTCAAGGTGCTTTGCAAGAGAACTAATAACTTTTATCTCTTCAAAGATTTTGAAAAGATGCCTCTTCCAAAGAGTTGAGGTATTGTTGAATACAGAACTGACTTAATTTTGGTGATGGTTCTCGAAGACTAGAATTAATCGGAAGCCTTGTCATTTAGCAGACGACTTTTACTCTTTTGTTCTAATTCAGATGGAATATTCCTCGAAGTGAAATTACATATTGGAGGAATATTATTTCTTTGTGGTTTCGATAGGTTATATCCTTGTAATGTTTTTATTCATAAAATTCATTTTAAGCTCTTTTCGAAGCTCGAGAAACGAAAAAAGTTATTGTTTGAATAACTTTAACTCGAAATAAAGCTGCAGTTTCATGTATTCTAAATTGCATAACTATATACTGCTATATTATGGGATAATGAAAATAATAGTCCGTATTTTATACTTCAAATCTTATGAAAATATGTATCTCTGAAAAAGTTGAAGCGTTGTTGAATACAGAACCGACTTAATTTTAGTGATACTTCTTCAATACTAGAATTAATCGGAAGCCCAGTCATATTTTAGGCTGTTTTTCGGAGCTCTTGTAACGAAAAAGTCATTGTTTGAGGGTCTTTAACTCAAAATAAATCTGTAATTTCATGTATTCTATACAAGTTTATACAACTATATGATAAATACTAATGAGGCTAATAGTCTAGAAATTTATATTTTAGAGATTAAAAATACCCGGTCTGAAAAAAGTTGAGGTGTTGTTGAATACAGAACTGATTCAATTTTGGTGATGGTTCTCGAAAACAATAATTTATCGAAGGATTTGTCATTTAGCAGACAACATTTACTCTTTTGTTCTAAATCAGATGGAATAATTTTCAAAGTAAAATTACATATTGGATTAATATTATTTTTTTGTAGTTCCGATAGGTTATATTCTTGTTTATATTTTCATTCATAAAATTTGTTAAAGGCTGTTTTCAGAAGCGAGAGAAACGAAAACATTGCTTCAGTGTCATTAACTCCAAGTAAAGCTGTATAAATTCTATGTATATTATTCTATGTATAAAAAACTCTCTGTATATTATTCTATGTATTATATATTCTATGTATTATATATTCTATGTATTATATATTCTATGTGTAAAAAACTATATAAGATTATACTCATATATGACAAATATTAATGAAAATAACTGTCAATACTTTTATACTTTGTAATAAAAAAAGTTTTTTTTATCACTGATAATACGTATCAAAAGCTTTTACAAATGTTTCAAGTCTTGGGTTATTTTTAAAAGAATCAATTTATAATCAATAATACTTTTAAAAATCAATCAATAATACTTTGCAATAAAAAAAGTTTTTATCACTGATAATACGTATTAAAAGTTTTTACAAATGTTTCAAGTCTTGGATTATTTTTAGAAAAATCAATTTTATTATCTTATGTATTTTGATAAACACTCCAACGCATGAAAATTTCTTACATTTTTGCCTTAAATCAATTTTACATGATTTCGCATTTGTCTCTGTGTTGAAAATTGAATTCTTTCAATTCTATAAATATATAACTTGATAACATCTTTCTATAACTTCGTGAAATTCGTTGTATTTGTATCAATAATTTTAAATGAAGATTGATTTTTGAAAATTTTAAAGTCCTTTTAAGTTTTTTAACTCTAAAGATCGAGATAAATTATTTTTTTTATGAAGCTTATTGCATTTATTGCTCTTCACACAGCTAGTCACGTTTATCCCTTTTCTTAATTCTTTTTATGCCACCTAAACAATGAACCTTTTTTGTAAGATATTTCTGTTTTTAAATTTCAGTATTCAATTGGCACCATGCATCTCAGCAAAGATACAAATCAATATCGAAATCAAAGAATACTTTTCTATGGAAGAAAAATACATATGTATTCCACTTTTAAAAATCATGAGTATTCTGAGAAGGATGAAGAATGTACAGTTTTGAGGAAAAGCATCTCATTTACATCAGGATTCTCATTCCGACTAGGCGTTGAAAACAATCCATGCGTGATCCTGGAGGCCCTGAGGAATCGATGCGGGGGAGGATGCTTGGGAGCGAGAAGAATCAAAGATTCAAGTGTGAGACGTGAAAGAAACATGCATCGCCAATATGTTTTAAATTAACGTGTAGAAAGAGTGTGAGAGATGCGAAACGAAGAGGAAGAAAAAAAAAGATGAAGAAGAGCAAAAGAAAGAAAAAAAATCATATCCACTAAGGAGAGGATGGAGATGCAGCACTCTGGTTTTGAGATGATCCGAAGCGCGAGGAAACAAGCCCCCCTCCCTCGGCATGGAAAAATAGAAGAAGAAAAAAAAACTGGCAGTGATGAAAAATAACTGTCAATAATTCATTCTAATGCAGTCGGGTTCTTTGATCGTGAATAACTCCCCTCTCATCCTACTGAATAAGACGCTGGCGTAACCTCGGTCGGATCTTCTTTTTCACACCCCTTTCCTCCCGCTATAAGGAATGCTGAGGATCAAAGAGGGACAGGGGATGCTGTAAGAGGAGAAAGAACGGAAGAAAAGGGTTCCGGGGACGAAGCACGTGTCAAATGAGATGCTTAGAAAGAGCAGATGGCTCCCTCGGAAACAGAATGGTTACTTTTTTTTTCTCAACTTCCCCAACAAGGCACTGAATCGAACATAGAACGAATCTTTCCTAACAAAACGAGGCATATATTTGAAATGCCAACCGCCACAATCGTCTCCATTACGGGTCATACTTGTAATTCTTAACTGTAGCTATTCATCCTTGTTTATAAATTACTCACCACGATCTCTCGTTCACTGGTCTCGTAAAAAGCATTTTTATCACAACCAGCTGCTGGCCACGGAGTTATGAAGGTTGAAATTCTATAATTTAGTAACCAATAGCATGATGGTACAAATCATGTTTGTAATTCTTAACTGTATCTATTCGTCTAATCTATAAATTACTCATCGCAATGGTCTCGTCAAAATGATCTCGTCATTTTATGCAACAACCAGTTACTGTCAAGGGGTTATGAAGGTTATGATCTCATAATTTTGTGACTAATAATACGATGGTAGAAATTGTATCTGTAATTCTTAACTGTAGCTATTCATCTAGTCAATAAATTACTCCCAGCAAATAGTCTTTTCAAAAAAGAAAATCATTATTGCAACAGCCATTTGTTGGCAATGGAGTTAAGAGTTAAAGAATCCAGAATATCATAACCAACAGCAAGACGGTGGAGATGTAATCTGGTGGTGATCGTGTAATGACTACATTTTCCCTCCTAAGACAAGCTGGTATTTAACGATTTGAAGCTGAATAGATTCAAAGTCATCATCGAGGACTGAATCCCAGTATTATACAATTACAGTTCCCAAACCACTGAACCATTATGGCTCATCAATGTTCTTGTAGTGTTAGGAGAACTAAGTTAAAAAAAAATTTTGCAATTTTTATATACATTCCTATAGACAAAATATCACATATACAAATTATTTTTAAAGATTATGATTTCTACATTTTTTGTTATGCGTCTGTGTTTTAAAACAATCCTAATTATTTAAAGCTTCAAGTGATATCCAAATGAAAACAATTTATTTTAGAGTGCGCCAATAAAAAAATGCATCACCCTGAAAAACTTTCGATCTAATGATCGGATCTTTACATTGCAGGATTCAATCTTAATGGTTCGAGGGGTGACCTAAAATAGGTTAATTAATCAGCGTAAATGATATTTTAAATTACGAAATCTGATTAAAAAAAACGCACTTTCTCTGAATAACCATTAATTCTCTTCGACGGATTTGGATTTCTGACCCTAAAAATATGCAATCTGCTGGTTGCAATCTGGGAAATATGTTCTCACCAGTTTAGTCAAAAGAGAAGTTTGAGCCTCCTAACCTCTTCTGTTAATGTCTTCTTCTGTTGGGAATCTTCTGTTAATTTTACTTTTTGCGTGTCTCGCCATATTTCAAGATTAAACTTTTTAAGCGAATTTAAAATTTTTTGCACACAATTATAAAATTCATTGTCCAAACTATAATTCTATGCAAAAAATAATTTTTGGTAAATATTTATTATTATTTTATTTAATAATAGTCAAAATTGTTTTGATTTATAAGGTATACAATTTTTTTACATAATTTCAAAGAATGTAACTTTACGTGGCAAAATACAAAATTTGATCGAAATCGGTCGAATAGTTCCCGAGAAATCGAAATTTAAATATACGACTTCTGTAAAATTGAGTCCTAGCACGTGGTGTTCCGATCATTAGATCAAAAGTTATTTAAGGTTGGTCGGTTTTTTTGGATAATATTTATTGTACTCGAAGTAACTTTTATTTCGAAAAATTTTGTAAAATATCAAATTTTATTTACCGTAACCAAAGTAACTTTGTTATTTGCAGAAGTTTTGCTGAATTTTAAATTTAATAGAGTTAAAACCCATGTTCTAAATTACTTAAAAGTCACAAAACATAAGTCTATAAATTTTGAAGGTAGAGTATTATGCCTTAAATTGCCTGTTAAATTCTTTATTCGAATAACTTACGTAATTAATGTACATTAAGAATATTGTAAAAAGGCTAAATCTAGAAATTTTAGATGAATTACGCAAATTAGCATTAGTTAAAACTGATCTCGGTACAAAAAAAGTTTAAAGCATGAAAATGTTTTTGTCATATTTTCATTAATTTTTAACTACTCTTACAAAAGAATTTGTAAACATACATATGTATAACAATACACATGTTTTGAAATGTTATAAAATATAAATTATTATATTTAAGAATTATTTCTAATATGATTAGTGAGTATAACAGCCTCAATGAGCAATAAAGAAGCAAATTGTTACAAATATATAATTAATATTCCCTTCATTGTTAGAAAAGCCTTGAGTATATTATTTATAAATGAGACTGTATATCATAACTATTTGTATTTCAATATTTCTTGAGTAATTGTCAGAAAAATGTTTTAAAACTATAAAGCAGACATATTGTTCAAACTTTCTAATAAAACACGAGAATTACTATTCATCTTTGTGAAGGAAGTTGTCTGGATTTAAAATAATTAATGTTAAAATAAATGACGTTTTAAAAGAAATATGTGTAAAAAAAATTTTAAATTATTGTGCTGTAAATAGATTAAACTAAACTAGAAAGTTTGACGAAATAATAGTAATAGAATTGAGTAACAATAACTTCTGTCATGTTAAAAAAATTTCCTTTCTTTATAACAATACATATTTTAAGTAATAAATTTTGTTCAATTAATCTTTAATTGTTTAAATTAATTTATCACATACTTAATTTATCTTTAAAAATATTTAGTGTAATTAATATGAATTAAATGAAATTTTAACTGTTATGTAAAATAGAGTGGTAGTATATGGCAGGTAATTAATAACTTCATTAATTTCAATTAAAAACAATTTAGTAGGCTATTCATTAAGTAATTTAATGAATGTAATTTAAATTAACTATTGCAAAACTAATAAAAATATATGAAAAAATAAAAAAATAATCGCTAGATACTTGAGACAAACAAAAAGAAACATTTATTTTTATTGTAAAATTGTGATTTTATTTATTGTAAAATTTCACACATGCCGTAAGTGGAATTCGTAAATTGTTATTCTTTTTTTTTTTTTTTTTTAAGAAAAGGAAAATGTAGAAGTTGGGATTTTATGCCTTAAAAATTACATCATAGACAAAAGATTAATGAAAACTATTAAACGTCCCTTTCAGACAAAAAAAAAAAAAAAAAAAAAAAAAAATTAACGTTTACCAAGCAAACCTACATACAAGACGGCGATTATATTGCGATACAAGACGGCGATTATATTAGACGGCGATTATATTGTATTATATAATTATATTATATTATATAATATAATAATATTATGTCACATAATATATATTATATGAAATAATATAATTTTATTATATTATATAATTTATATTATATTATATAATTTATATTATATAATTTATACTATATAAAAAAATCGAAGATGCACGTAAAAAATACAAAGGTATACCGTAAAAAAATGAACTTCATAGCAGTTTCAGGTAACTATCTTTTCTGCAGCCATTTTCCAAAAATGGTTCAGCTCTCTTTACTCATTAATTAGATAATTAATATTTTTGAATGTTTTGCTTATGCTTTGAACTTTTAAAATATTTTTTCCTATTTTTTTTTTTTTTTTAAAGTTTAAACATTCCGCATACTATTATATGTTTTTGGTATAATGTTTTAGATCATTCGAAAGAAATTGTTTTTTTTTTTTTTTTTTTTACTGGAATCCTTTTTTTTGTTAGATGTTATTTAATTATTTAGGTAAATTATTAAACTATTTAGGTTAATTTTCAGAACATTAAAATAAAATGACAAACTGAAAAAAAGAGCATTTTCGACACTTCTTTCTTTTTCCTTTTAAAAAGAGTTTTAAGGTCACAAAAGCAGCTAGTAATATTTGTGCTATGTATGAAGAGATTGTCATAACTTAAAAATCTCTCGTAATTGGCATACCAAATTTAAAATTGGTAATTTTTACCTCAAAGACACACCTCGTTTTGACAGTCCAGATAAGTTTTATGTAATAGTTGTAGATAAGTTAAACTATTTTTTTGCCCAATAATTCCCGTCAACCGACAAGGGAACTTTTAAAGAAATATAATGTTTTCACACTTCAAACGCTTAAAAAATGTAAAAAAAATTTAGGAACTTATTTGAAAATTGGAACTTAAATAAAAATTTAAAAAAGGAACTTAGTTTGGTACTTCGTTTTGAGCAGTCCATATCAGTTCGTTGCAAAGCGATTAAACTATTTTTTTACGCAAAAATTCACATCAATCGACAAGAGAACTTGCAAAGAAAATAGAATGTTTTCAGACTTTAAACATTAAAAAAAATTTAAAAATAGGAACTTAAAATTTTTCTTTTTTTAAAATAGGTCCTAAAAAATGGAATTTAAATAGAAACTAATAAAAGAACTTAGTAGCCAACCCAATATCTTTTAATATTAAAATATGGTAACTAAGCTCACTGAAACATATTTCAATAAGTAAAATAATGCAAAAATATTAGTTACTTAATAAGGAGAGAAAAATCACATAATTCTTTTTAAGATAACAAAGAAGTAGAATAACTTTTCTGAACTTTAAGATCAGATTGTGATCTCATTTGCAACTTTTTTATCTTTAATTCGGCGATCATAAATTTGATTTAGAATTTTCTAGTTATGAAACCTGACCTTATAAATCTGTAGCGTATTATGCAATAATAAAAAAGCAGTCGGAAAGAATTAAAAAAAAAAATACATCAGGTAAAAACTTGCTCAATTAGAAACAAAACAAGTTTCGTGTAGCTCTGCAGCTAAATCTGCAGCATTCGTGATTTAATAAAGCACAATTTTGAGGTCAAGAGAGGCTAATTGGAGTGTCTTTACAGAGATTCCTAATCAAGCTTATTTTTCATTTATGATGCGTGACTTAGTCGGATAAAATCCTTATTTCAGTTTATGTATGTGATAAATAAAGATAAATATTGTTTTGATAAACTGTTCTACACGATTATGCAGCAAACATAAAAAAATATTGAATATTGTAAGTTGGGTAAAATTTACTTTTCTAAAGTTCGTGAACTTTCATGGTGAAACAAAATTTATCATTCCTCAATTAAGGAAGTTTCAGAAAATTAGAGTTTTATAAAATTTGAAGTTTCATAACGAGAGCAAAAATTAATTAATTGACAAAAGCAACTTTGTGAAGTTTGAATTTTTAATATTAAATTTCACAAAAGTCCTTCATATTAAGATTTGTGACTTAATGTGGAGGACCGAAATCGATCATTCTTCAATCAAGCAAATTTTATGAAATTCAAATTTTTTTTAGATTTATGACTTTGTATGGAGAATTGAAATCGATCATTCTTCAATCAAGTAAATTTTATGAAATTCAAATTTTTTTAGATTCATGACTTTATATGGAGAATCGAAATTGATCATTCTTCAATCAAGTAAATTTTATGAAATTCAAATTTTTTTAGATTCATGACTTTATATGGAGAATCGAAATTGATCATTCTTCAATCAAGTAAATTTTATGAAATTCAAATTTTTTTAGATTCATGACTTTATATGGAGAATCGAAATTGATCATTCTTCAATCAAGTAAATTTTATGAAATTCAAATTTTTTTAGATTCATGACTTTATATGGAGAATCGAAATTGATCATTCTTCAATCAAGTAAATTTTATGAAATTCAAATTGTTTTAGATTCATGACTTAATATGGAGAATCAAAATTGATCATTCTTCAATCAAGTAAATTTTATGAAATTCAAATTGTTTTAGATTCATGACTTAATATGGAGAATCGAAATTGATCATTCTTCAATCAAGTAAATTTTATGAAATTCAAATTTTTTTAGATTCATGACTTTATATGGAGAATCGAATTCGATCATTCCTCAATCATTCAAACTTTGATAAATTTTACTTATTAAGATTTTTAATTATATATGTAGGACCGAAATCTATCATTCATCAATCTCACAATTTTTGTGAAATTTATTTATTTATTTTAAGATTTATAACTTTATATGGAGAACCGAAATCGATTATTCTTCAAGCAAAACAAGTTGTGAAATTTTAATTTTCTATGAAATATATGACTTTACATGGAGGGACGATATCGATTATTTCTCAATCAAGCAAAATTTATGAAATTAATTTATTTATTTTTAAGATTTGTGACTTTATATCCTGGACCGAAATGAGTCAAACAAATCATGGAAAACTTACATTTTATAAGAGTTGTGGCTTTTTCTGGAGGATTAAAATAAATTATACTTCAGTCATGCAAATTTAGTGTATTTAGACTTTTAATTAGTTTGTGACCCTTTATGGCGGATTGAAATTGATTATTGCTCATTCAAGTATTTATATATATAAACACATAAAGTTTTTTTTTTTTCAATAAAAATACACTCTAGAATCCACATATATGACACATCACTTCTTTTCTTACTTTATTCACGCTGCTGTAGTCCCAGCACAAATACAGGGGCTGTAAAGATGGTGGCCCAAGTAAAAATAAGGAAGACCCGATTCGACGTCTTAAAGAGATTGAGACACTCACTCAACGCAAATACAGCATGCGCCCCCCCCCCCACCGCACACTCAGTTCCCCGCATTTCTACACATCAATGCTTTCTACACATGGATGTCGAAAACAAAAATGAAGAATAAAATAAATCTCATAAAATAAGACTTCTCAAATATTCGTTTTTATTATTGGAAAATACGGAGATTTCAATGCAGCCGAAGGCTGTGTTAATTCAGTTAAAAGGTTAGCACTTTTCTTTTTTTCACATCAAAAAGATCCTCTCTTTCTATCATCATTCCTTTCTTTCCAATCCAAACTGCTTTCAACTCACCCCCCCCCTTGTCGTCAAACCCCCCCCCCCCACTCTTCTTGTCTTGGCTATAAGCTTTTCACAAAAGTCGGCGATTAAAAATCGGTAAATGAAATGTTGACATGGTGTTTCGTGAAATCGGTTTACTGGGAATGAGGTTTGCAATTAGTAGCTCGATAAAATTGTTTGGCGTCTCTTTTTTTACCGGATGGGTTCTTTTCGCCGCCAAGTAAGAATTGATGTTAGAATTGGCAGTCACTTAGCTTTGCGAACGAAATGTATTTTTGTTTTATCGATTCTTATTTGGCTAATAAATAATTTATTTGTTTTATATATAACAATTGAAATATGAAGATGTATTATTAATTTTTAGCATTAAAAAGATAATTGAACGAATACAATGAATTATTTAAAATCCCATACAATTTAAGAGCTTAATGTGAGAACATGTTAAACCATGTTTTGGAAACACTCAACTTGTAAAACATATTATGGATTCTTAACGACAGATTCTATAAATAATTTGTCTCAGATTCAATTTGATATGTTAAGCTATATTTTGAAACACTATAGTTTCAAAACCTAATAGGTTTGACTTCAAACATACAACATTATTTTGATAAAGTTTCAGATAAGGTAGTGGAGGAAAAACTTTGTACAAATAGTTACTGGCTGTTTCATTACACTCCGAAAAGTTTATTTTCCTCGGTTAATTCTCTATAAAACATGTTTAGTGATAGTTTCAAAACACTAAAATTTGAAAACATGTTATGGTTGACAATAAACAAGGAACATTCTTTTTTCTGCCTGCAAATTCTTTAGATAAGATGATTTTCACCGAAACAGAATCAAACTTTACAAAACAAACTTTCACAGAAGAAAATTTAACAAAACAGCTACCTATTGTTCTTTATGTTCCAAAAAATTTTTCTCAGATTGCACACACTGTAAAAAATTTTGGTGTATAGTTTCCACCATTTTTGTGCAAAATAAAACTTTTTATTTACCTTTTTACTATTATAGTTTTATTTATAAATTTTTTGTTTGTTATTAACTGAGACAACGCATATTTTTATGTGCATTAGAATCAATTTAATGTATTCATTGTAAAAATATATAATAATGTATTCGCACTAATACTTTCAAACTATTGTTTATTTGTAAATTTTTATATCTTTTTTTGCGCTGTAAATACATTTCTGCATTTAAAAATGTATTTAGTTTACCTCAATATCAAAAATGATAGCAACTATACATCAAAATGCTTTACTGCAAGGAATATTTTAGATATTATTTTGAAAAATTTAAATTTTAAAACATATAGGGAACTACAAACATATAACGTTAATTTATTTTACAAAGTTCTTAGATGAGGCAATCTTTAACCAGAGAGAAAAAAACTGAAATAAACAGCTACTGTTCGCTAACTTACGACCTAAAAATAATTTTTTCAAGGTTCCACTAAATATGTTAAGCCAAATTTTAAAAACACTAAAATTTAAAAACATATTACCGTTGAAATATAAACATAAAACACTAATTCTTTTTTTTTTCCTCGAGTCTTTAAGTGAGATAGTTTTCAACGAGGGAAGAATACTTAATATAAAAAGCCCAAACGAGAAAAGAATTGCTATAAGCAGCTTCTGGTTGTATCCTTACGATCGAAATTTTTTTCCTGATTCAACTCAATATGTTAAGCGAAAATTTGAAAACACTAAAATTTCTAAATATGTTATGGTTGAATATAGTGATAGAACGCTAACTCCTTTTTTTCCTCAAGTCTTTAAATTAGATGATTTCCAACGGGAGAAGAAAACGTAATATAAACAGCCCAACAGAAGAAAAGAAGCTTATATAAACAGCTACTGGTTGTTTCTTTATGGTCGAAAAATATTTTTTTATTCTTCCACTCAATATGCTAAGTGATATTTTGTAAACACTAATGTTTAAAAACATATTAAGATTGACTGTAAACATAGAACTTCAATTTATTATGGCAAGTCTTTAAGGCGGTTGAGTTTCTGTAGTAAAGAATTTTCTTGCCCTCTCACTTAACATGTTCTTTCATTAAGCCCTTCAATTATAAATCACGGGAAATTTTTTTTAAAAAAAATCACTTACTTGCTTATGCATCTCGACGTTGAGGCCGTACGACATTTCGTAATACTGAAAATAGATTAAAAATTTACATGAAACATAATTTTTCATGATAAAAAACTATTTTAAGAAAGTCTATATAATTTATAGTGAGAAGTAAAGTAAATAGTTATACACTGTAAAAACACTGGCACTATGGGTATTTCTTACTGCAAAATCGATTTTTATCGTAAAATATTATATCGCAATTTTTACAGTAACATTTATTTAATTAGAGTAATTCAGTGATTTAACGGTATTTATTACTGTAAAATTTTTAGTATATCAGGTTTTTGGTTCAATGATATGCATCGGTAAAAATGGATTTTACGGTAAAAAGAACCGGCACCCTGAATACTGGCACTTTTCACTGTAATTTGAACCAAAAAACCTTAATTCTAGTTAATAAAACCAAAATATACTGTACTTAAACCATTCATTTAATAATTTCTCCGTTCATATGTAAACGGTTCAGCAGAATTTTTGGTATTCAAAGTTATAGTTCTTATTACCAGACATCTAGTAAAAAAATACATAACTGAAAAGTAAATTTAACCGACTAAATGGTTTTTATGCCATTCTTTTAGATATCATGATAAGGTTACTCAGCTTTACTGCATTTAAAAAATTTTATCCTACATTATAATACCACATTTCATTGCTTATTTCACTAAAATCATTACCTTAGTGCTTTTGTAAAAATTAGCGATATTTGTGGTGCTCCCATAGTCTCAGAAACACAGAAAATGTTACTATATTCTGACTGTTGGCCATATTTTTTTTCTTGATGTAATATTTCATTTTGTTGTAATATCAATTCTTTGTGTTTAAATACTCATTAAGGGCCAAGATCACCCAAAAAAATTTTAAAAAAAACTGGTTACTCAATAATTACATTTTTTGAAGCTTAGCTTAGAAAAAAAAAGCATTGGCATTGATCATATTATTAATCACAATCTAAGCAACGCTAAAAAATACGAAATTAGTCAAAGACGAACTTTTTACACAAACTTCTTACAACGGTAAAAAAAGAAACGTTTGCACAGTTGTAATTCGAAAATTGTTTAAGATTCAAAATTTAATATTTTATTGTATGAGACAACAACAACAGTAAAACACTTCTTACAACAGCAAAAAACGTTGCGTTTTCGCAGCTGTAATTCGAAAATTCCAACCACAACAGTAAAACACTTCTTACAACAGCAAAAAACGTTGCGTTTTCGCAGCTGTAATTCGAAAATTCCAACCACAACAGTAAAACACTTTTTACAACAGCAAAAAACGTTGCGTTTTCGCAGCTGTAATTCGAAAATTGTTTAAGATACAAATTTTAATATTTTATTGTGTGAGACACGCAATAAATAATAGTCTAATATTGATAAATTGTGTTAATAATATAGAATACATATGATATAGAATACTTATAAATACACTAGCTTCTGCAGTAATTATGATGTTAAATAATACTAAAATTCATCAGAAACTTACCATGACGTAATGCCTTTGCATTTCTGTCTTCTCACTAGCTAATTTTTCACACTCGAGTTTTAGGCTGAAAAAAAGTTAAAAGCTTTCAATACGTTTAATCATTTTAAAGTAAAAATTTCATTAAAATTTTTAATACCAACTTTAAGTGAAAATGTTTTATAAATGTTTTTAAAAATTAACACTGGTATGTAACTTACTATAAAAATTAATAAACCAAAAGTGTTTGTTTCATGAATCTCGCTAATCAGATTACAACATTTATTGCAAAAAGTACAGCAAAGCATTCACGCAACAGCCTGTTTTTGTCCAAGGGATCATGGTTAAGGCTGAATGCCTCAAAAATTGTGCCATCGCAGCTCGTCTATTACTGAACCTGACATATCAACAAATGTTATTTTGACATACAGGTTGTTTAAACTTTTAGTGAGGTTAAAACCTTATATTGTGTAAACGTTTCAAAATGAATATTTGTCATATTTTGACTTCAAACGTACTTTGTAGCGTTTTGAGACTGTCTGTGAAAGACAACTTCAAAACATCACAAGATATAAAAGGTCGATTGCGATTTGCAACATATTGTGGATTGTTTTGCAACATATTGTGGATTGTTTTGCAACATACTGTGGATTGTTTGCAACATATTGTGGATTGTTTTGCAACATATTGTGGTTCTAATCTAAAGAAACTCCCCCTGAATCAAAGGGCTACGAGAAATTTAATGATAAGCCACATTCTTTCAAAAGGTGACATGTTCAAACTATTCCTTAGTATTGTTTCTAGACATGTATCTCACAAGTTTCCAGAATTTTGCTCAAAATAATAACACGATACGCAGATGGTGGTATTTTTCATCAAAAACGTTCATCAGTATATAGCCCCAGCCTTTCAATTTTATTTTATTTTATATAGAGTGGAAAACCATGAAAACCTCGATTCGATTAAGGGACTCTAATCCATGATTCGTCAGCCGTCTTCCACAGTCTTTCAATTATCATTTCCAGAGGTTAAGTGTTTCCTCAGTTTACAACAAACAACATTTGTATTACATTTTCATGTTTACTTATCCAATACTATGCAAGCTATTTAAATGTGTTTAGCATATCAGTTAAGAAAATTGGAAAATTAAAAGTTAATAGGATTAAATTATTGTTTTCTTTTTTTTTTTTAATTTTTTTGTTGAATCTAGAAAGGCAATGGCCCAAAAATATACTAAATAATAACTAATAAATATTTATTTGACAGAAAAAGTTTGATAACTATATTCTGCAAGTTAAGAAAACACCATTATCCTTTTGGAGAGAACATGTTCTGATCTTAATGCATGCCAAATGGACGCCAAGTTTAGCCCGAACGTATATTAACATCGCCAACTCTTGAAACGGCGTTGCACAGCCTTCTTTTTACTTTCTTTCTTAAATCGCGTGAAAGGAGAAAAATAAAACTTATTGAATAAAAACAATAGCTTTGTTAATAAGAGTTAATAAAAATGATATCTAAAAATCGTAATAAATATACGTCTTTCTATTCGTTTTACTGAAACTCATGAAAGAATAACAAATATTGTTTCTCTCAAACGATTTTCTTCTACAGCGAAACAAAAGTAAAAAAATTCTTTAAAGCATGTCGGCACATTAGTGGTCCAATCAAATCCAATGCTTTTGCTATGTCATATAATTGTTTCGTTTTCAAGAATGAATATTCTCTCTATTTATCGAAATTATATCGCCAAATCTGGGATTCCATTAAGACGACGAAACTATAACCCTTTTTGATAATTCCATGATATATATCGTAAAATATAGCACGAATTAAAATGTCTGTCTGATGAGTTTTAAAAGCTTTTATATTGTTTTTAAAGCATATTTATGTTCTTTGATAACTAAATAAAACGGAAATATATGAAGTCGCGGATGATTATTTAAATCCTATACCACAATGGTCTTTTCTTAACTTGCTTACTATGTATAATGACTCTATATGTTTCAGAATTAAAACTGCAGACGAATTAACGTTTTCCTACTCGTTCGATTCCAAGAACTGAATTGGACATGGAAAATTTGCCAATTAGGTTACTTAGGATATCGTAACAGATATCCTATATTAATTGCAAAATCGAGACAATATGGCATTGGTTAATTTTATTTGTGAAACATATCTAACTAAGCATTTTTAACTTACCTTTAGCTGAACGCAATACTTCAGCTATTTTCAAATCTCTAACATTTACGGCTCATTATAATCTCCATATAACACAATCGGAAATGCCTTAAAATTGTGTTCGCAATTCAGGGAGTAGTTACATAGAATATTTGATTTCATTTTAAATTGTTAAGTTAATGTAGTTTATAAACACATTTTAACGGAAGGTATGTTGTAAGTGTCAGTGCAATTTAGAATTCTTAATATTCGTTATGACTTAAGGTTTTGAAAAGCTAAAAACGCTATTTTAACAGAAATACCAAAATAGCACAAACAAAATTAACCTCAGCTATTTTGTCTCGCTGCCACATAAATGAACCTGACTATACAATAAAATTCACCATCAAAACACACAGTCAAGAAATAAGTTACACGGTTATAGATAGAAAGCATACACCAGGGGTTTCTTAACAGGTTTCAGTACACTAAAAAGATCAGACATACATTCTTTGTATCAAGAAAATCTGACAGAAACGGAGTATTCTGCATTGCAAATTAATCAGATAATATATTTCTTTATTCTTAGATTGAGTGAAATTTATACATTCTAAAAAGAGGCTTTCTGGAGGCTGTTTAGTCCCTTTAGAAGATTCATCAGTGCACCTGCTGGATCGATATCGTCAGTCATAAATAATGGAAGCAGCCGATGAATTTGGGAATATCTCCCCCACCCCCGCCACTTCAAATAAGTAAATAAAGAGCGTAGTTAAAAGGCTTTTATTTTTACGCGAAATTTTTTTTCTTACTCTTTTAAATATGCGAGATTCAAATATTCTCATCAAGCGCTTTCTAATATCCTACGGTTAGAAGGTTCATTAAAATATATTGCCAAGCCTTACCCGCGAGCATAGAATAGAAAAAAATTACTCTTCCCCCCAGAATACCGCTTCAGTGCCCCCCTACGTCTCATGAAGACGTAGAGAAAAAAAACTGCCCTAGGCCACGAAGAGATTCGGTGGATAGAAAACTGAAAGACTAGAGGGAGGAGCAAATGAAAAAAAAAAAAAACAGCTACTGTTTTTTTTCTCTTCCACCTTCTAATGCAAGGAGCGAAGCGGCCCTTGTTTTTTTACGCTCTTAAAATCTTAAAAAACCATGTTTGTATTTTAAAAACCATTAATGACTAAGCTCTTTTTTAATTTTTTTACCCCGTCTCTAAATGAAAGGAGAGACAAAAAAGAAGGGGGCAGTAGAAAAAAAAATCGTTTGTGGAAGTAGCGCGTGGGGGTGGGGCAGAGCGAGCGCGAAATGAAGACGCAGACACGAGCAGTAATGAAAAACAGCCGGCCAAAAAAAAAGAGGGGGTTAGGAAAAAAAAAAACATTTTCCAAATGACGATGGTTGAATGTAGAAAGAAAGAAAAAAAATTAGAATGAAATGAGGGTGGGGTGGGGAATGTGAAAAAAAAAATTGTATGTATACCCGGGCAGCGCCCTTACATCGTTTTTAATAAGAACATTCGTTAAAAAAGAAACGAATGCGAAGTTTTTATGAGAGGCAAAATACTTAATGGGGAAGAAAGTCGTTACGGTCTGAGGATGTAGCAACAACAAAAAAAGAAAAAAAGAAAACTTGTTAAGAGATGCAAATGCATTTCGATTAGAAAAACTCATTAACGAAGGATGGTACACGCCCTCGCCCCCTAGTCCCCCCCGCAACTGGGCGCCAGAATCCTTGTCCTCTCGTGCGCTAGTGACACGTGTTTGTGCAACTTCGCATGTCCCACCCCCACAATCCGACTCTTCCTCTTATTAAAAGAAGTTTATCCCCCACCCCCAAACAAAAAAAAGAGGAGGATTTGTTTTTTCTCTCCTCTTTTACTTCATCTTCTTTTAATTCCCTCTTCTAAGTGAGAGCTGAAAAAAAGTCTCAGCCCCCCCCCCATTTTAATTCCATGCTTTTTCGTCCAGGAAGGACCAATGATTCTGCAGTTGAGGCAATCATATGCAGAAATTTGGGCAGTACTACTTTGCGAAAAGGGGGGGGGGTTCTAGTTATTATGGATTGATTAACAAGAGGGGGTGGGGGATGTTATAGCAACTAATAATGAGAATCGAAACTTTTTTATGAGAAATAATGAGGAATTATCTTTCAACACAAAATTCGATGTCTGCATTTTTGTTTGGTTCAGTGATCAATAAATTCTTTAAATTTGAGAGAGAGTTTGAAAACGGAACAGCGATGGTTTAATTTTAATTTCATAATTTCTACATCAATGTGTTTTGATCAACAAAAAAAAAAAAAAAAAAAAAAAAACGGCAGAAAATATTTAAACGAAAATCAGGAAACTTAAATAATGCTAAAATAAATTTAAAATACGTAAGTCTAGTGAAAAAAAATTTTTTTAATGTTTTAACAATTTAAAAGATAATGATAATTATGATGCGGATGAAATGAAATAATAAATTAAATTTGTTAATTGTGTTTGTAATTGTACAATGCGTAGGAAATATCACTGAAATTAGTTCGCAAAAATCATTGCATTGTTCATTATACTAAATTGAAAAAAAATAGTAAAGATGATACAGAGATTTTTCAGCACTTTCAGCCACGTATCCAAACACTCAGCGAGATATCCAACAGCGCAGTCTCGAGTAAGTGAGTAATTACTTGTGCACTGCGAATTTAGTTAATTAGAGGAGTACAGAGAGATGCGCAAAATCTCTCTAATATAGAATATGTTAATAGGATAACGGTTATAAAAAAATAGTGATAAATAATAATAATACTAAAGAATGATAATGATAAAAAAGAAAAATGAGTTAGAAAATAATAATGAAATAATAATGTGGTAATAATGAACGGATAATGTAGCACATATAATATTGCTTCAATTTTTATTTAAAATAATTTAAAAATTGTAGAAATTTATGTGAAAGTATGTTTTCCTGGTTTAATATAAAAAAAAAACTAAAAACAATTTACTAATAAAAAAATATAAAAAATGTTTTAAAAATGTACGATATTTTTTAAAAATTATTTTAAATTTTATTAAAGGAAATTAATTTAAAAATGGTCCAAATTTATATATATATATTTTTAATTTTACGATGCTCTGTAATTTAAAAAAAAAATAAAATTAGGTTTTTTTTTAATAAATTGCTACGTATATCTCATATCTCTCATATCATTACACAGATACCGATAGCGATTAAATTTGATTGTATTATACAGTAATAGTTTTCTGTACATCACACATCAAACCTACACCTTATTTATAATTTTAAATGCACTTTAAATTTAATTGCCAAACTATTTTCATTAACTTAATTTAAATGAATGAAAAGTAAAATTTAAAATAAAATGCAAGTTAAATATTTATATTATATAAATACTTTTCTTATTTAACCTTTTAAAGCCTTTTAAATTTTTTAAACGTTTATTGAAGTATGTTAAATTATTCAGTATTTACATACATTAATGAACTTTTTGAAAGTAGAAAATAAATATTTAAACACAAACTGCAAAGTAAATAACGAGAGAAAACATACGTGTTATAAATGTGAAAGAAATAAAAGGAAAAAACTGAAACAGTAATAAAAATTAAAAAAGTTATCACTCACCTGACTGTGTCTCTGGAACCGATGAGCGATTCCGGAACAGACAGGTTTTTGAAAAAGAAAAGAAAACATATTAAACATTAATAACAATAATAATAATAATAATAATAACAAATTTGGAATAATAAAGCATAAAACATAAAATAAACAAAAATTTCCAATACACCTTATTTATTGCATAAATTAGGGGAGTTATGCAAGAATTTTTTTGAGAGAAACCTCGAAAATTTACTTTTCCAGTATTTATATTGTAAAATTATAGTATTTAATATAGTATTTATTATTAATAAATAATTTTATTTTTATTATTAATCCGCTTAATTAGTTTTAAAGTGGAATTCACAAAATTTGAAATTGATAAAATTGGTGCAGTTCTATCAACAAATATTATAATTAAAATATTCCAATTCAACAGTATTCCAATTTACAAATATTCCAATTTCGTTTGTTATTCATTTTCATTTATCATATTTATTTTCATTTTTGATTTATCGTAACTCTTTTTTATAACATTCATTTAAGATGAATTGATAAATCGTATATTTTTATTTTATATACTTGAGCTCGAAAAATTCCATCGACGATCAATATAGTTGATGTCGTTAGTGATAAATGGAAAAAAAAAAACATTTTTAATTTTTAAATCAGTGTATCAAAAAATCAATAAAGTGTCAAATCAATAAAGCGTTTTTAAGCGTCAAATTACGATATTTAAATTATCGTATACGTCATTAGTGTGAGTGTTGATAAACTAGATTTGGATTTTAAAAATAATATAAATTAGTTATTTAGGAAATAATTGCGATATATGGTGAAATATCAGTATTTTGTAACGATATATCACGATATAATGATCCCTATATCACTGAGCACTAGACTTGTTAAACCGTAAAATTATTATTTTAAATTAACCCTTTAACCCCCGGATATTTTACATGGCGTGAAGCAAAAAAATTCTTATTAAAAAGCGGTTCTTTTCTTAATTAATAATATATTCTTCTGTTAACTACTACTTAATTTCTCGAAAGAATACAAAACATTTGCTTACAAAAAGAATACAAAACATTTGCTTATGTAAAAACAGTCCTGTTTCAAATAAGAAGATTTCTTGCCATTCGCGTGACATATTGTCACGCTACACTTCAATTAAATAGAAATAATCACTTTTGTATACTTCCTGTTTTCGTTAAAACAAGACTTAGGTATTTTATTAAATAATCATTTCATTTTCTTCTTATTCTCAAGTAAAAGAAAAGGGGGGCAATTTCTTTCTTTTTTTTTTTTTTGAATGCCCCTATGACTAATGAAACTCAAAACTAACTTTTTATTCAAAAACCATTGGTTTATTTATTCCATTCTCCAAAACTCGACAACACTCCAATATCGATACACCAAACGATTTTCAATTTTAAAAAAAGAAACTCAACCCCAAAAGGGCTCCTCAAATTGTTCCACTGAGTCTAAAAGAATTGCTTCGCGATTTAAACAACTCAATCCGATCGATTCGCAGACAAACATTCGTTTTTAAATCGTTTTAAAGGTGAGCCGTTTTCCGCCAAGACCAAAATATTCTTCAATTCAAAGAAGTCAATACGCTTATTGTCGCAGCAAAACTAATTATATTTCGTTCTAGAGTCAGTTAAATGATATGTCTCGTCAACAACCCCTAAGGCAGGAGGAGCTCTGAAGAAAAAGGTTATATGTATCGTTTTCTTCGAACTCCATGGACGCTTAATTAACGCGAAAATGCCAAGTATCTGATCGTGGTAGCACAAAAAGTTATGTTGACACTGAAAGAATCATAGCGTTTTGATTGTATAAAAGAAGAAAACACAGCGCTTGTCAAGGAAAATTGAGCAAATTTTCAAAGTTATCTCGAAGTTAAGAAACATATATTTTTATTTATTTAGAGTTTTTTGTGAAAGAGTTTGTTATTTCTGGAAGCTTCGTTTGGGGAATAGGGAATTTTGTGCAAATAGTAATTATTTTTCCCAGATTCGGTAAACGCGTGGAATAAACTTCCCGTGTTGTTTTTAATTTAACCTAATATATTTTTTTTATTATGATTTGTATTATATATTGTATTGAAATATTAATCAAACTGGGATTGGATTGAAGGAGCAAAAAATTAATAGTTGATGTTAATTAAAATTTTGTATTATTTATTTAATGCTCGAAATAATGTGTACAAAATAATTTTAATTAAAAATTTATCACAAAAAGATTTATTGTGAGCAAAAAATAATTCTGCAGCTAAAGTATTTCTGCTTTTGTAGCATTGTTTATTAATATTGTTTTTCATAATTACACACTCAATTACTACAACTATTTAAAATAAATCTGAATATTAAATTTTTATATTTTATTAAGATGTAATTGGTTTCATTGATAAATATCACACAAACAATTTCATAATTTAAGAATGATGTGAAAGAAAGTTCTTAGCTACATTTTTGAAAAAAGTTTGAAATTCCGGGGAAATTTTATTTTCGTGAAAGTTAACTATGCAATTGTATTTTACTATGGCAAGGTTTTTAGTTGCTCATTAAACAGAAGAAAAAGATGAAAACACTAAGCATAAGTAGATAATTTTAGGAGTGGAAGAAGGTTCTAAGTGCATTTAGTAACAAACAGTCAATGAGTATCTTAGAAAATCTGTCTTTGGCAGTAAACTTCCAAGTATGCAAACTCAATGACGTGAACAATTTAAATGAGTCTTGATGATTAATAGATTTCGCCAAATAAAGGCTTAAACTCGAAAAATGAATAAAATGCATGAATTTATTTCTTATAATTCAAACACATAATATTTTATGATATTCTAAACAAATTTACCAAAATGTTACTTAAAATCTTCATACACTTAGCTCTTCAATTAAAAGGTAGATGTGCAGTCTAAAATAATAGTTCCAGAAAAACCCGATTTGAAATGCACAGAAATATCAGGAACCAGTTTGAAAAATGTGTTTTTCAACTGAAAATAGTTTAATTGAAATGCTGAATAAAATAAATCAGATTCATTGACTTTTCCAAATAGTAATATATTGTTTTTATTATCAATTTTATTATTAATAACTTTATACTAATCATAGTAACAGTATCAATATAGAACTAACAATTTTACTCAGCACTGTTGTTATTCAAAGAAGAATTAGAAAAATATATGATTTGGAAATACACATCTAATCTACTTAAAAATAAAATGTTTCTTTAGACGTTTAGGATAAAACCTAAACGTCTGATTAAATTTAATTTATTTCATTTGTAAGTAAATAATCAAGAAATATTTAAGGGATTAATTGTCTTTGTCAAAATTTTACAATTTTACAATTAGTAAAATTGTTTTACTAACAATTTTATAACAATTTTAATATTAATAATTTTGAATTAATAATAGTAACAGCATCAATGTAAAACAAATAGTTTATTCAGCACTGTTGTTATTCAACGAAGAGTTAAAAAAAGATATAATTTGGAAATATACATCTAATCTACTCAAAAGTAAAATATTTCCGTAAACGTGTAGCATAAAAAGTATGACTAAGTTTTAAGTTTAATTTATTTCATTTATAAATAAATAATCAGGAAAAAATCACGATATTCATTGTCTTTTTCAAAACAGTAATATTGTTTTTATTAACAATTTTATTAATAAAATTTTATTATTAAAATTTTATTATTAATAATTTTATTATTAATAATATTATAAATAATGATAGTAACAACATCAATATAGAACTAACAATTTTACTCAGCACTGCTGTTATTCAAAGAACAATTAAAAAAAGATATGATTTGGAAATATACATCTAATCTACTTAAAAGTAAATGTTTCTTTAAACGTTTAGGATTAAAAGTATGATTACATTTAATTTATTTCATTTATAAATAAATAATCAGGAAAAAATCACGATATTCATTGTCTTTTTCAAAATAGTAATATTGTTTTTTTAACAATTTTATTAATAAAAGCTTATTATTAATAATTCTATGGTAATGATATTAACAACATCAATATAGAACTACAATTTTACTCAGCACTGTTGTTATTCAAAGAAGAATTTTTAAAAAAAATGTATGATTTGGAAATATCCATTTAATCTACTCAAAACTACGCTATTTTTTTCTCTCCCACAGCATTAAACAGTGAAAGGATGAAGAGATTTATAAAGGTTTTGACTTTACTCCGGGGATGTTGGAGTTTACATTTCTTTCTTTCTTTTTTCTCGATAAAACTTTCTTTTAAACTGTTTCGACACATAAGTTTTATTTATATTTCCTTAATAATCCGGATTAACTGCTCAACTTTTTGACCAGGGCTGTGCAGTCGGAGTTGCAGTTCAGACGACGCTATAACTAAGGAGAAAGTTTTCATCACAAATTCTGTTTCACCTTCATAACTAATTTAAAATTTAAAGTATAGAAGAATTGAGTTCAGGCAATCCTAGAGCAAGGCATGAAGTATCAATTGCTAAAAAGAAATTAAAATATGAAAAAGCTAACCAATTATTAGAAGAGAACTTCCCCATCGCGTAATCCAAAATTATCCTCTCATAATTTGTTTTCGTTTTGAGTTTTAATTTTGAGCAAGGCATGAAGTATCAATTGTTAAAAAGAAATTAAAATATGAAAAAGCTAACCAATTATTAGAAGAGAACTTCCCCATTGCGTAATCCTAAGTTATCTTCTCATAATTTGCTTTCATTTTGAGTTTTCCTTTTGAGCAAGGCATGAAGTATCAATTGCAAAAGAGAAATCAAAATATAGAAGCTAACCAATTACTAGAAGAGAACTTCCCCATCGCGTAATCCAAAATTATCCTCTCATAATTTGTTTTCCTTTTCTTATTTTGAAAAATTCTTTTCAGTATTGAAACTTCATGCCTTATTCTAGGTTCATTTTTTCTATACTTCAATTAAATAATTTAAATTACTTATCGAGGGGATAGAGGATTTGACATGAAAAGTTCCTCCCGTGGTATAGTTTCCTCTTAAAGGAGTCTAAGTCAAGGAAAATCTTGCAGGAGCCAGTGTCAGGAACATTTGAATGATTTCAACTCCAGTTAGTTAAAACTTAGATTCAGTAGATTTAAAAATGTTGATAAGGGAAAAAAAAGATCTTTATTTTTCAAAAAATATCGACAGAAACTGTAATTGTAAATTAGGCATTTTTATCGTACATAAAAAGTAGAACTATACACGGGGAAAGAAACTCTGGTAAAATTACCGTAATGCATGGCAAATGACATTTCTGGTAAAATAAACCCTGATTCATCTTGATAAAAATAAAATATATGCGGTATTTAAGCCATGCATTTGGTAATTTTTATGTTCGTATAGTAACGTTTTATTAAAAATTATAATTCATACTATCACATATTCAGTAAAAAATGCAAAACTGTAAATTTAACCAAATAAATGATTTTTATGACATGCTCTAAAATTACACGATAAATTATCAAATTTTACATTTACCAAACTTTATCACAAATTATAAATCACTTTGCATTGTTAATTTTATTATAATCATCATTTAGCTATCACGAAAGAGCTTCGGTAAAACTACCGAGCTTTTTGGTGTTCTCATAGAGTCAGAAAAACGGTAAATTTTACCACATTCTGGTGGCGTTTTCCATGCATTTTTTTCTCAGTGCTAAATTAGAAAATTAATCTATAACGTTTGAAATGTTACAGAAATGTTATTTTTATTATGTTAAATTATCTGTATGAATGTCTAAGCTCTTACAATTGGTACGTTTTTTGATGCGCATTCAGTAGCTATTAAATTTCAGCCCAACATTTTCCACTAAATTCTCTAAACTTGTAAATTAAATGTGTCAGCGCTAATGCGATAAAACATAACCTCATGAGCATTTAATATAACTGTTTACCTCTCTTCAAGCAGATGAAAGACGTTTTAAATACTTTGTCCAGTTATGAAATGGTTACATTTTAAGAGCTTGATGGAAGAAAGTAATACGTTTTGGGTTTTAAAACATGTTAAAACACGTTTAATAACATCATTGCAAATAGGGAATATAATTAAGTCAGCCGGACAAAATTACATAAGAAGATTTTTAATAAGAAAATTTGTTTCGGAAATTACTATATTTAATTTTTATAGCTGATATTTTTAAACAAATGGAATTTTTTTTTTGAAAGCTGATGTTCTTAAATGATCTAAAATGTTACTTAAAATTTTTCCAGTGAATTCTTTATCAAAAATTACGTATTTTATCAATTTCTGATATAAAAAGTTTCGCGATTGATAATATAAAAAAACTAAAAATAATATTTCATATAAAGACCTCTGAACAGATGTTTTTTTCTCTTCTTTTTAACAAATATTAAGTTATATATTTACGTTTTTAAACAAATAAGATAAAAAATTATCTAGTAAATGTCTGTGCATATATTTAATATTCAGAAAAAAGATATAATATTTATTTCAATATTTCACATCGAAAACTTTTCTTAAACAATAATGGCAGTTAGACATTTTAATGCTGTAACTAAAACAATTATTTATTTATTTTTTTACAAAAATCATCTTACGTCAAATAGCTAAATCTTTTCGAGTTTGTTTTTGTGCCAGCAAAATAAATTGTAAAATATATCGTTTCTAAACAAAATTAAATTTTGCGATGGTATTTATATATAGATATTAATATTGACTTATTTTTAAGCTGAATATTAAAAACAGACATTAAAAACAGAAAACAGAAATATTTAAAGCAGAATAAACTGCAAAGATAGAGAACGTGTAAACATTATTTCAGATATTGTAGTTTACCTAAAATATCGGGTAGAAATTTAAATAAGTATCTGTATTGAAATAATAATTCATAAATAAAACAGTATGCTACAATCACACGCATGTAAGTATATTTTTAAGCGGTAAACAAAGAAATTGATTATTTCCGCAGAACTAAAATACAATTGATTACTTTTTAACAGAAATGACGGAGAGATACCATAATCAAAAAATGAAGATAAATATTTATTTATATCTAAAATCGAGGAATTTGGATGAAATATTGTTAAGAAATAATTTTAACACAGATAAATATAAGAAGTACACTAACTATTCCAACAGAATTGAAATATTTAACGAACATTGAATCTTAAAGCCAAATAAAGCAACTTTCAAATAAAAGTGCTGATATCCTGGTAAAATGAGTGATAGCAGTGTTTGCTTTCATTTTTATAAATGAACGAGACATGCTTAAAAACAAATGTTTTTTGACGCATTTTAAAAATTATTTTGTTAATAGAAAATACCTTTTTTTTTCAAATATAAAAATTTAAAGTTATTCGATTACTACACGTAGCTGATAAGAAAAATAAACGGAATCATGTTAAGTATGTAGTGAGGTATAGTATTGTTAAGTAGTAATCATGTTAATGTTTAGTAAAGACTTTAATAGAGTTGTATACAATGTTGAAAAATGGCCAGCAAACATGAAATGATTAAACAGTTTACCTACTCTGCAAGTACCTATGTGTGTGGTGTAATACATACCTGTGGTGCAATACCTATCCGAAGTTGGTGTTGAAAAACTAAAAATTATGTGTATGATTACTTTGTTTCAAGTTAATATTGAATCGAGCGTTCTAATATACTTCGAAGGGTGTAGTTATTTCTTCACATCATTAATTTATGAAGTTTACACCAATCTACAGACCGTTCGTGAAGAAGATCATGTTTTTCGGATCTCAAAAGGTGCTTTCAATACACTTCAAAAGATTCAATACGATTCAATATTAACTCTCAATACGCTTCAATACGATTCTATATTAACTTGAGTTAATTCGTCACACCAATAATAGATAAGGCTTACACCAATCTGCAGATCGTTGATGAAGAAGAGCATGTTTTTCGGATCGCCTTAAATTTGGTGAATAATTAGCGTATATCTAAACTATTTAACTAAATTCCTAAGTGAAACGATGGTAGAGTATGCTGATGTTTTTCCTTTAAAATTTTAAAAACTAATTTCCTGTCATTATTGTCTTTAATTGCTTTAATGTTAAGGCCCTATATAACAAATTACCTTGTATAAATTTTAAAAAATTAGTTTTTTTTTTTTTTTTTTTTTTTAAACTTTAAACATCTTTAATACATCTTATTGTTAACTCGGCTATAAAAAGTTTCTAGTTCAGTTGGATTAAGAAGGAAGCAATTTTTATTTATTTTAACATGAAATATTGCAAAAACAAAACAACATGCAAAATATATACTTCATTATTTTATAATTTATGTTTTAAAAAAATCGACTTAAAAATATCACTACTGTGCATAAAATATTAAAAAAATACATAAACACGAACCAATAATCAATTGGTATTGTAAGTAATATCTAAATATATAAAATTATGTTTAAAAATTTTGCATTTTACGATTTAAGAGGTCTTACAAAATCGCCAAATTATTTTTTATGCCAATGATGCTTAATTGCGGTAAAAGGTACCACTGGTAAAGGCGTAATAAGTATCCAATGTACAATTATAGAAACTGAATAAGTGCTTTAGAAATAGATTTTCACTGCATCTCGACATGTAAAAGTATCTAAAATACCAATTTTGAAAGATTAAAAAAAATGCTAATTATTTTTTACTGCCGAATTTAATATACTAGAGACAAAAAAAAATAATCTACAGTTAAAAAATGTATTAAAAATATAAATTATTTTAAAAAAATGATCCAACCTAAAATTATTAACTGTTTATAAGAATTAAAAAAATTATAGTAATGGTGTAATAGGTACCTAATATACTAGAATATACGTGTTTTGGTAATAGGTTTTCACGGTCTCCTGAAACGTAAAAGCTCCAAAAATATTATAAGGTTTAAAAAAAAGATACAAATATGGATAAGTACAAAAAATATGAAAATTGAAAGATAAAAATACGATGCAAACTATTTTTGAGTAGGTGAATTTCACACTAGAGATAAAAAAATAATAATAATCCACACAGATTAAAAATGTATCACAAATGTAAATTATTTAAAAAAGAAATGATAACATAAACTTGAACGTTTGTAAGAATTTTAATAAAAGAAATAACAACGTGTATTTTTTTTTTCAGATAAAATAAAAGACAAAAATTTTTTGAAATGGTGGACGTTAATATTTTTAAGAAGGGTGCATCAGAAGACGTAAAGTAGACAATTATAATCGTAAACCCTAACCTGGTAGTTTCAGTCAGCGTTGCACAAATTTTAAAACATGCTTTTTGTGTTGTTTTTCATTACAATGCGCTCTAGAAAACAACGCAATTGCTGTTATTATCGAACTAAGCATGGGGTTGAAAATTTTTTGCCTGTTAAGCGACATAACAAAAAATTTTTGTACGTCACAAACAAATGGAAAAAAAAAAAACGAAAGTGCATCATACATATTATCATCACTGAATCTGTAAATAACTGCCTTGGAATCCATTTAAAAATATTATTCTTCACGAGTTTAGATAAATAGCTAAGAAACAGGATATAAATATGAATAAATGGCAGCTTAAAAGAAAAAGAAAATAATTTAATTACGGATTAGAATTCCTAGATTCGAATTGAAATGAAAAGAATGCAAATATGACTCTGTTAATCGCTTAAAAAATCGCAAAGATCGTGAAAAATGTTTAATTTTTTTTTTATTTATTTAAAGGGTTACGAATTTTTTAAAAAAAATATCTCTTAATTTCTTTTCTAAAATGGGTCTTAATATACTGAGACAAAAAGCAAGTCAAAACTATCAGAATATGGTAAAATTCTAAGAAATATTTCTATTGGCCGTTTCTATACGCACACCAAAAAACTCGGTAAATTTCACAGCAGCATTAGACAAAATTAGCAATAAAATATAATTCTGGAACGTGAGGTAAAATTTGGTGAATGTGGTATTTTTATCATAATACCTCCAGAACCATTAATTCGACTGAACGACGGCATAAAAACCATTTATTCGACTAAATTTACTTTTAATTTATGTATGTTTTACTAAATGTGTCAACCATAAGAACAATAATTTTGAAAACCAAAATTTTCATTAAACCGTTACCACAAGAACGGAAATATTACCAAATGAATGGTTCAAATACCTTATATTTTGGATTTATTAACCAGAATTATGTTGTTGTTTTTTTAAAATCAGGAATGTCATTACCGTATAATAGGATAATTTCACCAGAATTTTTTTTTATAATCTAAATTGTTTTCTGAATATTTTAAGCTATAAATCATTGTGAGCCATTTAATTTAATTCGGCCCCTTGAGAAGTTCAGGTCTTAATAACTATTCCATTGTATTGACTCTTTGTACGAAAAACAATCTCGTCTATTTGGAATTTATTGAATTTTATTTCAAAATTTAACGCATGCTAAAATACATTTTTCAAAAAAAATGCTAGAATCTCTACCTTCAAATAAATAAATAAAATTAATTACTATAAACTTATAATTTAAAATTATTATTTATTATATGATTTAAAAGAAGGATAGTTTAATTTTTCACAGTATTATTTTATTTTCATAGTATTAAAAGGATTAATTTCATAGTATTTATACTTTTCATTTCACTGTGGAATAAATACTTAAATAGCATTAAATAAATTAAACTCAATTTAAATAAATATTTTGATTTATTCCCACTGTGAAAAAAGTTCAATAAATTTTAGAACTACCAAATTTAGCTGATTTTTTTTTCTGAAATATTAATACCATTTCAATGACTAAATGAAAAAATAATTGGAAAGAACAAGAAATCTCTATTTAAAAATGAAACTATTTTTTAAAAATAAAAATGCGATAAATCAGTTATAACGGAAATAAATTTAAACCTAATATTATTAAGTCGGAGACATTTGGAAAAAAATATAATTAAATTAAAATCCAACGAACTCGTTTTAGTAAAACTAACAGCTTAATTCAAAATACATTTCAGAAGATTTCAAAAGATTTTTAAGGTATTTTTATTTTTACGATTGTTTTTAAAACGAAACATTAAGTTTTATTTAAGTTTTGAGACAACTTATCAAATTAATTTTAAATGTCTGTAAATCTGAAGATAATTTAAAAGCTTAGTGAAAGAAAACCGCTTACAATTCTAGAAAATTTAGAAAAACAATAAAACAAACTTTTCATAAAGCACATTGAAAACAATTTTACTTAATGAACTGTCATTTAAACTTGAGTTTAATACAGTATAAAATACAATAAACGGTCATCACTGGCGACTAAATCAAACAAATTGCGAGTAAAAAAATATGTGCCAATCGCATTTTTTCGAGAAAATGCAACCCATGAGTATTTTATAATCCTTTTTTTATGAAAGCAAAATCATTATAAATATTTTTTAATATTTTTATATTAATTTAATTTCATGCTTGCTTCTTAAAATTTTTCTTCGCTTTAAAAATGAGACTTGTATTGTTTATTTTATTTTAAGAATGGCTTCAAAAAATGCTTTACGTTCTTTTTCCAATAATTATCAAAAATTTTTGTAGTTGTCTAAAATTTTCAATTTTTAAAAAAGAGAGCACTTTTAAAAAGCCAGAACATGCAACTGATCAATAGCAAAATTTCCTAATTTTACCCTATACATGGAGAAAAAAAACTGGTAAAGTCACCATACAGTATGATTATATTTCAGGTAAAAAAAAAACTATAATTCTGGTAATAAAAAAAATATACGGTACTTAAACCATTTATTTGGTAAAGATTTTAGCGGAAATTCTGGTTTTCCAAACTTAAAATTACAAAATATATAAAACAGAAAAGTAAAGTTAACAAAATAAAGGGTTTTTACGTTATGCCCTAAGGCAGCGATTCCTAAATGTTGTTCCGTGGAACCCCAGGGTTCCATGGAAGGCTCAAATGAATTCTGAGTGCTAGAACTCCTTTTTAACAGAAATAATTTTTGAAACCTTTAATTATATTTATATCCGATCAATAGCTTATTATTTATTTAATATTTTATTTACTTCTATGTAATTATTTAAATAAAGTGATATAAAAAAAGCAAAATTTAAATTATCTAACAACTATATATCAAATAAATTGCGAAAAATTTATTTAAAAAATTTGCATAAGTACTACCCATCGAATTATTAATTCAAAATAAAATTACCGAATGCTAAAAATAATGAAATATATTTCTCTACTAAACATTCTAAATGACTATAACAGTTATTTTTCCTTTTCATTTCAACAGAAACTTCAGCTTATTTTATTCATTTTCAGTTTCTGCAAACACCAAAAAACTGATTAGATGCCGCTATAGACCAATGAATTAAATTGTCGACCATATAACCTAATTTTAAAACAAACATTCATAAAATGGTGAAAAAGTTTCGTTCTTCACGAAAAATAATTTCGAACTAATCAGTAGTCTTTATTTTATTTATCTGATCATGATTTTTGAAAAACTTCATTCAAAAAGTCGGGGTTCCAACAACAGAAGGTTAATAATTTAGGGTTCCATAATAGGAAAAAATTGGGAACCGCTACTCTAAGGTATCATGATTAAATTACTAAATTTTAAAACAATCACCAAATTTTATCACACATTAATTTTACGAAACTCATTACTAAAGCGCTTTGGTAAAAATAATCAAGCTTATTGGTATTCCCATAGAGTCAAAAGCACGGTAAAATTTTACCATATTTTGGTAGTTTTCTACCATAATTTTTTTTTCAGTGTATTATACGGAATATAGCAAGTTTTAAATTCAATCTTAGAATGTCAGTTGATTCTTTTTTAATTTAGCCCTTTAAAGATTACTTTGGACTCAAAGTTCTTTTTTTTTTTTTTTTTTTGCACTGAATTTTTACGTTCTTTGCCCGGGAAGATGCCGGAAGTATTACTCATTTAACGTTACCCAGTGGGCACCTGTGAACCTAAGTCACGGAGGCGAGCAACATCACCCACGCCACACATACCCGTTTATAGGGTGGGCCGCACTCACACAGCACACATTAGAGAACTACACACAGAGAGAAACAACTATACCCTGAGCAGGATTCGAACCCGCAGCCATTGCTTGGACTCAAAGTAGAACGGTAATAAAGTTCAACAAATTCCAAAACTTCTAATAGCGTACTGGTTGAAATAATTCACATTAATTTAGCCACTAGACTCTTTCTATATTTTATTTAAATCTTACATGTTAAATTAAATAATATTAAAAATAAATTTAAATTATTATAACAATTGAATAAATATTAATAAATTATTATGATACTTACCTATGATACTGAGCCTGTAAATAAGAAAATTCTTCTTTAATTCTATCGCATGTTTCGGCAACAGTAAATTTAAAAGGCTGACCTGCGGCTGGCGGAGGACCCTGAAAAAATGGAACCATAATTATTATTCATTGATGTAAAACAAGTTGCAATGCATAAAACATGATATAAAATTGCATATATTTTAATTATTATGCATATTTAATACAATACTTATACATTATTTTATCATCATACAATTATTATACAATTATTATACATTATTTTATCATTAAATACAATACTTATACAAAATTATACATTAATTATTATTAATTAATAGTGTATAACTATTTTTTATCATTATTTTATAAAATAATAGTCGAAAAATTTTTGAATTGTAAGGTATGTAACTTTTTGTCATTTCATCAAGTATATAATTTTACATGGCAAAATACAAAATTTTAGTAAGTCAGCAACGTGGAATCATGTGCAGATGTAGCTTTTCCGAAGTCGAAGCCAGCAAACTTTGGGAAAACTTCTTTATTGATTATTCAGAATAAACAATGTTGACAGTTCAATAATTGATAGTTTTGAACACAACCCAGAATTTAGATCAAGCTTTAGGAATAACTTGCGTTGGTAAAAAAATAATCCGTATTTGAGTTTAGATAACCATGCTAACTTACCATGGTTAGCTGGACGGTAAGGGGACTCTAAGCTATGATCCATTTACCACTGAGAATATTTTACATTAGCACTATAACCAGTGAGATCCGGAATCAGTGGAATTACCAGTATTTTATTTTGAATTGCCTGATTGGTAAGTGTGCTGTAAAAAATTGGGGGGGGGGGAAGTAATGGTACTCAGGGTACCGGTACATTTAACCGCAAAATCTATTTTTACTGGAACATGTTATGGAACAAAAAATCTCATATGCCGTAATTTTTACAATAATAATTACCGTAAAATCATGGTAGGAATGTTATTAAAATATATTTCTGTAAGTATTATAGTAGATAATTTATGGTAAAAATGTATTTTATGGATGATGCACCCAAAGTGCAGGTACTTTATAGCGACATTTGATCCTAAATTTCTAACAGTGTGGGTAATCTAGCTTCAGGGCATCCTACTTATATGCCTCATTAAATATAGGTAAAGCAGGATTTTAAGTAACAATATTAAAAAGAAATGTCTCTTCATTCGTGTACATATGTTGTATTTATTAATATGTTTATTAATATATTTTTGTATGTTTTATGAAGCATAAGCAACTTTTATTATTGGATATATTTTAAAGAAGGGCGTGGTAAAAACGATAGAAATGTGCATTATTAAGCCAGCAAAATAATTTTAATCTAACTTCCTAAAAATCTAAGATCTTTCATTCAACCACTTTGCAAGTCTCCTCCAACATGTTCTCTAAGTTGAAACAAATTACAAACTACAAGATCACATTACGAACGCAAGACTGAACCTAACATCTTGTTGATCAAGTTTTCTAAAACGACTTTTCCTCAGTAAAATCTCCACCAGCAAATTTATTAACTCCCTTTCATTGAAATATTTCAAGCAAGGGGATTTTCTGTTCACTTGTCAAAGTTCAGGATTTTGCCCACCCCGAAGTAGCCCTTTTCAAAACGAACTGCTGGTCAAATCTAATTTATTAAAGTGTCTGGTCCTTTGATACATCGTTATCATCAATGACGGTGGCTTTGAATTGCTGGTAGAGGGGGATGAGCTTATTTGGAGAGCGGTGGTTCAGGGGCTAGAGCTCAAATATTTGTTAAGAGCAAATGCGAGTGATTCGCCGCGCGTAACTCAAACCCTTTAAATCCAAAGGTATTAAGTTTAAAAGCTACTGGTAATATACGTTATTAGTACCTTTACGTATAAGAATTTTTCTACACTCTGAAGATTAAATTCTGGCATCTAATTTTGAGAAGATATATATATCATCTTGATTAGTATGACACAAACCAGAGCTTATAGTTTGTCAACATGTCCCAGAATTCCTTATATTTTTAATATAATGCCAAAAGAGAAGAAGAAATGTTTCTGGTGAGCAGAGTTTGAAGATTATCTCATGGCATGGAAGATTATCGCATGTCTATATGCTTATAGTTAGCAAACATTATATTTTAAGATATTTCGATAAAAACAAAGAAAAAAAACCTTTCTCAGGTTTAATTTTAAAAAGTCATTAATACTGATTAGTATGGCACAAACTATAAGCATACGTGCTCGTTTTCAACTTCCGATATTTAAACATTTCTTTAAGTTTTTCAACTTGTCTTCGATGGTATTTTAAGACATTTAATAGATATAATGGACATTAAAACATTTCTGAAGATCAGATTGCTTCTATCATCGAATTTTGATAAGGTACAGTGTTTGTCCAAAGACAGAGCACACTCATGTTTTCCCACTAAATATCGAGTAGCAGTGCGGGTTTGCGGGTAGGATTGCGGTAAGAAGAGCGGATTGTGCAAAAAAGTATAAAAGCATACCAAAGCACAATGGCAGAGATTTCTTTGAACCCACTAATTTAAATATTAACTTTTTAGTTCCAATCGGAGTAGCCACCACAGTCTCCTGATCTGATCAAATTCATGTGGGATGAGCTGATCAGGATTATCCATAAACACGTGTCAATTAACAAAGAAAACTTATAGAAGGCTCTTCTAAGTTGCAGGATCAACATACACTGTCAAATTGATCAAAGGAATACTTCAAGTGATCAAACAAATGCCAAAGATGAGCTCCTTGATGAATACCAACTTCGATAATTCTGTATAAACGTAAATAATGCCTGTATTTTTGTACCTTTTCATTAACAGGGTTGTTCAATTTGAAAATGCAACCAATAAACCTAATTCTGGAATGATACGGTGTCTTCTGAATTGTCAGGGAAAACCAAGGATGTGCTCAGACTTTTGACAAGGACTGCATGTACAACTTGATTAATATGAAATAAACTATCGTTTATTTGAATTAAAGATAGCTGCATCTTATCCTTGAGCATAAAAAAATTATTTTATCACACTAAAAATAGCTGTAAATACCAAAATTCATATTTCGGAGAAAAAATAAAATTAAATGCTAAAAAAATTGGAATGTTCAACTAGCACGTGCCACAGAGAAGTCCATAATCAATGAACTTACAGTATCACAGCATTGATGTCCTTGATTTGACTGTATATTGTAATAAACTTTGAATCAAATTACGGCAAAAAATAGGTGCCGGTATGTTTTACCGTAAAACTCAGTTTTACCGAAACATGTTACGCAACAAAAAAATAATGCACCGTATTTTTTACAGTAATAATTACAGTAAAATAACTGAATACCTCTAATGAAATAAATATTACTGTAAAAATTACGGTATGATAATTTAGAATAAAAAATGATTTAACAGATGATACACCCGAAAGTTCCAGTACTTTACACCATTATTGATCCGGAATTTTATACTGTGCATTGCTGAAAGAACAATTTTAAAAACAAAGCACTTACAGCATTTTCTTAAAAAAATAAAGTATTCAATATCAGATCAGCAATATTTTGTAAATAAACGAGATAGAAGATACAAACTAATATTTTTACGCGTCAAAAGTTAAAATGCGTGCTGGAACTAAGATTTCAAAAAAAAAGAAGGAAAAAAAAAGACGTTTTTTTTTCTTTATCCCGAGTTGATGAAGACAAATAAAAAAAAAAGGCAAATAAATAAATAAATAAAATCTTGAAGACGGGAATGAACCTTAATTGAATCAAAGACAACTGTCATCGTGCCATTTCGAAGAAAATTTGCTTTAAGTGAACGACACGATATTCGAGGGAGAGACTCCAAAGAGAGAACATTTGTTACTTAATATATCGCCAACGACGATGATGAATTAGTTTTATGCCGCCTTTGCTGGAGACCAACACTACAGTGAACGGACTTGCGACGAGGAAAAATATATGATAAATAAATCTTCCTTATAATGAAAAGATCACGTGATTCCTGTCCTTGCGGAAAGATATATTAGAAAAGACATTTTTATAAAATGCGTCGGATCCCTTTTGGGCGCTTCGCAACTGATAGTAATTTATCGGGTTTGCTTGAATCGAAACTGCTTACGTGGTTTGACTAAAATTTTCTTAAACTGTTTATCTTCATTTTGCAGCATTATGTACTTAAGCCATTAATTAAGTAGGATTGAGTTGAGTCCTTTTTTGTTTTATAACCTCCGTTGAACAGCCGACTTTTTAAGTTGACGACAGACAATTTCAATTCCGTAGACTTCTAATTTTGAACCCAATCTAGAAGACAAGGAAACTCCTAGATCAAAGACTGAGACCTTTGTGGAAGCCTTTTTGGTGAAACTAACCCATATTTTATTTTATATTTTATAACCGTCGTTGAACAGCAGACCCAATTTTTGGATTTACGACTACTAAAGTTCAGCTCCGTAGCCTTGTAATTTTGAACCCAATCCTGGAGACATAAAAGACACGGGAATTTGTGGCTCAAATATTGAAAGAAATTAGTCTTCACGTGCTAATGTGTAATGCTAACCCGCGTGTGCGTTAGATCGAGCGGAAAACCACTAAAATTACCCATGCTTAGCCTGATGGCAAGGGCACTCTAACCCATGATTCATCTATCACTGAGGATATTTTACGTCAGCACTGTGGTCGGCGCGAACTGGATACCGAATTCGTATCGACCAGCATTACTGGAATTCGAATCCACTTCACCTCCTTATAAGGCGAACGCTCAATCCCCTGAGTTCTTAACTGCTTATCTTCATTCTGTGTCTTTGCAATGATTAAGTCATTTACATAGAAGGCTTGTGTTAAGTCATTATGATTAAGGAGACTAGTCAAAATTTTTTTAAACTGTTAACCTTTATTTTATACTCTTACGATAAGTCATTGATTAAGTAGACTTGTTTGTGTTAAGTCATTGTGCTTACGTAGTTAAACTTAACTTTTTTGAACTGTTTATCATCATTTGATACCATTACCATGATTTAAATCTTTGATTAAATAAGTATGCGTAAAGTCATTGCGCTAACGTGGTTTAGCTAAAAACTGTTTATCTTTATTCTATGCCAGCATCATTTAAGTAATTGATTAAGTAGGTTTGTATTATTTCATTCTCACGTGAGGATCAGAATATATTATTCTCAGAAATCAGCTATTTCGTTTCCAAATGTTGAAATACCAGTTGTTTTTTTTTTTTTTTTTTTTTTTTTTTTTTTTTTAATAGCTCTAGGACATTTTGTCTCCACTCAATAGAGGGTAGTGTTAATTTCCCTTAAAAATATATTATCTTTTTCCATAAATAAAATAAGGTTTTTTTTCAGTTGCCAACATTATTATTTGCTCTCATATTAATCATTTATATAAAAAACGGTGCACTGTTGCCAAATTCATCACAAATAAACATGAAAAAAATAAATTACTATAAAAATTAAAATATTGCCAACGCTCGGTTTTTAAATCTTTTAAAAAGTCAAGTGATGATAAAGTTACAGTATTATTAATATTTCACTTATCATTGGTAGAATGACTGGCAATAACATAACATGGGACACCAAAATATAATTAATTCATAAAACGTGAAATAAAACTAATTTCTGGTAGATTAGAGCTGCAAGCTAGCAAATCGCTCATAATATAAAATATTTATCCTATGGAAAAATCATTTTTTGGGATATAGCGCACGACCCAGCTGTTGGAGAGAGTTATAATTTTTTTTTTTTTTTTTTAATGGCGGACACTTGGAGCTATTGTCCATTGGCCACAGAAAGTGCCAGAACTGCTAATTCTCTTTTCGTTACTCAGTGGGCACCTGTGGCGAAGCCACGGCGGTGGAACAGCGTCGCCCACGTCACACTACCACAACCCGTTTATAGGGCGGGTCACATTCACACACAAAGGAGAAAGGACATAGAACACAGGAGGGAAAGAAACATCCATGCCTTGCCCGGGATTCGAACCCAGAACCTTTCTGATGCAAGGACAGTTCCCTGCCCCCTACACAGACTGGTCGGCGAGTTATAAATTAGGCAGTTAGGTTTGATGTGTCTTCGAACATATGCATAAAACATTTAGTACAAATCGGATCAGAATTACGGATCTGTATAAAGCACAAAGAGAAAAAACGTATAGTCAAAACTACCAGAATATGGTAAAATGTGCCTTGTTCCTGGCTTCATGGGGACACCAAAAAGCTCAGTAATTCTTACCGAAGCGCTCTGGTAATGATTTGGGTAAAATTATTAATAATTTTATCATGAGAGCTTAGAATATGGCATAAAAATCATTTATTCGGTTAAATTTAGGTTTCAGTTATGTATTTTTTACTAAATGTGTGGTAATAAGAACTGTTTTGAAAACAAGAATCAAGAATTTCCAGTAAACCATTTCCATATGAATGGAAAAACTATCAAAGGAATGGTTTAGAAAACATACATTTTGGTTTTATACATCAAAATTCTGTTTTTTTTTTTTTTTTTTTTTTTTTTTTTTTTTCGTTTTTCTTGTTACAAGAAATTTTGTTATTATGCAATACAATAATTTTACCAGAATTTATTTCTTAGTACACGTATAAGCATACATATAAACATTCGTATAAATTTATTTGTAGAATTATGGTACTTTGATAAAACTAGTAGAATTTGATTTTACGAATAAATGTTATCACCCCAAACCATTAGATACGTCCATGGTCTCGAATGATTGCTCTTAAGCATAGACCGGGTGACTATCGGTATGATAACGCATAACACGATTCAAAGATCTGTTACGTCTACATATCATCAACTTCGATAATAATTCTCCAGACCTTGATAACAACTTTGGTTTTAAGAGTAAAGTTTAATATCCTAAAAGCCGTAATCAGCTATGCTGCTAGAAAATTAAACGGCATTACAAATAAATTAATCAAAAAGTGCCACAAACTAAATCAGGCGCATGAGTTCGGAAAATGAAATACCACTCGTGTGCCGTGGTAACTGTATTTATTCAATGAAGTTTAATCTTTTCCCAGATGGGCTCACAAATAAACAACTAAAAAGCGTTGTATCTTCTGTATATTTTGTGCTTAAATAAACTGCCCATTCCCACCCAGTCGATACGGTGGGTGCAATCTTCGCCCATCACGGTTTCGACCAGGGTTCAAATCCCTGTGCTAGAGGCTAAGTTTCCGTAACTTTCTCTGACCATGTCAAAGTGGTACAAAATGAGCTCTAATGTAACATTCTCAGCTGTTTCTGAGCTGAAATATTGTAGGCCTCATTGGGCAGTTGGGGAGAATGAAACGGAGACAGGGTAAATGCTTCTACCATGTAGGTGATTACTAATAAACTTCTCATTCATGAAAAGTATTTTATTATGAACATTTACTATTTATAAAGGAGAGTAGAGATTTCAAACAGTGTAGCAAAAGATGTATGAGAAAAGCGTTAGAAATGCGTTAGGTGTTGTTAGAAGCGGACAGGCGTTTTGTTAATGCTTGACGACAATATAATTGTTACGGTACCTCTTTCTGCATCAGGGCCATCATTGGATGAGCTCCATACGATGCGAAAGTCGGCATTCCGTCTCCCTTACAAAAAAGAAGAATTACCATGTTAGATAAAAATAAATAGTTTGTCGGAATACTATATAGGATGAGAAGAAAATATTTTCTAACTTTGACACGCAATGAAAATAAGGAAAACACATTGCGTTTTAAAGTATTTTGTCGCCGTAGTTTTTAGTAATTTTTAAAGGCCCCCCAGCACACGTTTTTAACCTCTAAAAAATAAACAAAAAAATTTTTTAACATTTTTTAAACAGCTATAGTTTTTAAAAAATAAACAAGACGTGTTCCTTAACCAATTTTTTAAAAAAAAGCACCATTTTTTTAAAAAAAATAAAATTTTAAAACTAAGAAGTGAGGCTTTTAATTTTTGCTGTAATTGAAAATGATCTGCTTTAATATTAACAAGTTTTTTTTTTAATTTCATTTTTATTAAATTTATTTGAACCTTAATTTGTCTTCAATATTCTCTCTGTCAGAACTGAATATTCCGAATTTTAAAATTGCTTTTTTTTCCTCACTTTCCATTTTTTAAGACATAAAAACTGAATGTAGAATTTTCATTTCATGAAAAACAAATTAACATAAAGTATCTAAAATACACATATTTCAATTGAATCAACTTTCTACATTTTTTCTAATAAGTCGTTTGAAAATTTTTTAAAAAAAATTTGAAAAAGTTTATTATAGAAAAAAAAATAACGCTTCAGCTTCTCTCAGGTTCAATTGGTATATATATATATCCATTTTTTAAGAGAATTAAGATGTAGTGTCTTAAATAAAAAAGCAAATCCCTAACTTTTCAAAGTTTTAGTATCACTAACTCTTTGATTATTAATTACTTCTTTTAACACACTGTTAGTTTTTGAAATTTAGGGCTAGTTGCATTTACATTATTCACTAGGTACATTTACATTTAAACCTTTACCAGCAATTAGCTTGCAAGCATGTTGAATGTTATCCAATTAACGGTATTTTCCGAAGCTCTGTCGCCAAGGAAAACAAAAAAAAGCCATAGTTTAAGTGCCTTACACTTGAAGCGATGCGATGATTTTAAACTATTTATATAATCTTACCCTAAAGAATTATCTGGGCTTTAGAACAGACAAATAACATAAATATTTTAAAAGTTATTAAAAGTTTTTAAAAATCGCTAATTTGGCGACATTTTTACGCCAAGATGAAAATTATCAAAACACTGCCTTATTTTCAGTTTTTGCAAATTTTTATGAGATCATGTAACGCAGCATTGGAGTAAGTATAAAAAATTATACCAGAAACGCTTTTCATTATCACAAAACGGTGGCTTTTCTCCAGATTGAAGTATTGTGCCTTTCCAGAAAAGGATCAGACAGCGCTGGCTTAAGATAGGCTTAACTTGACCTAACAATCATGAATAACATCTGCAAACTCACAGCAATTATAAAAATAGCATATTATTAGCGAAAAAGCATCATTTCATATTACGACAGGGCCTTCGAAATACAGCCTTAATAGAGCACACTTGTTGATTAATGGTATATGCATTGAATGTTTCTGATTTGTTAGCGTGAAAAAAATTTAATTTAATAAAGTGCTTGGAAAGAAACGTAACGAACTGTTAACAATTATGCAGTAACAAATCTTATACATTTCATCTACATTAACTGTTATTTTATATCAAAATAAAAGACATTTTCTCATTTATCAAGTATTGACAGTAAAAAGTATAAGCAGTAATGTCCTCAGTAATATAGCTGTGGTAAGTCAAGCCCTATCTCAGTATGTTATTATATAGAGATGTTTTTAAAGCTTCTATATTTGTACAAGGAACATTTTTACATTAATGCTTTAAAATACCGCTATTAATAATTGATCGCGTTGTAAGATTAAAGATATCAATTTAACTGATAAGATATTTGAATTTTGTAAAATTTTCTTAGTGCGTAAAATTGTATTGATTAAAATCTTTGTGCTACTGGTTAAAAATACTGGGTTGATAGAGTAATAAAATATCAAATATTCATACAATGATAATTTTTTAAAAAAATCAAGTAAAAATTATTTTTAACAAATGAATTGTTCAGAAATATATTTTTAACAATAATTCGTTAAAAATCATTGTTATTCAAATAGTTTCAAAATCGCAGTTTAAATAAATTGTTGCCATCATTTATGAAAACGTAAATTATAAAAATTTTCTTTTCACTTGCTAACGTATTTAAACGAAATAAAATAATTCAAGTTATGTTTTATATATATTTTATTCGAATTTAGAAATCGTGTTTTAATAACAACATCGTTTGAAATTATTAATATTCAAAATCACAATTTATTATATACCCCGCCACATTAATGAAACAATAAAATTTCATACTTTTTTAAACGAAGCTTTTTGAAGATAAAAGTTTTAAAAAATGTTCTTTATTGCTTTATAAATATTTTAAAATATAACTATTTTTAAAGAATGACAATTTAAAGCATTCAAAAAACATTGTCATTCAAATAGTTTAAAAAATAAATTAATTATTAGATATAACTCTTGTGCATTCTTGAATTATTTACTAATGCTTATTTACTAATGAAAATACTGATTCGCATAAACTAAAAATAGGATGCACAATTTTTTTTACACTTTTTCTTAATTAACAATTTTTTCAAACGTACCTATTGAACTTTTGTAACCTATTGTAATTGATTAATTGATTTGAGAATAAAGGAAGAGTGCATGATCATCAAAAAAACATGAAAAACAATTTTTTATATGATATTGAAACCCTTAACTGTATTAATTTCTGGATTAAATTCCGGCAAAAATACTGGCGCCCTAAATGCAGCATCCGTGAAATCCATTTTGTCATAAATTCCATTTTTACCGTAAAGTTTATTTCAGTAATTTTTTGCAGTAATATTTATTTAATTACTATAATTTAGTGATTTTACATTAAATGCTACTCTATAAAAATTATGGTAAATAAGATTTTTGTGCTGTAAAATTTTTCGATAAAATTAATTTTACTGCAAAAAGTACCGGCACTCAGGGTGCCAGTACTTTCTACCATAATTTGATTCGAAATTTTTTACAGTGTGGAACGTAACAACACTCAGGGAGTCAGTACTTTTTACCGCAATTTGATTCGAAATTTTTTACAGTGAGCATAAATGTCTAAAAATGATTGTTATTAAATGCAGTCTATCGTATGTATATAATTCTCACTGATTTTTAGCAATTTGCTACATCTGTGGCTAACGCCTTGAGCACAATAGAACTTTATGAACATCTAACTCTTTGTACGTCAAAGCTTTTATATCAAATATCAAACTAACTACCGTCTTTTATATTTGCCTTGGTAAATAAAATATTTGCATATTTAAATTTAAAAAAATAAAACAAAAAAAAAACTCTAAAGGAAGAAAAAAAACAGTAGAGTTTGGTAAATAATAGTGACTTATATGCGTCTAAGTATTGTGCAAATAATATGTATCACGTAAAAATTAATTTTTATCACACATTTCTAATCACACCTATCATTTTCATGCTTTCTTTCTAATGCACATTACAAAATAATGATTACTAAAAGGAAAACAATTAATCTCTCGAAACATTTTTCAAAAAAAGCAAAACTCAAAACCCTGCTCCAATTTTTCATTTGCAACAACAAAGTAATTCATAACCTTAACACCCAACAACCTCAACGTTTTTTTTTCTTTTCTACCCCAGCTCCCAAATAGAGGACATCAAAACGCGTGGTGCAGTCTGTCCTCCACTAAACCAAAACTGTTGTTCAGAAATCCATTACGGCTTATTCTACGATCGTTCAATCAAGGAACAAGAACTACAAGGGCCTTCCTCAGCCCTTCCCTTTGCACGCAAATTCTAATTGCACGTTTTCAGCACCAGTCGTCATCCACAAGAACGTGAGCTTTGATGCATGTGGTGTCAGAATTGGGAATTAGCTACTGGGAAGTGTAGTTGCAAATGTTATGAGCTATTCCCAAGCACTTAGGAGGAGTATCTCTGGATATTTCGTGACTGCTTATCAACTGCTTAACGTAGATTATTGTGTCCATTAATGTTCGCTGCATCGGGATATACAGGATGTAAACTCGAATGGAGGATGCACCTCTTCAGGATGGTTTTGGGGATACTGTATAAAAGCAATTTCAGGAGAATGAATAGTGTCGATGTGCTTTTTATTTGCTACTTTTGAGATTGCTTTCTCACGGGTCAATGTGACCATTACTTTCTTGAGTTTTTCTCGCCTGTAGAATAAATTTAGTTTTTGTCTTTGCAAAGTACAGTGGTAGATGAGAGGAAAATCATCGAGGAATGTAGGAGTACACTGAAAAAAAATTTGACCACTACTTTCTTAAATTTATCTGAATTTTTCTCACCAGTAGAACAAATTTAGTTTTTGTCTTAACAAAGTACAATAATAGACGAGAGGAAAATCATCGAGGTATGTACACGGAAAAAATTCCGGATCAAATTATGGTATAAAGTACCGGTACTTCGGGTAGATCATCCGTAAAATCCCTTTTTACCGTAAAATATTATATCGTAAAATCGATGCTTTTGAGACTGATTTCTCATGGGTCAATGTGACCATTACTTTCTTGAGTTTTTCTCGCCAGTAGAATAAATTTAGTTGTCTTAGTAAAGTACAATAATAGACAACGTAAATATAAAAGTATAATAGTAGACGAGAGGAAAATCACCGAGGAATGTACACTGAAAAAAATTCCAGATCAAATTATGGAGTACCGGCACTTCGGGTACTCCATAATTTGATCCGGAACATCCGTAAAATCCATTTTTCCGTAAAAAATCATATCGTAATTTTTACAGTAATCTTGATTTAATTACAGTGATTTTTCGTTAATTATTGCTGCAAAAATTACGGATTATCGAATTTTTTGTTCTGTAACATGCTGCCTCAAAAATTAATTTTACGGTAAAATGTACCGGCACCTTGAGTGCCGTTACATTTTACCGTAATTTGATCTGCTGTTTTTTACCTTTTACATAGAAAAATTGAATAAAACATAAAAATAACGTTTTGAGGATTTAGAATAAAAAGAATTCTGGTCACTGTGAGCAGAATAAATTTATTGAAAACATTAAAAGACGAGAGGAATATTGGTGAATACTGTAAAAAATTATGAATCAAATTACAGTATAAAATACCGGCACTTAGGATACATCATTCGTAAAATCTATTTTACAGTAAAATCTATTTTTACAGTAAAATATTACATCGTAGTTTCTACAGTAATCTTTAGTTAAACGGAGTAAAAAAATCTGATAAAAATACTCTATTGTATACAAATATCATTTCTGGTCGAAACATAACTGGTTAATAAAACCAAAATTTACAGTACTTTAACCATTTATGTGGTAGTTTTTCAGTTCATATGGTAACGCTTTACTAAAATTCTGATTTTCAAAATTATAGCTCTAATTACCTAACATATAGTAAAAAGTACAAAACTAATAGGTAAATTTAACTAAATAAATGATTTTCATGCCATGCTCTAACTTATGATGTTAAAATTAATAAATTTTATTACATTTGCCAAAAGCACATTATAAAGTAAACTTTTATTGTTAATTTTACTAAAATCGGTAAAAAATGTTCCCATTAATGTAGTTTCAAGAAAATTCCAACTGCACGCGTTCGTATTCATTCCAGTTATCATAAGCTAAAACATCAACTTTTATGCATGTGATACGAGAATCAGATATAAGCTACAGAGAAACGGAATTGCAAATATTAAATGGGAGTCAGGGTTTCTCAAAATGCGATCTTGAATAGACATGGTATGAAACGAAGCATACCATGTGGTTTTCAGGACTTCCAAGTCTAAGATTAATCCTGTAATAGTATTATATCGCTATTTAAAAAAAGAAATTAAAATTTGACAAATAAAATAATGTTTTGGTGGAATCATTGGAGAATGATTTTTTCCACTGGAAAGAAAAAAGTATATTTAACTCGAACCTCGAAATTATATGAAAATGAATTTTTCTAAACAAATCAGTATTTTTTTATTCCACTACAGTAATTTTCGGTAGATGCGCCGCAGAACCCATTAGAATTGGGTCCAAATAATATAAACCTGAAATAAACTGCCGTAAAATGATTTTCTATGGGAAAAAATTAATCATAAAATTTTTTTTAAGATTTGCACTAAGAGAGAAGATTTTCGAAAATTGGAAAATACTTTTGAAATTTGGCTAATTTACTGGTTAATAATTTGAAATCCTTCGCGCTGGTAAAGTTGTATGAAAGGCAAAAGCAATTAGAGATAGATGTAAGTTATAAATTAATATTGGCTGAGGAGTTATGGCAAAGAAAATTATATTGGCTAAGGAGCTTCTTTTTTCTTCTTACGTCATAATTTGTCTTTTTTTTTTCCCAGTCAATCAATCAATTATGTTTCGGTCTCTCTTTTTCAGGGTACCAAAATGTTAATCAGAAAATATATTTAGGTGGCTCTATTATCATCCTATCTTGACCATTTAATCCCTTGTATGAACTAAATAATATCTGTCCCTTTGTATAATTCGTATATTTTTAGGTTATTTCTTTTTCTTTATTGAAATTGATTTCTTTATTGAAATTTTTGATTATTGAAATTTTTGCTTTATTTCAAAGGAGAATTTTAAGCAGCATATAGGGAGGCGTGGCGGCCTAGTGGATAGAGCGCTCGTCTCCCAATGATGTGTCCCAGTTTCAAATCCTAACTGAGGCTGGTTGGTACGACATTTGCTCCCAATTCTCAATGACCACAGTGCTGACGCAAAATATCCTCAATACACGGATCAAAGGTTAGAATCTCCTTGCCATCGGTCTAGCCATTGGTGGTTTTCGTGGATGTAACTAACCCACAAATGCGGATTTTTATCAAAAAAGTCCTCCAAGAAGGCTTATTTGTCCCAATACTTGATTCAGGGGTTCCCTTATCTTCTGGTTTGGGTTTGAAATTACAAGGCTACGGTGTTGAAATTTGGAAGTCGCAAACTCAGAATCGGGTTGGTAATTCAACGCCGGTTATAAAATAGAAAATAAAAATAAAAAAAACCATATAGAGGGGGATAATAATCATTCGAAATCTCTAAATAGAGATAATTTAGAAGCTTTTTTTTTCAAGAAATCAAAGATAAATAGTTTTAATCTTATCAGGAACTTGTCAATCATGCCAATAAAAATAGAGTCGACAAAATTCATTCGGGAAATTACATTTTATAAGATATATTATTTGCTTAGTAAGATAAACTTAACAAGTATTGTGTCAGTAAACGATGTTTATCTTTCAACAGAAAAGGAGTCATTAAAATAAACAAACTGAAGGACATAAAAATATACGAAAGACATGTAAGAGATCGAACTATGATTATGACATTTTGATCTTAGTTACCTCCATGTTATTAAAAAACTAACATAAAAAAAAGTCTTGGGGAAAATGTTGCTCATTTTTGGAACTAGGTAATTTTTGGAACTAGGCAAAAATTTTACGGGTTAAAATTTTTAAATGTGCACGCAAAATATTTATACTCAACCTTCAATTTAAAAATTTTGAAAAATTTTATTAAAAAATTGTATTTTGAAATGTCATTAGCATTTTTTTAAAAACATTACGCATATTGGGCAAGCTTTATTTACTTTTTTATAATGAAAGTTGGGTGATTAAATGATTAATTTTTGAATAAAAATCATATCGATTTACACTGAGAAGAAAGTGTGGTCAAAACTAACCGAATATCGTAAAATTTACCGTGCTTCTGGCTCTATGGGAGTACCAAAATGCCCGAAAAATTTTATGTAAGCACTTTGGTGATGATTTTGAGAAAATTAACAATAAATTATGGTTTTATAACGTGTGATAAAATTTCGTAAATGCTGTAAAATGCAGTAATTTTAAAATGATACTTTAGAGCGTGACAAAATTTACTTTTCAGTCTTGTATTTTTTATTAAATTTGTGATAGTAAGAGCTATAACTTTGAAAACCAGAATGTCTGTTAAACCGTTACTAAATGCACGGAAAAATTGCTAAATGAATGATATCAATACCAAATATTTTGGTTTTAGTACCAGAATTATGAGTTTTTTCCCAGAAATTTCATTAACCTACAGTACGCAAATTTCACCAGAATTTTTTCCTCCGTGCATACATTGTCATTGAAAAAAAAATTTCTGCAGTTACTGCAAGTTGCAAGTTGTGATATTAGAAAGAGTACCAATAGTGCTATTAGAAAAAGTAGAAATAGTGCTATTAGAAAAAGTAGAAATAGTGCTATTCGAAAAAGTAGAAATAGTGCTATTAGAAAAAGTTGAAATAGTGCTATTAGAAAAAGTACAAGCTATTAGAAAGTACAAATTTTTCTATTAGAAAGAGTGCAAATAATGCTATTAGAAAATGTACAAAGAGTGCTATTGGAATGAGTACAAGCTATTTGAAAGAAAACAAATTTTTCTTTTAAAAGAGTACAAATAATGCTGTTAAAAAGTTTCAATCATTACATTTCAAAGTGTACTAACATTTTTAACGCATAAAAAAAAGTTAGGGCATTGAGAGGAAATACTGTTTCTTTATATTTATATAGCAGTGTTCATATTATTTTGCCTTAACTTTAAATTATTTGTTTCTTATCATGATTTCTCAATAATTTAAATTATAATTCATTGTAAATTAGAATAAGAAAACAAATAATTTAAGTTCTTCAATCTGTCTATAAATCTGAATGCCTGGACTAAAAGATCTTACAGTTTTTGTAACTAAAAGACCTTCAGTTGTCAAAGTAAAATTAGAATATTTTTGAATATTATTATTTCATAATAGTTTCAAATATAATTACACTTCAACCATTTTAAAGTAAAATCAGAAAAAAATTGGGTTTTTCTATCTGTCCATAAATTTGAAAACACGGACTAAAGGATCTTTCAGTTTTTGTAACTTAAGGACCTTCAGTTTTTTAAAGTAACTATAAATTCTTAAAGCTCATCATAATTTCACCAAAAAAAATTCAGTTTTAATTAAAATTAAAGCATTTTAAAGTAAAATAAGAAAAAAATGTTTGGGTTTTGCCTTCTATTCATTAATCTGGATATACGGACTAAAAGATCGTTAAAGTAACATCGAAAAGAACATTTAGTTTTTAAAGGGTCGATACATTTTTGAGATTTATTATTATTTCGCACTAATATCGGTTGTAATTCTAACATTTTAAAATAAAAGAAGAAGAAAATTTCAGTTATTTTATTATCTGTTCTTAAATCTGAACATACGGACTAAGATTTTTCAGTTGCTGTAGCTTAAGTATCTTCAGCTTTGTAAAGGATCTAAACATTTTTGTAGTTAATCATTATTTCAAAGTAATTTCAACAATAATTATAATTCAATCAGTTTAAAAAACTAAAAAAAAAAAATCATGTGTGTTTTTTTTTTTAGTCATAATCTGGATATACGGACTAAAGGATCGTTCAGTTTTTGTATTTAAAGAACATTTAGTTTTGTAAAGGATCTATACATTTTTGTAACTTGTCATCATTTTTCAATAATAATTACGATCCAATCATTTTAAAGTAAAATAAGTAACAAAAAAATTTTTTTTTTGTTTTTTGTTTTTTATTTATTTCAATCTGCCTATAAATCCAGTTTTTTTTTTTTTTTTATAAACTATCTTCTATTTTTTTTTTTTTGTATTATCTTCCAATCTTTTTTTATTATCTTCTACTCTTATCAACCATTCTTTTCAAATAAACAATCAATAACAATGATATTTTTATAAATGCAATGCAATGAAAAACCATTCATCTACTAGATTTGACAGCTTTTGAAATTTAAAAATAATATCAAAAAACGATCAGATCTGCGAGATTCAACTGATATTCTCACAAATATAAGTAAAAAACGTTTATAGTTTGATATTTCCATTTAAGCTGTTATCAGCATAGATATATGTATATAAAAGAATAAGAAAAAGAAAGAACTTCCCCTGTGCCCCATCGCTCCTGCGCATGAATTTTTCATCACTCTTGTGACGTGATTGGGCAAGAACCATAAGATGCAGTGGAGCGTGAGACACTCAGTGACTTTTAAAATCTTTTCTTTGAGCAAAAGATGCTTTTATACACAAAAGAAACGAATACTTCCAGATCTACTTCTTCTTATCAACAATAGAACATGTTTTGTAAAATCTTGTATTTTCTTTTCCCACACGCGTTCACTTATTCTTTTTTCTAGAAAGAAGATTTAGAAGCGATGGAAAATGCATTTAACTCTTAACCTAATGTTCTGTAGATTTAAAGAATGATTTCATGAACTATTTCTTCTAGAATAGGGCCTTTTCTATCGATTTATGTATGTTAGAGAAATTTTTAATATAAAAAACTATCAATAATTGATAAATCTAATTTTAATTTCGAAATGTAAATTAAGATTTTGGGGAATTGAGTTTTCAATAAAAAAAAATTAGCTAAAAATGATGCCAAATGTAGTTTTTTTTAAATCTATTTACTTATATTAAGAGAGATTTTAAATATAAAAAATTCTCAATAATTGATGAATTTTATTTTGAAAAGTAAGTATAATTTTGACTCTTAAAAATAAATGTTGAAGATTTTAGAAAATTACGTTTTTGGTCAAAAGATATGAGCTAAAAATATGACAAATCTATTAAAATTTTGAAAAATTTAAAAAATTATTGTTTTTTTTTTTTAAATATGTTACCCAAAATTCGCTCAATTTAAGTTATTTGAATACGTATTTACACAAAAAATAGCTCTGGTAATGAAATGTTTTCATGCAAATAATAATGTAACTTACAAAATGCAATAGAAAAACTCTTATACAATAAAAATTATAATAATCTCTGCAAATTTAGTTTTTTTTAGAATTGGTTTTATACATAAAACCTTTTTTTACGTGGAAAGCTTTTTACGCAAAACATTTTCCCAACAAAAAAGAAAAAATTTTACTAAATCTAACTCCAACAACACTTTTTCCCCCAACACAAACACTTTTGTTACATAAAACTCTCGTATTCAAAAAACTATTATTTGCAGAAAAAAAATTTTCTTTCAGAAACGCTCTTTTACGCAAAGCTTTTTTGCACAAGACTACTCTTTTCACAAACGCTTTTTTACACAAGACTACTATTTCAACTCAAATCTAATTTTTTGACCCAAAACTATTTTTTAAAGAAAACTTTTTTTTACATAAGACAACCTTTTCACACAAAACGCTATTTTACGTGAGACTTTTTTACTCAAAACGCTTTTTTACACAAGACTTCTGTTTTTACACAAAATGCTTTTGTTAGATAGAACAGTTTTATGCACAAAGTTCTCTTTTTAACCAGAAATTTGATTACCATACAGTAGGTAATTTTACCAGAGTTTTTTCGCAGTGTAATATGATAATAATTCCATTATCACATTTTCCGTGTATCAAAAATTAAAAACAACATTTTTTAAACAATGTCCCGCCGAAGATTTCTGAATTAATTCAGTATTCTCAATAAACGGTACAACATATATTAAAATTCTAAACATCGTGTGCATTTTTAAAATTGCGTATAAGTGTTGTGTGTAATTGTGTATCTTCCTAAAAAAAATCCATAACACATTTATTAGAATAAAAAAAAACATTCATTTGATAAAAAAAAAACATTTGTCAGATTAAAAAAAAGCTTCGACACGCACAATATAAAGGCCTAAAATGAAGAAAAAATTGTAGTAAATTCGGTTGAGTATTTAGGATTCGTCTAGTTTTAACAACACTTTTTAAAAAAATATTAATTTTATTACTTTTTATAAAATGTCCCGCCGAAGATTTCTGAATGAATTTAGTATTCTCAATAAATGGTACAACATATATTAAAATTCCAAACATCGTATGCATTTTCAAAATTGTTTTAAAATTGCGTATAAACCTTCCTAAAAAATTTAAAAATACCATTTGATATACCATTATTTTATAAAAAAATATAAAAAGAACATTTATTGTATTAAATAAACATTTATTAGATAAAAAAATAACATTTATTACATTTAAAAAAAAGGTTCAGCACGCACAATATAAAGACCAAAAATGAAGAAAAAAATTGCGGTAAATTCGGTTGAGTATTCAAGATTCGTCCAGCTCTAACAAAACTGTTTTTAAAAAAAATATTAATTTCATTACTTTTAAAAAAAAAAGTCCCGACAGAGATTTTCCGAGAGAGAGACGATAAATAACTCAATAAACGGTACAACATATACTAAAATTCTAAACACCGTATGAATTTTTAAAATTGTTTTGAAATTGTTTATAAGCCTTCTTAAAAAATACAAAAAAAATACAAAAAAAATACAAAAACACAGTTATTCGATAATAAAAAATAAAATAAATCATTTATTCGATAAAAAAAAAAGATTTATCACATAAAAAAAAGGCTTCCACACGCACAATATAAAGGCCAAAAAATAAAAATAATAATAATTGTGGTAAATTCGGTTGAGTATTCAGTATTCGTCCAGCTCTACCAATCACACCTCACCTATTATTGCAGTTACATGAAAGTAACGGAGCGTAAAGCGTTAAGTTCTACCACATTTTCCCAAAAAGGACTACTTTTATAGGCAATTTTTTTATTTATGGTATCCGCCAATACTTGGCTGCTATCTAAGTGAAGTGATGGTAAATGGGAAACATGCGCCTTCGCTAGTACAATTTATGTTTTACAACCTGCTTACGTGGGAATTAAGCGAGACTCGCTTCGTGAACAGTAACAGATTTATCTTTTCCTATATTGCATCGCAAGAGAAATTTCCCCCCGAATTATTTATGATTTTAAAAGGTAGCAACTGAAACTTTTAATTTTGATTAATGAAACAGAGGTCGCATGATTTTTAAGTTATTAATTTTCAATATTAACAAGTAATATTAAAAAAAAGTCAATTCATACTTATGTAAACAAAGAAAAATTTTATTTTAGTTACTTTTTATTAAATAATTGCATGTTTTTTCTTCTCCCATATAAATAAAAAGCATTTTATTAACGATTGAAAATTTGAACAAGATATAGGGAGAGTGTGAACTAATAGCAGGAATTGATAAAAAGAGAGTTTTCTGAATTATGGTCTATCAGAAACTTTGACTTTTGACTAACTTATAAATAACTTATAACTAACTGTTCATGTAAGTCATTTTTTGCTGGATTTATAACTCATATAACAATATTAGTTCATAACACATATAAAAGAAATAATTGCTTTTAACAGATATAACAAAAATGACTTATAACTGATAAAACAGGATTTATTTTTGACTGATTTGAACCATATTAATTTATAAATGATGTAAAAGTATTTGCTTATAACTCGCATTGGTTTTGACTGTTACAACAGAAATATTTAGTGTACAGTAATATTAGTGACTACTATAAAACATTGTTAAAACAAATGATCTACTTATTTGTCATGTATTCAAATGAATAATATAATAATGAATAGACATATTTTTTAAAAGGTTTTATTATTATTATTATTGAAAAAATGCGCCTTTGTTTTTTATAAATTTATAATTTTTTTCAATAATAATATAATTTATAATTTCCTCATTTTGTTTCAAATTTAGTAATAAAGAATAATAATGCAATCAGGCAAAATATTTAAACTTTTGAATTAATGTTATATTGGTAAAGTAGCAAATGCTTGATAAATTCACAATATAAAGATGAACTATGCACTTGAAAGAAAATCATAGATGCATTTGCTTGTAATATTTTAACACAGTAATTGATTGTGATAATTGAATATTTATTGAGATTGATTAAAATAATTGAATAATAAAAAGTTTCAAATTGCCAAACACATGTATTTAAACCACCACCTGGAAACAACTTTTAACCATCAATATTTATTCAATATCATCAACATTGACTTAACTGTTATAACAGTATTGATTTATGAACGATATAACACTTTTGGCTTAGGACTGATTTGACAGTGATATTATAATTCAGCTTATAACTAATATAACGGCATTGACTTAAGACTGATCATAAAGTTATAACTTCTAAATAATAAAACCGAATTGGCTTATGACAGATAGAACAGAGAAATGATTTATAATTGAAATAACAATATTGGCTTTCAAGACATATAACAGTACTGACTTAAAAATGGAAAACAGTATTATTTTTAAACATAGCAATAGTTATTTATTTTCAATCACTGTTTGTTATAATTTGATCCTCCAGATAACGATTTTAAATTTTAATTTTTAATACTGTTAATTTTCATTTTTAAAATTAAAATCTTAATTAAAGTAAATTTTTAATTTTTAAATAAAATTTGCTTGAAGAAAAAAACTACTTTTTTGCTAGCAGATGTAATAATAATAAAAATAATATAAAAAAAATCCCTCAAAAAATATAGGAGTAAAATTAATTAAACAGATCAAATTATTTTTTTGACAAATAATACTGATATAGGACTAAAGACTACACATATTTAATAAGATTCCGGGTTTCCATTTAGCCGATAGTCGATTAAAAACTACGGCCATCTTAAAATACGGAAACAATGAATGTCTTAAATTGAAGAAAAAAAAATTATATGAAATTGTCAAAAACACAGTGTAGAAATAAATTTCCATCTATTGTTTTTTACGGTCATCAGATAATTTCATTATTTTTTTTTTATTCAACATTGATTATGCTCATATAACAGTATTGATTTATAAACGTTATAACAGATTTGGCTTATAACTAATCCAACAATGATGACCTCTAAGTAATAAAACAATAATGGTTTTCGACTGAATAATGGCCTTTAACAGAAATAGCTTATAACTGAAATAAAAATATTGATTTTTAACTGAACAAAGAAAAATAGGATTGGAAAAGAATTATATTGATAGAATTATTTTGTATGATGACGTCATAACGAATCCGTCTTTTTCGTGACCTAGACGATTGATTTGTAATAAATATATTAATCCAAGTATAGAGACTACAAGTAGATTCTATATCGGAATTTAATCATTTATCGAAAGACGATTAAAAATTTCGCTCATCTTGTGTTACAGCAATAACAATTGTAATAATATCATTGAAAAAATATTTCAGCACAAATACTTAAGAACATTTAATTAAACCATCATGTGGAAATCAAATTGCAGCCATCTTTGTTTGAATCACAGAATTTTTCATTCAATATAGACTGTTATCTGACAAGCATAACAGTTTGGGTTTATTATTTATATAACAGTAATGAATTTCAACTGACATAACACTATTGACTTAAAGAATAATCTAGTAGTAATGACTTTGAACCGATAAAACAGTATTACATTGATATAACAGAAATGAGTTATAACTAAACAAACAATATTGTAATTTTCCTGATTTAACAGTATTGATTAAAAATGACACAATACTATAAGCCTCAAATCTAACTTTACTTATTTGCTTGAGTCATCATTTATTTTATTCAATCTAGACTGATTACTGATGTAACATCTTGGACTTATAAATGATATAACAGTTTGAGTTTATTACTGATATAACAATAATGAATTTCAACTGATATAACAGTACTGCTTAATGACACAATGCTATTAGCTTTAAATCTAACTAAACTCATCTGTTTTCAATAGCAGTTTTTAATAATCTCAACCTACAGATAACGGTTTAAAATTTTAAATCTATTTTTTTGCTAGATGGCGAAAACACTTTTTTATTAACAACTTTCAAAATCCCACTGATAAAAACAATATAAAAACAATTCTCTTCAAACAAAGATATGTTTGGAAAAGAATTTTATCGATAGAATTATTTTTTGTCTGTGTCATAACAAAACAGTCATTTTCGGGAGCTGGACGATTGATTTGTGAAAAATATATTCATCTTGGAATACAGACTACAAACAGTTAAGAAGCTTCTCTAACCTCATATATCGAATATCGATTAGAAACTTTGCTCATCATATGTTACAGTAAGAGACGATAATTATAATAAATTCATTAAAGAAATATTTCAATGCAAATGATAAAAAACATTTAATTAAACCACCATGTGGAAACTGAATTGCAGTTAATTCAATACAGACTGATAACTGATATAATAGATTTATAAATAATATAACAGTTTGGGTTTATAACTGTTATAACAATAATGAATTCCAACTGATATAACAGTATTGACTGGATGACTAATCTCGCAGTTATGACTTTGAACTGATAAAACAGTATTGTCTTAAAACTGATATAACAGTATTGCTTAAAAATGACAACAAAACTATTAGTTTTAAATCTAAATGTACTACTTTATTTTTTAATTGTAGTTTCTAATAATCTCAACCAACAGATTAAAATTTTAATTAAAGTAAAATTTTAATTTTTAAATAAAATTTGCTTAAAGAAAAAAACTACTTTTTTGCTAGCAGATGTAACAATAAAAAAAATAAAAACAAAAAAACTTATCTAACTGATCAAAACTGATATAACAGTATTGCTTAAAAATGACAACAAAACTATTAGTTTTAAATCTAAATGTACTACTTTATTTTTTAATTGTAGTTTCTAATAATCTCAACCAACAGATTAAAATTTTAATTAAAGTAAAATTTTAATTTTTAAATAAAATTTGCTTGAAGAAAAAAACTACTTTTTTGCTAGCAGATGTAATAATAATAAAAAATAATAAAAAAAATCCCTCAAAAAATATAGGAATAAAATTAATTAAACAGATCAAATTATTTTTTATAACTGTTATAATGATTTAAAGTTTTTAAATCTACTTTTTCGCCAGATGACGAAAACATCTTTTTACTAATAGCTTTCAAAATTAAACTGATAAAAACAATATTGGATGATTAATTTGTGATAAACATATTCATTTTAGTTTAGAGACTACGTGAAGTTGAGAAACTCCTATATTCCTATGTATCGGAAGGCGATTAGAAGCTTCGCTTATCTTAAATTTCATTAAGAGACGATAACAGTTATAACAAAATCATTAACATAATATTTCAGTATAAATAGTTAAAAATATTTAATTAAACCACCATGAGGAAATCAAATTGTAGCCATCTTTATTTGAATCATCATTTATTTTACTCAATATGGGCTGATAACTGATGTAACAGCAATGACTGTAAACAATAAAACAGTTAATAATAAAACAATAACAGTAAATAATAAAACAGTTTGGTTTATAACTGTTATAACAATAATGAATTTCAACTGATATAGCAGTATTAACTAGAGGGCTAATCTCGCAATAATGACTTTGAACTGTTAAAACAGCATTAGCTTAAGAATGATGTATTATAAATGACTTATAACTAAACAACAATATTGAAATTTACCGGACTTAACGATATTGCTTAAAAATGACACAAAATTATTAATTTTAAATCTAACTTTACTAATTGATCTTCAGTCACTATAACTGCTTAGGTTTATTACGGATATAACAATAATGAATTTCAACTGATATAATAGTATTGACTTGAATAATCTAGCAGTAATAGCTTTGAACTGATTGCCTTATGACTTATATAACAAAAGTGATTTGAAGACTAATCTAGCAGTAATGACTCAGAACTAATGAAACAGTGCCTTATAACTGATATAACAGCAATGACTTATTACTAAACAATATTGGAATTTACCTGATTTAATAACATTTTTTAAAAATAACACAACACTATTGTCCTTAAACGTAATTATACTTATTTATTACAGTTTACAATAATCTCAACCAAGAGATTTAAAATGTTCAATCTATTTTTGCACCAGATGACAAAAACACTTTTTTTCTAACAGCTTTCAAAATCACACTGATAAAAACAACATTAAAAAATATTCTCTCCAAACAAAGATAGGATTGGAAAAGAATTACACTGATAGAATTATTTTTTGTCGGTGTCATAACAAAACAGTCATTTTCGAGAGCTGGATGATTGATTTGTGATAAATATATTGATCTAAGTATAGAGACTACAAGCAGTTAAGAAGCTTCTACTCGTATATCCCCATTTATCGAAAGTCGATTAGGAACTTCGCTCATCTCGTATTACTGTAAGAGACAACGGCAATTATCTGTTTTAGCATTCTCTAGTCTCTCGCCGAGTTTTTGGGTGTCCTTTTATGTTGATTGGCGATAAGTGCTTGTTTTTCGATCCAAGCTGTAATTGCTTGTTTCGTAATCCTGAACGATGAATGTAATTCTCCTTTTTCTCACTCCGAGAAGTTTGATACGATACTGAAAAATCGCCAACAGAACAATCAGATTAATGGTATTTTTTATACTGATCGTTGTTTCAAACTCGTTATTAAACTTGATTTGACACCAAACTTAAAATGACAAATGATCGAAATCAAAGATAAAAATAATTTTAAAACAAATGTGTAGAATTTGTTTACTTTTAATAGCATTTTTTACAAACGGAGGAATAATTATGTAATTTTAAAAAGAAGTTGTAAATCTATGCAATTTTATCGAAAGGTAAATACAACTATGAGAAATGTTAAGCTTTTGTATCTCAGTGAAAGGTATTTTCTACTGTTATTTTAGCGATACATAATTATGTTTTTAATACGTTTGTTAAGCTTCTAGATCATTAATATCAGACTTTGATATACTATTTGAATTGCTGAGAAGATACGTTTTACAAACGTAGTAGAGAATGTGGATACCGGCACTCTTTAACGTAAAATGCATTTTTACCGTAACATGTTACGGAAACAACTGATATACTGCAACTTTTACAGTAATAATTACCGTAAAATACTGAATCACTCTAATTAAATAAATATTGCTGTAAAAATTACGGTATAATATTTTACAGTGAAAAAGATTTTACGGATGATGCAGCCAAAGTAACTCACTGGAAAAAAAATTTTTACAGTAGATCACCACTAATTTTTTTTCTTTTCTTTTTTTAATTTTTAGGTTTATATTTTTACCCATATGTAATTAGGCAGTCTCATATTAAATTGCGTTTTTAAAACAAAACTTAACAATATCACGACAATCAAAATATTTTGCAAACCATTGCAAAAGCGGTGTATAAAGGGAATTTCAACCCATATGTAAAATTTCTAGATCATTAGTAATAAATGTTTGATATGTTTATTTATAGTTTCTAAGACACGCTTTAGAAACGTATAGTTGAGTGGAGTACAGTTCACACCTCTAAAACACTTATTTTTACTTGAAGATTGTCACCTACACTTAAAAAAAAAATTTAAAAATTGGGGTTAAAATAAACGTAATTTTTTTACAGTGTATGTAGCTACACTTTTCTTTACTACTTCACTATTATAGTTTTATTTATTTATATATTCATTTGTTTATTGCGCATTAAAATCAACCTAATGGCTTCATTAAAAATAATCAAATTGCAAAAACATGTCATTTAAAAAACAAGCACATTCTTAGTAATAAATATATTCGCAATAATTCTTCCAACCAATTGTTATCTTGTAAATTTTATAGAATCTTTTGCATGATAATTACAGTTCTGTACTTAAAAATATATTTCAACGCCAAATTTTTTACACTGTAGTCTTGCCTGAGTTTCTGTATAAGTTATGCCTGAAATTCAGGTTATGCAAATCTCGAATATTTTCCTGAAGTTTTTTTATTTTCAAATGAAAAAGCAAATAAGACATTATCTCTATTTTGTAAAATAAGAAGTACGGAAAAAAAAACATTCTGAGTAAAAAAAAACATTACATTTGCAACTGACATAATTTTGATCATTCTGATCTTTTAATCGTTTTCAATTAAAAATCTCTCAAAAGGAAACATTTTGGATTTTACGAAATACATAGTAAAAAGAAATAACAGCAATAACAACTTTAAGATAAATTAAAAAGAAAAATAAAGGAAAAAGATAACACTCAAGAACCATACTTAAAACTAAGACGTAAAAGTTAATAACGGCAAATTATAATAATAAGTTAGTAATAACAAGTTAATACTTAATTACACCATAGTTAAAGTGTAAATACACAACGAACTACTGAAATCACATTCGAATCTAGAATTATTTACATATTGTATATCAAGTTGGAAATGTGTCATTATAAAGTTAAAACTAACATCCAAGTCAAATAAAACCTAACGTTTGCTTCGTTATCTATCCAAGCTGCAGCTGAAAACATGCCAATTTTTCTTCAATGCTGTCATCACAGGAAAACTGCGAATTCTCGAGTTGAAATTGCGCCAACACCGCAGAGTGAATTAACAAAGAAAGAAAAACGGAATTAACTATCTACAAAAAACATCAGAATACTACAATAAAAAAAGAGGTATGATATAAAAAAAAAAAAAACACTGGGTAAAAACTGTGAAGTAGTTTAGATATTGAACACTATTTGACTGACCCACTATTTCATTTACTCTCCAGTTTAAAAGTTCACACTCTGCAATTTAAGAATCTTCTGTTACTAATAGGATTAAACAATAGTGCGAGTTAATTTTCAAAAAATAAATAGTATTTTTAAAATGGCCCTTTGTATTAAAATAATCTTACATTAAAAAAAAAATAGTGTTCAATCAACAACGGAAGTGGTAGTAACTACATTATACTACTCAATACATGACTTTTAAATTTATTTAAGTGTTTTACGTCACAAAGAATGTTCTTTTACACTACTTCGTTACTATGTACTATATTTTATAATTTTTATATTGGTTGATAGCTCTAAATGATAATTTTTGACTTGTCATTAAAAAATAATCATCGCTAAAAGTATTTATTATTTGAATCTATTTAAAAACTGAGAGACAATTGAGAAATTTGCAAAATAATTTGTGTTATGAAGTAATTTATCAACTTTAAATTCAAAAAAACAGCTGAAAGATAATAATTTTTATTTCTGTTGATATTCTTTTTTTCGGTCATTAAGAAATTATCAGCAGTTTAAAATACTTAGTACCTGAATTTGTGGTAAGTTGAATCTGTTTTAAAAAAGTACTTTAAAAATTTTTAAAGTTATTTAATTGAGTTAAAAGTGAATAAAAATAATTATCACAGCATAATTATTGCACATGTTTTAGTTCGCTTGACAAGAAATTAATAAGTACTTTAAATCGAAAGCATTTTACCTCTGTACTAGATTTTATGCAAAAAAGGGAAATTAAAAAAAATATATTAATTCTATTATAACTTAAATAAAAAAAATAGAACGAACAACCCTATAATAGACAAATATTTCCCTGAGCTTAATTTAATTTAAGAAGAAAAAAGAATAAAAAAAAGATTTAAGATAAAACGATAATACTTTTATTAATATGACACATACAACAATAATATTCATGAATAGAATATAAAATCCGTGAGCAGCTATTCTTTTTCGAACGTTTATTGATTTTAAAACAAACAATCAACACTTTACGTGATCTTGCGAACAATGAGACGAAAAGCAATTCAATTCATAATTTTTGTCCGTCACGCCGAACAAAATGGCGGCTAAAAATATTAGATAAATAACCGAACAAATCGGATGTGTTTTGTCTCGAATTCACGAACGGAATTTCGTAACACATGTTAAACGTTTCATGCATCAGATGTTTCTCATTTTCGTCTAAAAAATTAAAAAGAATAAACATAAAAAACTAAAACACGTTTCCTAGAATAAGCGGCCTACCGTAACCTGTTTTTCCCACAAAACTTGATAAAATACACGCTTGCACGAATGAATAATGATTATACAACTGCATTTAAGGAAGAAAAAATAGAAGAGATAAGTATACGAGATATAGATTTGAATTATGATTTCTCACAAGTGAAATATTTAGAAAATGGTTTGCTTCAATTTAGATTCACGACTACGCAGCGCTATAAATATTTTTAAACCAGCATTAATATTAGTTTTTGTACAGAGAAATAATTTATCTTATGAAGTACATACATGCAAAAATTCTTTTAGTGACTATAATTAGCATTAATAATAATAATTTAAAGCGAAAAAAAAATTCAATCTACGCATATTCTTAAAAAAGGCTAATTCATATATTTAGCGAATTATATATTAAATGTAAAACAGCTTAATGCGACTTAGAAAATAATATAATTTGCTTATTAAAAAAAAATTTCAGAAATAAAATATTTAGAAAGTTGTTTGTTTAAAGTTTAATTTAAAATCATATCATTGCATTAAAATAAAATAAAAACTTTCATAAATATTTTGTAAATCGTGAATCTAAATAAAAAGATTTCTCACAAATAAATATTTAAATAAACTGTCTGTTTCAGCTTTAATTTATAAATATGAATTTTCATTACTTTAAGAAAATAAAACCACTCAACAGTTAAATGCAGGAACAATCAATGTCAAATGTTCAAATTACTACAAACAAACATTTTTAAATGCTTCAAAAATTATTCCAATAAACATTTTCATAGTTATTCCAATAAAATTTTCATAGTTATTCCAATAAAATTTTCATAATTATAATAATAACATAACATTATTCAACGATATATCTTCGATGAATGTTTTTTAGGTTTGACTTCAGCTGTTTTAAATGTTTTAAATTAGTACTTAATTTTTTCGTTTGCATAACTTTTCATTGTGTCCCAATCATACAATAAACAATAATACATTTAACTATGAATTCAAACATTTTCTATTGTAATGTAAACAACTCGTAACGATTTTTTTTTAAAAAAAAAGCAGTTACTTCTTTTTCAAACTGATAAATTATCACGGAAGAAAAAAAAAATTCTGGTAAAATTACCGTACTGTACGGTAAAGACATTTCTTTATGACAAAACATAATTCTGGTTAATAAACAAAAATATAAGATATTTAAACCATTAATTTGGTAATTTTTTCGTTCATATGGTAACGGTTTAATGAAAATTCTGATTTTCAAAATTATGATTCTTATTAACACACGTATAAAAAGAATACAAAACTGAAAAGTAAATTTAACCTAATAAATGGTTTTTATGCTATGCTCAAAGCTACCAGGAAAAAACTAACAAACTTTACAACATTTACATAATTTTAACATACATTATAAAACAATATTTAATTGTTAATTTTACCAAAGTTATTACCAAAGCGTTCAATAAAAAATACGGTGCTTTTTTGGTGTTACGGTAGAGCCAGAAACACACATAAATTTTACCATATTCTGGTAGTTTTAATCATCCTTTTTTCTCATTGATTGATACAACATATCATATAGTATTGAGGTAAAAATATTTATTTATTAGTTTTTAATTCAATAATACAAAGTATTAAAATGATTCATGAACTAACATAGAAGGGACTTTTTACGGATAGAATTAATTTAGCGTCTTGGAATGATTTTATAAATGCTATCAAGTAATTTATATATATGTTTCTCATAGAACTGAATTCAAAAATATGCAGAAATATCCAATAAAATTTTTTTTTATTTCATATGAATCCAACATTTGATACATATGAATGACATATTTAATTGACATATGAATTGAATGACTCACGTATTCAATTCATATTAATCATTTTTCATTGTTTATGAATCATACATCATTTGATTAAAAAAAATAATAATAGTATTTTAGAATTATTTTAACAACAGCATTGTCAATAATCGATTTAATAGTTTAAATTAAATTAGTTATAAAGTTTGCAATTGAGAAAAAAATATTAAAAAATAAACTCTATGAGTATAATTAAATTAGTAAAATGTTAATATTAAGCAATTTTAAATGTTATAAATGTATGGAAATGATATCAAATTCTTGTTTTTAATTTTATGCAAGTTGGCGATTTTAAAAGCCATTTCTTTTTATTTAAGTTGATTGAATTGTAAAATTTTTATGCATTCCTATCATTTGAAACAAATAATATGAACAATGATATATTTCTTAATCATTATGCCTGAAAACTGATTTAGTCAAAAGTTTGACGTGTTTCGCTGTTTAACATATTTAAAACTGATAATCAATAAATATAATATGAACTAATAAAAATGTATAAACAATTTTTAATCCTATTTATAAACAATGCTTTTCATGCTGACTATATTATATCTTGATCATAAATTTCCCACATTTCACTGAAAAAGATGTTTTTATTCGGTGATTAGTATAAATAATATAAAATATTGATAATAAAAATGTTTTCCATCATTTTATTTATTACGACATGTTCAAAGCAGGTTATTTGTTGATCAGTATAATTTATATGAAATATTAATAATAAGAATACAAATTTATAATCCTCATGTTAACTATAAACTAATTTGTCAAAAGTTTTATGTTCAGATGATTAACATGTTAAAAACAAGTGATTTAGTGATTAACAAAAATAATATAAAGTAGTAGTAAGAAAATAAATGCATTTCTTAATCTTTATGCTGACAAGCTAATTTAATAATTAATTTAGCATGTTACTCTGATTAACATGTTTAAAGCAGGTGATTTAGTGATTAATATAAATAATATGAAGCATTGATAGAAAATATATATAAATTAAATTAACTATTATCTTCACACTAAATCTGTCAAAAGTTGAACATGTTACTCTGATTAACAAGTTTAAAATAGATAACTTGGCTATAAGTATAAACAATAAAAACGATACCATAATTAATTAAAAACGATAAGCTTATTAATCATAATGTATATTATTAACTAATTTACGAAATCTAATAACATCGAAATATCAAAACATATAATCATATATAGATATCATGATAAATCTAAAAACAAAACGAACAATTTAATTTTTTCGTTTTTTGTTGCTATTTTTTTATTGTTTTAAATTGTTCAATTTGTTTTGTTTTTTTATCACGACATTAACATAGACATTTCACTTAATATTTCTATTGAAAACTTAGCAACAGTCGTAACATATTATCCACACCAAAACGATACTTTCCGCACTTTATTTTATGACTAAAACGGAAACTGACTTTAAGGTTACACTTTAATTATAATACATTAGTCTATTTGTTTAGAAATAAAAGCGTCGTTTTTGATTTTATCATGAGAAATTCTTCAGGGAATTATAATTTGTTTTTATTGATAGCTAACTATTCACATAACTTCATATAATTGAACTATTCATATTCATGTAACTGAACTATTCACAATAACTATATTGTTTTTTTGAGGGACTTAATGTTTAACAATTTAATTTTATCATATTACTATTTTATTGTTCATAAAAAATTCACTTTAAATATTTGACTTTTCGACCACATTTATTTATTTAATTACATTTATAGTTTATAATTCAGTGAGGAAATGTGCTCACTGAATGTGCCGTTAAAAAAATAATTAACCATACAACAACAACAAAAATTTATGTAATGTAAATTTTAAAAACTTGTTTTTAGAAAAATATTTACAAAAGATTTTTAGAACAAATTTCTAATATAATTCCCTCGCTGGTTAAACTTTCCAAAAAGTGTCCAAGTTTTAACTGTAACTTTTGTGCATAGGGATAGGATGGGATTGGTATTTAAAAAATATTCCAAACTTACAGTTGTTAAAAATTTAAAAATTAAGCCTAAAAAAGTTCTATTCGTTCCAGAGCTGTGATAAAAAAATGTACTCCATTTTTTTTAAATATTTAACACTGAATATTTTTTCTGTCAAATAACTTTGATTTTAAGTCATTTAAAAAGAGGAATTGTGATTATGATACGCAATTTTCACTTACATGTCAACATGTTTGAATGAATTTTCGTTAATACATGTTGTAATAAATTATTTAAGTATGATACACTATTTTCACTTACATGTCAACATGTTTGAATGAATTTTCGTTAATGCATGTTGTAGTAAATTATCTAAGTATGATATACAATTTTCACTTACATGTCAACATGATGGAATGAATTTTCGTTAATGCATCTTGTAATAAATTATTTAAGTATGATACACAATTTTCACTTACATGTCAACATGTTTGAATGAATTTTCGTTAATGCATGTTGTAATAAATTATTTAAGTATGATACACAATTTTTACTTACATGTCAACATGTTTGAATGAATTTTCGTCAATACATGTTGTAATAAATTATTTAAGTTTATTTATGTAGCTAAAGCTATAAAATAGATCATTTTTATGTTGTTTTTAATATCAACTCTGCTAGAACTAATACGAGCAACAAACACAGAAGCAAAAAATTGAAAAAAATTTCATTTCATCACAACTTATTAGTATATTTCTACAATTTTCGATTTGCACAATACAAATTAAAGTATGAAAACACGTAAAAAAATTCATTATTAGCAGTATATATTTTGTAATATACTTAAAGCTAGGTTTTTTTAGAAAATTTATACGTACACTTCGTGACAAAACTTTTTAAATGCAAATTATCTGTTCTCAAAAATAGACAAAATTTTAGATAAAAGTTTTTAAACATAATAGTTTACAAGTAATATCGTGACAGTCTTTGTCAATGCTTAAGATGTTTAAAGTCGCAGTTGTAATACTTGGTTAACAAAACACATTTTATTAGCAATATTGAGCACTTAAAAACTATAAGGAATGAATAATTATAATTATTAAAAAATCTTTTTTTCCTGTAACTTATAAGTTGCTTTTAAATAACTAGGGGGTAAAAGAAAAATCAGAGTTAATTTTTATGTTTTCTTAAACTTTTTAAAGAGTGACGTTTCAAGCAAATCATTATTTCTTTCTAAGAAATTAAAACGTAAAGAAATTGCTGATTTACTGAACTATTAAACTGTAATTGGAAAGCACAAATTCACAGAAAAAAACCCAGCAATAATTAGCCTAAATATCACTTAGAAATCAATACCCAACTTACAAACGTACAATTTAAGTAATTAAGCAAAACAGAAAACTTTTTGCTTAATTCTTAAGGCACATTAAAAACTCCTTTGTCCAAATAAACCTGGGCTAAAAGAACAAAACATAAATAATAGAAACTTCAAACATCCTAACTGGTTTTGTCGAACAATTACCCAAAGGAAGAAAAAAAAATATTGGCAACGACTCTTAAACAAGCACATTTGCATTTCGACTTAAAACATCTACGATGTGCGAAAATTAAATAACAAGTTAAAAAAAAAGTTCTAATTAACTTAAATTTGCTCCTAAAGCAGAAGCATGGAATTAACCACGAAGATTCGATTAAAAAATTAAGAGCCCGAACGTAAAAATATAAAAGTAGTTCGGAAATGATCGGCGAATAGCGATCTTTTAAGCGGAGCCAAGTAATGAGTGAAATTCATTAGGCGAAGCGGAGAGGCGAGAACAATTAAGAGGCTCTATTAGGGCGAAGGTTTTAGGGTTAACTCACCGGGTGTCGGTTCGGATACATGGTCGCCAAGGTTCACCGCCAAATCAATACCACGGCGTCGCCATCTCAGGAGTATCCAACGGGCGACATGACATTCGGCGTTCCAGTCCACCGTGTTCTTCGGGGTTTCTGCCCCCCGCGCCGCACAAAAACGAGGTATAGCCAGGCAAACACACAGCAACGCACTCACCGATCGGCCCTATCAACAAACATGACTGTCCTCAAAGCTTTGCCCGCACCCTCTCACTTTGCCTAAACCCACGTGGTACCTACAAGCGGTGGAAGCCAATCGGCGGCGCTCTCGGCGCTGGGCGTACACGTCTATGACGTCATCAAAATTGACAGCCGTCACTCAAAATGCGGTGGTACTCGGCCGCCACGCCTTCTGGGAGAAACGGCGGTGGCGCATTTTTTGGAAGTTCCCTTCTCTTCTGCAAATAACGCGAGCTGAAAGAATCGCTTAAGCGGCGGTCGCTTAGTAATGAGCAGAGAATTATTTGCGCAGTAAGGTGTCATATTGTCGGAACCCGAAAAACAAGACAGAGTCAACATTCGGTCCGCCCTTTGTGTCACCCAACCCCCCCTCTCCCTCCCCCCCCCCAACGTCACAATTTTTTTACTCCCTTCTTAATTTAACCCTTCATTAAGACGGAAGCGCTTATTTAAGTGTAATTCGATAAAAAGCGCTTTGAGAAAGGGCTCTTACCACTAATTATCAACTGTGGCTTTTAACTCGCCATGATCATTAAACAAGAAGCTAATCGCCCGTGTAAAAATAGAAAGATTTTTGCAATCTTTTTAATGTTGCCACTACACCTCGCCTCCTATCGTTTGTATTTATTTTGATGAGAGTTTGGAAGGGGGGGGGGAGCGTTAATATCCGGGGATTTTCATATTTTTGTTTGACAGAGCGGAAAGTGAAAGTGCTAGAAAACCACCAATAAAAATGTTTTCTGCCGTTTCGGGCATTTTCGGCTTGAATGGCTCCACTTTATTATTTACTTACATACCTTATTTTTGTTTAAAGACGTTTTTAATACATTATTTAAACGCTAATATGACAAAGTAATACAAGCTGATTAATTGATTTTAATAAACATTAGAAATAAGGATTATTAAGAGAAAAGATTAACCCCCAAGCAAAATTACATAGCTGTTTAAAATCTAATGCGGAAAAAAAGATAATTAGGAATTATATAAAATTAGCTAGACATGGTAATTTAAGTAATGGTCTTAACGATTAAATAGTTCGAGTTTTATATTTACAGACAGTGAAGTTAATTATTCCCAAATTCATTTTTAGCGTCTTCTTATAGTGAAGGAGGATTATAATTTATTTAATTACAAATATTTAAAAATTAACATTTGCTTATTTTCTTTAATAATTACGAAAATTGATAAGAAATTGACAATACAAATGACAAATTTAATTCCGCGAGACATGATTCGAAAAACGTTGTTACAGTAAACGTAAGTAACATTAAAGTAGGTGCAGTAAAGGTAACAAAATAACGTTAAAGTAACTTTAGGTTGAAGTTAAGTAAAAATAATTTTATTAAATATTAACGTTGAATGAACGTTAAACACCGTTAATGTTGAATGAACGTTTAACATCGTTTAACGTTGAAGGAAAAAGTTAACATCGTTAACGTTGGATGAAAAAGTTAACATAGTTAGCGTTGAATTAGCGTTACAGATCTTTATCGAAAATTAACGTAACACTTCGGTGTCTTTACGTCAAAATTAACGAAATAATGATTCTCGAAGTTAAAATTACTTTGTTTAACATTTACCGCTTAATTGTAGCGTTATAAGGATTTCAATTTTAAAATTAGTTCTGCTTTAACAAAAACGCTAGTTGAAAACATTTTGATACAATTCTAAGCTACATAATAAATAAAAATAAATAAATAATAAAGCTGACAACCATTAGTTACATTTAATAAAATAAATAAATTTCGTCTATCAAGGTGTAAAATAAAATAAAATATTAATAATTTTGCATATCTATTTATTCATATTATGCATAATAAATAACTTAATTTTTAAATATATCTGACTTATTTTTAAAATGGGCCTTTATTTAAAAAAAAAAAAAAAATTAGAAGCTAAAAATTAGTAGCCAACATACTTAACATTATATTACATTATAACATTTTTACCCGACGATACGTTTATCCTTATATGGTAAAATTTCTGAACTTTGCTCTAAGTACTGCAAGTTATACAGAATTGGCGCATTCTACAAAATTGTATTCACTGTCAAATAATCTATAGAAATTGTGCATTAAATATTTTATTTATAATACCTTAATAGAAAAAAAAAAAGCTTTAACTATAAAATGTTTAAAAATCAATTTTATAAAATGCGCTAATCATAAGTAGGCCTAACTTGAAACCAAATCTTGTCCAAATTTAAATTGTTTTCTTCAACAGTCTTAAACAATATTTAATAAACTAGAAAAAACGATAAATTTATCATTTTAAAATTTTTTAAGTGAATTTTAACGGATTCCCCCTACCCCTAATTTTTACCTCGAATTAGTAATGTTTTAAAATCACTCATTCACGAAATTGTTCCATATGTGGTACACTCCTTCCTAATGAGAAGCACCCCACCGGGTGCGATACTCTAACATCAAATAATTAAAAATAAGAAAAAAATCAATTGAAAAAAATTTTTTTAACAGTTCTAAACAAACTTTAATAATTTAAAAACGTCAGTTAATTTTTCGTTTAAAAATTTTTTCAAAAAAATTTTAACGGATTTTTTTTCTCAATTTTCACTTAACTGGAATTATTAATGTTTTAAAATCACTCATTCACAAAATTGTTCCATATGTGGTACACCCCTTCCTGATGAGAAGCACCCTTCCGACAGCCGGGTGCGTTACCCCAACATCAAATAATTAACAATAAAAAAAAGAAGAAAAAAAATGGAACCTCTTGCCCAAGACGTACATCGAATGGAGTGCCCGCTTCATTAGGTTTCTTTGTATAGGGTCCTCCGAATATATCCAACTCAATACCACGTGGTTTGGACAGAAGCCTGTCAGGCGAGACGGACGAGGGATGGCGGGAAAAAAAAAGCGTTCGAAAATATAAAAAAGTAGAAAATAACCTACTGGGGACGGGGTTGGGAGAAAATGTTCCCGGTGCGTGCGTGGCAACTAATTACGCGGTCGGTGAGAACTTCGTCTCGCGCAACAAAACGGCCTACCATGATGACGTGGGGGGAAGGGGGACGTATGGAATAAAAAAAAAGCGTATCTGCTCAGCCTGTCGAATATAGGAGGCGGTGAAATTTTTCTCGGTCGGGACAAGGACATGGGTGTGTACCGATTTGAGTTGATGTTGTAGGGGGCTTGTACAGGGGGTGGGGTTGAGGTTGGTGGCATAGGGATCAAGGTGTCAGCATAGTTTCCTTTTATACATCGTTTAGGCGTAAAGAGAAAAGTTTTATAAACGCACATAAAGAATGTTGTGAAAGAAAAACTTCAGCGCAGAGAGGAAAAAAATTGAAGGTCTATGTTGCTATGCAATTTTTTTTTACTCATTTTTATCGAAAATAAGTTCCTCTAATTTAGATTTTTCTTTTATTTTTAACGAAATACTATATAAAATCACTACCGACAACTTATGAATATTATAGGAAATCGTTAGCTCACGCTGGCTTACAAAAAAGAAGAAGAAAAAATTTTCTTTCTTTTTTTGCAGGCGGGTTAGCGAAACTTTTCGCAAAAGTGAGGGGAATATTAATAAATATTTTTCGAAAATTTGTAAGTCAGTTTACATAATTTAAAAGAATTTTCTTACCTTTAAAATTAAAGTTCGTTGTTGTTAACCTTCGATAATTTTACAGCTTTACACTATTTTATGATTTATAAAAATTTGTTTATTAATTAAAATTGAAAATAACTAATAATTCGTTATACGCCATCCATTTCCTTACATCTGGTTCAGAAACATTATTCTAATTAATTCATTACTTTGATAAAATAGAAAAAAAATTATTATTTTATTAGGTTATAAATTGAAAATTAGGTTATAAACTGTGACGGATTTATAATAACGAAAAGTAACAAAGTGTAAAAAAATTCCTTAGAAATTTGACGCTACTCGAAACAAATTTAAACTTGTAAAATAATGCTTTCATAAATGTTATAAAGTGGGATCTTTTAGAGTATTTTTATGATGATATCATACGTCTTCTTGGTGACAAAAGTTCTAACATGTCCTTAAACCTTATTATACACACTCAAACAGGAATCTTTACAGCTGTTATCAAATTCACGTTTAGCAGCTGAAGATTTTCTACATCATTATGAATAAACCTTGGAAAGAGTTAGGATTTCGTTGTGATTTAGCAAATACTGTAACCTATACCATTTGCTGAAAGATTACAAATTTCGGAGTTCCATTTTTATTGTACATAAGTTATAATGAAGGAAGAAAAAAAATTCTGTAACTTATGTATCATTTGCTGAAAGATTGCAAATTTTAGAGTTCTATTTTTATTGAGCATAAGTTTTAATGAAAGAAAAAAAAAATCTTCTTATTTGACCGATTTATGTATAAGTTACCGGTAAAGTTCGAAAGTCGTAAAAATACATTTTACTTATATCTGTAGATCAACTAGATAAAGTACTGTGAAAAAAATTAAAGTGCGGAATCAAGTGCTTTCCACACTTTTTATTTGTTATATCTGATTTGATATTAATTTATTCCTCGATATTATTATATTTGTGTATACCGGGCAGTGGCACCTAACTAGACCTAGTTGTATATCTAACATTTACCAAAGCGACTATCTGCTGTCAACATTCACCGTTATATATATATATATATATATATATATATATATATATATATATATATATATATATATATATATATATATCACAATCAAGACGAAAAGGATTAAAAGAAAAGTGAAAAACGAAGAAAATTAGAAAATTAATAAGTTTTATTAACTGCGCATAAGCTGCAAATATATAGAACTCATAAAATAAGTTGAAATATTGCGAAAATATGGAAAATAATAAAGACTAATGACAAGAAGAGGAGAAAAATAAAAAATACTTAAAATAAAATTATTTTTCAAAATATTTAAAGAAAAATTATTTATCTAAAATAAAAAAGAATTAAAATAAAATTATTTTTCTAAATATTTAAAGAAAAATTTATTTATCTAAAATAAAAAAAATTTAAAAAAAAACTCCTTGAAATCCGGAAAACAAAATGAAGAAAAGATATAAGATATAACTCTTCATCAGCTCACACAATTATGTCAGCAAAAAAAAAAAAAAAATATATACATATATATATATATATATATATATATATATATATATATATATATATATATATATATATATATATATATATATATATATATATATATATATATATACAGTCAAACCCCGCTATAGTGAACCTTCAAGGGACCGAAATTTCTGTTCACTATAACCGGGAGTTCACTATATCCGTTACGCAGGCAATTTCACTAATGGTTCCCAAACTCCTCCCTTATATTACATTATATTCATACAACTGACTGAAAAATATTGTGTAGTAGCAAAAAATGTATTATTTTTCATCACTCTTCGTCTTGCGTACAAATAAAAATTAGTAATCTTTAGCTGATGAGAAATCCTCAACATCAGATATGGAAACACTTCCCGACTCTCAGATAATTTTTCCTGAATTTCTGTTATTCCGTTTTTTAAACCTGTCTAACCTGCCATTCGAGCACATAAAAGTAGTTTCCACAGATGGTTTTAAAAATCGGTATATGTATTTATTTTGAAGTAGAAATTTCAAAATTATTACAAAGAAAATGGGGAGGGGGATCAGTCGAAGACAGAAAAAAGTTCATTATATCCAACTTCTTCACTTTTTTGGTTCACTATATTCACTAAAAAATAACATTATACGTGTATAGCAAGGCACGGGACCGAGCATTTCGTTCACTATATACGGGAGTTCACTATAAGCCGTTGAAAAGCAACGTAAGCTAATAAAAATCATCTTTATCATCGTTCTTCGCATATTTGGCGAGGAAAAATCATATTTTGGAGAGAAAAAAAAACTCAAGGATTTAACTAGTCATTCAGTTAAAATGCGAATGAAGGTATAAACAATAGTTTACAACTGAGAACAATATAAAAAAACTCTGAAAGTGAATGCATAACTTTTCTACAGAAAGAGAGATGAATTTATTGCATGACTAAATGTTTTACGCTTACTTCAAACACGCTTTTCCAAGGCACACATATATTTTTGGTTATAATTTATGCCGTAACGGAATTAAATGCGATGATCATGAAAAATAGTTTCCTAGTATTTGTTGCTGGTTTCCTAGTATTTTAAAAACATTATTCAAGGATTAAAACCTGATTTCTGCCTATAGATGAAATTTAGACAGCTAAATTATTTATATATATATATGTATCATAAAAATGTATACAATGAACTCATTTTTAGGTAAGGGTTTTATACATTAGATGATTACTAAAGTACGTGCACAATCTGAATTGAATAAAAAAAAAATATTTGAGTTAAGTTTTGTGATGCGCGTTGATGAGCAACTGTCACAACTGACTCTCAAGAAAAGATTCTTTATTTCATTTCATAGCCATTGTTTAACAGCAGACCAAATTATGAGTTTTCAACTACCGATGTTCAACCTTGTAATTTTGAACCCAATCCAGAACACAAGGGAACTCCAGGATCAAGTATTAGAAGAAATTTGCCTTCATGGAGGACTTTTTAGATAGAATTAATTAGCATTTGCGTTATATGGAGTGGAAAACCGCGAAAACTTACTACTGTTTGCTTGACGGCAAGGGATTTCTAACCCATGATCCATCTACCACTGAGGATATTTTGTGTCAGGGCGAGTCGGATGTGGAATTCGTATCAACCAGCCATTGCTGGGATTCGAACATGGGTCACTTTATTAAGAGGCGAGTGCTCTTAAACAAATGGTTTAATTTAATGAATTGATATTTACTGAAAATGTAAATGTTTAGTAAATGAAAAATGCATCGTTCCATATTTTTCTAAAAACTTTACTACAAAATTTTGAAATCAAAAGAAAATTTCTTCGTATTCACCTCAGATTTTAATATATTATAAGTTTTGTTAATGATTAAATAATTAAACTAACAATTGTTGTAATGCAGAAAACATGGAGATAAAGTTGTGATGGAAATACATGGGTGATGATACGTAATGCATGATGGAATATACATAATTGATGATACATAGTAATAAAATGTAGAAAATACCTAACTTATGATGCATAACAATGAATGATAGAAAATTCACAATTGAATATACACAAAAAATAAATAATGGTAAACATAATAGATGAACAAACAGTGCTGTATTTCGTAATATTTGAATTTTGCATTGACTTTCTACAGTTACCTGATACAGCATGGATTTTATGTTATTTTAATCTTAAAAGTGTTTGTTATTAAACTGATTAGCTCTTACAAATAAAACATTTATCACTCAGATTAATATTGATTGCTAAAAAAAAAAGAGAATTCAAAAATGTGTCAGCTTAAAATATTTTCTTTTCACTTGAAAAAATAATTTACTCATTCTTAGGAAGTTCGCCTGAACGTTGAACCATAAGGCAATACACATTTTCTTCAATTTTAATAAATTCTTTAATTGAACTACGTTTTGATTCAAGTTGACCCGGAATATTGTGTTGTCAACTATAAGAAATACCATAATATTTAATCTAGTTCAACTTCGGATCATCATATAAAAGTTGCAGTAAAGTTGTCCGAATATTGGATTTACTATTACATCCAAATTAATATGAATTACAATTAATTGAAGATTAGATTTATCAAACATAAATTGTTAAAATGTATAAATGTAGAAAAAATTTACTCAAAGAAAAAAAACTTTTCAAAAGACGGCATATTTTGTGCTTCGCAAATCTGTAAAAAATTCCAAATCAAATTACTGTATAAATTATCAAAACTTCGGGTGCATTCTCTGAAAAATCCATTTTTACCATTAAATGTTATACCGTAATTTTTACAGTTTTATTTATTTAATTGGAGGGATTCAGTTACTTCACGGTAATTAGTACTCGGTATATCAAATTTTCTGTTCAGAAATATATTCCAGTTAAAATGGATTTTATGGTAATAAGTACCGACATCCTGAGTGCCGGTATTTTTTACCGGAATATTCGACAGTGCATGACTAACGTGTATAGAGAGCACAAATTAAAATACAGAAATGGACACGTGATAGAAAATATATACTCGATTATATATAATTAGAAATCATGGAAAATACATAATAGATTATACATGATTAGAAATGATGGAAAATGCATAATAAGTTGGAAATACATAAAATTATGCACATTTCTATACCTCTGATTTGTGCTTTAATTTCGTTGTTTTGCAATATTTAAAACATTTATTGTTTTTCAAAACGAATTCAAGGACTCAACTCTATTTGTCCATCATTTAGATTACGAATAAATGAATAAACAAAAAGCTTATTAGCAAGCGTAACACAAAAACTCGATAGAGAAAAAAAAAATTATCTTGTGTCAAAAAATCTATATTTTTCTTCATAATTTATGACTCTTAGGGAAACAAAAAATAAGATAATCATGACAAAACGTTACACGCTGATTTCAAAAACGTTCTTCAAGGATTTAAAGCTGATACCAACCTATCATCTTGTAAAAAAATCTTAAGTATACACTTAAATTCTTTCCGATATTATCGATGGCGAATGAATATCTTCTCTTAAGATCAAAATATGAGAAAAAAAAAGTAACATCTGTCACGTTTGAGTATTGAAACACACCTTTCCTCAATCACAATGGACCTTTAAAGCTCCTCTCGTAACTAAAAAGCTCTTCAAAATTATTTGCCGTCTACCAGGTCAAGATTTAACTCGTGGAGTTCGTGATTGCATTTGTTGGAACGCCTTTTAAACAATGTTTAAGGAAACTTGAGAGTAAAAAAAGCTGGAAGGTTAACAGTTAAAAAAATAATAACTGTTTAAAGCGTAACGTCAGATTAATAGCCACAGTCACTTTCATATAACGAACTCATTTGTTGGGTGGACATTTGAGATATTTATCACAGTTATTGATTAATATGCGTAGCAGGTGTTTTAATAACTCTTAAAACGTAACTGGCATGTGTTACTGTGCTAATATAGAGAATAATATTCGATATTCGTGAGAATTGCGTAACTGGATTTAAAAATGGAAGTTGTTACTTTAAGCGTTTACACTTTACTAATGCAAATTTTACTTTTGATATGACATCAGAACCTTAAAATATTGTAATTTTAGTTGTTGTTTTAAAAATTTTGAAAAAAAGTAAAATTCTTCTTCTAAAAATGTTAAAAAAAAGAAATGGCAATACACGTTTTTGGGAGAAAAATACGCATTTTTTCTCAAAATTATTTGCGTTTTACCAGGTCAAAATTTAACTCGTGGAGTTCGCTATTGCATCGGTTGACCTTTTGAACAATGTTTAAGGAAACTACAGAGCAAAAAAAAGGTAGACGGTTAACAGTTAAAAAAATAATATTTGTTTCACACTCACCTTCGAATTGCGAACTCATTTGTTGGGTGGACATTAGAGATATTTCTTTCAGTTATTGATTAATATGCGTAGCAAATGTTTTAATAACTCTTAGTTCGTAACTGGCATGCGTTACTGTGTTAATATAGAGAATAATATTAGATGATTTATTTGTGACAATTGCGTAATAGGCTCTAAAAACAGAAGTTATAGTACAAATTCTTCTAAAATCTAAAAAGTTTTTTTCTAAAAATGTTGAAAAAAGTAATAATCCACATTTTTTGAGAGATATTATAAATCTACGTTTATATTTTTAAAATACGTTTATATTAGAAGTACACGCTACTGTTACGAAAACTGGCATGCATGAATTTCGTAATTGGCATATGTAACTATATGCTAATATAGAGAAAAATCTTAGATTTTTATACTGAAGAATTGTGTAATAAGCATTAAAAATAGAAAATAATAATAGAAGTTAATACAAAATCTATTTTTGTTATAAAATGGGATCCTAAAAATATTAGAATTTCAGTTGTAGTTTGAAAAATCATGAAAAATATAAAATTCTTGTTCTAAAATTCTTGAAATAAGTGTTTACAGTTGAAAAAAGTGTTAATGTGAGAGAAACACATTTTTACTTAATCGAAAGGGACCTTTAAATCTAAAAACCTTTCAAAATTATTCGTATCATATATTAGATAATTATGCACGTTTATATTATAAAAACACGTTACTGATATACAAACTGGCAGGCATAAATTCCGTACCTGGTATGTATAAATAAATGGAATAATATGGAAAATAATATAAATTTTTTTATTCGAGAAAACTGCTTAAGAGCTTTAAAAATTGAAGTTATTACTTAAAGCGTTTACACTTACTAATACAAAATCTGCATTTGTTTTAAAATTGGATCTTAAAAATATTTGAATTCTAGCAGTTGATTTAAAAATGATGAAAAAATATAAAGTTCTTGTTCTAAAAATGTTGTAAAAGTGATAATCCGTGTTTTTGTGAGAGAGAAACAATTTTTTGTTTATTCAAAAAAAGACCTTTATAGCTCCATAAAAACTGAAATCCTCTTCAAAATTATTTGTATTAGATATTATATAGAGACACGTTTATATTAAAAGCATACGTTTAAATTATAAATGCACGTTACTGATGCAAAAACTGACATGCATAAATTTCGTAACTGGTATATAAAAATAACGGTGGTAATTTAAAAAATAACATTAGATTTTTTATTCGGGAGAATTGCTTAATAAAGCTATCTAAATATATATTATATATTTCATAAATTTCATATATCATAATATATATCATATCATAAATTTCGTTTGGTATATAAAAATAACGGTGGAAATTTAAAAAATAGCATTAGATTTTTTATTCGGGAGAATTGCTTAGTAAAGCTATCTAAATATATATCATATATTTCATAAATTTCATATATCATAATATATATCATATCATAAATTTCGTAACTGGTATATAAAAATAACGGTGGTAATTTAAAAAATAACATTAGATTTTTTATTCGGGAGAATTGCTTAATAAAGCTATCTAAATATATATCATATATTTCATAAATTTCATATATCATAATATATATCATATCATAAATTTCGTAACTGGTATATAAAAATAACGGTGGAAATTTAAAAAATAGCATTAGATTTTTTATTCCGGCGAATTGCTTAATAAAGCTATCTAAATATATATCATATATTTCATAAATTTCATATATCATAATATATATCATATCATAAATTTCGTAACTGGTATATAAAAATAACGGTGAAAATTTAAAAAATAGCATTAGATTTTTTATTCGGGAGAATTGCTTAGTAAAGCTATCTAAATATATATCATATATTTCATAAATTTCATATATCATAATATATATCATATCATAAATTTCGTAACTGGTATATAAAAATAACGGTGGTAATTTAAAAAACAACATTAGATTTTTTATTCGGAAGAATTGCTTAATAAAGCTATCTAAATATATATCATATATTTCATAAATTTCATATATCATAATATATATCATATCATAAATTTCGTAACTGGTATATAAAAATAACGGTGGTAATTTAAAAAATAACATTAGATTTTTTATTCGGGAGAATTGCTTAATAAAGTTTAAAAATAGCTTAACTTAAAGAGTTTACCGTTTACTAATACAAAATCTACTTTTGTTATAAAATCATATTCTAAAAATTTTTTAAATTCTAATTGTTAATTAAAAAATGTAAAATCCTTGTTCTAAAAATGTTGAGAATAATGATAATATACATTTTTGAGAGAGAGAACATTTTCTCTCTTAAACACGCGTTATTGATACGAAAACTAATTTTATTATGAAATCAGAATCCTAAATGTTTGAATTTTTGTTAATATAGTAATAATAATAATAATAATAATAATAAAAAGATTGTTTATTCTTTTCTGATTCACCTCGTCGAATCAAAATATTATGAATAATACAATAAAATTTAAAAGTAATCTTAACATCAAGAAATAATTTAAAGTTTATTATAATTGATAGTTTTGAGTTTACAACAAACTTCAAAAGCATAAAAACATATGCTTATTTTAAATTGCTCAGTTAGTAAAAATATATTTATTTTGTTGTAAATAGTCAGATTCAAACTTTATTCGGAAAAAGATCCACAACATGAAAAATATCATAAGGGTATTTAAAAAAAATAATTGCTAAAGTGCTAATTCAGTAATATATTTATTAATGGAACTTTGATAAACTTGAATTTTTAGGATTCAAAGACACGTCTTAGGGAAGAAAAACAAACAAATAGGTTCTTCTGAATTTTTTGAGTTATTTCACTATTTAAAATGTATATAAATTGAAAGATTAAAAGGCGAAGGGAAAATAGAGCATACAATTCTAGTTAACTTAAACGTTTATGAAAATAATAATAATAATAATAAATAAATAAGTAAAAAAGTAAAATATATATCAACCATTATATCTACACTGAAAAATAACTTTAACGATGGCATAAAAATGTCTTAGAGAAAGGGCATGCACTTTAATTAAGATGTTAGTCATGATGTTTATAGTATTATAAATGTAATGCTTTTAAAGAATGTAATTGGAAATCTATAATAGTTTTCTCAAAAAAGAAAAAAATTTGGGTTAGAAAAGGACACAAATTTCATAATTCGTGGACAATAGCTTTTACAGCATTTCAAAGATAATCCTATTAATAATACAGCTCCATAATATGGAAAAATTAATCATTCTGTTTCATCAACAAAAACAAATAATTTTAAAAGTATTTCGATTTGTTATTTCAGATGTTGAGGACAATATGGACAATCACACACTAGCATAAATTAAAATAAATTTTATCGATGTTTTGAGCTACATTTTAACGCTTCTTCGCTGCACAATACATAAATCTAGCTCACTATGTCGAAGCAAAAGTACTATTTATGTAATTCAAGTCAATCACGTGCTGAAAACACATCAAAATAACTCCTTATTGTAGTATATTTAAAGAAATTCATGCCAGAAACAGCCAACCTAATCGAATACTCCCAAAACTGCCCTAATTGCCCTAATTTATTTACTAAACTGCCCTAATTTTTTTAATTCAAATTAAGCAATCCTTGATAATTATTTTCCAATATCTTATAAAAAAAAATTTTAAAAAAAAACTCTTACTTTTTTTTCTATTGCGATGGAAAGTAAACAATTATTTTTCCTATAATCCTAAAAAGTTTAAAGTGAAATAATCGCAAAAAATAAACATTCATGAAAAATGTAAAAGTAATAAAAAAATTAAATTCCAATTGTAAACTTATATTTCTTTTAAATAACGTGTAAATAATCAAAAAAATTAAGGAATCCACATTCTTATAATTAAAATCTATTTTTATGAACTTAATCATTATTCGTATCATATTTCTTGGGATGTATTATTAAAATATGCTGAAATACTCTTTATAGATATTTTGAATTACACGTGTACTTGATATCGATCAGCAAGTAAGCTTTTTCAGAACGCAATTCATATATAATCCAATGCAATCTCCTGTTTCTGAGCTTAAATGCCATTTACGTTACCCACGTTTATCACGTCTGCAAAAATATATTAAAATCTCTTCTTACGCTGTCATCTTCTGAGAAATTCACGCAAGGATCAGCCTACTAAAGTTAATAAGTAAACATTCTGCCCTGATTATTTATTTTCTTCAAATCAAACAATCCTTGATAATTAATTTCCATTATCGTAAAAAGGAAAACAAAAAATATTTTTTCCCATTACTATGAAAAGTAAACAATCATTTTTCCCATAATCATAAAAAATAAACAGTTTAATAACCTTGGAGACAAAACAATTGCAGAAATTAATCAATCCTCAAAAATGTAACAATCATATACCAATAAAATTTCAATTGTAAGGACAGATTGGATGCTTGTATTTCATATCAAATAACGTAACTCTGTGAATAATTATTATAGAAAATTAATGATTCTGTATTTTTATTAACAAAGCCTATTTTTATGATCTTAAAAATATCCTTATCATATTTCTTATAATGGATTGATTGAATTTGCACAAGTTGCAATATATTTTATAGATAATTTGAGTTACATGTGTACTTGCCATTGATATGCAAGTAAGCTTTTTTAGAACACAATACCTATATAATCCAATGCAATCTTCTTTTTCGAAGCTTAAATGCTTTTTACGTAATCAACGATTATCTCGTCTGTGAAAATATGTCAAAATCCCCCCCTATGTACTTGTATCCTCTGAGAAATTCAAGCCAGGGACAGCCAACGAAGGTGAATACTATTTTTTACCAAAGTGAGAATTATTCTCTTCAAAATAAACATTCCTTAATAATTAATTCCCAATGTCGTAGTAAGAAAATTACTATAAAATTTTCCAATTAACATAAAAAGTAAACGATCACATTTTTCATAACAATAAAAAGTAAACAATCATATTAGATTTTTTATAACCATGTAAACTAAATATTCTTAGGAACTAAGGAATCACAGAAGTCATAAAAATCCAGTACCAAAGATCAATTGGATGCTAATTTCGTTTCAAGTTACGTAACTTTATATATAATCAAGGATAACTGATGATTTCACATCCTCAACATCAAAACCTAATTTCAGAATATTAAAATTATTTTCATCTTCTATTTCTTAGAATCAAAATTCACGCATATCTCAATATTTTTGATAAATGAAACGATCTTTTTGCCATAAAAAGTAAACAATCATTAAAAATTTTTTATAATCATAGAAACTAAATAATCTTAGGAACTAAGGAATCATAAAAAAGGTATTAAGTCATAAAAATCCAGTCACCACGAAGATAGATTGGATGCTAATTTTATTTTAAATAACGTATATGTAATAAAGGATAACAGATGATTTCATATCCTCAATATCAAAACCTAATTTTAGGATATCAAAATTATTTTCATCTTCTATTTCTTAGCACTTTCTCAGTATTTTTTTATCGATATTTCGAGTTACGTGTGTACTTACCATTGATCTTGAAGTAAGCTTCTTCACAGCACAATACCTATATAATCCACTGCACTTCCTAGACGACACAATACACCAGTCACATAATCCAAGCCAATCACGGCGGTAAAATACATCAAAAATCTCTCCTTATTGTAGTATAACCAAGAGAGTTTCGCGCCAGGAGCAGCCAACCTTACTTCAGAACGCTTCACAAAACAACTGAAAACCTTTTTAGTTGTAGAATCCGAAGTCAAACCACTGCTGAGGAAAAACAGAGAGAGAGTGAAATTTTTTTTCCCTTTTTTTCCTGGGTCCCTTTTTCATCAGAGAGTGATGCACCTATCTAGATGCTCCCTGAATCCCTCTCTCCCCTCCTAAGGGACCTACAAAGGGGTAGTTTTTATGGGTGATGGAGGGAAAAGGGGGAGTAATATTACGTATGACACAGCTGACAGTTAGTGGGGATTAGGATTGTATAGAAATATAGAGAAAGAAAGATGGCGGTCATGCGTTTTAACATGAGAAGAGGTAGGTATTGTTCGTTTATATATTTTTTCCCAATATATAATGTATATAAAAAAAGAGTGGTAAGTGTTTTGTTGTTGAATTTTGAATTAAAGAGGGGAGGGTTTAGGTACAATATTTAAGGGGCTGTTTTACCAGGAAATATTTTTTTAGGATACAACGGATTAAAGAAGACTGTTGTGGTGTTGCTATTTTATGAAGTATTGAATCAAATGAGTATTAAAAATGAAATATTTATGCAAAGCAGTTTCAGGTTTTTTTTTTTATTTATCATTCCGTGAGATATTTTTTAATGAAATGGATTAAAAATAACTGCTTCGATATTACTGATTTATGATGTATAATGTCAACTACATACTAATAATAAAATATGTAGCATACGAACAGTTTTAGTATACTTTTTAATTCAGTTTTTTGTTGGAAATGTTTTAACATTATGGATTAAATAAACTGTTGTAATATTATTTCCTTATGCGCTACAATTTCAATTCAGAATTAAAAATAAAGTGTACTGTATAATTAACCATTTAAAAAAATTGGGATGTTTATTAATTTGTCTATTAATAGGATATTTTTTAACGCAACGAATAAGTAAAACTTTTGTGATATTATTGCTTTATGATGTACAATGCCAATCAAACTAGAAATATAAAAAAAACAATAATAAATAAGAATTATAACTAAAAATAAAATATGCATATAAGAAAGATTTTTAAAATATTATTAGTTTTAATATGTTTTGGATTAGTATTTAACTTTTTGTAGGGTATATTTTTATACAACGGATTAAATATAATTCTTTTAACAATATTGTTTTAAAAGATGTAATGGCAATCAGGTATTCAAAATAAAATATGTAACAACGAAAACAATTTCTAAATATTTATATATTAAGTAGGGATTAACAGTTTTCTTTCTTAAAATCAAAAATATATTGTGCCTTATTAACTTATTTATTTTCGCTTTATTTTCGTAATTCTTGTTATATTTTAAATATATTAAAAAATTAATATGTTATATTTTAAATATAGTAAAAATTCTTGTTATATTTTAAATATATTATTTTTTCATAAAATAACACTAAGATATTTTAAAAGTTTAGTTTTAAATCCACCATGTTCATGTCTGAACTATGAAATTCTCCTTATACTTCTATTTTTTATGATATTAAGACTTTTTTTTAAAGTCTTAGAATTCATCTTCTAGAATTAAGTTTTAGACACTCTTGAGAAACTGGTCTTGATATGGCGAATAATTGCATAAAAAATGGAAATAATACTTTTGTTGGTGTAAAAAAATATCAATTATTAAATTTTAAAAGCAACACAATATTAATTTTCATCATCTTTTTCTCCAATGGTAACAATCGCTGTAAAAATTTGAATAATTCAAAATTTTTCTAATGGAACAATAGAAACAATTGCAGCTTATTTAATTTATCGAACTGTAATATATTTTATAGTATTTTTTGTCTTACAGTACTTTTGTCTAAAGTGGTGTGCTTTATAGGTATATTTATTGTATATTTTATAGAACTTTACATATACTTAGTCATAAACATTTTAAATAAAGTTCATAGAATCGATCGGAATGCAAGAATATCGTTCTAAATTTACTGATATATTATATTTAAGTGTACTTTTTGAGAATTTTTGGTTTACTATTTTGGAATATTTCATCATGAAAACTTTCACCAATTTATTTAAATTTTAATACAATTTACATCGAATTACAGAAAAAAAAAGAGAAAAAAAATACTGTCTTGAATTTAATCAGTGACAGTAAATATACTTATATATTTCTTTTTGAAACTTTTGTCGTATACTTTATATTATTTTTTATGAATATTTTTCCATTGTGAACTCCAATTTTTATTCAATTTACATAACATTGCAAAAATATCGTTTTGAATTTACTGAAATATAGTATAGATAAGAGTACTTTTTGAGATTTCTGTCTTACTTCGTTACAGTATTTTTCGTCATGAAATATACAGCATATTTTGTCATGAAATCAATATTTATACAATTTGCACAACATTGCAAAAATGTTGTTTAAAGTTTATCGAGTGTAGATACAAGTATTTTATAGTTTTTTTTTTCGAAATAACATTTTAGTACTTTATTCTTTAGCAAATGAAATATACATCGTGTTTCATTTTAGTTATTTAAAATACAAGATTTCAGTAAATTCCAACTTTAAAATATATTTTTAGTATCTTTCTTAAATGACCTTTTCCAAAAACATTTTTGAAATCTCACAAACCACTGTTGCGGTAGTGAGATATTAAAGGAAAAACAACAAAACCGATTTGATTGCTGTAGAAATGGGAAGTTGTTTCTGATTAATGATTTTTAACTCATTTTTGTTTCAACTAGCAATCAAACAGGTTTGATGTTTTTAGACACACCTTTTTCAGTAGTGATTCGCTAAATTCCGATATAGTTTTTTTTCTTCTTATTTAAAAATTATTTTGCTGCCTCTATTATTAATATTTTTATACCGTAATATTTGATGAGAATTTTAGAAATATATATTAAGTCGATAAGGTATGTACACGTTATGGTGGAAATCAATTAAAGTATTGGTATATATATATATATATTTTTCGGAAGTTCCACATAAAGATTATTTATTCGGAAAAACATTGAATTTATACAGTGTTTTTTTCTTCTTTTTTTGCCGTGGGCTGAAATCGTTGAATAATTATTCCGTTTCTATTTTATTTGTTAATTTATTTATTTTATGTAAGCTCAAAAGCAGTGGTCGGAAAAACTACATAATTTTTCCAGTTTATTACAACTACTTTATTACAAATGTAGTTAACTACAACTACTTTTTTTTAAATGTAGTGACTACAAACTACATTGTAATTTAGTAGCTACTTCACTAATTTAGGGGGACGAACTTTGCTGAAGAACTTAATTTACACCTATGTTCAAAATTGTTTTAAACAAGAAGTCGGCTTACATTAAATCTAAGGGAATAATTATGAAATATTTATTCGTGTTTATTTGAGCCAGTTTGTTATTCCAAAACATTTCTTTCGAATATGTTCATCTAACCTTTTTGAAAGCGAATTTGTAATTTAAGAAATGGGAAATTATCAAATACTTGAAATTTTTTAATTGTTTAATGCCCTTTTATTTCCTCAAAGAAATTAAGTACCACTGCTCAAAAGGAAGTTACATCATTCCATCTGGGCCTTTTGCCTTTGAGAGAGACGAGTAAAACTTAATCACTTTTTAAATATTGATAAATTTCTACGCAATGTTTTACAATGAATTGTTACTCAATGATTAGCCCCCCAAATTTTTTCGAGTTGCCATCATGAATTTAAAATAAATTTTAGGTTTGATTATAGTTATTTATTATTACATAGAATGTCAGAATTTAAATCGCATCTTTATTTTATTACTCTGATAAATGCGTGTTTGAGATCTTTAAGACATATAGCGCCATCTCTCGATTTTATTTTGATTTATCAGGCGAATGTATAAAACGTTTAAATTCCTTCTAAATAATATAAACAATTTTAGCAATAATGTAAAACTATCTTAAACTAAAATTGTCTCAATCTTAGAAACTTGAGTTGTTTGTGACTTTTAAACACATCATTAAATTGCCCATGCATTTTAAATAATAAAAATTGTAATCATGTTGTAAAGAAATTAATATAAAAATAAACGCAATGAAGGTTTTTTTTAAAATAAAAAAAATACTATGTAACTGAGAACAAAAATTAAAAGAATGACTAGCTGTTGTTTTGTAGAATGGATTCTAACTTATAGTAAAGAGAAAATAATAATAAGTATTTCAGTTTTAGTGATTTCCCTAAAAACGAGAAAAGCTTTTTTTATAGTAAAAACATAGCTTTTAAAGTATAGAATATCATATTTATAACATACTATTATACTTTAGAAAATATAGTACAGTAAATAACATTTAAACATTTTTTTAATAAATTAAGTTAGGGAAAATGCATATATTTATTTTAAAGTTCACATTGAAAACAAATAATTTTTTTCCACTTATTGACTTATGTAGATCTATAATACAAGATTGTAATAGTTTTATCTACTGTAATTTTTCTGCCAGCTTTTCTCTACCTTTATAAATATTTGTAAACCTTATGGCTAAGCACATCTTTTTATCAAATTCAATAAATTAATGTTATTAATTTAAAAATTGCAGTCACAATAAAGAATTAAATCAGATATCAAAAATTAAGACAACACAAATTAGAAATCAAGACAACACGAATTAAAACAAATAGCTAGTGCAGATAACAAATACAAATTATGGGAATAAAAATTAATTTTCAATTAAAAAAATATATTTTACATTTGCCCGATAATCACAACGCTATTAAGACATTATAAATAAGCATATTTTTTTTACAAAAAGCTAAAAATTTTATCTGCCATTTAAATGTATATCAAATGATAATCTAAAAACTGTTCGATAAATTAATCTTGAAATTTTCGTTATGTTTTTTAGACCTCTTACTACACTACCTTCTTCAACAACAAGCTGCAGATTGGTGTAAGGTTTATCAATTATTCGTGTTAAGATTTAAGTACACCCATTGAAGTGTGTAAGTACGCACGATTCGGTATTAAATTGAGATATATATATTAATCTTTCACACACTTTTTAGAGCCAACACCAAAGTCGGATAAGTATTACACTACAGTTTACACAGTTTTCAACCGTTTAGTTTGTTTTTTTTAAAACTAACTCCCAATAAAAATTAACTTTCTGTTAAAAAAAAATAAGAACGGATGATTGCATTATAAAAAATAGTTTTTGATATTTAAATCTATTTCAAACAAAAAAAAAATTAACAAACTCAGTCTTTTCACGTTTCGATTTATTTCAAACACAATTTTGTTATGCCATATCTCTCTCAAATTGATCTCAAATTGATCGGAGTATACTAAAGATACAAAGTGTTTTGAAAAGTTAATGTATGAAAATTGCTCATAATAGAATTCGTATACAAAGTGCTTAAAATGGTACCTGTATTCAAAGTAATTAAAACCTAATCCTGCTTTAAAAATCATTTTTAGTTAAGGATGAAAAAAAAAGTTTCAAAATTTTAAATCGCATTCATCATGTTCTGTAAAATTAGCTAATACACTGCAAAAAATTCTGGATAAAATAACGGTAAAAATAACAGATACTTAGGGTGCCGGTACTTTTTACCGTAAAATTCATTTTTATTGGAAAATGTTAAGGAGCAAAATATATCATATACTATAATTTTTACAGTGATAATTACTGTAGAATCACTGAATAACTCTAATTAAATATATATTGTTAATTAAATAAAATAAATTAAAAAGAAATTGAAAAAATAAATATTAATAAAATAAAATAAAATAAAATAAAATAAACAAAAATTAAAAAATAAATAAATAAATAAATAATAATAAAATAAAATAAAATAAAATAAATAATAATTGAATAAAATAAAATTCTAATTAAATAAATTTTTATAGTGATGGTTACCGTAAATCACAGAATAACTTTAATAAAATAAATAATGATCTTAAAATTACAGTACAATATTTTACGGTAGAAATGGATTTTACAGTTAAATACAATTTTATACTGTAATTTGATTTGGAATTTTTTTACAAAGTTATATGTAAATTTTCACTAATGGAAATTTAAGCTATCTTTGCAAACTTAACATGCAGTAAAAATCGACACCCTATTTTAAGAGAAATCTAAAAAATCTAAATCTGTTGCTGAAAAAACTATTTTTTATGTCTTAAATGTATTTTAAAAAAGGGAAAAAAAATGCTACAAACAGATTAAAACATATCATGCTTTTATTGATTAAAATAAAACGCTACTTATTTTAATCAATATAAACATTTATTTGAATAATTTTTCCCCCATTTGTTTTCAGCGATGCTTTCCACTCCGCTTGTGTAATTGGTCAAAATATATCAAGTATACAAAGTGCTTAAAAGAGTATCCGTATACAATTTATTTGAATCAATATAAACATTTATATGAATCATTTTCCCCCTTTTAATTTCAGCGATGTTTTCCACTCCGCTTGTGTAATTGGTCAAAATATATCAAGTACACAAAGTGCTTAAAAGAGTATCCGTATACAATTTATTTTAATTAATATAAATTTTTTTTCCCCATTTGTTTTCAGCGATGCTTTCCACTCCGCTTGTGTAATTGGTCAAAATATATCAAGTATACAAAGTGCTTAAAAGAGTATCCGTATACAATTTATTTGAATCAATATAAACATTTATATGAATCATTTTCCCCCTTTTAATTTCAGCGATGTTTTCCACTCCGCTTGTGTAATTGGTCAAAATATATCAAGTATACAAAGTGCTTAAAAGAGTATCCGTTTACAAAGTGTTTAAGACAATATCCTGCATTTAAATTAATTTTAAATAAAAAAATATAAGTTTTTATGTATAAACTTGTAATTATCATATTTCGTAGTTTTAGCTAATTTTCAATTAAGAAAATTTGCTGTATATTTAACAAATTATCATGTAATAAAATAAACTCACAATGTAAAAATAAATTGAATATTCAAATTCACTACTACTACATTTAAAGCAGAAAAATAAATAAATAAAGGGAAAAAAACTAATAACAGATTGAGACATTTCATGTTTTTATTGATTAAAATCAAACACAATTTGGTTATTCTCCAATTCCGCTTACGTAAGTACTCGAAAGAAAATTTTCCATCATATATTTTAAAAAAAGAAATAAATAAATGCATACTCTCAATATTCTTCCTTTCGTATTTGACATCTCATTCATTTGAGGAGGAGAACGAGAAAAGGATGCTTCAGTGCTCTTGAGCATCACTAAAATCCATCTTACCCCATCTATTGGCCATTTTTCGAACTATTCGCATTTCCCTACTCTTTTAAAAATAATAGTTGATTCTCCTTCGTTCATGGAAGAGTTTTAGGAGATTAAATATTATTAGACACTATTTTAGTGACACACAGACCCGGATGAAGAATTGCAGGAGTCCCATTGGCGAAAATATCAGAGAAGATAAATTCCCGGATTGGGAAAAAGCGGACGATCTTCGCCACCTGAAATGAATGTGGAAATAAGGGGGAAAAAGAACTTTTGAGACACGAAATGACAAAAAAATATATAAAATAAATGCAAGAGAAGTTCAAATTTTTCATGTTAAGGTGCGCAAAGGGAAGCGGAGGGGGGCTTGCCATGATGTTTTCCCAGGAAAGGCTATCTTACGCATCCACGCGGTTCTCGGGGATGCGTCTTTTTTCTTCTTTTTTCGTCGCTTTCAAAAACCAATTCAAATCGAAAAAAAGGAGAAAAAAAGAAGATTTCAGTCACGCAGCCAAGATATCACCAGCTCCCAGAAATTCTTTTCTTATTCTCCTGACGTCTGTACAACTCCTCGAGACCCCCTGCCCCCTGTCCTTCAGCCCCCCTCTTCTGTCAACTTGCCTCTTCTTGTTTTGTTCGCTCACATTTTTCCTACGCGCACATTATAGATCGCCTGCCAAAGATGCTTTCTGACACCCCTCCGATTCCCATTTTTCTCATTTTTTTTCAACCTCTGTCGCTCTACCACCCTCACATAACCCCTCAAGTTATGTGTGCTTCGAATCTTACTTCCACCCCCCATTCCTCAAGCCTTATTTTCTGTTTTGCCGAAGACACTCTCATCTTGAATTCTAAAATGTCGTCATTTCCAGGTTTTCATAGGTCTCACGTATCCAGACTTCATATCTCCTCCCCAAGAAGACATCACTTATATGTGGTGATTCTTTGTTCGATTTCATCATTTCTCACCATCCTCAAATAGAAGAAATCTTCATAATGAAGAATAAAAAAAAGTCAAAGCATAATAATAATAATTCTGAAATACAAATAGTTTACCAGACATTGCAGTATAAGACTTCTTTTAGGGTCAGCACGCCTTGAAATTGACTCCCGTGTTTGCTGACAGCTAAGGCAGTAAGAACAAATTTGAGCTGTTTCTAATCCAGTAGACTATTCCTCTAGTTCTTTTCCCATGATGTTATTGAACTAGTTTATATTAAATAAATGGTTCTAGAGACAGCATAACTACTCTACTTTTTCAGTGTTACTCTGGTTACAATGTTTTCATATCACTTCTATGATCTTTATTGTTTGGATGGAAGAAATCAATACAGATACTGTAAAACTAGTACAAACCACATCCATTCTTACTTCAGTTAAGATCTCTTCATGTCTTTAAACTTCCATTATCTTAATTGCTTTAACTGAATCAATTTCTCCAGAGTCTCCATAACCTGTATAGTTCCTTTGAGTCTTATTTTAATAACAATCTGATCAAATAACTTCTAACGTCTTCATTACTTGGATGGAATAAATCGCTTCAGAGACGCCATAACTAGCATTGCCACCTTCAGTTTTTCTCAAGTTCCAACGATAATATTCTATGGGATCTATGTAATATTCAATTTATATCTATCTCCATATATATCTATGTTAACTTATATCTTGCAAATCTTCGTAAGCTCTGGCTGAATCAGAATTGATTTTGCCAGCATGAAAGTTTGTATTTGCAATGCATTGTTAAAGAGCTGTCATTTTTAAGCCACAATTTTTTTTCTCTATATTATCAGATTTTGACCGGGAAAGAATTTTACTCTGGATTACCATATTTACTCTGAATTACCAGGTTGAATAACTTGCTAAAACCTTTCTGGTTCAGATTAGATACTACCTTACACGAGAGTTAGCTAGTGTCGGTAATAATCTGGTAATAGATATTTATATCTATCTTCATATATATCTATGTTAACATATATTCTAATAAAACTTTGTAAGCTTTGGCTGTATCTGAGTAGATTTCGCCATCTTGAGAGTTTGTCTTTGCGATATATTGTTTAAGAACTATCATTTCTACGTCCCAGTTTTTTTTTCTTTACCAGATTTTGACTGGGAAAGAATTTTATTCTGGACTACCAGATTTACTCTGAATTACCAGGTTGAATAGCTTGGTAAAACTTTGTATACTCTTTATGGTTCAGATTAGATATTGCCGACGCGAATAATTAGCTTCTGCAACCTTTTGTTGATTGGAAAGAATTACTTTTTTTTTTTATCAATTACGAGAATTTGACTAAAAAGATCTTCATGAGGTAGTCTGATATTACTTGCTCAGTTTGGAATTAACTAGATTTTGTTGGCACGAAAGTTCTTCTTTTCGAGATTTTATTGAAGAGAAACAATGCACTAAGCCAGATATTTTGTTCTTCTATTTCGAGATTTTGACCTTGCAAGAGTTTTACTTAGTAAAACTTTGCACTCTCAGTCTAGATCAGACATTGACGACAAGATTGTTTGTGTGAGATATTGTTGGTGAAGAATAATTTTTGCAGCCTCCTTCTTTTTATTATGAAATTTCAACTGAGCAAGAGCTTTATCGGGTAGCTTAATATTATAACTTTGACGACTCAGTCTGGTTTTGAGAAGATTTCGCTGACACGATAGATATTCTTTGCGAGATATTTTTGATGAGAAATAAATAATAAGTCGGATATATTTTTTTTTGTCACGAGTTTTTGACCTTGCAAGAGTTTCACCAAATAGCCTGGTAGAACTTTGTACTCTCAGTCTGGATCAGATTTTGACGACAAGAGAGTTTTCTTTTGTGAGATATTGTTGGTGAGAAATAACTTTTACAACCTTTTTTCTTTATTCTGAAATTTCACCCGAGCAAGAGCTTTATCGGGTAGGGGCTTGCTTAGATTTTGCTGACACGATATTCCTTGCGAGATATTTACGAAGAGAAACAATTAATAAGCCAGATAATTTTTCTATTACGAGATTTTGACCTTGTAAGAGTTTCACCAGATAGCCTGGTAAAACTTTGTACTCTCAGTCTGGATCAGACTTTGACGACAAGAGAGTTTGTTTTTGTGAGATTTTGTTGGTGAGAAACAATTGTGATTTTTTTCTACTACCAGATTTCGACCAAGCAAGAGCTTTATCAGGTAGTTTGATATAACTTTGAAGGGTCAGTCTGTATTTGACCAGATTTTGTCGACATGAGAGTTTTATTTGCGAATGATTGCTAAAGAGAAACACGCAACGCTATATATATATTTTTTCTATTATGAGATTTTGTCCTGGCAAGAGTTTTACCAGATATCTTGTTAACACTTTGTACGCGCAGTCTTTATCAGACTCTGACTACAAGAGAATTTGTTTTAGTGAGATATTGTTGGAGAAGAAATACTTCTACTCCAGTTTTTTCCCATTAATAGATTTCAACGAGAAATAATTTTACCTGATTTCAAATTGAATGTGTTACGTGGTAAGGTTCTGCGGATTTTATTTAGGCTGGACTAGATTCTGCCAACGCAATATCTGCACTGTAAAAAATTGCGGATCAATAATTTGATTTATTTAAAATACAGGCACTGTTGGTGCATCATTGGTAAAATCCATTTCTACCGTAAAATATTAAATCGTAATTTTTACAATAATATTTTTTCTATGGAGTGATTTAGTGTTTTTACGGTAATTATTACTATAAAAATTACGGTAAATTATTACTGTAAAAATTAAGGTAGATTAGATTTTTTGTTCCTTAAAATGTTCTGACAAAAATAAATGTTACCATTATTTGATCCAGACTTTTAACTGTGTGGTTTATGCAAGTTTATCTTTAAGCCTGTTTTTTTCCTACTACAAGTATTTGTCTAAGCAGACAGAAGTTTAGTAGTTTTATTGGGTAAAATTTGCAGATTTTGTCTAGACTAGGTTAGATTATTTCGACACGAGGTTTTGTCTCAGCGAGATTATTCAAGCTAAAAAATTTTTTTCTACTGAAAGATTTCATGTAAGCAAGATTTTAAACCTAAAAATTTTAAACTACTTTCAATTTGCACAATTTTTGAAGCATATTATATTTTACTTATTGTCTTAGATAAAAAGGAGCAAATTTTGAAGTCTTAAATCGTAACATTTTCTGAAAGAAAATTAATTTCAAATTCTAAAATTGGATATTTGGCGATTAAACAGATGATTAAATAAAATTTTGTCGTGTACTATGTAGAGCATAGTAAATACATTAAATAGTCAAACTCCTTCCAAGTTTGCAGACGTTTTTTGACAGTTTAACTATCAAGCGAGAAATTCAGCGTAAATAAATATTTTCAACTACCGAATACGATAAAAAGAAAGAGATTCGTCTAAAATTAGCTTATTCTTTTAGAAAAATTGTTTCTTGTTTTAACATGCTTATCAGCCAATATTGATTCCAAATAGCCATCTTTATTTTTATAAGAAAACAAATAAGTTTCGTCTAGACCTGAAAAATTCTGCAAAGCTGCTTAAATCTACTTTACTATCTTATGTATATATTCCGTGTTAGAAAGAATTAAACGCGCTCTCAGAACTTATATAAATTCAGACTGCTAATGCTATTTTCTAAATTTAATCTTACTGTAGCTGATTGCTTGCATTTTTATTACCTTCTAACAAATAATCCTTTCAGTAGTCTGAATAGCTTTGTTTTATCTGTAAAAAATAAGAAATATTCAGAGTTAATACTTTCAGATTACTGAGATTATAACAAATGTTTTGAAATTGTTTTTTTTTTTTCTATTTAAGTTTTATTTTGTTTAAAGGAAGAAAAATAATTTTCCAGCATTTTATAAACATTTAACCTTTATTTATTTTTTGTAGAAGCTACTTATTTTTCTGAGCAAAATAGAAGCTTCATTGTAAGAAATTTACTACTAAAATAGCTACAAAATTGTTAATAATACAGCTCTCTCAGTTTCGTATATAATGATAAAATTTTGACCCGTTGGCGCAGAATTTTCATTAAAAAAACTTTCATATGTTTTTTTATTATTTGCATTAATTCCGATCATAATAAGTGAAAATATTATGTTTAGCATTTTAATAATTTATGGTTTTAAAATACAGCATGAAAGACTGGTGTCTTTTTCTGGATTTAAGGTAAAATCACTTATTTGCCTTTACGTAGATCTAAGAAAAACAGTTATTTCTCATTGAAATTTCTTTAATTTACAAAATCAATGTTTGATATATTTTTGAATATGAATGTAAAAAAGAAAAATTCAAACTACCCTATTTTGGATTTTATATTTTAATACAATTTTAATTCCGATGATTCAACAGATTTTTTTAGTAACTATTAGACTGGTTTTTCACAATTAAAAAAATTAAAAATTATATTTTTGCTTGTAACTAGAGCGACGGAAAAAAATATATAAAAGGGACACCAGTGTTCTATCAGCGTCAAAAAGTTAAATTTTTCAAAAATAAATAAATAAACAACTCAATTTCTATAACAGTAATGTCATATTTACGGTAAAAAATTAAATGGATTTTTTAGTAAAAATAGTACCGGCATTTGAGATGAAGAGAGCATGTGCTCATTGTGCTTTGTTATTGCGCAAGTTTTTTAGAACAGAATCATTGAATTATCAAAAATTTAATAAATGCGCTTTTCTTCAGCTCTGTTTAGCGCCGTCGTTTTTCACGCTATATCGTTCAAACTCCATTTAGAATATCTTACAGTAAGAATCAATGAAGGTATTAAATTCTTCAAATTCTGTCACAATAATCGTCAGAGTGACAGCTGAATATTCCCGTTTAGCACTATTTTTGAAAACATACTTTGTATTATTTTTATGCAAAATTTAATTTCATTCCACCGAATGGTATACGTGACCTGATTATACATTAAGAAAGCTATTTTATTAATTCACGTTCTATATAAGATGTTCTTCATCAGAAATTTATTTACATCCTAATCGGTCATAACGGCTGTTTTGAAAAAAGCTTATTAGGGTTGCTACAATATGAAACCAGTTTGTTATAAAATTAAAGATCCTGGTTTATAGCTCATTGAGCCGCAATATAGTGCAAATTTGCTGCAACCATAATACGGTGTTCCATATAACTGTGAAACTTAAATCATCTTAAAATTGACTACTCAATACTATGGCTCAACTTAGAAGAAGTAAGATTCTAAGTAATACCTTTTTCTTAACTATGCTTTAAATTTCAAACATTTTATGAATCAGAATACCGGTATTACGGTTAAATTTTAAACCGATTTTTCGGAAAATCTAGTCTCTGTATCACATACGGTGGGATAAATTAAAATAAGCATACAAAATGTCTATTAAAAACTTGGAATCATACTGAGCCTTAATATATTTCAAATTTACTGAAACCATAATACGGTGCTAATCTAAACCATATAACTGTGCAAATTAAATAATCATAAAGTTGATTACTCTATGATTCAACTTGGAAGAGGTATGTTTCAAAATGACACCTTTTTTAGCGTTGCTGCAAACTTCAAATTATTTTATGAATCAGAGTAGCAGTAATATGGTTCAATCTTGAACCAATTATTCTAAGAGTGAACTCTATGTATCACATACAGCGGGATAAGTAAGCATAAACATGTCTATTAAAAACTTGGAATCATGTTGAACCGTAATATAGTTCAAATTTACTGCAACCATAATACGGTGTTAATCTGAACCATATGACTTTGCAGATTAACTCATCTTTAATTTAACTACTCTATACCATGGTCCAACTAGGAAGAAGTATGATTCAAAATAATACCTTTTTTTAGCGTCGCTGCAAACTTAAATGATTTTATGAATTAGAGTATCGGTATTATGGTTCAATCTTGAACCAATTTCGTAGTCTATGTAGTCTATGGGTGACATAAGAAGCAATTATTAGGCCTCAAAAAATTGTCCGAAAGAAACCTAGAACCGTTTCGAGCCATAATGTAGCTCAAGTTTACTGCAAACGTAATACGGAGGCATCTTGAGCCATCATATCACGCAAAATTATTAATTGTAAAATTGTGACTTCAAACTGAATCACAGTTCCGTTCAAGTCGATCTGACACTATGCTTAAACGGAAATACGAGTGGATTCAGCAGCATATTGAAATCTCAGAAATCATGTTTTAAGGTACCGGTCTCATGGTTTACACCAATTTTTCTGAGAATGTAATTTATAGGTAGCGTGAGGATGGATTAGTGAGCATCAAAACATGTTTGTCAGAAATTTTGGATTGCAGTAAACCCTAATATCGTTAAAATTTGCGGTAACATGTTGTTAAATTGAACCATAATATCAAACAAATTATTCTTTCTTAAAGTCGATTTCAAATTGAACCACATTTCCATTTAAGTCGAACAGACGCTATGTTTTCAACTTAAGCGGAAATACGATTTAATTTGATACCATATTATGTCTAATGTGAATTTGCAGCATTTTATAATTCAAGGTAATGGTATTACGGTTCAAAATTGAGCCAAGTTTTCTTACAATGAAGATTATGGTTCACATGAGAAGGAATCAATAAGCACTATTCCATTTAAGTCGAGCCAACGCAATGCTTAATCTTAAATGGAAATATGGTTTAATTTAATACCATATTATATTTGTACTGAACTTGAAATATTTTATGATTCGAAATATCAGTACAATGGTTCAAAATTGAATAAATTTTTCACAGGGAGAAATTAATAAACATCATTTCATTTTAGTCGAACTAACACTATGTTTCAACTTAAACTGAAATACTATATAATTTAGTAATTTAAAATTCATATTAAGGTTAGAAAAAAATTTCAAAGCATCATAAATAAATTTACCACTATTATAATTCAAAGCTGAACCAATTGTTCTGAGAGTGTATTGGAAAGTTGGAATATTAAATACGCTTCTATTACACGAGGAAAAAAAACAAATCAAATAAAAAACATAGTTGAATAAAGCATGTATCACGTGTAAACTGAAATGGAAATTCATACTTATAATGTAAACACTTAAATTTCTGTGCAAATTGCAAAAGTAAAAATGTCGTCATGTTTCGAGCACTCAAAAATTGGCGTCTCGTTTCAAGACACACTGGACGCAAATAAAGAAACCAAAATAAATATTTAAAAAAAATCGCTACAAAAAGGAAAAAAAAAAACACTCAAAAAAAGGCGTCTCATTTCAAGACACACTGGACGTAAATAAAGAAACTAAAACAAATTTGAAAAAAAAAAAAAAAAAATTGCAGCAAAAGGGAAAATAAAACAAAGGTGAAAAAAACTAAAACAAAACAGTGGTAGCCGAGAAGCAAATAAAGATAGGTGCATTTTCAAGTGCTATTGAGGATTTCGGTGAGAAACTCATGTTGTTAATGAGGAAATTAAGAGGAAATTATGAGATTTTAAAGGTATACTTATTTGGATTAAGGTGCAACAAAGTAAGAATGTCTAATTCACAACGTTTCTAAAAAAATTCCAATAATTAAGAAATTAGGAAGACTGAACTGGAGAGAAATAAACAATTTTGTTACTAATTCAAGAAGTCTCTGAATTAATTCCGGTAATTGGATTGAATTACTAGTAATTGAAATAAAGTATTTTAGTTAAATTGATTTCTTTTGTTTTTCTGGATAGAATTATAACTCTTAAAAGATAGCATTGAATATGTGTTTTAAGGATGATATTCTACAAAAAATAGAACTTTAAAATATTTAAACAGCTGTATTATTTCTCTGTAAGGATTAAGTAACTATAAAGCCCTTCTGATTCAAATTCTCATACATTCTTCAATACTCCTTTCAAATCTCTTTCAGCAAATAAAATTTATCCGTATATCTCAACCATCAATCAGATTCCCTTTTTCTGTTCCAAAAAAAGAAGGAAAAATAAAAAAGAATTTTTTCCTTGTTTAAAGATTTTTCGAAACAACCAAAAAAGAATTTCCAATTCCACGACTGCTCACTACTCAAACCCTCTTGAACGATTCCCTTTCGAGTCAGAGAGTCGCTTTCAAAGTCAGGGCAGATTTCTTCCATCCCCCTTCTTCTCGATTTCTTTCTTTTCAACATGTGGGAAGCGAACCAGGTACTACGATTGAAGGTGCTGGGAGCGCGTAATCTTATTTGTGGTTAAAAGCAGTTCAAAGAAGAACGTGTCATACATACTTGAGGTTATCGACGGATGAAGACGTGAGCGTCCACCTCAATTGTCCAATTCTGCTTCCTCTGTTGACTATATCCGGTTTAACTCTTCTCTTGCCCAATAAACAACTTGAAAGAACATGCAATAACCGGAAACTTCCTTTTTTTCTCCTCTGTAAGATTGTTTTTTCTTTCACCTAGCTTGCAACTCCAGATGAATTAATTATAATTTTTGCAGTCATTACTATACATTCTATTAAATTTCGTTGACAAAAATATCTTCTTGTTTAACTCTTCTCTTGCCCAATAAACAACTTGAAAGAACATGCAATAACCGGAAACTTCCCTTTTTTTCCTTCTGTAAGATTGTTTTTTCTTTCACCTAGCTTGCAACTCCAGATGAATTAATTATAATTTTTGCAGTCATTACTATACATTCTATTAAATTTCGTTGATAAAAATATCTTCTTGTTTAATTCTTCTCGTGCCCAATAAACAACTTGAAAGAACATGCAATAACCGGAAACTTCCTTTTTTTCCTTCTGTAAGATTGTTTTTTCTTTCACCTAGTTTGCAACTCCAGATGAATTAATTATAATTTTTGCAGTCATTACTATACATTCTATTAAATTTCGCTGTCAAAAATATCTTCTTGTTTAACTCTTCTCATGCCCAATAAACAACTTGAAAGAACATGCAATAACAGAAAAACTTCCTTTTTTTCTCCTCTGTAAGATTGTTTTTCCTTTCACCTAGCTTGCAACTCCAGATGAATTAATTATAATTTTTGCAGTCATTACTATACATTCTATTAAATTTCGTTGACAAAAATATCTTCTTGTTTAACTCTTCTCATGCCCAATAAACAACTTGAAAGAACATGTAATAACCGGAAATTTCCTCCCCCCCCTCCTCTGAAAGATTGTTTTTTTTTTTCACCCAGCTTGCAACTCCAGATGAATTAATTATAATTTTTGCAGTCATTACTATACGGTTCAGGTCTGGTTCAGGTCTAAATTGGGATCTATGGATGAATGAATAGATATATGAATGGATCCGCCCTATTAACAGGCGTGACGTATGGGTGTAACAGAAGTCGAAATCTTGGCCATAGATGACGCCACTGGAAGACAAGAACAATCGCACCCCTTACCTTAATGGCCTACGACAACAACAACAATAGAAAATGAAATTATAATTTATTTTTTTTTAAATCCTCTGTCTAACAGTTGCTAAAATTACTTTAAATTCAGTTGAAAATTTTCGAAACCAGTTAATCCAATCGTTCGCTGTAACTAATTTTAAATAGCTTCCATTGTCCAAATTTCGAAACAAACCATCTAATTTTCCTACAACAACAAATAGTAACATTTTTATTATATTAACATTTTGCTTACGGCTGTTACAACAGGTGTACCAGATGTAATGGTATAACTGGTACACCGAAGGCAAGAGGTTAACCAGAGTATATTAATTGAAAATTAAAATTTAATTTCTTCACAATTAAAATAAAAAAGAATTATTGCAAGATATTTGATTCAGATAAATTATACACTTTTCCAAACATTTTGTCTACATTTGGTAAAATATGCAGACATTTTATACTATCAGGTGCAATAACAATGCAATCATTTTAATTTATTTTAAAACAATTTGCAGCATTCAATTTCGAAACGGTTAAAACTAGAGAAAATAATGCAACTTGCGGAGGTAATTATTCGTCGATATTTTTAAAACTCTTTCCAGTTCAATAGCGAATCCAATTCCAAAACTATGCATAATATATAATTTTAAACTATTATCTTCCACCTTTCCAGGGAATATTTTTCCTTTTTACAAATCACCCATTGAATTCCTCCTCGTCTAAAATGTACACAGAGCACCCCCATATCGAACCTTTTAGAATACTTCAATTTGTGCTTGAATAAAATAGTGCGCCCAATACACCAGGAAGAGGAAAATGTTTTCCTAAACAAAGCCGAACGACTTAGTTTCGAAAATTAATTGGGGACGTTCTCCAGGGTCGGCAGAGAACAAATATTTCCCGCCGAACAAATATGAGGAAAGCGCTGGACAAAGACCCACAGCAATTCTTGACAATCACAAACCTCCTCTGCCTTCTTTCCTTGTCTGCATTTCGAAATATCTCTTCTCCATCAACGAATTCTGCAAACAAAGATGCTGATATGGATAGACTATTGTGTCCTTTGGGCTGGCTTGCTTGGCTCGGAAAGTGGTCACATGGCTACCTCGAACTTCGCCAAATGTTGACACAATTCAGTTTGGATTGTCTTTTGCCGGTGTTTTCCTTGCTGAACAAAATTTTGGCCTCTTTCAGAGAGGAAGTAGATAACAAAGGACATAATCCTAACATACTGAATTTGTTGTTTGTATGTACAAAACTGCTTTACCGGAATAAGTTTGATTCACTACACTAGGCAAATGTGATTCTCAGCTGAGAATCGGGCAGTTTGTCTGGAATATTTCCAGTGCAATGTCGAGAGCAAATACTTTGCTTGAATGATTTCGTAAGATTCTTTTATTTCCGTTATTTATTAAATTATTAATTGATTCGACATAAAGTTCCACCCTTCTTCGTAAAGTAAGATAAAACTAACAGTTCATTACATTAGACGTTATAAACATAAATTGTAAGACTAAGGGTTTTTTTTCTTCTTTCTTGTTTCGTCTCATTTTAATTATCAACATCATATTCCAATTATAAATCTATTTCTTTTAACTTTTTTGTACCGATTCAGCTAGTCAGTATCACATAAATTATTCTTACTGCGAAAAAAATCAAGTTAGCTTCTAAGAAAGCTTTTTTTTTTAGTTCAAACACTCTTAGAAATAAAACTTTTGAAGATTCGGCAATCCTTGAGCTGTATTTTGTTGGTGATAGGAATGATTTCGTCAGAAAACACTTGTTTTCGTGACGAAACGCGAACTCTCAAATACACGACGAAAAGTTTTCTTATCTTGGAACCTAATAGCTATCTCACCACCCCAAATCTACAATAATAATTCTTAATTTGACGAATCTAGAATGACGAAATACAAAATATTTCTTTATTTTTGACGAAATTCGTTTCCTCGAGGAAATGACGATAGTTATTTTGTCACATTGACGAAATGCTCGCTCAGAGAATATACCAGGAAACGATTTCATCAAAAACGACGAAAGTTTTGTGAAATAAATTTTTTGTGAAATTAATTTAAATTTTTACAGCGAAGCTCTCTTATTATGAAACTTTTGATTAAATCAAAACAGCGTGAATAAAGTACAAATAAAGGTACAGAAATGGACATACATTGCCCGTTTCTGTAGCTTTATGTTTATTTTTTGTTTATTTTGTTCATCCAATGGACAAAACACTGGAATAAATATGCTGACTTAACACAACAGTCAAATAATTGATTATTAACAAATATCAACGAGTTTTAATTAGTGGAATATAGTTATGTTTCCTCAGTAGCTGATAGAGATGTTAAGTTCCTCAAAGAAATTATCGCAGTTGAGAAAGTTTCTCCACAATAATTTTTAACTGGATTTCTTTCTTATCTTTTGGATAAAACACAGCAGCAAAATAAGTATACTTAGTTAACAAATTATTTTTAAAAATGTTCATTTAATTATTAGCTAATTTCATCTCAATTATATTTAATAAAATTAAATATCAAAGAGTTTAAATTTGCGCAATAAAGGTATGTTTTCTCGGCAGCTGGTAAAGATAAAAGTCCCTCAAAAAAATCAACGCAGTTCAGAAAATTTCTCCACAACAATATTTAACGGGATTTCTTTCTTATCTTTTGGACAAAACACAGCAGCAAAATAAGTATGATTACTTAAGAAATTATTTTTTAAAATTTTCATTTAATTATTAGCTAACTTCATTTTAATTATTTAATAAAATCAAATATCAACGAGTTTAAATTTGTGCAATAACGGTATGGTTTTTTGGCAGTAGAGATAAAAGTTCCTCAAAAAAATTATCGCAGTTCAGAAAATTTCTCCACAACAATTTTTAACGGGATTTCTTTCTTATCTTTTGGACAAAACACAGCAGCAAAATAAATATACTTACTTAACAAATTATTTTTAAAAATGTTCATTTAATTATTAGATAATTACATTTTAATTATTTACTAAAATCAAAGAGTGATGATTAATTCAAGTAAAGTACATCTAGTTACAGAATTAGCTACACTTTAACTGCATTAATTACCGAACACCGAATATGCTTAGTCCCTCAAAAAAATTATCGCAGTCCAGGAAGTTTCCCAACAATTTTAACAAATTTTTCCCTCTTAATAATTTTGATAATCTGCATCAGTAGAATTTTAATAATTAATTAAAATTCTTTTTAATAATGAATTAAAGTCAACAATTTTTAATCAATTCAATATAGGTATATTTTTCAGTTAACTATTGAATATGTTTAGTTCCTCAAAAAATAATCGCATTCCAAGAAGTTTATCAAAAATTTTTTGACAAGATTTCTCTCCCAATAATTCTGATGTCCAATATCAGTAGAGTAGACATAATTACTTAACAAATTATTTGAATAATTCTTCATTTTAATTATTAACTAGAATCAACGATTAATTCAATATCAGTATGTTTTCTAGCTAACTACTGACTATGTTTAATTCTTCAAAAAATAATCGCAGTTCAGCATGCTTAACAAAAAAGTTTTTGGTAAGATTTCTCTCTTAATAATTCTGATAACCAGTATCAGTGGAGTAGACAAACTTACTTAAATTATTTGAATAATTGTAACCTTTCGTCATAACTAAAATAGCGATTTTTTAATTAATTTAACATATTTATATTTTCTAGCTAACTACTAAATATGTTTAGTTCCTCAAAAACTTATTCCGGGAAACAAATTTTCGTTGCATTTATACAAATACTTGTTTTTGCCTAATTTGTGTGTGGGAATTTCAATTTTGATATTAGTTTGGCTCTTAACGCTAAAGTTTTTTAATAGTATTTTTATATAACAGGGGGTTAACGCTATATATAACAGGGGTGGCGTAAATGTAACAACTGAAACTACTAGGGAAGTTAGGGAATATCATCCAGAACAGGATAAATATTGCTTAAGGAACCCATGCCAGGGAATGTCATCGTATGCGACTAGAAGCGCTTCCCTGTTATGATCTGTTCAGAAGCACATGAAAAAACAGTTTGTAATATGGAAGCGCCTCTAGTAGTGTACGACGGCACTTTCGGGCATGGGTTCCTAAGCATTTTCCATCCTGATGATGCACCACAACTCTCGTAGAAGTTTTTTTTTTTTGAAATGCCCACCTCGAGAATGATCTTTCGTCAAAGAGGCATCTAAAAGGCAGATTTGTTGGTCACATTCTCAGGGGCACCATATTAGGTGGGTTAACGCTGCTCCCACAGTAAGGACAGATAGCAAAGAGAATGAAAGAACATCCATGCCTTGCCCGGGATTCAAACTTAGAACCTTTCTGATGCAAGGCCAGTTCCCTGACCCTTACACAGGCTGGTCGGCACTCTACTAGATGTTAGTCACAGTATTTACGCTATTCTCTTAATAGTAAATTTCGACAAAAATGGCCTAAAACAGTCATTTAAATAAATGTTGTAACTGGGAGAAAAAAAACAATTGCAGATTTTAAATTAATGACGTGAAAATATCTAATATCCGTTAAAAATCTCATTCAAAATCAGAAGAGATTTTTTTTTTCTGTGTTACTGAAGTTCAGGAAATATTTCGATAATTTTTATAAATCTTTCTTAACAATGAAACAGACATACTTATTTAGCAAATAATTTGTATAATTATTTTTTTTCTATCATTAACTAAAATCCACGAGTTTTAATTAATGCAATAAAGGTATGTTTTTTCGGTTGTTATTAAAGATGCTTAGCTTTTTTTTTGTATTTACTTTTTTCACATATTTTAAATATAAATGAGCTTAATTACCTTTTTCCAAAGGAATTTTTTTCTTAGAGACTAAATAATGATTGGGTGCTTTATAATAATAATAGAAAAAAAAAACATCTATTCGAGTAAAGTAATTATTTGATTTACGTATTCGTTCCTTGTAGTACCACTGTGTATCTATTCTTTTTAAAAAAAAATTACGTTCTTTAATCTCAAGAGAAATAAATAATTTTTTTCACAACATATATTTTTTTTCATCCCTTCCGCCATCATTTCTTAATTTTTCTCATTTCTTTTAACAACCTTCATTTACCCACTTTTTTTAGAACTTTTTTTAGAACTTTTTTTTTTCTCCTGGTAATTTTTTTAAGTAGGACTCGGGGCATAAAAAAAAAATTCTGTCATATCCAACAAGCCGGCACTGCTAAAAAGGGTAGTTTCCCACATTCAGTTTTTTTTCCCGATCCCCTCCTGACAAGTTGCTGTAGGGTTACCAGTAAAATGCTAGATTTAACGCCAAATAAGGAGAACGCTATTAGCATTTTAATCAGTTGACTTAAATAATGAGCATTTTAATTATAGTTATTGATTATTTTAATTAAGATGTCTAAAAAGCCACTTTAAAGAATGAGTCACAGTTTATTAAAGAATTAATTATAATCCCTAAATAATGTCAATTTGTCGGCACAATCATTTTCACCTTATAGAGCTTAAGTGCTTTTTTTTTCATCTATTGATTGTTTCAAGTATTTTTTGAAAGCGTGAATTTTACTGGGGATTAAGAAAAAATATGCTATTTTCCTCATTCTCAACGTATTTACGTTAAAATATTCATTTAATACGTATTTAAAGTCAGATCGTAAGTAAGTATATAATTTTTGTTTTTTCTTCTCTAACTGGATAATTTAAAACTGAAATATTTGATATACTAATTTTATTTTAAAGGTCTATAACAGGGGTTTCCAACTTACATGAGGCCGGGGCGCAATTAAAAACACAAATAAAATGGCGGGCCGCAACTTTATCAACATTTTATGTAGGACTCTTTCATGTTTGAAGGAACATTAAATATTACTGTCAGATTTTTATCAAGTTGTACAAAACAAAAGTATTGAATTACAAATTAAAATAAGAACTATATTTTTAGCAGAGAAAATTTTTTTTTGAACCGTTAGTATGTTAAATTTCACAGAAATGAAGACATTTTTTTTTCTTTTAACGAAGAAAAATACTTAAAACCCATAGATTTTTTACGAAAATTGTCCTCGAAAAATGACAACTAATTTATTTTAGTTCACGGGCCACAAATAAAAAGGCTTCGCGGGCTGCCAGTTGGTAACCACTGGTCTATAACAATACTCAAATTTGGTTGAAAATCATGAAACTTCATCGATAATATCTTAATACGTTAAACGCGTTTTTCTATAAACGATCTTTTTCTTTTATTCACTGCATGTGACTCAGAGCATATTTATTAACTAGTCAAATCTAAATCATTGGTATTTTTGAAATTTAAGAGGGATTCTTAATCCTGAAATGTTTTTCTAACAGTAATTTTATTTCTTCCTACTTTAAGGGTGAGATAGCCAAGGATAGCAAGGGTTTTACCCGTAATTGAACAGCTGGCGACCCTATCTTAAGCTTTGATTTTCCTGCCAATGTTTTTCAACGTTTAAAGTTAGCTATGAGACAATCCACTTACTTGAATTTCAGTCGCTCTCTTTTACAAGTTTCGGTTGGTCAGACAATTAAACTTTTCTTGATGATTCTAGAGCCTATCTAAATATAATTATGTCCTGATTTTTGTTTATTCTAAATAATTCAGAATTCTTCCTTTCCAAAATTTTATTTTTTAGATGTATATTATGAAATTCAAAATTATGAAATTACATCGATAGCTAGTTTGACATACTATTAAGTTTAAAATTATTTTCTATTAAGTTTAAATTTCTATTAATTTCTATTAAATTTCTATTTTATTTTCTATTAAGTTTAAAAAGGATTAGTTTGTCAACCCTTTTATGCCAACCAAATGAAAATGAAAATATGACGTCTGTTGGAAAGTCACCTGCCATCTGGAACATCTCTAAATTTTAAACACGTTTTTCTCGAAACAAAATTATTTTTTACATTATTACTCGTAACTTGTACTGTATGGGGACATTTCTGGTTAAAAAAAGAAAAAAACATAATTCTGGTTATAAAAACTAGAATGACCATTCATTTAGTAAATTTTTTGTTCATATGGTAACGGTTTACTAGAAATTCTGGTTTTCGAAATTATAGTTATTATTATTATCACGCAGTTAATAAAAAATACAAAACTGAAAAACCAATTTAACCGAATAAATTGCACCATCCTCTAAGTTATGATAAAATTATTAAAATTATCACATTTCAGAACATTTATAAAATTTTATCACATATTTTAAAACCATATTTTTTTGTTAGTTTTGCCAAAATCATTACCAAAACTCTCCAATAAAAATTACCGAACTTTTTGGTCTTTCCATAAAATCAGAAATACGGTAAATTTTACCAGAATCTGGTAGTTTTAAAATTTTTTTTTCCTCAGTGTGTAATTTTGAAGAAAAATATTCATCTTGTTTTGAAAAGAGCAATGAAACTCATAAAACAATTGGAACGAATCTCAGAACATTATTTTTGAAAAGTTGATATTTTTCTTAATAAAAATTTATCAGGTTTAATTAATTAATTTGAAATCAATTGATTCATTCGATTTTCATTAAATAAATATTTTTTTAAAAAAAATTCTAGACTTTCTTTATTGCAATAGCATTTATTAATAAAGTACTTGTACAGAATTTGAAATAGAAATATTTACTAGAGAAAAATTTATCTCAGCCTAAAGTTTATTCCGATTTTTTCCCATCATATTTTTTTCTCATACCCATTAAAATTCTGTTAAGTTCATAGCAATAGCAATTTTTATTTATCTGTCTTAAACTTTTCATAGCTTAGTTCTGCTTTGGTACCTGTGTGTAAAGTTTAACTTAAATTAGAAACAAAGAGCTTGAGTTAGTGTAGTGAGGATTTTTTTACAAGATTTTTTTAAGGGGAACTTTTCCTACAGTATTATTTCCAGTGTGATGCTTTACTATTTTCCAGAATTCTTATTAGATGGCAGGGCACTGCGCAGAAATATTTCATTGCCTCCATACCTGGAAATCGTGGTATTCATCAACAAATGAGTTAGATTGAAAATATGGCTTAAAAATTGCCACCTAACTTTATCAATTTTTATACCATTGACTCCAAATGCTTGTGCACGAAGTTTGATTAAAATTAGATTTGAAGAGCCTGGAGAAATAAGTTTCTTTTAAAAAATCAAGCTTATCCTGAGTATTGTTTTCAAATAGATACTTCTCAAGTTTCTAGAGCTTATATTAAACAGCAAAGTAAACAAAGACATCTTAGTACCTTTTTAGAGATTACAGTGCTTACTCATCAAAACCAGCTCTTCCTAAAAATTCCAAAACGCGGCTTATCATTATAATGCTTAAAGCTCTTCAGTTATAAAAGTTGAGATTAATGAGAAAATCGGTTCGATCCGGCATGCACTGTCGGAATTTTCCTTCTAAAATTATGGTAAAATAACCAGCAGCAGTCTGTCCATTCAATCAACCGTAAAGTTTACGGTAAGGAACATTTTTTACCTTTACGGTTTTGAAACTGTTACAACCAGCATGGTTAAAAAAATTTGAAAAAGAAATTTAATTGGACATTGGAGATAGTTTAGCAGCATTATGGTGCATCTATGTGTGGATAAGAGTGCAATATTCATATAGCCCAAGGTCACAAATTCGGGAGTGCAGGGCACTGGATACTCTTCATGTGTTGAAGATAAAGGAGGAGATACTGTAGCGTCTCGAAACCCCAATCTGTCGAACATGAGATTGACAGATTAGCCCTCTCTGCTATAGTATGTAGCCATTTGCCAGGAACGAAGTAGCTTCATTACGTGGGACTAGTCGGTGCGATAATGTTTAACCGACTGATTGTTTAACCGTATTTGATGAAAGCAGGTAATAAACGGTTTTCTCTTCGTTAACAGTTTGAATGCCATTTTTTATGGTTATTTGACAATTTTGCTTGAATACGGTAAAATAACAATTAAATAAATTGTTTTTTTACCATTTTTTTCTATAAATTTTTGGCAGTGTGCAATGACACTGCTTTATTTAAGTCTGAATTTTGAAAAATAGTTTATTTAAAACAATATGCAGAATAAGATAAATTCTATATCATTTTTGTTTGGAGAAAGTGTTTATGCATTATGAATATTATATTTTTTCATTTAAGTGAGTTAATGTTCTAAAAATGTTACCATAGATTATTAGTTTATCACATGGATCAGACGATATCAACATAATCTTGTCTGAATGAAAGTTTTATGATAGTTTAACTGCTTCTCGAAATAGTTGTTCTATTTATAAATACTCAGTCCTCAAAATACGAAGTATTTATAGTTTAAATGAGCTTTTGGATATAGTTTACTATTCACATCGAATAGTTAAAAGTTTAAAGACTTTTGTATCCATTGTGACAATGATTTCAGTTTTTCATAGATATTAAAAAATCGATAATCATATCTAATCTACTGTTCTATATGCTCCTATATTTTTAAACCTGACTCAAAAGACAAGAGAGATCTCATATTCTCTATCATAACGATTTACATACTCTATAAAATATTTTTACGCGAAGAACGTTTTGAGAGAACTCGAATTTTTCTTAAACACAGGAAGAGAATCACGAAAAATCATTAGGCAAAAACCATCTCCAGGTCCCAAACCTGTAGCGTTATTGGCGGAAGCGTGTGTTCTATCAACACCTCCTAGAAAAGAGTAGGCCTCTGCACGGGTTACCATAAATATCCTTTAGTAGTCCAAACGTAATGACATATTTCGTATTTTCAACCACTGCGCAGCTTAGTACCCCGAACGTAATGACATCTTTCTTATTTTTCATCAACTGCGCAGTTAACTTCGTCACATCGGACTACTAATTTGATCCGTGCTGAGGCCTTCATTATTCTAGGAGGTGTTGGTTCTATACCTGAATAAGCCCGAATCTTTAGCACGTGGAGAAAAAAAGTTCTGATAAAATTACCTTACTGTAGTTTTAAAGAATATATATATATATATATATATATAATTCTGGTTAATAGAACCGTATTTTTTATAAAAGAGAAAAAAATGTGACGGTGCATTTCTTACCTTTTAAATTTGCAATTGAGCTAAATGAAAAAATGTATTAGAGAAATTTATCTTTAGTATCTTAGATAAAAAGACATAAAAATAAATATTTACATTAAAAGTTACTAATTTTATAATTCAGGTAGGTAAAACAACAACATTATCAAAATCTGACGAATCACTATCCAGGTCGTAAGAGACAGCCGTAAAGTCACTAAGAGACACATCAAAACCAGTTTTATAGTTTGATTAAACATAGTATCGTTTCCTATAAGACTTTTTTATCTCCTGACGTAGCTTTTAATTTTTATATGGCAATCAAACTAGTTTTGATGCTTTTAATCCTTCTTTAACTATGTTATATCTCGAGAATTTTTCGCTATGTTTTGACAAAGTTTTCGATATTTCTCTCTCAAATAGTGCTTTGCATCCTCTAATCTGTTTACTCAATTAATTTTATTTTTAATATATTCTAAAAGAAATTATATTCAAGCAGTGTTTTCAGATCACGTGGTGTTTTCAGATATGTGGATGTTAAATAATATACAAATGCTATTATTATTATAATATGTAAACAATATTTATTTTTATTGCATCAGTTTTAGCAAATTTAAACATTAAGATAATCAATCATTTTAAAACTAACTATTAGAACATTTGATAGATTCTTGAAAACTATGAAAAAATTCGAAATGTTAATGAAGAATATTTATACATCTTAAGCTGATTCAAGACTCTTTGAAATATAATTTTTTTCAGAAATAGTACTGTTTCTATCAGTGCAAAAGTTGAATAACTGTGGTAAGAAGAGTAAGTTAAATATCAGAAAATTTGAATTTTTTTTTTCTTTTTCATTCGAAAATATATTATATTTTTAAAACTATATTTGATACTATATAATGATCTGGCCGATGAACTGGCCAAGAGGGCTCTAATCATTCTATAGATATTAGTGGCCTTCTAACATAATGAAATCTATGCAAAAGTGAAGGCAGACAATAACAGGACTTGGAGGATTTCACCTAGCCATAATTGGTATCAACAAACTAGTCCTGGGGCTGCACTAGAGCTAAAAGGTGATAGGAAACTGCAGACAGCTATCACAAGACTAATCAGTGGTCATATCAGCGAACTAACATTGGTTCAGGGTCAAAAGACTTTCCCTGTATGCCTAAAATGTAATGTGCACCATGCTACACCTGATCATTTGCTGCCCTGTATGGGGGCTAGAGAAGAATTTTATCTTGGAGGGTCCGTTGATGGTATGTGATTTTCTATCGGTGAACGGTCTTCTGGACTTGATCTAGCCTTGTTTTGGGTGAAGTAGAATAAGTAACAACTACAACAAGCGGTATGGGCATCAAGTTTCTAACTGTTTTCTTAACAAATCTTACGGTTGTGCTGGAAGTTTTGACTTAAATGTATTAGAAATGCGACGGTGTGAATTAAGATCGTCATATTAGTACTAGTTACTTTAACTTTCTTTATAAATTTATTTTCATATTTTATATTCATTTAATTACATTTTAATTTGTTAATAGTAACAGAATTTCAACATTATAAATAAACAAATTACCAATTACAGCAAACGGTATTATATAAACAATATATATATATATATATATATATATATATATATATATATATATATATATATATATATATATATATATATATATATATATATATATATATATATATATATATATATATATATATATATATATATATATATATATATATATATATATATATATATATATATATATATATATATATATATATATATATATATATATATATATATATATATATATATATATATATATATATATATATATATATATATATATATATATATATAGCAGTAATATCGAGAGTTTTTCAAATTTAGATTTAATTTAGTAACTGATTAAAGTAAGACTCTTTGAACATTAATATATTTGAGAAATATTCTACAAGTACTCTCTTCAGAAATACTAGTTATATAACATAATATACGTATAATCATAAAGTTCCAGGTCCGTTTATTCCGCATTTCTGGATTTCCCAATTTCTAAATATTTTTCAAGGATCAAATTTAATAATTTAGTTTATTAACATACAAACTTGAGACGTAAACTTGGATTGAAGTATAACTTGGAAAAAATTGGAGGACTGCAATTCGAGCATAGAAAGTAATTGTGGATACTTCAGTCCCTTGGTTATAAGAAGAGTTATTTTAGAAACATTTAACGAACTTAGGTTATTTGGGTTGGTAGGGCACTGGGCCCATGTCCAAGTGGGCGTGGGTTCGATCCCAGTCGGTCGAAGACTCCCCATGTAGTAAATGGTGACTGATGCATGGTAAATATGTCGAGTCACAAAGTCCTCCATGTTCCCATCCGAAATCCTACCTCTGGGGGACCCAGGAATTTCCTTGTCTTCTGGATTGGTTAAAAATTACAAGGCTACGGAGTTGAACAATAGCAGTCGTAAACCCGAAATTGGATCGACTGTTCGACGATGGTTATAAAATAAAGTAAAATATAGTACTAGTAATTTTAAAATAACGCATTTTTATTTTGAATAATTAAGATTTAAAAGGAATTTTACAATAGGAATTCGAAAATTTATATGAAACAATTGATATTTTTTGGTAAAAACTTAACTAAATTCCTTTAATATAAATTAAAAGCATCCTTTGATATAAATTAAATAACATTTTAATTCAAGCAAATCCTTGTATTGTACGGAGAATGATTCTAAATATCATTGTTGAATCCACGCTGTTAAATTCAAGATATCACTGTTGTTTAATCCATGCTATTTAATTCAAGATATCAGGATTTAATCCACACTAATTAATTGAAGTTATTATTGTTTAATTAACGAATTTTTCCTTTCAGACTAGGGTATGCAAAAAAGTTTTCGAAGAACGGCAAAATGGCAATACTCTAGCCTAAACGGTTGCAGAATCCAGCTGTGGCAAAAATTTAACTATTAGTTTCAGACGATGAATTAATCATTTTACTTTAAATGTTTTGAATAAAATTTATAAAAAAATTTTAAATCATTGTTTGTTTTTTTAACTTGAAAAGTTATTGGTTTTTTTCTCTTTAGAGCTGTTGTGTTTTAATGAAAAAGTATATTTCATGAAGTGAATTAGGATTAAATTTATTTTAATATTTTGCCATTTTGTTTCTTAAATTTACTTTTATGCGGAATAAAACACATATTTATATGGTACCATGCACTTTTAACTGTCCGTAGAACTTATCATGACAGAATGAAATTAGTAGGAAAAAATAGAGCACTTTTAACACTTAAAACACTTTTTAACAACAAAATTTATTTAAAATATAGAACTAAAATAAAATCTATGATAAAAGATTTGTAATTGATTAGAAAATTTTACGTTCCGACACAAATACACAGTAAGAGAAAAATTCAAAAATTCGATTCAATTAGGTCGATTAGAATAAAGTTATAAAAAAACTTTATTTTAAAACTATAAATCATAGAGAAGTATAATCCGTTCTTATTATAAATGTAATCTTGCAGATGCAAATACACATATGACAGAGACACTAAATTTTAAATCGTAGAAAGTGAACAATGCAAATCTACAGTATCAACTAATCGTTTTTATTTAATGTAGCTAGGGGGCGCATCGACCCGTTGCGGGGAAAGAAACTTTAAGAAAAACGTTGTGATTACGTCAGAGGAGATCATTCTTAAGTTATTATCGTTCATGATTTAATCATTAAATAATTAATTTTTTGGTACCGAAATGATTTAAGGTAAACAATACTCTTATAACTTAGACTAATTTTCTGCTGATGACAGCCGAAGGATTCTGGAATTACCGAAGGAGTCTGAATCATGCCATGTGAATTTTCAGACCGATAAGAATGGGATAGCTGCAAGTGACGTAGTGTGGGTATCTCGATCCTGATTGGTTGTTGAAACGTGTATTTGTTTACGTTCGCAACTGTTCTTTCCATTTTATTTCGAGTAAGCCTAGCCCTTCATTTGTATCAATTCTCTTTAGTGACAAATTCTAAATTCTTTCACAAAGATTCTTTCTCAAATATTTCAATTCTTTCATTATATACTTCTTAATTAACTTAAATTCAGGTTCAAAGTCATGCAGCACATTAACAAACTAATTATGCATCGCAGTTGCCAGGTACAAAACAAAAATATACCAATTTTTCAATAGAATACATAAACAAATAATAAATCTAAGTTAAGTAAAAGAAGTAGACGAAAAAGAATTATATTTCGACAAATTCGATGTGTGATACGGCTATGTATTTAATTAACTTGTGGTTAATTAATATTCGAACTTATGTCGAGAAACTTAACTCAACTTTAATATGCCATTTTGCTGATAAGGATTAACTGGTGCTGACGTCATAGGTCACATGTGTGGGTATGGGAGGTCTTCTTCTTGAAGTGCAAGTACCCATTCAACAAACCGTTTCTCAATTAAAAAGAATATTAATCTCAAAAATTTCATAAAATAATTTATGCATTTTAATAAAAAGTCACCTAAAATAAATTTAAAATAATTTAAAATAAAAGGAATAATTTACTGTAATCTTCACTAATTAGGTTCAAAGTAGCTTTGTTGAACTAGGTTTTTACTCAAGCCATCACTGTTATATCAATCAATTCATTTCTTTCTACTAATGAACAATAGCCAAACTCAAGGATTTCACGCCAAAACTGGCAACATTGGCATACTTTCTGCCCACTCTAAAGAAAGGTCTCAGGGGTTGGAGAAGGGGAAGGGACGGAAAAAAATTAAGCACATTAAAAAAAAAACGCTGTTAAAAAATTGCACCTAAGACATAAAAGAGATAGGCGACGACAGAGAGAAGAGCTAATTTATTTTTGGATGCCACTTTAATTTAAAAACAGCTATTTTTTTACCCGTCACCCTTCGTAGATTGTCCAACCGAAGGAGCTCTTCTTACGACAGTTGCTTTTTTACTTCACCGCCTTTACTCTTAAGGGGAAAAAAATTAAAATTTGTAAAAAAAAAAAATTATAATTTTTTTCTTAAACGCCTTTTTGTCTTATCTCGTTTGGCAAGAAGGCCTTTATGCACATTTTATACATAGCTTTTTTCCCCCCACTTACGTCTAGTTTTTTAAATTACTATAAGGGTATGGATGGGGTGGTGTAAAATTGTATTTTCTAATACACTAATGGCTATTAATGGATTGGAAACGGATTCGGGACCAAGGCGACGACGTTTTAATTAATCCTAATTAGTTGATCGTAGCAATGTAGAGAATTTTTTTCCCTTTTCCCTGACAGCGAAAGTAACTGCTTTTTGGAATAATGGCGATTTGAGTTTTTAATGAGACACTACTGACAATGGGGAATTGAAGCAAGATGTCTGTGATATCTTTTTTATTTATTTTTTTTTTCAAATTCTTTTTATTTAAAGTTGAATGCGGGTGTGAAAAATGTGTATTTTGTAATCGAAAATAAAACTCTTATAAGAACCTCTCTGGAGTAAAGAAGTTTTCTATTTTTTTTTTTTTTTTTTGAACCTAGGAGAAAATTATTTTTTTTTATAAATTCTGGAAAATAAAAAATTACGTTCTTTAAGTTGCTAAAAAAATAAATAAAATAAAAACTTTCTCATTTGTATTCAAAGTGAGAACATCCACCTTTGAATTTTAACATCTCAAATGCTTTCACTGTATTTCAAATGCGTAATTGTATTTCTAGAAAGATTTTTCTTCTTCAAGCTAGGAAATACATTTAGCTTTTTGAAGTTTCACTTCTCGCAGAAACTAAATATAATAAATGCTTACATCTTTTTAAAAAGTTAATTCTAAGAATTAGTTGTATGCTTTAACTTACCCTAATAGCTAAACATGCATTTTTTTCTTCATTTAATAATTTTATAAATATGCATGAAATTAATTAAAAAATACTAATTATTAATTTTTCATTAATTAAAACAACGCTGATATTTTATATTTAAGGTAGGATTAAGGGTGATTAACTTATTATTTTATCCAATTTCACAGAAATTGTGATTAATAAACCAATTTTGTCCTGTAATCAGTAGATTGATCTGTTAATAAAAATACAATCCCAACATTCTTCTCGATAAGATATTGTTAAAGATTCATAGATAAAACTGGTTCCATCATTGTAATTTGATTTAAAAGTGTTATAAATGAAAGCTTTATTTGAATAGGGGACCAAATTCACATTTTTTATTTAAAAAATGTGCGTCTCACTCTCACGTTTATATAAGTGATTTATATTTTATTTTCAAACTAGTGCATCCCTACAAAAACAAAACAAAGAAATAGAAAAATCAATGCGCTCTTTAGATTTTAAGTCTCTTTGTTTCAAAAAGAAAGCAAATGTGGAGCTGTTTCAGCTTTCCAATAAAGCTTTCAAACACTTTTCGTTGGTTGGTAGGTACTTCATTTACGTCGCACAAGAGCTGCACAATGGGCTATTGGCGGCGGTCTGGGAAACATTCCTGAAGATGATCCGATGATATGCCATCGCAATTTTGATCTTTTGCAGAGGGGATGGCTCCCTTGCTTTGGTAGTCCGACCACCTGAGAGCGAGGTCGAGCACCTTACGGTAGACAATTTAACGAGGACCTACACAGCTCACCCTCGGTCCCTAAGCAGGCTGATCAAAGTGGTCACCCACCCACTTATTGACCGCAGCCAGCGATGCTTGACTTCGGTGTTCTACTGGGAACCGTGTTCTTACGATCAGTCCACTGTGGCACTTAACACTTTTCGGCGAAGCACAAACTGATCGATAACTTTGCCTTTTAACGCATAGTCACAAGATATCCCATAAATTTGTAAATAGTTTTAAAATTCTTACAAAATTAAAATTGGTAAATTTGAAGAGTGGAGTCAAAATTTTTTTTTCCTGAATAAATTTTTAATAACGAACATTTTTTTATGCATTTTTGTAATTTGGCTACAAAAAGGGAAGACTTAAAAATAAGTGTTTTATCAATGCTTAACTTACATGTTTTGATCCTGATATTATGTTTTGATCATGATATTAATGGGAAAAAAATATGACTGAATGTTGGTGGGCATATAGAAAAAGTGATATTGTAAAGGACTTGTAAAAGTTTTTCTATAGGAACGGAACACCTTGAATAACTTTAGATTTAATGATATACATTTTATACTTTTTTGTAGTTTGGCTGCAGTAAGGGAAGAGATGCAAATTAGTGTCTTATGAAAGCTTAAGCAAACACAATACTTATGCTTTAATCTTGATATTAATGGATTAAAAATATGGATGAATGTTTGTGGGCACATAGAAAGAGTAGTATCACAAAACTTTTTCAAGAGGAACGGAACACCTTGAATAACTTTTGATTAATGATCAAATTTTGAAATACTAGGACTCTGTCCTAATGATTCGAGAACAAAACCTTTGCAGTCAAGACAGTATTTTAAGTTACAAAATCAGACAGAAAAATATACTTTCTCTGAATGAACTTATCTTTTCTTCGAGAGAATCGGATACCAAACCCTCAAAATGAATGGGAGGGTAGCCACAACCTAAGAAATATGTTCCAATATTTTAAGGCAAGGAGGCTATCGAAAGTTTGGACTTCTTATAATGTAAATTTCACTTTACTTCGCTTAATTTTGAGAACTTTTTAAAAGAATCAAAAGATTTTAAAATTCATTTTTATGGGGTAATTTCGAGTAAAAATAATTTGTAGCAATTACTTATGATTCTTTAATACTTTTTCTGATTATGATTTTTAATTACTATTATTGGTAATGGTGAGAAAAAAAATTTGAATTGCAGGACATACAAATTACTAAATGGCTTTAAAGCAAATAATTTTAAATGACAAAATAAACAACAGTATAAACGAAATAGGTCATATAGGAAATAAAATTTTTTAAACTTTTTGACTTCTTAAGATTTTGTAGTTCAGAAATTATTCTGTCGATTATGTTTAAATTTTTGTCATTTAAAATTATAAATTTTCATTTTTTATAAAAATTCAAATTTTTTCTCCCGCTATAAAATTAAATCTTAAAAAAAAATAACAAAAAATGGAATTAGATTGCCATAATCGAGTATTATAATTGTGAGCAAAACTTAATCGATTAGAAAAAAAAAAGTTTACTCTAAGAGGCCAAAACTTTCGACTGCTTTTCTGCCTAAATTATTGTAATCATATTTTCCAGATTGTAGCTACATCTACATGCTTTAAGTTTCATATGTATAAATCCGTTGAAAAAAAATATGGGTATTCAAAGAAAATGTGATTTTTTTTCCTCATTAAATCAAAAATATCGTCTGTCCTATTTAATCAGCATTTCTCAAAGTTATAAGTTCAAAACATTAAGATTAAATTCTAGTACTAATAATCTAATCATCAGAACAGCAGTTCCCAAATGGTGTTTCGCGGAACCCTAGGGTTCGATGTAAGAGTTAAACGGGTTCTAAGAATAAAGATTTTTTTTAAAAAAGTTTTTTCAAGCATTTTTGAAATTTGCAATTATATTTAGATCTAATCTATAATCCATAATTACTTAATATTTTAGTTGCCTTTACGATATTATTTAAAGTAAAATGCTAACAAAAAAAAATAGCACGTTTTTTTGGAAAAAAATAAATAATAAAAAAATTATTATAAAATCTTAATGATGAAACGATGAAAAAATGCCATTTTAATTAAATATAATCAAAATAAAGAAGTCTTTCATAAGTTAATACGTTAATAATTGTCTTTATTTACTTATGTTATTAAGTTGGGGTAGCTTCGAAAGAATAATGATCATTAAGAGTTCCGTAGCGGAAAAGAAAATTGGGTACAGCTCGATCACAACAAAGAATAGACACCAGCAAGAGGACTTTCCATTGTTATGTGTTTTGTTTACATGTAGTGTCACTTTAGTGTTATAATCGAAAAATAGCCAACCGAAATGAATTGAAAACAATAATATTCTGATGTCTTTCTTAGACTGTCACCAGCAAAGAGGATTTTTTATTGCTATGTGTTATGTTTACTTGTAGTGTCCCTTCAGTGTTATAATTGCAAAATAGCCAACCAAAATGAACAGAAAAAAAATAGTATTCTGATGTCTTTCTCAGACTGTCACCTGCAAGAGGATTTTTCACTGTTATGTGTTATGTTTACATGTAGTGTCACTTCAGTGTTATAATCGCAAAATAGCCAACCAAAATGAACAGAAAAAAAATAATATTCTGATGTCTTTCTCAGACTGTCCCTTGCAAGAGGACTTTTCATTGTTATGTGTTATGTTTACATGTAGTTTCACTTCAGTGTTATAATTGCAAAATAGCCAACCAAAATGAACAGAAAAAAAAATAATATTCTGATGTCTTTCTCAGACTGTCCCGTGCAAGAGGACTTTTCATTGTTATGTGTTATGTTTACATGTAGTTTCACTTCAGTGTTATAATCGCAAAATAGCCAACCAAAATGAACAGAAAAAAAAACAATATTCTGATGTCTTTCTCAGACTGTCACCTGTAGGAGGATTTTTCATTGCTATGTGTTATGTTTACATGCAGTGTCACTTCAGTATTATATGCGAACAATAGCCAAATAAAATGAACAGAAAGAAAATAATATTCTGATGTCTTTCTCAGACTGTCACCTGCAAGTGGATTTTTCATTGTTATGTGTTATATTTACATGTAGTGTCACTTCAGTATTATATTCACGAAACAGCCAACCAAGATATACGAAAGACAACAAACATCTCAAAACTTGCTTTGAAACTCGCCAGCAAGACAAATTTTCAATATTATGTATTATGCTCATTCGTAATGTCACTTTAGTGATACGTTTACAAAATAGACATCAGAGATATGAATATCCAGATAGAATAATAAAATAGATTCAGAGATATGAATATGATGATAAAAAATCCTATGGAAGACTTTCACTAGCAAGCTAATTTATCAGTGTTATGCTCACACGTAATGTCCTTTCTGTGACATTACATGACGATTCAGTGACATTAATGTTTTTTCAGTGACATTACATATGAGCAGTCAGTGCATACAAAATAAGCCAACCAAGATACAGCAAAATTCCTATTCCGACTCTCATCAGCGAGATAATATTTCGGTGTTTTGTATTAACTTATAAAATAGCCAACAAATTTATAATAACTAAAGAAAACATTGTATGAATATGTTAGACAAAAAATAACCAACAACCTAAATTTTTTATGAAATTTTAAAACTCGAAAAATACTCAAAAATTTCTCCAGAATAAGAAAAATATACCTATCACTTCCTTAGACTTGCATCAGCAAGATAATTTTTCATTGTTATGTAATTTGCTTGAAAAGTAGTCAACCAATAACGCAAGAAATTCGCCAACAAATATCTTATGACATTCTAAATTTTTTCTCATAGGCAAAATAATTCTGTTATATAATAGCTCACAAAATAGCCAAGTAAGAAAGACAACAAAAATTCTCTGCATCTCTCCAAACGCAACATTACTCAAGTTCGTAAATGTCAACCTTGGCTCTCAGGTGGAATCTTCGACATTTTTGACTGCAGTGGCGAAAAATTATTTATTCTCTGGGGGATAATAAGTTATTGATCGCCAAGCTCTTTTCTTGTTCTTAATAGAATCTCGACATGTTTCTTCACCCGTCTTGAGGGTGGGGATTAAAAAAAAAGAAACTCAAACATTATATGAAAAAAAAATTCCCTGGCACGGGAAGAAGAAAAAAATATGACTCTCTAACTACTTAAAGACAGAACAAAAAATTAGAAAAAAGCGAAGGAAAAAAAAAACGTTCGCATTAACGGTAATTCACTTAGTGTGCCAATCGAATTTCGTAACGAATGGAATGAAGTTTCCAGGCTGCCCCCGACCGAAATGAAGTTTTAAGGTGGGTCGATAGTGGAGACAAACCGTGGTGGGTATTCGACAAATACTTCTAAAATCTCCTATCGGTTTCTGTCTGGAAGACCCTAATGGCTCTCAGGGACAACAGCGAAAAGCCTTTCCTGCTTTGAATTTATATGCGCATTAGATAGAAGGTGGAGTTCCAAGTCCAATTTCATTTGAAGATGGGCTTTTACAAATATCACTTGAAGCATTGTCACTGTCGTCAAAGACTGCTTTCCTAATAAAAGAGACAGGGGACGGGATATTGTTTTTTAGTTAAATATTGTTTTTGTTATTGAGAATGTCTTGGAGTCATCGGTATTTCCAGATAATGGAATCACTGCACTTAAAAAGTTCTAAAGAAAATCGATTTTAAACTTGATGCGATTTTTTTTTTGTTTTATTATAATCGATTGTGAGTAATCCAGTCGACGTCAATTTCTGTCCCGGGCGGAATTAATGACGGCTAAGTTGGGGTTTTGAATAAACTGTTTGGAAAGCTATGCATATATGATATGATAAAGTATTAGGAAATCATTAATTTGGCGAGTTATGAGTTTGGCAAGGATGATTCAAAATTTATGCTATTGATTTTGGCAAAAGAGTCGAGAAAAAAATGTTTCGTAAAATTCTAATTAGGAAATTCTATTTTTTTAAATTTAAACGTGTTAGCCTGGAATAATTGCAATAAAACTTCACTATTTTACATTCCAGTGTTATTATCAGAACTTATTGAAGTCCCAATCCTCATGCTTCAGCATGTTAATGCTCCGGTACATACTTTAGAGTCTGCATTAAAATAGTGTTCAAATTATCATTTGGACACCTGGACCGACCTAAATTTAGTAGAAACAATGGACACTATCGCAAAAGCAGTGTATTAAGGCGCATGGCAGTATGGTTGTAATAGACACCTGCAAATGGCTATTTCCTAAGAATTAGCAAATGTTGAGAGAAACTATTTACAAAAACTTGAAGTAACTTTGCCAAATAGAATTTATGAGCTTATTCTGGAAAAAAAGTAGGCTTATTAGTAGGGTAGTGGTTCCATAAAGATTGATCCTTTGGTTGGAGATCTTTAAAGTTTTTAAGTGATTTTTTAGTTAAGGAGCCCTAAATGATCGAGATTTTCTTTTTTGGCGGAACACCGATTTCATAAATAAAGTTCGTTGTCAACTGTTAATATATTAACCAATAAAGGTACAAATTAATTTAGAAGAAATTTTTTCATTGTTTTTCAATCAAATTTGAAATCATTGAAATCTTTTGAATCATTGAAATTTTTTCAATCAAAAGCAGTCTCAAAATTTGATCCAATTAGTCTTTCTTCCGTGGTTTCTAGTTAAGCAGTTTTTGTATTAAGAGTAAATTGAAATTGAATAATAAAATAAGCTTAATTATAGTTTTTGAAAAACAACTGTTATAAATTGTAATAGTGGTTATCAGAGAAGAATAATTCTTTTTCTCTGAATTTGGATATTTTATTTTAAATTGCAAAGTTTGGTAATAAATTACTTCTAAATGCATATACTTTTCGAAATTTCTTTTCTTTCAGTATTTTCTTATAACAATATATTGTTATTTGAGAGTATTTATATTTATTTAAAATTTTTTATTTTTTGTTTATTTTTTGTTGGCATTTTAATTGAATAATTTCCTGAAATCAAACGAAATATTAATTAAATAATAGATTTTTGTTTTGATAAAAACTTAATTACAGGTTTCAAGAACCACAACTGGTTAAATTAATCATAGCTCACGAAATTCTAATGACCTTTTCAAGGAACTCTTTTCCTCGGAAAAACTTTTGGATACCCCTACTATAAAACCCATAGCAGTGTACTCATTCGCATTGCAGTTTAACTGAACCATGCAATAGATGAAAAATCATTAAACACCTTGTACTATGCCCGTTAGTAATTTCCATAAGAATTATGTAATTAATATGTTCCCACACTAATGTTTTTGATGCGTTAATTTATTACACACCATCACTCAGCTATGGTCATCACTTCAATTTGGGCATTACCTTTAACGCCAAAGCTACAAATATAACGTAATTTTGATCACGATCAAGCATGGACAGCGAGTGAGTTGGCACCCTTATCTCCAAAGCTACGGCAAAGTTCAGCTTAGAAAAAAATTACGTGTACCTTGCTGCATATACACGCCTGTTGCAATAAATATACATAGAGGAATCAGGCAAGGTTCCGTAGGCATAATGTAAACCTTGGTGTGGTCCCTGTGTATAAAGGAAAAACCAATGGTTAGAGGGACAGCAGCTGAAGTTCATCTCTTTTTATTTATTATTAGTCTGCTTTGCATTTTTACATTATTAATAAATGGTGATGTACTGTTTATAAAGATATTCCTTTGAGAAACCATTTATTATCATCCATGTTGATTAAATCTGCGAACACATTTTGACATAGAAAGAAAGTAAAAAATGGTGGTTGGCAGAAGGCAGCGTACCCAACCGTACATATAGAGTTGCCCAACAACCAGTTCATAGGTACTGACCTCCAGAGAGTCACTTAGCTTCCAATGCTCATGAGCTGGATCTAAATACATATGATGCTCTGTTAAATCAGTGCATGTTGCTCACCCTGTAAGTTGTTTTTCTGGTATGGCATATGGAATCGAGAACTTCCCCGCTTTAGTTACGTATTCTAAGAGCTGGACTTCTTCTCCTTTCTATGTTCTTTTGCCTGTTGTTTAATATAACCCATCACACTTGTTACTTGTCTAAATAAGGAACTCCTCCTAGCCATTTGTCTAAAGCACACTCTGTGTCTATGGTTACGACGTTAAACTATTTCGAGATATTGGGTATATATTTAGGGCAGATTTTGTTTCGGATTGCCGAGCGAAGTATCAGAAGCTTCTTTCTTTGAAATGCACTTTTTGCTTGTTTGTTTCACAGCAGCAGACTGCTGTAAACTATGCGACGGGTCTCGGATAAACTTCTTTAGCTCTTATATAGTATAAGTATATGATATATAGTATAGAATATCTTATATATATATATATATATATATATATATATAGTATATAGGATATAGGATATAGTATATAGGATATAGTATACAGGATATAGTATATAGGATATCTTATATAGTATAGGATAACTTATTTTCAGATAGACTGACAATAACACTCCGGATTTGAGATGGTCTTTAGACAATAAAAACCTACGTGTATATTATCTCAAGGTAACGAAATTTCTCGAGATAGTATCTCGGACAAGTTAAGCATTGAAGTTTTTGGAATATTCCAAGTACAGAAAAGATTTTGCTCTGAAACATTTACTTGCCTTTTCTTCATACAAGGTTATATTCATGCTACATTCTCTATTGTAACTCAGTTTCTGAATATAAAATGAGTGTAAATCCCTCTTTTTTTTCTTAACATGTGCTTCTATAAAACCAAAAAATTAAATTCCTCTCCAAATATGAAATTATATGAAATGATTAAACGGAAATATGAAATAAGATTGAAATAAGTAAATGGACTATAAATTAAAAAGAAATTAGTAAATTATTTATGAGAAGATTTAAAAAAGAAAATAGTTTTTGAAGTATTGTCTTAATAATTAAATATTAAGTACTGCAATAATAAAAGAATCGTGCATCAAGTCATAATATTACATTAAAAAGTAGTTTATTGCCTAAATTTTTATTTTTATTTTACTTTCAATTTTTCTTTAAATTTCAATCAATGCTGATTGAAAAAAAGGACTTGAAAGAAAACACTCCTTATAAACGTGTTCTGCTTGTAAATACCCTTTTTTTTCGTGCAATTCCACAGATTTTGATCAAGTTGCCTTCCACAACGGAACCCAAAACTCATGTATTCTATTTATGCAGATAATTTACAAATAATCTTTAGAAATATTTTGAAACACTTATTTTAAAAGTGTTGCTAAAAATTTCCTTATTGATTAAAACTTTAGCAATCGCATCGATAAAAACTCGTACTTCAAATCTTGATACGATATTCAAAAGAAGTTTATTAAATAAATAATTATTTTTTGTTTTACTTTTCTTTTTCTTTAAATTTCAATCGATGTAGAATAAAAAAAAGAGATAGAAAAATCATTGGCAAAGCACTCCGTTTTTAGGAACGTGCTTTGCATGTAATATTTTCTTAAAACTCTGCAGATTTTGATCAAATTGCCTTGCACAAAGGTACTCTTCACCCACATATTCCATTTATGGCGATAATTTACAAATAATCTTAAGAAATATTTTGAAACACTAATTTTAAAATTGTTGCTAAAAATTTCATTATTGATTAAAACTTTAGCAATCGCATCAATAAAAACTCGTACTTCAAATCTTGATACGATATTCAAAAGAAGTTTATTACCTAAATCGTTGTTTTACTTTCCTTTTCTTTAAATTTCAATCGATGTAGAATAAAAAAAAGGGGGCGGTAGAATCATGAAGAAAACACTCCGTCCTTAAAAACGTGCTCAGCATGTGATATCTTTTTTTTCTTCTTTTTTTTCTTCAATTTCTCAGATTTTGATCAAGTTGCCTTGCACAACAGAACCCAACACCCACATATTCAATATATGCAGATGCAATCATTCTTCTAAGAAGGAAAAATAGTGTGAAAGTTTAGGGGTCGGCCAAGCGCAAAGTACCATTAGCTCTGGAGTTGCATCGCCCTTTGGAGGGCGCGATATGGAACTAGGAGACTCATTAAAATTGACAGACGAAACGAAAATGATATTTTTTTGCTGCTGTTTTGCTAGGTGATTGGCGCGAGAAAAAAATTGCCTCAAGCTTTGTTGGTCTGTTTTAGCTCTGGTGGGGTAGTGTTGGCGCTTTATTGGCTGCATTTTCTGTCTTGTATCGAATTTTCGGCTTTGGAGTGTAACTCGCATCTTTACAGCTCATGTATAAAATTTAATTTGATCGGAAAAGGACGTGAGAGTCTTGTCGAGTTATATTTTTTCTTGGGGACTTTCCTTTCATTTAAAAGGGATTAAACGTAGCCCTTTTATGGTGAAGCTTGATTAAATTAAATCTTGATCTAATTCTTTCGCCAATGCAGCATTCCTAAATTGGATTTTTTTTTCATAGTACTCAAAATTTTACAAATTCTGCATCTTATTTTCATACATCTATATACTACATTTTCAATATAAAATTCCATACAAGTAAATTTGAAAAATTTCTCTTTATCATATTGTTAATAATATCACTCATTTGCCGTAATTTATTAAATTGTGTGGAATTAAATATGTTATTCTTATTTCAGAAATGGAACTTGGTATTAATCTCTGAATAGGAATTTCTCAAAAAGAAAAATATAAATATAAATTTTTCTAAGTGACTTTGAGGTCAAATAAAAAATAATATTTTAAATTTTTTTTCTGCTGTGTTTTATAAATGTTTCTACGTTTTTACATGCTTTCCACATGTTTTCTTATGCATGTTAATTTCCAACTATCCTTCATATCCTATATCCTATATCAATCACCTATCCTTCATCAACATAAAACGACGTATTCATTTTCCCCCTATATGAGTTTTAAGTTTTTCATTCATTTGAAAATCAACTTTCTTATTAATATGAGTTTTAAAAAACTGCCATTTGACTATTTGTGAAAAAACATACTATTTTATTTCTCATTTATATGATTTTTTTTCTAGTATTATTACATGTTATTCATTTCTCCTTTATGCGAGCATAACCTATAACAAAATACTGCCGATTAACGAGGACACAAAGCAAATTTTAACTTTTTTTTAAATAATGGCATGTTTCATTTTGAATATTTTATGCCCTTGTAACCTACAAAAATAATCCTTTAAAAACTTTTAAGAAAAAGGTTGTAATTATTGATATAACTAAAAATATTCTTCTTGTGTATTCAATCGGTTTGGTTTACTTCGAATAAAAACATTTACAGTTTAATTTATGTTCATCATTTTTTGTTTTTAGTGTTTCATTTTATGTGTTTATAGCTTTTTTCTAAATAAAACATTTTATTTTTGTCTTAATTTTATTAGACTACAAATTTTCTAAGTACAAATTATGTCAAGTAAGTAAAATATATACATTTCAAAACTCGTGATTTATTTTTTAAAATACCTCCACAAGCATAAATCTCAAACCTCTTTAAGTAAACATGATAAGCCTACTTTTAAAAAAAATCTACAGTGTTGTTACCCTTTAAGAAATTACTTCTTAATTATATAAATTTAATGCAAAATCGCTTTGAAGTTCTCAAAAAAAAGCCACTGATTTCTAAATTTCAGAAAATAATTAAAACAATAAGTTATCGATATATTTCACAATCCTAAGACTAACTACTTTAAAGAATTGTAAGTCACTAATGAGCTTTTCTAGGAATTAAAAGCCGATTCTAAAAACTGTTTAATGTGGATGCATTACCTTGAATAATATTTAAATTATATTTTGATTATTCTCTATTGTGAGTTAAATAATCGCTGAGAGGTAAAGCATTTACTTTGAAATAATATTTTCGCCTTGATAATACAAAATAAGCATTAAATTCTTTAAGAGTCTTATAATATTATTTTTGTCAATTGCGTGATTTACGTTGCTACAAACAAAAGCTAAGAAGAATTTTGTGAATTACTACTTAATAAAATTAAAGAGTATCCTTCAATTTTAGTTTATATTAATTTATATAATTCATTAGGCGAGTTTTAATTTATATTTATGTAAAAGAAAACCCTTTCAGGAAACAGAGTTTAAATATTTGCTTTTCTTTCATCTATTTATTTTCATAATCTCTGTATGGTGCCTCAGGGGATAGAGCGCTTGCCTCTCAAAGAGGTGTCTCGGGTTCGAATCCCAGCAATGATTGGTCGATACGAATTCCGTACCCTGTTCGCACTGACAGCATTACTGACAAAAATGTCTTCAGTGGTAGACGAATAATGGGTTAGAGTCCTCTTGCCATCAGGCTAACCGTGGGAAGTTTTCCTCTCCATTTACACAAATGCGGATTAGTTTCAAGAACAAGTCTTCCACGAAGGCCAATATTTGATCCAATATATGTCCCAATATTTGATCCAGGAGTTCCCTTGTATTCTGGGTTGGATTCAAAATTGCAAGACGGCGGAGTTGAACATTAGTAGTCGTAAACCCAAAATTTTGCCCGCTGTTTAACGACGGTTATAAAATTAAATAATCTCTGTACGGTGGTCCAGGGGATAGAGCGCTCACCTCTCAATGAGGTATCCCGGGTTCGAACGGCAGCGATGGCTGGTCGATACGAATTCCGCACCCGGCTCGCACCGACAACATTACTGACGAAAAATATCTTCTGTGGTAAGAGTATCATGGGTTAGAGTCCCCTTGCCATCAAGTTAACCGCGGGAAGTTTTCGTGGTTTTCCTCTCCATGTAACATGAATACGGGTTAGCTTCATAAAAAAAGTCTTCCACGAAGGCAAATTTCTCCCATTACTTAATCCAGGACATCACTTGTATTCTGGGTTGGGTTCAAAATTACAAGGATACGGAGATGAACATTGGTAGAAGGAAACTCAAAATTTGGATCTGCTGTTCAACGATGGTTATAAAATAAAATGAAATAATCTCTGTGCACCCCTTTTAAAAAAAACTCGGGGGTTAATCTTCCTGAGGGAAATTGTATTTCCTGGATCCCCAAAGATCCCAGTAATTTTTCTTCCTCTTATACATTTACATTTTAAGTTAGGCGTAGTTTACAAAATATTTTAACTCCCATACCTTGCTTACATAATTTTTGCCCCGAACATTAATTCTATGCCATTTAATTGAAGGAATTGGGGCAATATAATTAAGAGTTACATTTTAAATTTTTCAAGAGAGCACTTTCAGTTGAAAAGAGCCCTATATAAAAGAAATAAGGTGCTGTGTTTTCTGATCAACAAGATTTAATTTTAATATTTTATTGACATCGTTGAATCACCGAACCGATTTACCAATTCTGAGTTTACGACTACCAAGCTTCAACACCGTAGCCTTGTCATTTTGAACCTAATGCAGATGACAAGGGAAATTCTGGATCATATAATGGGAGTAATTTTACCCTTGTAGAGGACTTTTTTGATAGAACTAACTCGCATTTGCGTTACATGAAGAGGAAAACCATGAACATTTCCCACGGTCAGTCTGAAGGCCAAAGAAAAACAACCCATGATCCGTGAAAATATTTTATGGCAATCATATATATCATGTTCATATCATACATGGCAATCATATATATGAGGATATTTTATGATGCGAGACGGGGGCGAAATTCGCATCGACCAACTATCGCTGGGATTCGAAAAAATACTAAAGCACAGTTTGATGTAAAAATATTCCCTTTGAAGATGTGTGACATATTGCCCCAAACCCTTAATTTTATTTTTAATACAACTCTACTTTTTTTTAAAACATAAAACACATTTTTTTTCTTGTAACCATTATTTAATTTTTTAACCAGCATTGAACAGCTGACCCAATTCTATGTTTACGAGTATCAATGTTCAAGTTTGTAGCCCTCTAATTTTGAACCCAACCCAGAATCAACCATTAGACAAACTAGACTTCGTGAAGGGCGCTTATATGGATTTTTTTACCTTGTAACCATGAACAGAAAACTAACCAGTAAAACTAAAAATTGACCAGATTGATATTTTTTTAGAAGCCATTTTTCTATTATGCGATTTTTTGTTCCAACCTCTACACGTTAACAATTATAATTTAAATTTTTAACCAAAACAAGAATCGAATTTCCTGTCCTAAGTGCAAAATATGGATGGGTGATCTAATGTAAACAATAACAAGCGTCCTGAAACCGGAAGAAATTTAGAAAATTTCCGGTGTATCCCTCCACTTATGTTATGACTACGAGGCGATGTGTGAACAAGCCTAATATTCTATGCAGTTTTGCTATTGTAATTTGGATTCAAATCTAAACATAATTTTGCCATTCATAAGAGCTTTCTGAAATGTATTGATTCTCAGAGGTCGTAAGGTCGAAAAAAATTTTGGAAAGTTAATATCTCATTGTGAATAATTCTTAAGGTTTGCCATGTTTTGTATTTTATCCCCTATTTGGCTACATTTGAATGAAATGTCGCCAAAAATAACTTTTTAAGTTAGCCTAATTAGAAAATATTCTAATGATTATAGTATTAATATGATAATACTGAAGTTTAAAGGCTGAAAGAAAGAACTCGGTACATGTGAAATACTGCAAAAGATATGATGCAATAATATGATGGAGCGCTTTTTCAATCTGCGGCGTAAAAATATATCGGAAGCAGTAACCCGGAAGTCTGGAAAGAGCAATTTTACCACTAGCGCCACCACCCTTAGCTTTACACGATCACCCATCCATACCAAGATGACTTTGTTTAAAAAGTAAATTAGATCTGTCACACTGTCGGTCTTTGATCAACATAGAGATCACACTTTTTAAAAGGTGAAATTCATATACCAAACTATTCCTTAGTATTGTTTCTGCATAATTACTTTACAAGTTTCTGGAATTTATACTAGATGGCATAAGAACACACAAAAGCAAACTAAATATTTGCATGGAAACAGGAACTTGTTTTTAACTTACAAGATGAAATTTTTAAACCAAGTTGTCTTTTACTATTGTTTCCATAGGTACTTAACAAGTTTTCGAACTTTCCATTAGATGGCAGCACAATACATCAGAATATCTAATTGCCTGTTTGGAAACCATTGATTATTTCACCAGAATGGTAGTAAATTTTATCACTAATTTGAAAAAGTGGTATACTTTTTCTAAGAAAGTCTTTAACTGCTTGGTATGTTTTATAGTTGGAAATGTATATGAAAAAAGTTCGATGCAACATTAAAAACATCACTTCCCTATGAAAACGATTCAATTGTAGGCCAACCCCCGAAGAAGAATAGAAGCACAGACAACGAGCAAGGAAGAAAGAATCATTTCAAGTGTCCGAGTAGATGGCAAGAAGCGTGAATTCGGTAGTAGTAATGAGTTAGATGATGAATAACTAACGAGGAATCCTTAAACACGTACCATTCGACAAATAATTGGCAAAAGATTTTATTCTCACTCCTCCACGCCATGTTTTACATCTCCATCATTTGTTCAGTTTTTGTTTCTATACTCTTCTTTCATTATTTCAGTTCCCCTCACTTCCAGTTTTTTTCGTTCAAAAAGTTTTTTTTATGATTTTTCTTTGGGAGAGATGCGACTTTTTCTCTAATCATCAGTTAAGAAAATTTTCTTAATAAGATAGGCTCTTTTCCTTGGGGGTGAAGTGTAGGTCCCTCGTTAAAGGCTTACTTGAAGCGTGATTCAAAAATGGTGTTGCCAGTTTTTCTTTTCTTTTTTTCTACATTCTTTATTGGATTTTCGCTGCTTTTTGGGTTGTTTTTGTTCTGATTTATGCAATTGCAGATTGTTTTATATGTTGTTTGTTTTCATTCATGCAGGAATGCACTTGTTGGAACGGGTGGAGTAAATTCATTATTTTCTGACATCGCTTTGTCTAGAGAAATAAATTATGAAAATTAAAACAAAAATTTGCTGCTGTTTTTTTAGTTATACAATGAATGATTCGATTTTTGCTCATTTTTTACATTGTTAAAAAAGAAGGATTTAAATCGAATAATAATAATGAACAAATGGCACCTCAGTAATTTTACAAAAAATACAACTAGAAGAAAAGACATTCATTATAACACTCATAATTAAAGTCTCAAAATAGGTTTTTTTTCAAAATTCAATAGTTTCTGGGGACAGTGTTAAAAGATAAAAGTTAGTGTTTAAGGCATAGTATTAAGAGATTTTTGAAAAAGAAATCTTTATTTAAATATTTTTTTAAGGAACAGAATATTAATCAGTTGAATTTTTTAAATTCGCTTCAACACTGGTTGAAATCCACAATTGAATATTTGTCAAATTACTATTTGAGTGCTTGGTAAATTACTGTTTGTTTATTTGGTAAAATAGCCGGCCGACCTGTGTAGGGGGCAGGGAACTGTCCTTGCATTAGAAAGGTTCTAGGTTCGAATCCCGGGCAAGGCATGGATGTTCCTTCCTTCTTTGTACTATCTGTCTTCACTGTGGGAGCGTCGTTGGCCCACCTAATATGGTTCCCCTGAAAGAGAGGTCAACAAAATCGCCCTGTATATGCTTGAATCGACGGATGTTAACACAGGTGGGCATTGGAAAAAAAATATTTGGTGAAATATCAAATGAGAGATTTCTAAAACGGCATCAACTTGTATTCAAGTATACCGAATTAACAGTATTTACAGTTCGTATTACTTTAATACGAACCTGATTTTTACTGCTCATATTTCATAAACTGAAATCTAGCCTTTTTTTAATTAAAATTAGTAGATAAATTAATAAATTCGATGTTAGAATATTGTTTTAAAATTTCTAAAATGACACCACTTTGTATTCAATTCATCATATTTATTTACACTCATTATTTTAAAAAAAAAAAATTGAAGAATTTTTATTTTTCATTTTATAATTTTTATAATTTTTCATTTTATCAGGTTGCTTTAAGTAATAATTTAAGTAGTGTTAAATGAGTTAAGTATTTCTTTGGAATAATTTTTATAGAAATAAAAATTTAGTTAAGTTGCAATTATTTTGATTCCTTTTTTATCCTTTCTAAAAAAAATAGCTGTAGAAATTTAAAACATAAACTATTCTGCGCGATAGTTTCGCATACCACTTATTGGTGACAGCCTTGCTTTTTCAAACAATAGCATACATATATTATACGATATTCAAGTTATGACTCTAGAAGTGAAATAGTGGGGCACTTAATGGAGCATTGGTATGAATTTTCTATCTTATCTCACGACAGAAATTCTTCTGAAATCTGCCGAACTCATACTTACAGTGGGTTGTGGGATTTAATGGCGTCTACAGATTTCAAATTATTACTAGAATTCATTACATAAAGAACTTTGACAATATCGCGAACATCTCTCAAAAATGGTTAAAATTGTAAAGTACTTTAGCACGGGCAAAGTTGCGTGAAACATCTACACGGAGAAAAAATTTGGTCAATACGTTGTTTAAAACTGATGATGAGTTTGGAGGAGGGGGTTATAAAGTTAAAATTTTTAAATACAGTTATGTTGTACATTCGGTTTGGTAATTATTAAACTTTAAATGTAGTGCAAGATAGTCTTGAAAGGTGACCGAGCTACCCACTAAAGGTGGCTAGTTAGTTGGCAAACTAACTAAGTTAGCAAAATAGACTTCATATCATTAATAACTTGAGAAAAAATTAAATTAGGTATTTTATATCATTAAAGGTAAACAGTCATGTTTGGAAAGCCATACAACGCAAAGAAATCTGTAAAACTGCCTTTTCTGCCAGCATAGTTTTGCGCGGGAGAAGCTCAAACCAATATAAAAAAGGGCAAAACGAAACGAAAACCTGCTTTCGGAGTTTTAACATATTAGCAAAAAGTTATTTTGCTTAATCTGTTCGAGTGCATAGTTAATTTTTATAGATAATTTAAAATCGCATAATAAGCTCATTAGTATAAATTTTCCGACTGAAATTGAACTGCTGAATTCTGTCGTAGATCATAATTCTGTTCAGTTTCAAGATTCTGTCACAGATGTTTTCTTCTTCTTTTAAATTTGTTTCCAATGTTTTAAGTGATATTTTGGGATTTTAGTATATAACAATCGTGCAATAGAAAGTAAATATCGTGCCTTGCCATTCTTTTTCAACTGCTTTTACCTGAAAAAATCTGCAAAATCCAAATATTTATTTACAATTTCGTGTAATTGCGTTCGCACTCTTCACGTTCAAAATGTCTGACTTTTTACTCGCTGTGTCTTCGTTGCCTATAATGTGCTTAAAACCTTTATTTCACTTAAGAGATTTTTTAAAAACATATATTATTAATTTTACCTAAATATTGGCATATTGATCGAAATATGCATTAAGGATTACCATAGGAAAATACGAATTTCTTTGCTATAAAATATTATTTTGAAAGTTTCAGTTTTGAAAAAATAATAATAATAATAATTAGACGATCCAAATATTCAAAATTTTCTTCGAAAAGTTGGACATTTTCTGCTATAAAACATAGTTTTAGTAAAACAAATCTGAGATTTTTTCGTTGATGAAAATTTCTGCTGAAACTTTTATAACTAAAACGACATTGTCCAACCAACAGTTCAAAGGTTACGAGATGTTTTTCCTAACTGTCATTCGTCAATTAGGCTAGACAAGAAAACGCCAACATTAATGTAAACCTTTCTTAAAAGTTACATCGACAGAAATTATTATTACACTTTCTCATCACGTGGAAGCAACCGGATAAAATTATTTTTTAAATAAAAAAGTGATTATTAATAATTCATCATAATTTATTTTATTTATCTACATCACATTAGACTTTCTTATTCATACTAAATCCGATCCGAATTCTAGGGTTTCTAAGACATCCATTTACGAAGGAGATAATTCGATCTGATTTTATAAATTTTTTTATAACGAAAATGTGCATTATTTTTAGAAAAGTCGTGTTTTTCTAACTTTGATGCTAGGGGATGGAGTCTGAATATTATTTCTATAGAGTTGAAATTTTCTAAATATTAGTTTTAAACCAAATCCAAATGGCACCTCTTTAGGGGGTACCATGAAAGATTCGATCAAAAAAATATTTCTCCATGTTAAATCAAAACCAATTTAGTGTACTTTGTATTCAATATGTTTTATTCAACGTATACTTTGAATTCATTATGTTTTATTCATTGTATACTTTGCATTCATTATGTTTTATTCAATATGTTCTTTATATTCAATATGTTCTTTGTATTTAATATATATTTTATATTTAATATGTTTTTATTCGTCATGAGTATTTGATTCAATACTTTTTTTTTTATTTAACTATTTAACTTAACAAAAATGGCCCAGAACAGTATTAGTTTTTCTCATACTTTGACACTTAATATTTAATGATCAAAAATTTTGTAGTTACAAGCATATGTAAGCAGTTTGCATCTGCATTATGATTTGATTAGTTCATTGAAATGAAGGTAGTTTACACTTTGTTCTAATTATGAATAAAACTGAGCAATGTAAATCAGGCACAAATAATAGTATGAAAAAGCAGATTCTACATTTTTGACTTATAAATAAGATAATATATTCGATACATACCAATATTTATGATTTTTTTTCCAAATAGTATATCTTTATACGTAATTAATTTAGATTTTTTTCACAGAACATTTAAAAAAAATTTCAACCAAGTCAAATAGGCTATCTTGATTGAATATGTTTAATCTAACAATCCAAATATTTAACAAGACATTATTCTAAGTTTAAATGGAATATTTTCTATTAATTATTGGAAAATTGATTTGAATCATTTGAAATTTTGCAATATCATGCATGTCTAAACAGTGTGAAGTGTGAATTATTAACTGGCGAACTAAAGTTTTCCTACCGAATATTAACATTTAGCTGAGTATTTTCGAGCTTTTGAGTTAAGTTTAAAACCTTCAGATGCATCATTCAATATGTTTTATTACTGAGCAACAAATGAAACTGAATGTTTGATATTTTTATCGAAATTTTATATTTATTATTTAAACGTACTTGGCATTTGCTTAATATTGTAATATTAAGCAAATACCAAGTATATTCTGAATTTTTAACAGAAGTCTTTTCATTTTTATACCAAATATTTACACACTTTTCAAAAACTAACTATTTTAAAGGGTTTTCGTTTCTATGCACTTGATTCACTATGTTTTATTACCTTGTAACAAATGAAAATGAATATTTGATATTTTAATTTACATATTATATTTATATTATTGAAATTTTAAAATTATTATTGAAGTTTTACATTTATTATTCAAGTTGGAAACATTTTGTTTTCAATTCTATAATATCAAGCATTTGTAAACGATATATATTTTGAATTATTAACAAATGAGTTTCGATTTTCCTTAAACGCATTAACATATTTTCCTAAGTTAAATATTTTCTAGCATTTATGTTACGTTTAAGTGATAATAATCCATGTGCTTGATTCAATATGTTTTATTACCAAACAACAAAAATCTGAGATTGCATTTCTTGTTCGTTCCCTTTTCGATATGAGTTTTTTTTTTTTTTATTCATTCTTACCAAACTCTAAATGTATTATGTTAGAGCAGCGGACTTGTCGCCCATAAATCTAGGGTCCAACTCTCTTTTCATTTTTGATTTTATACTTCCAAACATGATTTCGAATCTCGAGGGGACGTGGGGGTTATACTATCTGGCCCCGGGGGAGGAGAACAAGGGGGAAGGATAGTCGGATCACGTCCGACTTTTCTCGGAGAAAACGGTTTTTTCCGTTTGTTTACGATAGAATACATTTTCCTTGGCACTATTTTTTTCTTCGTCGCCAAAGCCGTTTTTCTTTAAACGAGGGTGAGGGAACAAAATTTTACGATTCATAACGCTAGCCGTGGATTTTATTTGCAGACGCATGTTTCCGGTCATTTCCAGGATCAGGAAAAAAAGGAAAAAGTTTTTTCTAAAATCAGTTTCTCTTTTTATGGCGCCTTTTTTTTTCTATTTCGTTTTCTGTACGATCTATATGATTTGAACTCTAAATATACTTTTCAGAGAGTTTGCTGCTTAAACTTTGGGGTTTGTTGTTTCATTGCCTTTGCTTAAACTACATTTAAATCAAAAAGGGTCTCTTAGATCTTATTTAGTCAACGAGATTGACGACGCTTTTTTTTTTTTGTTTCTTATTTAGTTTTTCGGGACTTTCTTCAAATTATGTTTCAAGCATCTGATGTACGCAGTATTAAAAGTGGAGTAATATAAAATTTTCGCAGTTTAAAAAGAAAAAAGAATTTTTGATTTTCCTCTCAAATTTCAGCTTATTTTCATTATTTTGAATATTATAGAATCAAAACATTTTCTAATATATCTAGCGAGCTGAGTTAAGAATATTTTAGTATACCCTGGCTAAGACCCAATCCACAAATAATGACAGAAAATACAGTTTTTGCTTGGAAGAATGTAAACTTATACCTTAAATAAGAACTTTTCTCAAATATATTTTAATTAACTAAACTTACTCATTTTTTAAATATTAGTTTTCATTGTTGCATTGAAAAGATAAATTTTAACTTCCAAAATTCTCTTTCTTACTGTGTAATGTTTTTAAAGTGTCTTTTTTTGCATTTTGGGCATGAAGCAAAATCCATTAGACTCAAATATTAAGTTAGGTGAAAGAAACTTTGTACAAAAGGCCAGTTGAATCAAATCTCTTATCTTTCTCATAATTTTTCATTGTAATTAAAAGATCCGACCAACGCGAGTAAATTCAATTATATTGTTAGATAGAAAATTGTTTCATAAATACAAAAACAAAAACAGAAACAAAATAGGAAAAAAAACAAAAAAAAACAGTGTCATATTATTATTTTTAAGTGATAAAATTGCACCAAATGTTGTTCAATGTATTGGAATCCGAGTCTCATGAAGACAAGCAAGATGTTCCGTTATTACTACTCTTAATATCTATTTCCCGAATTCTTTTCAAAAATAAACCACCCATAATATATATTTTCTAAATTCATGTCAAAAATAAACTAGCCGTAATATATATTTTCTGAAATCTTGCCAAAAATAAACCATTCCTAATCTTTATTTTCTGAATTCTTGTCAAAAATAAACCACTCTCAATATATATTTTTCGTATTCTTGTCAACACTCTTAACATGTATTTTCTGAATTTTTGTCAAAAATAAACAACTCTCAATTTATATCTTCCTCATTTTTGTGAAAAATAAACCATTCTTAATATATATTTTCTGAATTCTTGTCAAAAATAAACAACCCTCAGAATATATTATCCGAATTCTTGTCAAAAATAAACAACCCTCAGCATATATTATCCGAATTTTTGTTAAAAATGAACCACTCTTCATTTATAATTTCCAAATTCTTGTCAAAACTAAACAATCCTCAACATATATTGTCCAAATTCTTGTCAAAAATCAAGTGAAAAAAAGGATACTTAACTTGAATTAAACTTTAATATTTAAACGAGGATGAAACAAAGACGTAATTTATGACTAGTGCAGCTACTGAGAAGGATAGTATGAAAATAATCAAAACCAGTTTGATTGTCTGACAAAACTTGAACGCGTTTCAAATTATTCTCCTTTTATTCCGTTCTTTCCTCCGCCTTCAATGAACAGGTTTTTATGTTTTTAGTTCTGATTTCTTTAGTTTTGATTTGTTAGATTTCGATTACGTTTTGCTTTTTCCTCCATCAAATATTAATTTACGCTTGAACATTATTATTACAATTCTAAAGGGTAATAAAAAATATTAGAAGGGGAATCACAAAGCGCCCTATATAATTAAGTCCTATATAATACACTTACCGCACTGTCTGAAACAGCATGTCCTCATTTGGACATTGTGCCACTAAACCCTACATTCAATCAATTAACCTATAAAGTACACCCTATAGTCTTAGATATACACCCTATATAATTAAGTAATTAAGTCTTTATACCAATTCAATCCATGCAAGCAATAAGTGACTCAAAATTGTATTCCAGAAAGACTTTCTTCCTTTCTGCTTGCCTGAATTATGTTATTAATTTCCCCCTTAACTTTTCTTCATAGATTTAAATTGATTCTCACCTAAAAACCTGATATAGCAAAAAATCCATGTATGAAGGATAAATAATATTCACAATTATATAAAGATTCCTTTGCAATAATTAAACTTTTTTTTAAAATTAATCACGTCATTTAATAATTTTAAATTGAAGTTCATGCAAAAAATAAAAGAACAATAATCACCTGTCTTGAGTTTATAACCACAACTGACTGATAGATAATGTCATTAGGATATCCAGCTAAAGGACTTTTAAAGGATTAAAAGGACTTTCAAAGAAAAAAAAGGAATAAAAAAAACTTTCAAAAATTGCCACGCTTTCTCTGATGTAAAATAGGTAAATAGAGAGCACTGTTTTCATATAATTAATATGGGCCATTTCACCTACTACAGTTTAACAATCAAAATTTTATTCGAAACAACTAGGCCCTCAGTCAATAAGAATCGAGTGCACGTTCTTGGGATGGTAAACACATTATGATGCCTAGCTAATCTCTTAATCTCATGACCTGCTGAACGGGTTTAGAATCCCAGCGTTGACACTTCAATATCTCTTCAATTCCTTCACCACATGGGGAGTTTTCAGTGTCTTTGAACCTCTCAATTGATGACCCTGGATTATGGGAAAATAATCATGGATGCATAGATTAAAGCACAACAGACCGGCTTAACACAAAAAATCAAGCATTTCCCCTCTCTTATGTCAGATGACCAGTAGATAAACTAATTAAATCATATTCCGCGGTTTATTTGACAAAACGCAATTCAATGTTCATTGCCTAACATAATCGAACATCAATGTCAAGTTAAATTTCCTTTTTAAGGTTTTAAAACTATGCTAGTTGTAAATTATTACGAATATGTAAAAATATGTTATTAACCGTAAATTTTACAGTTAATTAAATGGAAAGGGCAATTTAGAATGGAAATTCCAAGAGTGCAGGATGCTCTTCGAGTTATCAAGAATATTTTTTTTATTGTTTTATTTCACAATGGTCGAAAATACTTTGAAATTTAAAGTATACAAATTAAAGTGTAATTTAAACTGTGTAATTTCAAATTGACAAAATCCAAAATTTTTATGAGATTGTCCAAATAGTTCTCTAGTTAAAGTACTTAATAAATTTTAAATTTCTATTTGTGTGAAAGAGCAATAGATTAGAAAAACTTATGACAGTTTTCCTAAGCAAAATATCTTAAATGCATTTTCCAGATTGCGGCTGCACCATATTTTGATGGTTTGAATCCAAATTCGTCATAAAAATGTATGCTTATTCTGAACAAATACACTTTTGTGTCAAATTTCAGAATTTAATCATCACTAATTAATTAGCATATCTGAGGACAAATTTTTGAACCATTAAGATTGGCACTTTGTTCTTGAAAATCCAATTATTAGAACAAAAGTGATAAGCAGGGTGATATTTTTTTAAATTTTCTTCACAACTTTTTTAATTCTTCTAAATAAAGTATTAATCCTGGGTCGGTGGATAATAAAGTTTCTACATAAAATAAAATTTTGTAAATTACTTAACATACTTTAATACATAATTACAGCCTTACATGCTAGTAGATTTACAGATAGTTAATACTTAAATATTAATTTTTAATTTTAATACATAATTGTTGCTTAAAATAATGTTATGTGTTCTAAATAATTAATAGTTTCACATAATTACTACTAATTTTTAATGTACATTATTTACTTTAAATAGTTTTAATAAAATTAATACCAGATTTTTGTGACTTTCTTATTAACAGTGTATTTTAATTAATTTATTAATTAAGATAATTTCAGATAATTAAATAATATGACATAACTAAATAATTAAAATCTTTTAAAATATTCCTATAGCGCTTAATATTGTTATACAACTATGTTTTCATAAAGAATAAATCTTAAAACCAAGGAATTTTATTACTTTCCTTACGAAATAGGTAGTTTAAACAAACTAAAATTAAAAATATAAATCATGAAAATTGATAGAAATGAAATGCTAATAAATGAAATAAGCAACTTATTATATTCAAATAATAATCTGTAAGTAAAAAAAAATATTTACAGAAAAAAATATTAAATCCAAATAATTCCACAAGTATACTTTCTGTTCCCTTTCATTTTTTCTATTTCAATTACAAAAGTAGAAAAAAAACATTATTTTTTTAAAAAATTGAATATTTTTCCAATGAAAAACTTTAGCAATAGTAAAATAAATTCAGAAAACGAATAAGAAGAATAAAAACTGAAGCACGTGAAAAGGAGAAAAAGTGAAACATTCGATTTTTTTTTCCGTAGTGTTTTTCGATCGAAATACAGAAATGACTGAGATATTCGAAACCAGTGTGTACGGTCCATTACCAAAGATAAAGAACAGAACAATATAAAAACAAAAAAGAAACATGAGAAGCAAATTGAAAACGAAGATGCGAGCAACCCCCAAAGTCCCTTTCGTTCAATCGAAAAACCATATCGGTGAAAAAGAATAGGATGACTTATTTCAAGTCTTTATTTTTTTTTCTTCTTGTGCACCCCCTATTTTCATCGGCAATGTGGGTGACAGCAAGGCAAGATAAACTGTCAAAATGATAGTCATAGAAGTGCTTTTTCGTCAAAAATTTAGGTATTTTATTGAATATATTTCCTTGCAATATTGTGTAGCATTTGTTTTTAAATATAAAATTTCTTTTTAGAAGTTTTTGTAAATTATCCTAAAATAAAGTTTAGATATAGACATGCAAATTAAGAGCAAATGTCTTTTCCTTTTAAAGTTTTTATTTTCTATTTTTTGGTTAGTAGCCACTAATATTAAAAACAGCGAATATTTTTGTGCTGTAGTAATAAATAAAATATGATAAATACTTAAAGCAGAACAAAAAATAGAGTTAATAAAGACCAACGACTGTACTATAATAAATACTATCATCACTGTCTCTGTTAATTTGATTACATCGTTACAGTATGCAACGATTTTGCTGCTATCTGCTGCCTACTGATATATTGATAATGATACTGTCTACCAACATTAATTCTATAATAGTCCCATAACAAATTCGTCGTCATGGTGTCTCTGTAAATAGTATTATATAGTTACGGTGGGAGTATTATACCGGTACTATAATAAGCATCGTCAACAGTATTTCGGTTAACTATGTTGTATCGCTTCAGAACGGAATTAGAACTATATATTTTACTATATTGCACTACAATAAACAATGCTTTGGTACTATACTATACTATGCTGCTCTACTATATTGTACTACATTTTACCAGTACGAAACCGGTATTATGCAGTACTATACCATACTATATTATACTGTACTATAGAAAATCCGTCATTATAGTGTCTCTGTTAACAGTATTACATAGTTTTGGTAGGATATTAGTATTATACCGGTACTATAATAAGCACCGTCAACAGTGTTTCAGTTAACTATATTGTATCGTTTCCGTACGGAATAAGAACTATATTGCAGTATAAAAAAAAATGCTTTGGTACTGTACTATACTACGGTACTCCAATATACAATGCTAGGAAACTAAACTATACAATGCAACGATAATATTATACCATATTCTACCTGTGCTAAACTGGTAGTATGCTGTACTATACTATACTATGCTATACTATACTATACTATACTATACTATACTATACTATACTATACTATACTATACTATACTATACTATACTATACTATACTATACTATACTAAATTAAACTGTACTATGGAAAATCCGTCATCATGGAGTCTTTGATAACAGCATTTGATAGTTTTGGTAGGATATTAATATTATACCGGTACTATAATAAGCATCGTCAACAGTGCTTCGGTTAACTATATTATATCGTTTCGAAAAGGAATTTGAATTATATACTTTACAGTATTGCACTACAATAAACAATATTTTTGTTCCATTTTCTCTGGTACTGCACTATGCAATACTACTGTGCTAAATTATACAACTCTATGATACTATATTATACTATATTGTACCAGAATTAAACCGGTATTATGCTATACCCTATTATACTACATCGGTACTACACAATACTGGTTTCATACTATCCCATACTATACTATACTGTACCTATATTACACAATACTGGTATAATACTATACTATACTATACTATACTATACTGAACCATATTGGTATTATGCTATTCTGTACTATACTATACTCTACCAGTACTATACAGTTTTTTTAAGTACTATAGCAAATACTATCCTCAAAGTTTCTATTAACTACATCATTTGTACACAAGTTTTTGTTCAATTTCAACTTTATTTACAAAACGGTTTGATTCTCAAAAAGGTTTTAATTTTGGTATAATATTATGCTATACTATGGGCCACTATAACAATGCTTTGGTACTATACTACACTTCGCACTGCGCTATACAATGCTAAGATCCAGTACTAAATCGGTAAGATCCCAATCTAAGATCCAGTACTAATCATACCAGTACTAAATCGGTATTATTTTATGCTATGCTATACTGTACTGCACTGGTATTACACAATAGAGATATTATATTTTTCTATACTGTACTATATTGCACTGGTACTACACAATGCTGGTATCATACTATTCTGTACTATAATACACTGTACCGGTACTATATTGTTTTTTGCTATTATAACAAATACCACCATCAGAGTTTCTGTTAACTTCATTATTTGTACTTTGATAAGTTGTTCTTCAATTTCATTTACCACCGCGCTGGGAAAACAACGTCCCCGGAATTTCTCTAAACTACATTACGTATTCCAACACTTAAAAATTTTTGCTCTACTTTATTTACAAAAAGGTTTTATTCTCAAAAGATTTAAACTTCGGTATTATATTATGATGTACCGGTACTATACTATGATATACTAGTAATTTGCTTTCGTTTTGGCACTATACTAAGCACCATCATCATAATCTCTATACACTATACATGAGATCTCAATTATACATTGTTATTCATTGTGTCGTTGTTGTTCTAATTTATTTACCCTTACGATAGTTTTAAAAAATCACTTTCTTAATGTAAATTCATTGATGATAAAGTAAATAAAAAAGTATATATTAACTGTACATTGCTTTACATGATTTTAACCATATTTAAAACAGTTCATCCGATAAATTTTGCGGAATTAGCTCATCGAACATCTTCAATTCCTATCGGCCGATGAAAAATATAATATAACAAGTTTGTCACTTTGTCAAGCTAATACAAAACGAAAACTAAATACAGAATTCCCTCTCAATAAATGTTAAGGGAAGGTATTTCTCTAAAAACTAACCAATAAGAACTCGCTGCTGATGGGACGCCGACAAATTACTTCTCGTCTGCAAAGAAACATAACAACAACAAAATTTCTAATAAAAGTTTTCTTCAAGGAGGAGAAATTCTCATTCCTATTGAAATACTCAAACGGTATAAAGTATCGCAACAATGAATTTCGATTGCACAAAAAACAACAAAGAAAAAAAAATGGCGAATCTAGAATATTTCAGAACGAATCTTCTCTGTTCCAACGATCTCTTAGAAGAATGAAATCTTAGGGTTGAAACCGGAAACAAGTCGATGGCCGACTCTTTTGTTTTTACGTGCATGCAAATATTCTGTTCCTTTTTACCCTATTTTTTTCTTCTTCTCTACCCCTAACACATTCTTCTAAAGAGAGCTTTAGGAGCAAATAGGGCAAACTCGGGGCTTCGCTTAATAAAGACCAGCCCCGGCTTCTCTACGTTCGTTACTTGACGAAAATCGAGTTTCACACGGGTGCGACGCTAAAAGCAATTTCCGCCCTCCTACCTTTTACAATCCCATTCTTTTCTTCTTTTTCTTTTGCTTCTGCAGACGACTTCTTCCACCCTGCTCCACCCCCACGGGAGGACGGATTCCGTATCCAAAGTTTAATTTTAGGCCGACTGTCAACACGGAGTATTCGCATATTCCAGGGGCGCCGACGGGCGGGGATCAATAGCCCCTTTTTGTCCCACGCCCCTGTCATGGGGATACGTTTCCCTCAGTACTCCACTACCTCCCATATCGTCTGCTTTTTTTTTCGTTCTATTTCTTATACCGAAGACTTCGCCACTTAAAGAAAGGCGTTGCTTTTGGCAGGCGTGAAACGAAAGACGGGGCAAGGAAATCCGTTTGCTTAGTTATTTTTTTTTCCATTCCTTTTTCATTTGTATTCGTATCCATCCTCCATTTCTGAACACAAGATTCGAAGAAAAAAATTCTATTTGTTATACATTGAAATGTGCAGCGCAGTTTTGATTCACATATTCTGCGCGTTCTTTGATAAACACCTTTAATGTATATTATTAGAATCCTTGTCCAAAAAGAAAGTCAAAAATATTTTACACATTAGGGGGTCGAAAATTAAAATTAAAATGAGAAAAAAAATCTATTGATTACTAAGAAATCTAAAGATAATGAGGAGGGTCTGAAAACATCAAACCGTGTTTGATTGCTAAAGGAAACAGTGGAAAGGGGATTGTTAGAAACCCATCCATGTTTCATCAGTCACTCAAACTGGTTTTGAAAATTTTCACTCCGCCCTCTTCATTAATGGTTTCACAGACTTCAATAGTGTTTTTATTCGTTACTCTCCTAAATATTAATTTGAGACTTTTGACTTTTCTGACACTTACATAAAATTACTCTTTTATAATATTTACTTTATTTTTAACGAGGAATCTTAAAACATAAATTAAGGATTGGAATATGCATTGAAGAAAATATTTAAGCGTCAAGTTTAAAATATATGTTAGTGAAAATCCTGTACAGTGGCTATTGGTATACTCAAAGAATATCTAATTATATGTACTAATTATATATTCTAATGTACACAATATGTGCACATGAATCTTAAGTAAGTAATATGCATATAATGAGCGCAATATATATATATATATATATATATATATATATATATATATATATATATATATATATATATATATATATATATATATATATATATATATATATATATATATATATATATATATATATATATATATATATATATATATATATATATATATATATATTAGGGCGTATCGAAAAAATCGAAATTTCTTAGATCTTTCTGCGGTAGTGCGGAAAAGATGTGAATTCCTATTATTAAAAAATGAGCGGAATCTTAAAACTCTGGGTTGATATCTTCTGTTGCCTCAATGCGCCTAAAGTTCCAAAAATTCGACTAAAAATGATTAAAATACAAAAATTAATACATAACCACAGATTTCGTTGATCGGTTTGAGGTAGCACTTAAAAGTTACAATATTTTAAAAACAACAATTATAAAAAATTTTAGAATTACAGATTAATATCTTCTGCCGCCTCATCGGCATCTAATTTTGGAAATTTCGACGCATTTTGGTACTTTTCTGCATAACTGTTTATTGCTTGCACAATGCACAATCGAGACAGACTGGATTTGGCGCTCTGCCCAAAAAAGTAGAACAACCTTATTTTGATCCCTATTTTGACAGTTCTTGTCAGTCAAAGATATGGTGTGTCCAACAGAACCACGGCTGCTATAGCATGGAGTGTTATGAAAGATTTGGGTTTAATATCGGAATCAGATACCAGCCTCGTTAGAGACAAAAATAAAATATGGAGGGAAAAAGCGAGAATTTACAAAGAAATTGTCTCAAAATCAAAAAAATCGTTCCACTATATATGGCCTTTATTTTGATAGACGACATGACAAAACTTTAACATCAGAAACACACGAGGGCAAGCAGTTCCAAAGAACAATTGTAAAAGCTCATTATTGTATTCTATCGGAGCCTGATTCTACGTACATGGGACATGTTAACGCCTGTAAGTGGATCTAGTCTTCATATATTTAGTAGCATTTACGAATATGTAACAGGTGATGATTTTAGTAACCTTTTTGTTCTCGGGTGTGACGGCACCGTAGTGAACACAGAAGTGTTTAATGGTGTAATTCGCACCCTTGAATTGAAACTTCAGAGACCAGTACAATGGATTATCTGCTTACTTCATTTCAATGAGTTGCCATTACGACACCTATTTGAGTCCATTGACGGTAAGTCATCTGGCCCCACATCTTACACTGGAGACATTGGACGGAACCTCAAAGGACGCGAAAAACTTTCAATTGTTGCTGTTAATAGCATTGAATGCGAGATGCCAGATATTGATCCCACCACTCTCAGTTCAGATCAGAAATACTTATTAAGCATTTGCACCGCCATTAGTTCTGGCGTTTGATGTTCAGATCTAGCTAACCAGGAACATTGAATTTGGCTCACTGGCTAACAACTGCTAATCGAATACTGAGGTATATCTACAGCAGGTATGAGGTATGACAAGAGGTATATCTACATATCTATTGATATATATCTACATTAGACCCATCAAACGAGTTGTTAACTTTAGTTGTTAACTTCATTCTAAGAGTCTACGCACTCTCATGGTTCCGAATAAAGATTCATCATTCCATAAAAGACAGTACTAGACACCTGTGGCATTTCATCAATTCCTCTCACTACTTGCCTAAAGAGTATCGTGACGTAATCAAACCAATTATTTCTCGCAACGCTTACTTTGCAGCTCCAGAAAACATGCTTTTGGCCATGTTAACGAATGAGGGGTGCCATATTAGGACCCTTGCAGCTCGGTGGATTATTAAGGCAAGGGAAGTTAGCCCAGAAGGAAATTGTGTTCGCAGATTCGTTATTCCTGTTCTTAACTTTGGAGCAGCAGACTATGTAGATCTCATTGTCTGGCAAGCTTGTTATGTGCTCTCCCGTTTTTAGAGAGATCAGTTCTCAAGAACTTCTGAAGATGATAAGGGATGGTATGCCAATGGACTGCTGGAACTTTATTAAATTTCCTTCACACACACTTCAGCGGATTGTGAAACTAGTTACTGCAGCTTCGGGAAAAACAGTTGGGCCGCTGAGCAGGGATAGATTTATTAGAGCGACACTAGAATCCAGAAAACATATGTCAAAATTTGAGACAAAAAATTATTACAAAGAGTAATGCTTTTGTCATTTGTATGTTTAAGAGGTAAAATAAAGTCTCTCTTCCCATTAAAATGAGGTAAGTGTGAAGTTTATTTACTTAAATTTTTTGCCTTCATTTTCCAAAATTTTGTGGCGATGAGGCGGCAGAAGATATTAAAATATAATTCTAAAACTTCTTATGGTTGTATTTGTTATAGAATAGCAACTAGTAAACACTACCCCAAACCGATAAACGAAATATGGGTTTGTTTATTATTTTTTGTTATTTTAATGATTTTTAGTCCAATTTTCGGTACTTTCGGCTCACTGAGGCGACAGAAGATATTGACCCAGAGTTTTGATATTCCGCACAATTTTTAATGATGGGTGTTCACATCTTTTCCGCACTACCGCAAAAAGATCTAAGAAATTTCGATTTTTTCGATACGCCCTAATATATATATATATATATATATATATATATATATATATATATATATATATATATATATATATATATATATATATATATATATATATATATATATATATATATATATATATATATATATATATATATATATATATATATATATATATATATATATATATATATATATATATATAAAATCCATTACTGAAAATACGACTTTTCTAAAATTCAATTTCTCAGGAACTATTCAATTGATTTCGCTCAAATTTTGTGCTTTGCAATGTAAAATTGCCTGATGTAAAATAATGTAAAAAAATTGTTTGCCTTGCAATTCAAAAATTTTCGACTACAATTAAATAAAATAATAAAACATAACAAATATTTATTTAAAGTTATATTTTACATGGAATTATCTTTAAATAAACAAAATTTATGATTTTGAGCAAAAAATTTTCGATTCACTTAAAAAGTTCTCGAGACATGGAGAAATACGCAAGCAATTAAATTTACATAAACGGGTAAAAACTTCGAAGCTCTCACTTGACCAAACTTTTAGGATCATATTTCCCAGATTGCAGCTATCCCCTTAAATTTTAGGGGTCAGGAATCCGAATCCTTCAAAAAAAAAAGGTATGTTTATTCAGAGAAAGTACGTTTTTATGTCTGACTTGGTAACTTAAAATATCGTCTACACTTATTAACCAGCATATTTGAGGTCACCTGCTCCAGTCATTAAGATTGAGTAGTACAACATAAAGATCCAATTATTTGATCAAAAGTTATTCAGGGTGGTTCGTTTATTTTGAAAAAACCTTCATTCTTGATCTTGATTCTTGTGCTTGAGAAAAAAACTTGTTTTTTTTACAACAATCAGAGAAGGTTTCCATTCTAATTAGCTATGGAAAGTCTTGCTAGTGTGCTACTCCTTCTAATTTTTTTTTCCTGGAATTTCCTCGTACTACAGCGCGGCGTTTTTTCCCGTCATTTAACAAGGCATGGTTGTCTCAATGCTCATCTTCTTGAAATTGGACTTATAGACTTTCATATCGTTTTTTTTTATTATTATTATTATTTAAACGTGGGTTATACTCCAATTTACACCAAATCACAGGAAAGGAATAATATTTTTAGAAATAGGATTATAATATTATTTTACAAATACTGGAAAAGAATATTATTATAATTAATTGTTAAGTTCATATCCAATATTTCTGTTCTTTTGGCCACGGTTAATATTAAAGGCTCTTCATTTAAAGCTAAATTTTATAATATAACTTAACAATCGAAGAAATAAATTTTAATACAACATATTTTACCTAATATACGAGGGTTGCTATTTATATTTCTGGCCTAATAATGGAAAAACAAATATGTGGGATTGAAATTGGTTTTATTGTTTTTCAAAATATTCTCCATGATGATCAATACACTTTTGCATGCGTTTGAACCAATTTTCAAAGCACTTTTTCCAGTCCGATTGAGGTAACTCCAAAACATGCGTTTTGAGTGCATCAACCGCTTCTTCGGGGGTCGAAAATCGTTGTCCACGTAATTTATTTTTGATGTGTGGGAATAAGAAGAAGTCATTGGGGGCCAAATCAGGGTTGTACGGCGGATGACCCATCAGTTCGATCTTTCGCTCCGTCAGAAATGCCTTTGTTTGAGTCGATGTGTGAGAGCTCGCTTTGTCATGATGAAGAATGATTCGCCTGTTCTTCTGCTTTTTTCGAATTTCTTCGATGACTTCTGGCAAACAAATGGTCGTGTACCATTCAGAATTGACCGTCCTGCGTTGCTCTAACGCCACTGTTGCCACATGACCGTTAATGCCGAAGAAACAGGCAATCATTTGTTTCGATGTGCTTCTTCCTCGAACAACTTTTGTTGGTTTTGCCTCGTCTTGGAAGACCCATACAGTTGATTGCTGTTTTGTTTCCGGCTCATATGCATAGATCCATGATTCGTCACCTGTGTAGATGTTATACACAGCCTTTGATGTACCTTGAACGTATTTTTCCAACATTTCCTTGCACCAATCGACACGAGCCTTTTTTTGAGCGTTTGTCAGATTATGCGGGATCCAACGCGAACAAATTTTTTTTACGCTCAAATGTTCATGCAATATTTTATTGATGCTAGTCATACTAATGTCCAAAGACGCCTCTATCTCACGGTATGTCACATGCCGATCTTGCTTTATCAGTTCTCGCACAGCATCGATCTTTTCTGGCACAACAACGGATTTTGGACGACCTGCACGGGATTCGTCCTGGATCGAACATCGACCACGATTAAATTCGTTATACCAATTTTTTACAGTGCCGTACGATGGCGCTTTATCGCTGAATAAAGAATTAAGTTCATCGAAGCACTCTTGTCTTGACAATCGAAAGTTATGAAAAAAAATGGCACGAAAATGTTCACGATTCAATTCCATTTTTTGAAAGAGAAGAACTTTTCAATTTACTGTCAACAACACAAATGAAGCTATAATGGTAAATCGTCTGCTGAATTTATGTTTAAAAATATCAAACTTTCAATTAAAATCGTCTGCGGTCGCCTAGCAACACTTACTGTTGCCAAGGCCAGAAATATAAATAGCAACCCTCGTATGTAAATTGTGCAAAGAGAGCCGCGATGGCTCAGGGGATAGAGTGTTCGCCTTCCAATGAGGCGAACCGGGTTCGAATCCCAGTCGATGCGAATTCCGCATCCGGCTTGCACCGACCACAGTGCTGACGTGAAATATCCTCAGTGGTAGATGGATCATGATGGGTTGGAGTCCCCTTGCCATCAGGCTAACCGTGGTAGGTTGTCGTGGTCTTCCTCTCCATGTATCGCAAATGCTGGTTAGCTCCATCAAAAAGTCCTCCACGAAGGCAAAATTTCTCCCAATACTTGATCCAGGTATTGTACCCTTGTCTTCCAGATTGGGTTCAAAATTACAAGGCTACGGAGTTGAACATTAGTAGTCGTAAACCCATAAAATTGGGTCGGCTGTTCAACGACAGTTATAAAATAAAATAAAATAAAATTGTGCAAAGAGCCGTAGCGGCTTAAGGGATAGAGCATTTGCTCTCCCAATGAGGAGACGGGGTTCGAACCCCATCGATGACTGGTCAATACTAAAGTGCTAATGACCGACTAAAGTGCTAAGGAAAAATATCCTCTGTGGTAGACTGATCATGGGTTAGATTCCCCTTGCCGCCAAGGAAACCGTGAGAGGTTTTCGTGGTTTTCCTCCCCATGTAACGCAAATGTGGGTTAGTTCCATTAAAAAATCCTCCACAAAAGCAACATTTTCATAATACTTGAGTTCCCTTGTCTGCTGGATTGGGTTCAAAATTACAAGGCTGCAATGTTGCATATTGGTGGTCGTAAACTCCTGGGTCTGTTGTTCAACGACGGTTACAAAATAATATTGTGGAAAACCATTTTAAGAAAGGAACTATTCATCAATATCTAACATGCACACTCGTGCATACAGAAAAATTGTTTCGTGGATAATCTTGAGTCACGAAACTATTACAAATGATACATTTAAATTTATATTCTGCATTTAAATGAATATTTCTAATTTACTTAGTAACATAACTAAATAAATTTAATTTTAAGACTGATAAATTGAAAGTTAACTTATTAACAAATTCATTTATTAATCTCCACTAATTTTTCAATAGTTTCTTTGATTTTTTTCGATTTGCTTTAAATAATTTGATTAAACTGAATTCTTGAGTCTGAAGAGACATTTAATTTAGCTCTGAACTTGTGTTTAATGCGTACATGAAAATAAATAAAATAAATGAAATCATGATTTTGCTGATTGTTTTGATAAATTTTATTATATTGACAAGCAAGCTTATAAAAGTAATTGGATATTTTATATCACTATCTGAATACCTACAATCGGATAGCTTGTAAATAAGTGCCAAACGCGTATATATTATATTTAACTGAGCAGGAAAAAAAAGCAGCTCAATTTTTTTTTATTCAAGCCGCTCTGACTTGCAATATGAAGATTTCTTCGCAACTTTTGGAGTTAAAGGATTCGAGTGATTTCGTTGCCAAAGTGAGAAATACGGAGTCGAAAGTATTCAATCAAAGTTATACAAAGTTCGTAATCACTTATTTACATGATCACCCTTAAAAATAACTTAAGTTTCGTTTTTTCCTATAAAAATATTTGGTTTGTTTCCAATCATCACATATATTTCAGCTGAAAACTGAGAACCTGTGCTGCCATCTATGTTTAAGTACAATCATCAAGAAACTCTAAGAACTTCGTATGTATCAGTTAAAACTTGTTGAAATACACGTAGTTCATTAAGGGAGCATATTATTTTAAGAGTATAAAAGTATCGCTTTGCATTTATTTATTGTACCAGTCAAGATTATTGTACAAATCGATGATTATTCATGACAAGGTTCGATGATAAAAAATTTAAATTACTAATTTATTATTAATCATAAATAGAACACTTTTAATTAAATTTCAGACAATTTTTTGAATCTCTTCGCTAGTATTTCTCAAGAGTGACTAAATTAATTGTTACAACTTTTTCTGCCCTGCTCATAAAGAGTATTCTGTAACTACCCCTTATCACACATTTTTAGAATCTTTGTTAAAAATAAAGAAAAAAATTTATACAATAGAGGTTGCAAATTAATGTTTGAAAAAAAGTAATTAAAACTGACGAATCGAGAAGGTACTTAAAATGACAACCTGTTTGATTGCCAGAGAAACTAAGAGGAAAGAAGTATATATATATATATACTATTATATATATATATATATATATATATATATATATATATATATATATATATATATATATATAATAGTAATAATAATAATAATAGTATATCTAAAAATGTTAAAATTTAAATCTCTGTTAAAAATGAAGAAAAAAATCTGTACATAAGAGGTTGCAAATTAATATTTGAAAAGAAGTAATAAAGACTAAGGAAAGAAAGCGATACTTAAAACAACAAACTTTGTTTGATGGCCAGAGAAACTAAGAAGAAAGGAGAAGTGGTTATTAAAAAAGTTTAAAAGCATATTAAAATTTTGTTCAAACTGACTTTATTTATTTTAATACCACCTTTTTCTACAGTGAGTCCCACAGTGATCGTAAGACATGATTTCCAGTAGATCATCGAAGTCAGGCATGTCTGGCAGCGGTCAGCGAGCGGGCGCATGGCGACTTAGATCAGCCTGCGGAAGGACCGAGGGGGCGTGGTATCGGTCCTCATTAAACTCGTTAAATGTAAAAGACTATTCTCACTGCATCAGATTTTGAATGAGAACCTGGTTGGTGAACCCACAAAAAAATACTAATCAGGGTCTTATTCGCATGCAAAAAAAAATCAGAGCAATTGGCGATAAAACTTTCCTCTTACTTCCAGGACCATTTAGGCAAACAATGTTCTTTTTTTTCTTAAGAGATTAGCATGTAAATATCAGACCACAGCCTATTCGGTGTGATGGGTTAGATCAGGATTCGACTCCCCGACCTCAAAGAGTCAGATCAGACGGTACTTTCTTCGATTTTACCTTAGTGGTTAATTTAATTATTTATTGCTACACATACATAAGCAGGCATGCATGCTCATTAAAAAGCATTATAAGCCTTTGTTAACAGGACGAGCATATATCACAAGTTTGAGAAGGACTTCACAAGGATGCATCTAGGATTCTAGTGGAATTTGAACCTGCTACCTACAGGCTTCATCGTATTTGGCGAAACGGCGAGACCGCTTGGCCAGGAAGGCACAATTTTCGCAGTGATTAAGAATTCTCTCAAATGCAATGTCCCAGCCGTTTTCAAATTTCGAAAAAATCTGTAACTAGTTGGGCAGGTGGAGTGCATGGGGCGGTGGCTGGGTGCTTACTACCACGCTCTACTCGTTGTAAGTCTGTAGTCGTCAAACTTATGAAGCATCTGGTTTTTAAACCTGTGACCTACCTACCAAAAAACTACTAACTTTCATTTGAGAAAAAAATCTTTCATTTGGTTTGTCAACTTAATGAACCAATCAAGATATGCCAACTGAAGTGCTAAAGCTATCTATCCGAAGATTTTTCTACGAGCTTCTGGTATCTTACGATTGACGGTTTGGTGATCTCTGATCTAAGTTATGGTAGTGCTAAGTGTATTGTCTTCCGATTATTTTAAAGGATGAATCCCGGCTGTCACCAATACCCCATTAGAGTATAGCTCTAGGGTGACGTTAAAAATCAAAAACGAATAAAAAACCAATGATATACCAACGTCTAACGGGAATTACTTTTTTTTTGTTTAGTGAGATGGCTTACGAGATACAATACTCGTCTTAATGAGGCGACTTAGGTTCAAATCATGGCTTGTCAATTCAGATACTGCTCTTAGCTTGCAGCGGATAGTGTTCTGTTATAAAACATTCCCAGTATTCGATGAATTATACTTCGCTAATGAGTTTTACACAGTTTTCCTCCCAATGCATTGCACAGGTTGGCTAGTTTCATCAAAAAATTTTCAACGAAGGGGAGTTTGTCAATGCTTTATCCAAGATTTCTCTAGTCTTCTAAATGTGTTTCAAAATTGCAAGGCATTGGGATTTGAACAACCAAATCCTACATAAATTGACTGCTCAACTCTTATGATGAAATAAAATGCGAACTGAATTTTAAAAAAATGGATATTGAACCATTCATAACGAACCTAAAATAAAATTTATTCCAACAGCTAGTATTGCTTTAATTACGTCACACTAGAGCTGTACGATGGGCTGGAGGTGACTGTCTGGGAAGCATCCTTCAGGATGATCTGAGGACATGCCATCATAATATTGTCCCGCAGTGGACTGATCGTTAAGACACGGTTCCCAGCAGATCACCGAAGTCAAGCATCACTGGCTGCGGTCAGTGTGCGGGTGGGTGACCACTTGGATCAGTCTGCGTATGGACCGAGGGTGTGCGGTATTGATCCTCGTTAAATTGTGCTACCGTAAAGTGCTCGACTTCGCGTGCAGGTCGTCGGGCTACCGAAGCCGGGGTGCCATCCCCTCCGCAGAGAATCAAAATTGTGATGGCATGTCTTCGGATCATCCTCCGGGATGTTTCCCAGACCGTCGCCAATAGCCCATTGTGCAGCTCTAGTGCGACGTAAATTAACAACAACAACAGCCATCATAATACTGATCCTCTTCAGAAGGGAGTTCCTCCGCTTTGATATTCAGACAAACTGCGAGCGAAATCAAACACTTTAAGGTTGAATAGTTTAACGAGAACCAATACCGTGGATCCTCCGTCCTTTCTCAGGGCGATCAAAGTGGGCACCCACCCACTGACTGACCTCAACCAGTGATGCCTGGCTTCGGTATACGTCTGGGAACTGTGTCTTATGGTCGGTTCACTGTTAGTTAAACAGCTAAGCGTATGTATCGGATTTGTTAACTTGCAGTGATGTTCCTGAGTCAAGTGAGAATACAGTATTGCAGAAATAGGTAGCTAGCAGCTTTTACAGATCAACACTTTTCTGAAAGACAAATATGGTTTGAACAAACAAACCTGCATTTGTCCGTGTAACAATAAATAAAAAAATAGAAGCTTGTTTATTACTTAAATTTTTCGTTTATTGGCAGATTATGGAAAATAAATACTTATAACTTTTGTGCCAGTAGTTTTTTCTACGTCTCCATCATAATACTTAACTTTACGGGTGAGTAATATTTTATAAATTTTCCTTTCATTCAACATTGTTTATCTAGTGCAAAAATTTATTTATAAACTAACTTTATTTAGTAACAAATCTTGTATGCTATTACAAATATTAGAGATCGTTTCATATTACAAATATTCGCAACATAAAATTTTTATTATTACAAATATTCGTTTTAGCATCTTGGTCAAAAACATGTATTTTGCAAATTAGTAGATAATTCCTTTTGTATAAATTTTTTTTTGTGATAATGTAATTGGAGACGCTTGCATATTGAAATATATAGCAGAATATTCAAATATACAGCAGAATTCTGAAATATATAGCAGAATACTGAAATATATAGTAGAATTATCTGAATATATATCAGAATATTCGGAAATATGCGGCATAATATTCAAATATACAGCATACTTTTTTTTACTAATGTTATATTGAGTAATTTGTATTCAGAGGGATAGGAGAATGCAAGTTTTCAGCTACTTGTGCGAATGTTCAACAAAGCATCATTTAAAGGCCTTTCTGGTGATATAGATCGCAATTTCCAAGTAGATAATTAGAAGTTTATGAGTATTGAGTTATTTTTACCACTTAAGACTCCAGATTTAAATAATGGCTGAAAACCTGATTTTAACTTAAATATGGAGCTTTTAAAAAGTAAATCTGAAAATACGTTAAAATGTTTTTAAAATATCAATTGATTAAAATTTATTGACTTATTAAATTTTTCGTTTAAAAAAAATAAGTTTTTAAGTGATAATATTGCTCCAAGCGTTATTCATTATATTAGACGCTGTGGTTTAAATTTTAAATTATTACCGTACTCGTAATTTATGGAAATTTGCCATGAATGCTCTTAAAGCAGAAGAAAAAGATTTTTCTGAAGATATTGGAGATGGGGAACTTGAATTAATTAACCGATTCCCTTATTTTCTGAATTAGTTGGTGTAAATTGTTGACTGTATTAGCTGTATCTACGATAAGGACATTAAGTTAGGTTAAAAAAGATACTCTGTCTTGTTATGAGGGTTATTTTTTTTCAATGCAACTTTGTTTTCTGAAATTGATATTTAAACAAAATGTTACTCATAATGAACTAATTGAGCTATTTTAATTGTAAATGAAATACTATTTATACAGTAGTTCAAGTCACTGAGCTGTTACTGTAAAAGACTGAGGTTCGAGCGTCGGTAATGGTTTAAAGCCCATCCAGCTTCAGGTTGATAGTTGCCAGCTTGTCTGGGAAGTAAAGGCGGCATTGTGATAATGCCGAATTTGTGAAATCTTAACCTACATGACTTTCCTGGTCTACGAAGGTCCCTTGCAGGAAGGCTTAGGTACTGGTGGTTGAAAATCATAAAGAATTGGTGGACCTTGTGACCACAAAAATTAAAAAAAATTATTTATTGAGTATTTTTGTTGTCTTCTATAAGAGAGAAATTTGTTTATATTTTGGGGTTACCACCCACTTTGAGGGAATTGGACAATCATTACCGCATTATACCATTTTTGAAAAACAAATGCTTAATTAATGATTGCTAATGTATCCTTGCCATTATTGTTACACCATTACCATTATTATATCATTTTTATACCATTATTATACTATTACATTATACCATTGTATTACATTATTTTTGAAAAAATCTTAATTTATGATGACTAATGTAATCTATAGATTCCTATTTGCTTACAACTGCTGCGCTTATTTATGCAACTGTAGTGATGGTCAATCCTTAACTTCAGTCACTTTAAAATGACCAAAGATGGTTGCATCGGAATTAGCTTTGCATTCTAGCCCGTTTTAATTTATTCGGAGTGAACACCGCTTGCGGAATAAAAGCCAAATTTATGTCCTCTGAAACGGTGGACTCAGCAAAACGTCTCCCCGAGAAAACGATTAACTTCAGAATCTGCTCCAGATTAAAGGACGCAGTTATTGCACGCACTCCCGCTCTCCCGTTTCCGGGACACGATGTTCTAACGCTCTTCTTCCAGGAAAAAAGAAGGAAAAAGTCCATCGCGTGGTTAAACGGGATATTTCTCCTTCGGAATGAGAGTGCCTTACTACGCATTAGCCTACCTTGAATGGACACTTCGGCGCATTGATAGCTGTAAAGGATTTCCAACAGGGCATGTAGATTAGATAAAAAGTTAAAACTCTTAAAGCCGTCATTATGTGCCTATTTACAATCTTGATTCTCACAAAGACATTCAATTTTAAACTTATTTCACGAAAAGAATGCATCGTTCGAAAAGTGATTCTTGTTTAATAGCTCTCTTTAACAAAGCGGTTGTTCAAGCCCTATGAAGTAATGTCTCTTGGGCGATTGCGCTTAACTTATTTGCTTGTTTAGCTAAATTCCTTAGATTTGTGTCTGATTAAGTTCCTTAATCGGACCAGTCTTTTTACTTCTATATTTATTTTGGTTTCTATCGACTACAGATACAAAATGGAATTTTTTGTAATTTTTAAAAGAATTTGTATAAAAATAGTCTGGAATGTGAATTTCAAAATCATGATTTTCGTTTTTTAAAGACTTTACACTTTTTTTATTTTTAAAACAATTACTGAAGAAAATGTGTAAAATTTCTCTTTAGAGCTTTTTAGAGCAAAGAAAATAAAAAAAAAGTTCAAAGTTTGAATGACTTAAGTTTAGTATATATACTGAACGCTGAAATAAATTATCCGGATTTTTAAAGGATATATAGCTTAGGTATTTTAAAAATATTAAAACTCTTCGAAAATATTCTGAATTCGATGCCATTTTTCAACCTAAAAGGTGGTTAAATTTGAAATTATTTGAGAATTTGTATAAAATATAACGAAAAAAAAATAAATAAAATCAGAAGCTTTTACTTTTCAAATTTTAATTAGTAATAACTTCCTTAAAAATCATTGTGAGACAAAAAATTTCAATTTTTTGACTTTTAAGCAATGACATAATTTAGAACAATTTAGAACAGTGTTCACAATTTTAGAACGATGTTCAAAATTTTAGAACAATGAATATTTAGAACATTTAGAACAATGTTCAAAATTTTAGAACAATGAATATTAAGAACATTTAGAACAATGTTCAAAATTTTAAGATCGAAAAGGTGTTATGTGTTCGGGACCAAGTTATTAACGCATAACAACCCATTCCATTTGATCGACGCCATTTTTTTCTAGAATATTATTGCATTTTAGGTCTCTAAATATATTTAGGTATTTTAAATTCTCCTTTTTTCCATCCAGTATAACTGAAACTGTTCGCATATATTTATAGTTTAATTAGTTAGTATATCATGGCAAATTGTAATCAAAACAATTACAGAAGATCATGATCAAAACAATTAGTATATTACAAGTCCTTTTTTTCTTATCTCACGTGAATGTAAAACTCGTGAAGAATTCTGATTTTTGCAATAAATTTTGCTTGGAATGTATGAGGCGACATAGATATAACTTAAATTTTTGTGTAACATTTCTCGACACTGTTGTCATAATGCGAATAAAGTTATTTTTATAACTGTTGAAATTTTGACAACAGTCATTCAAGACTGTTAGGCCAAGTTTTGTTCATTATTCGCCAGTATCTTTTATGAAAATGGCACAGAATGTCAATACGAAAAAAGCAGTAGTTTTGTGTAAAAGAAAATCGTTTGTGATCTATTTTTTTTTCAATATTTAAAAAGTTTCTCCAGCACTCTGCCTTACGAGTGTTCATAAAAATGTGCGAAAATTGAGAATTATTTTGATAATCTCTCCAAATTGATTTTGATAATCTCGCCAAATTAATAATTTTTTTTAAAAAAAATGTTTAACAATTTTCAAAATACTTAAGATCATTGTCCATTCGAAATTCCAAATGAATCTTCACTGCAGGATGGCAAATAAAGTTTAAAATAATTATAACTTCGCCTCAAATGTAAGGCACTTAAACACACTTATCAATTTAGTAGTTCAACCTAACGAACGTAAATTGAGCAGTGGGGGAAATAAGAAAGATGTCACAATGTCAGTGCAACTAAACTGCACAGTGGGGGTAGTAAATAAAAAAAAAAAGAACTTCGGACTACTAAAGCATCGGATTTCTCGTTTATGGTAACCAGTGCGAAGACTTTCTTTCTTCCAGGAGGTGTTATTTAAACTGTGCATTTTTATTGGCGAAAGTGTTTCAAAAAACACTGCAGAGGAAATCAAAATGCAGCTTTTTCATTCTCTTGTTCGCTCGCTTGGCGTTACAATATACCTTAAAATTGTCACTTAGAACCTTTTTTATCCTAAGATCAGTCATAAGGCGATTTAAACTTAAATTTTCAATTATTTTTCTCCTTGGTATAATCAGAAATAAACTTTTTATGCTTAAAATTTGAGTAAACTTTAGTATATTTTTTAAATACTATTAAGTACTACTTTAAATTACAAATAATTTTCTTGTATAATTTTTTTAAAAAAACTGAATGAATTAAAATTTTCTAATATCGTTTAGAAAACAAAATCTATAATAAGTATACAAATGCATCCATATCAACGAAAAGCAATCTAATTTTTACGACGGAAACTTAATCCTTAAACGATCTGCCATAGTTTTACAATAAAAAAATAACTAAATAAATATCACAGAAAGAAATTCAGTTTAAATCGTTATATGCTTCTCGGTGTATCTCGATTTCTCCACAATCTAAACTTTTTACATATCCTTGTGTTCAAGAAGTTGTTTAATATTTTTGATTAATGAATTAAATTTTTAACCATCTATCGATTCCCGATAAAAATTCATAGTTCACATTAATATTTCTGAGACACAAATAACTTTATTGGGAAATAGCTCAAGGCCTAATACGAAATGATAAACAAAATATATTTGAAAAAAAAACGTAGCTTTAAATTTTCTGAATTTGAAGATCTATAGAAGACACAACAACCTTAAAAAGCAATGATTTAGCAATCACTAAGATGATAGAACAATAGAAGATTGAGTATTGAAAATTCTCATTTATAATTTTTTATTCTTTAAGAAGTAATCTAAAACGCATAGATAAAGAGTGCATCAGAAGGACATGTTTTGTTTACCTAACATTCAATGCTTAAGAAATCCAATAATGGAAATCAATATAATGTTTTCCGTTTTTAGATGATTTATCTACGTCATTAAATTTAGAATATCCAAAACGACTCTTATCTGGCAAAGTTTAGAGTCATATCGTTATTGAAAAAGTTATGCTACGGGGAAAATTTTTCTTCTTCCTTAAAGTAGAAATTGCTACTTGAGTGACGTTTAAGAGACTAGGAGAATGTCGCCAAAAGTTCAAAATCGCGTGCTGTGGTTTTTAAAGAGTTTAGTTGTTTGAAGCATCTTCTTCAACAGTAGTTGTTTTATTTTTGCTGCTGAGATTATTAAGCATTTAAAGAGCATTTAGTTAAAAGCAACAGCTGATGAAGCTTTTGTTTTAGAAAGAAAAGCTCTAAAGGATTAGAAAAGTGCTTTTTTTTTCTAAAATCTTAGATAACAATTGATTCTCAATTATTTTAATACAATGACTGTAGTTTCGTAGCAATGCCAATACAATTAGGTGAGAGTAAATAAATATTATCTAGTGATTCAGTATGGTCTATGCATGCTTGAATACTGAAAAAGATTATACCGGGTTAAAATGCTTATACTAGAGGTGTGGGGAAACTGGGGCACCCGGGAGTTTCTCGTGCTGCTTCTAGCTCTTGTATGAATTAATAATTAATTAAATGGATTACAACAATTTGAAAACTAATCGAATAAAGTAACGTGATGCCATCCATTGAGCAAAAGAGGAATTAGAATGCTGCAGTGTTGTAGTTCTAGCAGTCTTTTATTGTCTAAAATTATTGCCATTCTGGCGCAATTTTCAATTTGCCTATGTCCTACATTTTTTCTCTTAATTTTCACCAAGCACCACCTTTTTACATATTAAAAATATTTTAACTATGTTTAAAGTTTCTCCCTGTAAGGATAATGTTTCAATAAAAGAAAAATTTTACTATTTGAAGATTTCAGAATTCTCTAACTTTAGCCATAAACGTGAGTGTTGCATAATAGCTTTTAAAGATATTATTCTGAGAATTCGCTGTAATACCTTTGGACTCAGTAGCGGTATTTTTATCAAAATTATTGTGTGTAGCACGCATATTTGTACGCTGAGTTATGGGGAATATCACGTCACAGCTGTTAAATATGTATATATATAGTCTGTACTATCATATGAATCCAGATTTGAAAAAATCCAATCCTTGTAAAATTTCAATTGAAATAATAATTATAAGATAATAACTACGCATAATTGTAACTTTTGAATTGATATTCCTTTTTCGAAAGTGGCCCGAGATTTGGGGTGGAAAAGGACTTATAAACTTGTATAGAATCATCGATTTATTACAAAAAGACATAATAATGCGAAGAGTTGCACGCATAAAATGCACAATTATTTGTTAGCGATATTTTACGTTGTGATGCGACGAAACATAAGGTGATGGAAAATATTGATGGAGATAAATACCAGGTTTCTCCAAAGTCTGTCCATTTCTAATGTCATGTCTTTCGAATCTTATAAAATTTGATTCGGTCAACCGTAGTCGTAGTATGAGAGAATACATTTATTAAAATAATCCTCCACTTCGCTTTACGGAATGGTGTTCAGATTTTGGGGGCACTCAAAGAAAGAACTCTCTTTTTCATCTCGTTTCAGATATATGGTATCAGAATTCTGAGAATATTTAACGGGAATGTTTTTTCTACGTGGAAGAGATTAAATATTAGGTACTAACCTGAGTTATTTATAAATACCAGTAATAGATGGGCGATGGAAAATATTGATAGAGATAGAAAAATACCAATCAGAAGTTTCTCCTATGTCTGTCTATTATTAATGCTATGTCTTTCGAATCTTGTAAAATTTGATTCGGTCCAACGTAGTTGTAGTATGAGAGAATACTAATCAATCACTTCGCTTTATGGCATGATATAAGGATTCTGAGAGCATTTAACTGGAATGTTATACGTCGAAATGATTAAAAATTTAGGTTCTAAATTGCGTTAGTTAAATACCAGTAATAGATGGATGATGAAAAATATTGATAGAGATAGATACCAAATACCAACTAAAAGTTTTTCCTATGTCTATCTATTATTAATGTTATGTCTTTCGAATCTTATCAAATTTGATTTGGTCCACCGTAGTCGTAGTATGAGAGAATACATTTATTAAAATAATCCTCCACTTCGCTTTACGGAATGGTATTAAGATTCTGGGAGCACTTAAAGAGAGAACTCAGTTTTTCATCTCGGTTCGGATACAGTTGGGGAGAAGTTGATGACACTGGGATATACAAAAGCAACCGAATAATTTGTTTTGTTTGAGAGCCGAATGAAAAACTGAGTTGAAACTTAATAAGGTACATTTTCAACAAATCATTTTTTCCCGGGAAAAACGCTGAAGGGCTCTTTAAAATTTAATATGCGAATAACTGAAATTACGAGGCAGAGGCTGCAATTCCACGGGAAGACAAAGAGAAGAAGATGCTTTTTTCTTTAGGTTTTTTATTCATTAAAGCCCACCACTTGGAAGGAGTAAGATGGAGGAAAAAAAATACCTTTTTTTTTTTTAACTCTCCGTCCACTCGCCGGCGGTTGAAAATTTTTTTTTTCCTGAGTATGTCCTGAGGAAAAAAAGTTTTTTTTCAAACAATTGTTATTTTTGTTCTTGTGCAAAGCGCCCTCATTATAAAAGAAGAGGCAGGTTCATTAAGTGCGAGTGCGCGCTAAAGAAAGATGATGAAAAAACAAAATAGAAACAAAAAATAATCTTAAAAAAGGGGGCTCTAATGAAAAAAGCAGCTCTCTCCTCGTCTCTCTCCTGCATCTTGAGATATTGCATCTTCTGCAGACTTAGTAATTATGGCTGATCACATTAATGAAAGGCCTCTGCATATCTTTTTTTGTCATTTTTTTGCCACTCGCCTCAACATCTCAATTTTTTTTTTCATTTTTACCTGTTAGGGCTGATCCTTTTTCTTTTCTTTCTGGATGAGGAAAAAGAGGAAAAAAAATCCTCCTTTTTTTTTCCTCTTCTCCTTCTTTACCCAAGCGTGATTTTTTTAGGGTAACTCCCATTATTATTTTATCTTTAATTTCCTTGAAGCCCGGAGGCCTTCTTTGCTATTCAGCCTTTATGAAGGAAAAAGAACAAAATAAATGCAAAAAAAGAAGGGAAAGAAAAATGGCGGACACGGGTAGGAAAAAAAACACTCCCTGACGCAAAGATTATTATATGTATATTAAAAAATGAGATGACGTGGGGGTGGGATAAAGAGGTTAGGGGGGTGGAAGAAATTTTCGCATGTACGGTTGGCAACACTTTTCTACTTGAAGACTAGTGGACCGTTGAGGAAAGCGATTTTTCCATTAATGATGAAAACATCTTGAGACAATGCACTTTAGGCTGTATCTATGAAGGCAGAATAAATAATGTGGCATCATGGATTTGGGTACATATTCATTTTCCCTTGTAAATCTAGGAAAAAGTTCCAGACTGGTTGTTTCAAGTACTTCGAATAAAAATGAAATTGGGGGTCGTAATTTATGTCAATATCTTTTCTTTCAATGAGAAAAAAAAAAAAAGACTGAAAGTGTAATTTTATGCCACTCATGCGCATAATGAACATCATCCGAATTAGACTTTTAAAATATAATACGACGAAGTGAATTTTTTTTATATTATTTAACATGTGAATTAATCTTACGGTAGATATTTCAAAAATGATCAAATCTATAATTTCTTTTTATAAATTTTGTGTTAATGTTTAAAGAACGTTAAACAGTACAATGTTGGGGATTTATATTGGATATTGTATCCATAATAATATTGTATCCATAATAAAGTAGTATGCCAGTGTGCCATATATTACTCTTTACTTTGCATCTTACTTTTTACTTTACACTACACTTTCCTTTATGTCTTACTTTATTTTATTTTTTACTTTACTTAGCTTTTTGCTTTAAGCACTTATCACTTTATGATTTACTTTGCTTTATAATTTAGGCTTTACTTTATCCCTTACGTTTCATTTCACTTTATTCCTTACGTTTCATTTTACTTTATATTTTACGATTTACATTTTTTATGCTTTTCGCTTTGCTTTATATTTTACGATTTACTTTACTTCATACTTTACATTTCGTTTTACTTTAATACGATTTGCTTCACTTTACACATTGCGCTTTCCCTTACTTTACTTTACTTTTACGCTTTAATTTATTTTTTGTTTCACTATTTACTTTAAATTTTATATTTTGTCATTTAGTTTACTTTCCGCTTTATTTCCTTTAAAAGGCTTACTTGCTTCACTTTACGAATTTCTTTATTTTATGTTTTACTTTTTACTTTACTTTATTTCATATTTTACTATACTTTTCAAAAATAGCGTTCCCATGTTTGATGATAGAATAACCAATAGCACATAACAATGTGTGCTCAAAAAATAGCGGGTGATTAAGGCCAATGAAAGAGCGATAATGCTAGAATTCTGGATACCCTATGCTTCAATTCACTAGTTGATGCATAGGTTGAAGTCAGACCAGATCTTCACCAATGTCGGCTTTAAGTTTAGAGCATTGAATCATTGAATTGAATTATAGAGTTAACACTCTATAACGATAATCTTACATTGTATAACGATTCACGCCAGAAACTGTCTTCTCTTCAGAATTTCATGACTTTGAATTTTTTTAAATCTAAATGTTATAATTTACATCTGGCAACAATAAATGTCTTTCTCGTATTTTCTGCTTTATTTGTTCTTTTTTTTTTATTCTTCTGACGTCAAATCACGTGCGAACTTGTAAAATGAAAATCGCAAGAGGGAGAAATTTCTTGAGAAATAACTTTAATTTAAAAAAAAAAATAGTTTAAAATTGCAATAACTTTCAAATAAATTCAAATTTAGGAAAAAAAAAATCGTGTTAAGAAAATTCAAAATCGCGTTATAAAATAGCACTCAGTAGTTGTATTTCAACAAACAGTAGATCCTCTACAACAGTTTTTTTTTTTTACTTCAAGTTTAACTGTCAATAATTCTCAAAATAATAATCGAATCTCGCATTTTTTTATTCCATCAAATTTCGTGTAAATTTAAATTAAAATAAGAGACATGCAAAATTAAAATATAGAAATACAGCTCAACACCTTATTAAGGTTACGGCAGATTTGTACTGTATTATGGTTTAAAGAACAGTATTGTGGTTCAACGGAGCACCATTGTATCAGTTTCTGACACCGTCCGGTTCATATTTGGTGTATTTTTTTAACCGGTTTTTATAATAATGCAGAACAACCAGAACTGAAATGTGGTTCAATTTAACACCTTATTAATGTTATGTCAAATTTGCACAATATAATGGTTCAAAATACTAATATTAAGAATAAACATTGATCTGAGCTTTCTGAGAATGTACGTTTCGTATTTGGTTTTAGCCAAATAATATTTATTGTTATCTAGCAATATTTATTTTTAATCGATTTTTTACAGTGTTAATCTTTATGTTCCGTATTTCCTCTAGGTATACTTTGCTGGATCTTTATTTGAGTAATAGTTAATGGTTTTTTATAATATGCTGCTCTGTGATTATTATTTTTTTTTTACATGTTTAATTATTATCGTCAATGAACAACGCATCAAGCAATGGATGTGGAAATATAATGTTCAGCTTTCAATCCCAGTTATTTTAAACCTATCGCTGAAAAGGAACTCTTTAAATAAGAATCGGTAACTTCTTGCGATGTTAGTTCTTTTATTGACTATTTGGTATTAAAACTTGTGATGTCTATTCTATATTACCTGTTAATGATATGCATATATTATAATATGCACATGTTAGTAGATATGCATTTGCTTATGTTGTTGTTGTTTCTCTTGTCACTTGCCAATGCCAGCGAGCCTGCTTCGGAAACCAAGCGAATTTAAGGCGAATGGTGCATTTCTTGTTTCTCAGTGGCGCTATCTATGACCAAGAATACGATTTTAGCCACTCAGTCCGTTTTAAAGGGTGGACCCATTCATATATCCATTCATTCCTCAAGAAATTTCAGAGGTATAATTTGTTATGGGAACTTAGAGGACTTTGCGAGCTCGACAGATTCAACGTGCACCACTCACCATTTTAGTACACGGGGCTTCTTCGGCAGAAGGGATTTGAACTCCCGTTCTCACGAACACGACTCCAACGTCCTACGAACCAGGCTATCGCATTTGGTTACAAAATTAAATAGTGAACGTCGTCAGCAATATTAACAGATGCATTTATTACTAGCTAAAGTTTTATTTGCATTTATTTTTTGGTTTTTTGAAGAAAAAAAATTCTAATGAAATAGATTTTTTTAAAAATTCGGTGATTATCAGTGATTATTCGGTGATTTTGGTTATAAAAGAGTGCAGCAACAGCATCGTTGCTGTTTAATATAATCGCCAAATTCAAATGGCAACTTCAATGTAGTCTCCGAAAATCATTCGATGAAATGAAATGAGGAAAATGCCAGTTTTAAAATTTTATCACCAGGTTGATGCTGTGACGATAAAATCTGAAAATTCGGAACTTAAAATTGGCTATTATACTTCTAAAACTATATTTCAATATTGATAGAATGTTTTAAGAGCATGAGTTTTTAAGGGAGTAAATAATAAGAGTATCTAAGAATTTAAATATTAATATAATAAATGTATCGAAATATGATTTTTCGGTATCTTAAGAAAGATAATATCTCGTTCAGAAATTTAAAAATAAAATAAAACTATGCCTATGTGTTAGTGACAAAACTTTGGTGCTAGACAAGTGAAAAGATTTAAACCTAATAATACTTTAATAATACTTTAGCTAGTTTAAAAAAAGCATTAATATTTTATATTTTCTTTAAAAAAATATAAATGTTAAAATAAATAAAAACAATAGGATGCTGCATGCTGTAAGCCAAATGTATGTAAACATCAAAATGCAGTTCAAAAATATCCATTTCGCTTAAAATCACCTTGTTATTAGGAAGTAAATGAACTTTGCATTGTAAAGAGACTTCAAAATTCTGCTTGTCAAACCTTTTGTCTTTTGCAAGTCATCTTATTGCTTAATATTGCTTTAGAATGTATAAAAACAATAAAATACTGCTTCGAAAACATTTTTGAATGTAAATCACTTCTTTAATAAAGAAATTAACTTTAGAATTTGTACAAATTATAAGACAATATGTGTAAAAACAATTCCACTGCAAATGACCCAGTAATTTTTAAGAACAATATTTTAGCAATATTAACATGCTGCTTATTATTCATATTATATTGCAAATCACCTTTTAATTTTTAAAAACATTTACTTTAGCAACGTTAACATGCTGTTTATTAATCGTATAGCAACGCAAACCGCATGTTAATTTTTAAAAACGTTAATTTCAGAAACATTAATTTTTTTTTTAAACATTAGAAAAAAATAAAGAACAATCATATTAAAAACAGCTTTTTTCCATTGCGAAACACCACATCATTAAAAAAACAAAAAAAAAAACTATAGAATTTACAGAAACATAAGAATGCTACGTACTACGTACTAATCTTACTCCATAGCAAATTATCGTGCAATGTTATGCTTTTGAAGCATAAAATGCTGCTTACAAAAACTTTTTTTTTAAATTTAAATTTTTATCATTTTTATTTTCCTTTTATTTATGCAATAATATTGAAATAAATTAATGTTCTATGTTTGCAGCCGTATACATGTCACACTGTTTTTACAAAAAAGTAACTGTCTACATTGTAATTTAGGGTAAATTTTTTAATGACTTCAAAAATTAGATAAACTGCAAAAAATTTTAAAAAATTAAATAATTTGATAAATTTATGAAGTTTTCGACTTTTATACAGTAAATTATTTAAGGGAAATTGTCTTAGTGATTTATATAATATTATTTCTACGAAATTTTAAAACGTAATGAACCAATTTTCAGCTGATATTTTCTAGTCTTAAAATGCACAGGCAGCCCAATACACAAAAATGCACAATGCACAGAAATGCAAAATTAAAATCACAGAAAAACACAAAAATGCACAATGCACAGAAATGCGAAATTAAAATCACAGAAAATTTAAGAAGTTACAAACAATGCTTTAAAAATGCTTTCAAGACCAGTATCTCATTTAAAACTTTAACTGACTAAAAAATATAACTTGAAGAAAAAAACTGCCATAAGAATCGTTTTTAATACGAGTTTTAATATTTATTTCTTATTCTTTGGAAAGAACTTACACAAATACAAAACTTTATAAACTGATGAATTCACACTTTCTTATTCCTTATCTCCTAAGTTCATATTTCTTTTATTATGTTTATTGAAAAACATTATAAATCTTTCTGAACTTGTAGCTTACGCCATTTTCTTTTTTTCCAAATTTTTTTTATATATTCCAACTTAATATTTTATTCGAATGATTTCAACTGATTTCATTTATTTAACGGAAAAGAAAACAACTTATTCAGCTTGTTTATTCAATAATAAAATATCATTTTTATTCAAGATTGTGTAAAGTGCTTCCGTCAGAAATTTATTTATGAATATATTTTTTCTTTTGTCTTCAATTTAAATATAAGTGATTCGAAGCAATTGCAAAAGAGCATTAGTATTTTTTGATATTTATTCTATAAATAAAAATAATGTATGTTTTAAGGAATTGGGATATAGTTATATTTTGCAAACATATATATTGATGTTATTTTCTGTACTAATCTGTAATGATCATAATTAAGGCTGTCGTCGCATAAATTAATGATTTCTTATGAAAGAAATGCTATTTTCATAACTGCTGGGAGTTTCGCCTATCTTTAGCCAGCTACTTTATTTCTGAAAATGGCGCATATCGTCAAGATGAAGAAAAGTTACTGTTTTGTGAAAATTTAAAAGCGTTTGTGACCTATTTTTTTAATATTTAAAAATTTACTCCAATTCTGCTTTATGCTATTTTCATAATTTTCAAAAGTTTGTAACAGTTGTTTGAGACTGTTAGCCTATCTTAAGCCAGCTGTTTTAGTTCTGAAAATGACACAAATCGTCAGTATAAAAAAAAGTCACAGTTTGGTGAAAATTTAAAAACGTTTGTTATTCTATTTTTTAATATTTAAGAAGTTACTCTAATTCTGCTTTATCTGGGATCATAAGAATGTGAAAAAATAGAGAATTTTTCCATGATTTTGACGATATTTTTTTCTTTGTGGAAAAATCACGTCAAATTGAGGATTTTTAAAAAACAATTTAATAATTCGAAATATTTAAAAAAATTTTCCGTTATAAATTCCGGATAATTCTTTATGGCAAAAAGCAATATAGTTTAAAGCTATAGTTTTGCCTCAAGTTAAGGCACTCAAATTGTGACTTTTTTATTTTATTCAGCGAAAGATATTCGCGAAACACTTAATATGTGTTTTTAGTTATTCTGGTCAAAAGATAATTGAGAAACCTGAATAAATTTTTATGTAATGATCGAATTTTCAAGTACTAGAACTCAATCTTAATAGTTCAAGGGAATAACCTCAAATATGCCTCTTAGTAAGGGAAAAAAGAAATTTTAAGTTACGAAACAAGATACAAAAATGTACTTTCCCTGAATACTACCTTTTTTTCCGATGCATTTAGATTTATGATCCTAAAAATCCTCAAAATATAGGAGATAACCACAAAATATAGGAGATAATATAAGAGATAGGAAGTATGGTCTCTTATAAAAGTATGGTATAAAAAACTTGAACGAAGTCTGTCGAATAGTTCCTGTGCAATCGAATTTTCAAATAAGTGGTATTTTTAAAATTCGATTTCTCAGGATCTGTCCGTATGATTTCGTTCAAATTTCGTGTATTGACGTATAAAGTAACCTTCTATAGTATAATGCAAAAATTTGTTTATCTTACAATTCTAAAAGTTTTCGACTATTTATAAATGAAATAATAAAAATAAGTGATCATTAAAAAATTATTTTTTGCATGAAGTAATTTTTGGACATACAAATTCTATAATTGTGTGCTAAAATCTGTCGATTCCCTTAAAAATACTCGAAATACGCAAAAAGTAAAAGTAACATTCAGGGATCCAAATTTTCGATCATTCTCCCCCACCAAACTATTAGATAACCACATTTCCTAGATTTCGGCTTCCTTCCATATGTTGGGGGTCATGAATCATAATCTGTCGTTAAAAAGGTATGTTAATTCGGAAAAAGTGCATGCCCAATTTCGTAACGTAAAATATCATCTGCTCTAATTTATAAGCATAATTAGCTCACCCTCTGACCCATTAAGATTGAGTACAAATGTGTGAACATCTGATCATTAGATAAAAAGTTATGCAGAGTGTTTAATTTTTTTTTCGTCGTGTTCTGTGCATTTATATTCAAAAGATGGAGAAAGAAAAGCTCTATTGAGGTTTGTCAAATCACTATTGGGGATGGTGGGATGAAAAACAATCACAATCAGTGTGATTTTCTGGACTTGAAATTCATTTCAATCACTGTTCAATTCTTGTTTTCTCAGTAAATTCAACAAATTTTTCTGAATTCATTCCTTTTTTTTTTCAATAGGAATTCATTAGATTTTACTATTATTTATTTTTCCTCGTTTAAATAATAATTTGCCTCTCAATATATTTTTCCACTTCATTTTGGCAAAGATTGAGAAATTATGTATTAAGGGTGGTCCATACAGAGAATAAATTCGGACTTCTAAATCCAAATTGAGAATTTTTAATCTTCAGAAAAACATGGGCTTTACGATTTAGAAATAAGCTATTGATCTTTCCTCTTTTGTAAAAACTTTTCAATTTTTAATCAGACATAATTTCCAGTATCATTTACAGCTATCTTGGGCACGTATCATCACAAGGTTTGAATTTCAAAGGGGGAAAATTCAGACAAATTCAATTTTCTATCTTTTTAATGGAAGTGGCTAAGAATTTCATAATCCTTTGAACAAATATTTTATTCACAACTCTTAAAAAAGGAACTACAAATTCTTATAAGGTCTAATTTTCCAAGAAATTGTATGCTGTTTAATTGGTATTAAACTTTTAATTACAGGATCGCATGAAATAGCTTAGACACATACATGATTTAATGCTCATTAAAATATCGTAACCAAACCATCAAATAAACATGAAAAAGACACTTCATGTAAACGCGTCACAAAATTTTCTACTATGTCTACTAATAGTCGTAACTCACACACTTACATTTTGTCTCATTCCTTATACAAAATCATTTGAATTTATAGAAGTCTTAAGATTGTCCCTGATTGTCCAAGCAAAATGATCCATTACATCCAAGTCTGGTGAATAAGGTGGTCAGTTTTCTGTTGCGATAAATATAGGAATATACCAGTTTTGAATGCATTTAGCCCTGTGTTTTGGCGAAGACTCCTTCCATTATTCCATTTTTGGTTTTCAATAAACTTTTGCAGGTAAAGGAAGCTAGATATCTTCAAAAATGAGTTTCTGTTCTGTTTGTTGGTTAAATTTGCCTTAACCAATAAATCCCAGTCATATTTTCCGACTGGCACACATCTTGCTTTAAACCATCACGGATCGTTGAAGAATTTCAATAATACAAGAAGGTTTAGGTATGTGCTATCCAGATCAATAATTAATTGCAAGACGGCTAGCACTTTCTAATCTGAGAAAATGAATTTCTGCCATCAATCATACACTTAAATAGTTATATACATCTTTTAAAATCTTTATGAAGTTTATTTTTACAATTGTTAGCTTTCCATCTGTCTTTATGTCAGTTGAGTAAGTCCAATCTCTAGTTTTTTTTTTTGTTTTTTTTTTCAATCAAACTATCGGTTTTTCAGTAATTCTAGGATTTCATTTATCTTTTGAAAACTCTCCAGTTTCTCGTACTTATTATTTAAAATATAAATATATAAATATAAATATATAAATATAAATATATAAATATAAATACATAAATGTAAATATATAGACATAAATATATAAATATATAAAGAAGTAAATATATAGATACATAAATATATAAATAAATAATATTTCCATTTACTTGATATTTAAGCTTTAGTTTTATCCAAAAAAGGACAATGGAATCTTAAGCGTTTCGATAAAATAACATCGCTAAAATTTTAACAATATAACGAGATCTAATTTTTTTTCCATGACTGGACAATCGAATTTCAAGTTTTTGTAGAAATGCGTGACTTAGCATGGTACAGGAAAGTGAAATACATTACATACCACGATTACTGTAATTTTAGTAAGTGAATATTACTTTTATAAAAACCAATAAGTATAAAAATATCAAATTTTTTATAATTATTAAAAAAAGCATCAAATAATCAATAATTCTGCTGCTCTAGACGTCTAGATAAGGCTTGAGTGAGAGGGACTCTTCCACCCAAACAAGCGAAGTAATTTCCAACGGACAAGATCCTTTTTTTTTTCTTCAAAAAGTTGTGATTTTAAATCCTAATAAACCGATTTGTGAAAAGAAACACCAAATCAGGGACATCTTATCTTTGCTTGTCATTTTCAATATAGGTTCCAATCAGCATGATTTTTTACTTCACTAGTAATGAACTGGAGTAAAAGTGGCGTACGCAAATGTATGAAATACTTTAGATATACGAATTTAAATTTCTAGTGTTGGATATTGTCCTTGATTCTGGAAATAGTATTTGTACTTCTTGACAAATTATTATTTGAAATATGGGTATTGAATTAAATAAAATAAAAAATTTGTGAATAGAAATTTTGTTCAATTTGGAACTGGGGTTGAGATACTTCTTGTTAACTGATGGTAGGAACAACTCAAACTGGGTGTGGAAACTATCATCCACGAAAGCCTTTTCACTCGGTTGAACAACTGTCCCCAGTTCGTCTGTTTGCTGCTTTTATTTGAAGTTTATTTCAATTTTAAATTCATTAGTACCTCGTTGTGGTGCTTCCTGAAGACATGCGTCACAAAATTCAATACAGAAGCCAAGTGAATTATAACGTCTTCACGTCCGAGAATTGGGCTGCTTGAAAGTCTCGCGAGTTACAAGATAAGATCTAATTTTTGTAATGCTGGCTACAAACTTGATCTAGCTTTTATTTTATGGAGTGAGTAGGGGAGAGTGGGGTCAATTGTAACAGAACAAAAATTTCGAGTGTCGGGTTCTAGATTTGGTTCCTAGGTGGCGCACAAGGTGTATTTAATAAATCTGCATTTACAACCCTGATGGCAACCATTTTTTATGTACTTTTGAAAGAGTTACGTCACAAAAGATATTTTCACGCTACGTAAGTACTTTTTTTTGGTATTATAATATTATATCGTAACAAAGTAATTTTGTTTAAACAAATTAAAATTATTAACCGAATATGTAAGTGGACACCTTAATTAACATTTCAAGAAAAAAGATTAGTTTTGTTAATTAACTAGCATTGTTTTTAACAAATGAAGCTGAAATGACGTCTTGGGGACGATTGTAACAATAAGTAAAGGAACGATTGTAACAGCTGAAAATAAACAATCTTATGTTTACAAACCATTTCTTAATTCTTTAAGAACCATCAATAGTTTCCTATATCATTTATATTATGTTGCATGTGCATTATTTTATTTGTCACCTTTCACAGCATAAATTAAAATTTGTAACCCCTTAAAGTTAAAAGTTTAACCCTTTAAGTCTCTGCTCATTATTATTTTTACTCCTAAAATATCACTACTATTTTGATTAATAAAAAAATGTATCACAACTATGATAATATGTATAATTAACTATGTTTTAGTTGAATTTATGAACTGTTACAATTGACCCCGTAAGTGGGGACAATTGTAACAAGTGCACGACTGTCAAAAATTGTTAATAACTAATATAATAACATTTAAAATAAGGTATTTTTTTTTTCTAGTAGAGGATAGTCTACTTTACTCGTCTGTCAATTAATACTAATAATATATTAGATTTTTTGTTAGTTAAAAATAGTTAAGCAAAAAATGTTACAATTGACCCAGCTCTCCCCTACTGTTAATGATAATTAAAAGCGTCGTGTTTTGCAATTTTTTTAAAAATTTATAAATGATTGATTTAAGTTTGATGTATTTTCACTTTCCAACTGCATTTAATTCTTTACTTTATAAGTCTTGATAGAATTAGTTATCATTTCGGTACCATTTTGTTTCGGCTATCTGAACGAGAAAAAACTTTATTAAATAAATTATTTACCCATTTGCCCAAGCATCTCTGGCGTTAATAATAGTTTTGCGAGTCGTGTTGTTTCTAGGTTGGGTTTAGAGAGCTCGTTTCCCAATCACTTGTTTTGAATCCCTGATACGATTACTGATAAGAATCACTTGTCCGAATCACTCATCCGAATCACTTAAATTCGAATCCCTTAGTCGTATTTAAAATTTGATTTGGATCAATGATCTGAATCATTTGATTCGAATCACATGAATCGAATCACAAAATTCGAATCACTGATCCGAAACGCAAAATTCGAATTACTGATCAAAGTTACGTGATTCGAATCACTTATTTGAATCTTACAATTTGAAACAGTGATCCATGTGATTCGGATCAGGAATTAGAATGAAGTTATTCGGATCGGTATTTCGAATAAATTGATTCAGATTAGTGGTTAGAATTAAGTGATTCGGATCACTGATACGAATAACATGACTTAGCGAATCACGTTAATGAAATCAAATGAATCAAAGCACTATTCAAATTAGATTCTAATTTCTGTATATATATATATATATATATATATATATATATATATATATATATATATATATATATATATATATATATATATAAAGTTCAAAATGAAGAATAAAACAAAGAAAAATAATAGACATATGAAAAAAAGGGGGGTGGGAAATAATAAGTAAAAAAATCACAAACAACATATTATTTGAAAAAAAAAAAAAAAAAAAAAAAAAAAATATGTGAAATTTTAATTAAAAAACCGTAAAAAAAGCCGGAAAAAAAAGATATAATCTTTTCTTCAGCCCACACGATTATATCCGCAAAACAGAGTGCTTTCTGATATTGTATCAATAAAGCCAAAGCAAAATATATTAATACAATAGTGTGAGGAGCACTCAAAATTTTTTTTATAAAACAACAACATAAAATTAGATCATAAAAAGTAAAAATAACATGTAAAAACAGATAATAAAATAAAATAAAAAGAAAAAACATTAAAAAGGGGGGACTATAAAGCGAGTAGCAAAATCATAACAACTTACATGGACAGAAATTTTTCAAGAATGATTTAAAAATGTTTTCGCAGAAAGATTGCCAGATTACAAAATATGAAAACAAAAGATGAAAGCAAAAGCGCAAATCAAGTGTAACAAGAGGGTTTTAAAGTGTCGTTCTTACTGCACTGCTGAAGTGATTTGTTATTCTGAGTTTTGATTTGTTAGTTACCAAGGATGGTCCCGAAATGGATGTGCTCAAGGTAATATTATACTGGATAATTTCAAAAATTGATCATAAATAGTTTTAGAAGATAGATGTTTATTTAAGAAAAAATATAAAATAGAAAAGAGAAACATAAATTGCCTTGCAAATAATTTTAGCCGCAGATTTGCACGATATGGATTAGCACATAGAAAAATTATTTAAATTATCAAAGAAAGAATTTTAATAGATAATTTTAACACGGATTTGCCCGAAATGGATTTGCACATGGAAAAATTAACAAAGAAAAAAATTTTAGCAGATAATTTTAACCACGGATTTGCCCGAAATGGATTTGCACATGGAAAATTGTAAAGAAATTTTTAGCAAACAATTTTATCCACGGATTTGCCCGAAATGGATTTGCACATGGAAAAACTGTATAGATTAACAAGGGAAATTATTTAGCAAAGGAATTTTTAGTAAATAATTCTAACCACGGATTTGCCCGAAATGGATTTGCACATGGAAAGATTAACAAAGAAAAAAAATTTTTAGTACATAATTTTAGCCACGGATTTGCCCGAAATGGATTTGCACATGGAAAATTGTATAAATTAATAAAGAAATTTTTAGCAAACAATTTTATCCACGGATTTGCCCGAAATGGATTTGCACATGGAAAAACTTTATAGATTAACAAAGGAAATTATTTAGTAAAGGAATTTTTGGTAAATAATTCTAACCACGGATTTGCCCGAAATGGATTTGCACATGGAAAATTATATAAATTAACAAAGAAATTATTTAGTAAATAATTTTGGCAATGAATTTTAGCCTGAAATGGATTTGCACATGGGAAAATCATAAAAATTAACAAACAAAAAAATGTTTAGAAAATATATCCACCAAAATATACGATTATTTCAATGATTTTATATAAAATTTTATTACATTAGTTGGGTATCCATTGTTTTTTATCAGATTTTGAAAGAGTTTATCGATTTGTTTTTTGGATAAATAAATATTACTACATATTCTTTTAATTCTGTTCATTTCATTAAAAGTGGTATTTAAATAGATGCTCCTAGAAACATTAGAATTCCAAGTAACTAGTTTATTAATATTAAAATTAAAATCATTTCTTTTATCGTATAAATCAACAAAGCAGATATTTTCAACTTTCATAATACCCAAATCCAAAAAATTGAAACTAATATTATCATCATGATTACGAAGTAAGATCAATTCCTCAGGGTATATATCACTCAATAAAACAGTAAAATCTTGGAAATTAAAGATAATTAAGTCATCAATATATCTAAAAACAAATTTAATACTCAGAGAATAATTTTTTTCATAATAATGCAAAAATAAGTTAGCTAAGAGAGATGAATAATTAGATCCCTGTGGTATTCCATTAATTTGAAGAAAGATATCCCTTCCATTGTAAAGATAATTACTAAAAAGACAAAAATTAATCAGAATTTCCCAATAATCAAAATCGCAACAAAGGATATTTTTAAAATCATAGTAATAATTCAAAAGGACATCTTTTAGTTTAGAAAGGGGAATGCTATTGAAAAGATCCTGGAAATCAAAAGTCGCAATAGAATTAATTTTATTATGTTTAATGAAATCTAAAATCGGTTGATTATTAGTGATTATTCAAGAAAAACCTTCTTTAGTAATATAGTTAATAATCTTATTTAAGTAGTTAGAGAAAATGGTGCCAGGTTTAGTTAAATAAGTATTAGACCCACATGTAATAGTTCTAAATTTAACTGGAATTTTATGAAATTTAGGACTGATAATTAAGTAAGGAAATTGTATATTGCTAATTTTAATTTTTAATCTCTTGTAAAAAGCTAAAATTTTTTTAATGGCAATATTATTATTGAAATTACTAAGTTCAAAATTTTTACTATTTTTTAATTCCGTATTTAAAAGTTCCACATAGAATTTTTTACAGAATATAGCATAATTATTGTTAGCTTTGTCTATGGGAGTAATTACAAAATTTTTTTGAAGTTGCTTAATTGATTGAACAATATTAGAAAAATTTATTGAATTGTTATTCTTATTTAAATCATCCTTATTAGTGAAAATAAAGTTTTTAATGTAATAATAAACTCCCCATTTCCATTCTGTTAGCATACCTAGAGGTAAAGAGAATCTATTTGATATCTTTAAACAAAAACTATTGAGATCATTAAGAAAGTATTTTAGAATCTTATTGATTGATATATGGTAAATGGGTCTAAATTTTGTGCCTTTTATCATTAAATTCCTAAGTTCCAAGTTTTCTATAATATTTAAATTACCAGTGATAATATGTTTATGATGTTTATCAACAAAATCAAAATATTTATCCTCCTCACAGTGACATTCATAATCGGATATATTAATACTCCCTAAATTTTTGCTTATATCATTATAGTTAAAAATGGTTCTACCAAGAGATTTGTTATATTTAAAACTTTTAATTATGTTAAAATCTTTTAATGGAAACAAAGCTTTAAAATTTTCAAAAATGTTGTGAAATTTGATCTTATCGAAAATAGGATTTTGAAAGTTAATAACGAAATATAAATTATCTAAACTTTTCTTATTATTAGGCAAAATTTTGCTCATTTTAGCTTTTATAAGATCGAAACAAAGAATTTTGAAATGTAAATTAATGAAAGAAAAGTTAATAATAAGATCGTAGAACTTATATGTTTCATAATTCTTAAGGGAGAAGACAAAATCTTTAATTGGTTTAATGCTATATTGTTTATTAAAGTCTTTTTCCATATTAGAAAGAAATTTTATATTTAATTTGTCACTATTAAGAGAGTTTCTATTACTTCTTGAACCCCGTTTACCTCGATTTATATATATGCCATATATATATATATATATGGCATAATAAATAAATACGAAAAGGACAAAAAGAAAAGAAACACGAAGAAAATTAAGAAAAACAATAAGTGAATAGAACAAAAGTGATCATACTCATAAAATGAGTTCAAAATGTAGAGAAAAAAAAGGAAAAAAATACAGAACAATGAAGAAAAAAAAAAGGGGGGGGGAGGAAAACTAATAGTCAAAAAAAAAATATATATATATATACATATATATTTTCCGGATTTTAATTAATTTTTTCCCTTTTTTTGGGATATTTTTTTAAAATTATTATTAATTTTCTTCCCCTCCCCCTTTTTTTTCATTGTTCTGTAATTTTTTCCATGTTTTCTCTACATTTTGAACTTATTTTATGAGATCTATTCACTTATTGTTTTTCTTAATTTTCTTCGTGTTTATTTCCTTTTTGTATTTATTTGCTATGTTATTTATATACTATATATATAGGGTTTCATAATAAATTTTCGACTTTATATGAGATTTCTTTTCTGTGAAAAAAAAACAACTAAAATTTGAAAAACTATTCATATAGTTTAATATAATATAATAATTCATATAATTTAAGTCTATTCCCATAAAATAGACTGATTCGAATCCTGGTAAGGTGTTCGAATCACTGAATTTACCGAAATCAAATTAGTAATTTGAATCACCGAATCGGTACCCAACTCTATTGGACTTTTCGGTAGGAAAGTTTGATAAAAATTTACCGATAAGAGTTATTGATTAAAATTACCGTTAATAATCATTTAATCAAACTGTACCTTATTTAAGTAAAAGTTCCAAAAAATAAATTTTATTAAGTTCTTCATCGCAGCGTTAAATTTCTGCAGCATTTTCTTCAAATTTAAATCTATTAGAAAAATAAATACCGATTAACCATAACTGTTGTAAATATATAAATAATCAGCCTTTTCCTTTTACATTGCATTTAATAAAATGCAACAAAACACAATAACATTAACTAGATATAACTAAATAATAATTATGGAAGCCGATAATGAAATGTGGAAGAAGAAAAATCCTTTATTTTAGCGTATTTGTTTCAATAATTTTCTGATCCAGTAATTGTTTTTTTTTTTTTTTTTTTTTTTTTTTTTAATACTGAAATATTTTTAGCAAAGGTGTCCATTTAGCAAAGGTGTCCAAAAAAAGGGAAAGAAATTTATTTTATAACATTGTTTTCCATGTATTGGATTAAAAATTGAAGCTGAGAATAAAAATTGAATAATTGTTTACTGAAGCTATTGTTAAGGATTGAGTTGTTGGAAAAATTGAGTTAACAATTGCTTTTTAATATTAAAAATAAAACATTTCGAAACAATTAACTTATCATTTGCAATTAAAAACTTTTAGTAAATAAACTCATATGTCTACTAAAGATAGCAGCACTAGAAGCTAGAATATTTTGTCTAGTTCCTCCCTTGTAACGGTTGTACACTTAATAAACTTCACTAAATTCGAATAGATGGCAGCAGCACAAACAGTAAATTCACTTCTTTTTAATGTCTAACTATTGATGAAAGTATCTTATTTTGAATCATAGTTTTTAAAAATTACTCTATAAGGTGGATAGTAGTTATTAAATACAGTCTTTTGCATCGTAAAAAATTTCACCATTCTTAATCCAAAGTAATGTTAAGAGAAACTTTATTTATTTATTTAATAGATGGCAGCACTAAGGAATAAAATTTATGCCAAGGATCCATTCGATATATCATATTTTAAAAAAAATATGATTTAAAAAAAAAATATGATTAAAAAAAATATGATGATATATATTTTAAAAAAAATATGATATATCGAATGGATCCTTGGCATAAATTTTATTCCTTAGAAACGAATTGAACATTTTCAAAACTGAAAATAAAATACATGAAAACTTGAAATGTTCTAACAGACAAAAGGAAAAGAAAAACAGAGTTATGAAACTGAGAGATATAAGAATTAAAACGATCTGATTTTGAAAAAATATTTATTTTTTAATTTTCATAATTAAATAAAATTTATTAATGAAAAAATCATACTTCATAATTGTGTCCAGAAATAAATATTCTAAAAACCGATTTTAATTATTTAAAAAATGCATACATTTTTAAAAGAATATTGTTCGTTTGATGTTGACTACCACATTAAAATTAAGAGGTGTATATTATTAATATTACTAATATTTATATGTCTGTTGCAAATTTCTACAGAACATGCAGTACTCGCACCGTAACTTAGTTTATTTTCTAAATGTAGTCTTTAAAAAAAAATTTCATTTTACTGAAATTAAAAAAACAATCTTAAAAAGAATTAAAAATAAATAAATAAATAATACAAATATTTAAAAAAAATGGAAAATCCTTATAAAATTTTAATAACTACTCGTAAAAAATTAGTGAATTCTGATTAATACATTTTCAATCGATAATAAGTGTAACATGGACAAAATAATTTATCTATATATTTCTGTTATGTGGTACCATAAACTCGGAAATTTCTCAATTAATTGTCAATATTACAGTTATTATTAGTTTGTTTAGTTGGCTTAGGTAATAATTTAAGTAATGTCGAATAGTTAGTTACACATTAAGTATTCATTAAAAATAATTTTGTATTCTTATAGAAATAAAAATTTAGTTACGAAGTAATTATTTAGATTTATTTTTAATCCTTTCTAAAAAGGCTGCAGAAATGTTAAACTTGAACGGTTCTATGGTATACTGTCCTAACAATTATTGGTGTTGCAAGAGATAGCATATGGTATATATATTATACTATAGCTCTCTCCAGCGGTGCATAAGGAAGTAGTACAGCACATAATAGAACATTGAGGTGAGTTTTATACCTAATCTCACGACAGAGATGGAGACAATTTTAATACTTATGCTGAGCCTCGGTGGCTCAGAGGATAGAGCGTTCGCCTTCCAATGAGGTGAACCCGGTTCGAATCCCAGCGATGGCTGGTCAATGCGAATTCCGCTAACACCGACTACAGTGTAGACGTGAAATATCCTCAGTGGTAGATGGATCACGGGTTAGAGTCCCTTTGCCATCAGGCTAACCGAGGGAGGTTCTCGTGATTTTCCTCTCCATGAAACGCAAATGCTAGTTATTCCATCAAAAAGTCCGGCACGAAGGCAAATTCTCCCAATGCTTGATCCAGAAGTTCCCTTGTGGATTGGGCTCAAAATTACAAGGCTACGGAGTTGAACATTAGTAGTCGTAAAACCGAAATTGGGTAGGCTGTTAAGCGACGGTTGTAAAATAAAATACTTATGCTGAATTGTTCTGAAATCATACTTACGGTGTTCTGTGTGGGCTGCCGGGGAGATTTTAAATTATTACTAAAATTCAATACATGAAGAACTATGACAATATTATCGCTCTTGAAAATGATTAATTGAAATCACAGTACTTTTGCGCAGGGAAAATTTTTTGTTTAGATAATGTTTAAAAGTATAATTAAATTGTTAGGATTATAGGAGGAGGAAAAATAATTAAATTGTTAGAATTGATGGATTGAAGGAGGAAAAATAATTAAATTGTTAGGATTGTAGGAGGAGGAAAAATAATTAAATTGTTAGGATTGATGGATTGAAGGAGGAAAAATAATTAAATTGTTAGGATTGACGGATTGAAGGAGGGATTGAAGAATTAGACTATTTAAATACAGTTGTACTGCTCGTTAGGCAGGGTTATATGGTGTACAAGATAATTTGGAAGGTTGATCAAGCTGATCGCTAAAAGTATTGAAAAATATGTTTTCTAATCCCATTGTTTTTAATTCTGAACCTAAATCTATTAACGCTATTGTGATTGAATAATATTGAATCGAAAGTTACTATACTTAATCTATAGACCACAGGTGGCGAACCTTTACCAACGTGCCATTTTTTCTAAAAAATTGTTTAATGAGGTCATAGACATGCCGTCAAATAATTTTGACTTCGTGATTATTGGGAAAATAATAATACAAAATAGTGTCAACTCAAAACTCTTTATTCAGTATGGAAAAAAAATAAATTTTGCAATGTCTCAGTTATACGCGTAATTCAACTTAAAGTAACATCAGTGTGACTTCTGTTATTGCAGATTAGATGACAAATAACTTATAATAGGTTGTAAGATGTTAGCTTAAGCAGGACAGTTAATTTTTTTTTTTCGCTAGCCATTTATTGTTAGATTGTTTTTTATGGTTATTAATTTGGTTTTTTCTGGCATTAATTGTTAATTCTTTGCCAATAATTGTTTTTTTTCTGTTTGTTTTTTGTGAATTTTTAATTTTTAATATGCTTTAGAGTGATTTTTGTGATCTGTGGTGTGCCCAAAATATTGTGTCGGGTGCCATAAATGGCACGCGTGCCATTGGTTTGCCCTCCCTGCTATAGACGAATATTGAATACAAATCTCTTAATATAAGTTTTATTGGCTAATATTAAAACTAAATGTATTGGCAACATATCATTTCCTTCACCCATTTCTTAAGAGATTAAAAAAAAAATCACTATTAAAGAGGATGTCATGACGGTTGCGGCAATGATCAAAGTAAAGAAGAAAATCTTTATTGACTTTTGAACGGAAAGCAATAATTCTTGTGTTTAGTGTGGGTGACGAGTAGCAATGGATGTAACGCCAGCAGATCGGATCGTTTAATTTGCAATAAAAGAAGATAAATAAATAGAGATTATTTCATGAAGGTCATTACGTGCGGTTACATCCCGTCATAACGATTTTCTTTTCTATTGAACAGCTAAAAAAAAAAAAAAAATAGATTTAAAAAAAAAAAAAAAGTTTTTTAATGGTTTTCAAACCGTTTCTTTTACTCCTAATCACTTTTGAATTCTCAAGATGCCTCTTTCTTTGTCATCTAGGTTTTCAGCATATGATTTTTTTTCCCCTTTTGTACTTATTAAGTTTTTTATCATCAAGTGTTATTCGACAACACTATATGATTTTTTTCCTTTTTTACTTAATAAGTTTTTTATTATAGAGTGTTATTCAACAACACTATATGATTATTATTTTTTATTAATACTTAATAAGTTTTTGATTATAGTGTGTTATTCGACAACACTATGATTTTTTTCCTTTTTTACTTAATAAGTTTTTTATTATAGAGTGTTATTCAACAACACTATACGATTATTATTTTTTTTTTTACTTAATAAGTTTTTGATTATAGTGTGTTATTCGACAACACTACATAATTTTTTTTTCTTCCTTTTTTACTTAATAAGTTTTTGATTATTAAGTGTTATTCGACAACACTATATATGATTTTTTTTCCCTTTTGTAATAGGTTTTTGATTATAGAGTGTTTTTCGACTACACTAAACGATTTTCTTCCTTTAGTACTTAATAAGTTTTTGATTAAACAGTGTTATTCGACAACACTCTCTGATTTTTTTTTCCCTTTTGTACTAAATAAGTTTTTGATTATAGAGTGTTATTCGACAACACTATATCTTTAAAAAACAATTGGTAAATAAAGAAATCGCTTAATAGAATAGTTGAAATACTGCATAATAAGTTCAGAAATTTCGTAGTTGTAAACTTTTTTTAAAAAAAATATAAAGCAATAAAATTAAGTGATTTGGGATTCGGAGTAAGCAATTTAAATTTACGCTATTTATTTTGCTTTTAGGTTTTTAAAAACTTTACTTCAGTTTAAACTAATGAAATGAAAACCTATACATGGTAGTTCGTAATCACCACTCTTACTGTTGCACCATCAGTGCAATCTATATTTTTACAATCCTCGTCAAAAATTAAATCAAAAGTATCCACTTTGAGCGGGGTCACAATGTGTTAGCAGATATAATCAACATGGATGATAAAAATGGATTATCAAAGAATTAGCACAATATTTAATATAGTTCTATTTATAGATAGTGCTGAAATGCAGCAATAAACCAACTATAAATAAAACGAGAAAACTTCTCTTTTCCACAATCTTAATAATGGTTGGGGGGAGAAGTGAATGTAAACCCCTTTCAAACCTCTGCTGCTGTGCCCTTGAATGTTTTTTCTGTATACACAGAGACGGTACCAACCCTTGGAGGACCGGTTTACATTATTTCTATAGAAGCTAGCCTTCTTCCCCTGAATATATATTTTTGTCTCTAGTCAGAAGTAAGTGAAAATTATTGAGTCACTATTCAGGAAAGGGGAAAAAATATTAAAAATAGTTTGATTGGCTAGTTTAAAATTAGAAGATTTTCTATTAATCAACCCTTCGATAGTTTCGACGGAAATCAAACGGATTTTGATTTTTTTCAATCCAACTTTTTGATTTTAATCCAACTTTTTGATTGCCCGAACTTTGCCGTTCGAAAATAGTGGAAAAAGTTCAACAAGTTTAAAAAAAGAAGGGGGATATTTTCTTTTTTTTCTTACAAATAAATGATTTTGCGTCAAATAAAATGTTTTAAAAATAAACCTTTAATTTCGACGTAAAATATTTTCTAACGGTGCACTGACTATATTTTTAATGAAGTTATTTCATGAAAGTTCAACTTTATAAAAAGTATGATTTAAGAAATTTAGAATCTGAATCTTTTTGATGTATTATTTCCATAGAAGCTAACTGTTACTGTCGAAACAGTTCCAGTAAGAATATTCGTAATTTTTGAAATAATGAATTATTATTTTTTTTTTTAGTGATAATATGTTTCTCTGACTGGTTTACTTAACATATTCATATTGATAATAGAATTATCTATAATAATAAAATGAAAAATGTGTGTATCTGTGTATGTTTCTCTTATAACTCCAAAACCATCCTGAAATTTGGACGATCTGAAGAAGAAATTTCCTTTTTTTTTTTTTTTCGAATGATTTTGAAATAAAAGAATAGTTAGGTTCTGAAAAGCAAGATTAATGGAGAAATCGAAATACGTTTTGAAGAAACATAAAAATTGCTGTAATATTAAACCAATGATTGATTTCGGTAATAGGTAAGGATTGAAGTAATAAAAATAATAAGCTATGTACTAAAAAGTAAAATTAGTGAAAAGCTAGTATGAAATTATTTGGAAGAGCCTAAAATATCGCCATACTATTATTGACGCCAAGATGCTCAATTAATTTTGGTAAAAGGTTCTAATTGTACTTAGAAACAAAATTAACAGAGAAATGGTACTAATTCGTTTAAGAAAAACGTAAAAAAGAAAAAATCGCCAAACTGTTATTTAAGCCAATGAAACTTAATTAATTTTGGCAGTATACACTATTCGAATTAAAATAAGCTATGTACTAAAATGCAAAATTAATGAAGAAAGGATGTGAATTCGTTTAGGAGAAAAGCAAAAAACCACCTTACTATTATTAAAGCCAACGATGATTAATTAATTTTGATAATAGCCACCAATGGTAGTATGGTATTAGATGAAATTTAAGTACGTACCAAATACATTAATCTAGGTACAATTTATTAGATTATATTTGTTAAAATTGTATCAGTAATGTACAGTTTTAATATAGGTACTGTGCAAAAAACTTTGTTACGATCCATCGAAAGAGATAAGTTTCATAGAAAAGCGTTTGATTGTGAAAATTTTGTACTATTGTAGCCTACATTAGTTACGTGTTTTGCATAATCTAATAAAGTAAAGCCACTGAGAAGGAAAAATAAGTTATAAAATTTTTAAAAAGATGAAAAAGGGAATTATTTTAGCCTTATTTATTGTTTCTGTCAGTTTTGTGTATGATTTTTTCACCCTCCAAATGTACTCTGAAGGAATTTGGAGAGTGCTCTCCGTTCTTTGGCAGTTCTATTTTATCATCGCTTAAATATAAATTGCTGATCACGAATGTGCACATTATTTTCGACTGGGTATTATATATATTAAGGGCAATGATTATAGAATATCCTGCTTAAAACGGGTAACAAATTCTGACACTTCGAAAAACTTAAATATTCAAATCGGAGCAGAAATAATAACCTTTAAAATATACAGATCAAAAAATTACAAGTGGTTAACATCAATAACCGTAAAATAAGTAAGCTTAGTTAGCATGTTTGTCTTTCCTCATAGACAAATATCCAATTATTCCCACCAAAAATTTAAAAAAATCTCTATTTCATGCAATAACAAAGCAAATCATTACTTTATTGAATCCGATACAATTTTAGAGGAAATGGTAATTTATTTCCTCACTTGGATCACGTTATAACCATTGATGATAACCAAATGATCATCAAATTCCAAAATACAAAAATATCTGTCAATCGCATCAAACCGAATCTCATTAACAAATCTTTTCCTCCAACCGAAAGAAACGATCAAACAAAAAACTATCACATCAACTTTACTTTCGACCAAAAAAGAAGGAAAACATTCTTTATTCAGAATAAAATCGCAAGTGTAGCGTAACAATCACGCATACACACGTCATCGGGGAAAAAGCGAAAAACTAATCAAAAATGAATGCCCAAATAGCATATTCAAAAGCAGACTCGGCCAGGTCGCGTGCAAGGAATCGAGTTGAGTTGTTCGTGCATCCACCCACTTCCGGCCAACACGAGCATCCTTCATCATCAACAACCTCCGACATCCCTCTTTATCACGACGGATTTCTTTATGTGATAAGACTGATAAGTTGGTCTTCTTTTATGTTCCCTTTGTTTCGGAAAAGATAAATGAACTGTATCACTCCGAAAATGTTTTCCCGGTTTTTACTAATGGTCTGTCAGCCTTTTACTTCCCTGGTTTTGTCTTGGGATGGACTGGACTTTTCTTTATCTCTAAGAAAGTGTTTCTCTAATGGTTTTTTTGGTCTTATTATGACTGAGTTAGATGATGGTGTCTGGTCTAAAACAAATTGCTAAACGAATAAAGTCCGTCCAAAAGCTGGGAAAGCAGGAAAAATAGAGTTCTACTTTTAACAAGTGAAAGCAGTGAGAATAACCTTTTTTTTCCCTCACTTTCTAGAAGTAGTCTCAGTTTCTCTATTTTTTACTAAAACCTTAGTTCGAATTTAATTTGATTTGAAACGTTTGTGAATTGTATTATATGGAACATACGTAATACCTTCTTATTAGGACTACCATAGACGAAGGTTGCTAAAACAAGTTGATGAAACAATGAGAGTTTGTCCTAGAACTGGGAAATTAGGAAAATAAAGTTTAACTTTTAACAAGTGAAAGCAATGAAATTAACTTTTTTTATTTTCACTTTCTGGGAGTAGCTTCAGTTACATTATATTTTTTTATTAAAATTGCAGTTCGGATTTAAATTGAACTGAAACGTTCATGAATTGTAGATTATGGAACATGCATAATTTCTTCTTTTATAATGAGGGCGTTAGAAGATGATTTCATCGAAAGCAAAATAGGGGAGAAATGGGTACAAGAACTGAGAATGCAGAAAAATTAAGCAAAAGAATTGATTGATTAAAGATTTTATTTATTTGATTGACCGAAACTGAATTGATAGATTTAAAAAATATCAATGGGAGATTTGCCACCGTAATGATCTATTTAGTTGTTTTTGAAAACTCTACTCGATTGTTTTTGCTAATTTGGTACTTGATTAACAACTTGTTCAACTAACAAAGTAATTTAGACATGTGCTCAACTTGGATATGTATGTACACCATGTATAGCATACGCAGTATACATATATACATGGCATACCGTGTACCTCATGGCTGCCTCGTACATGGCGTACCTCGTATATATGCATGGCATACTATGTATATATATGAAGTGTTTAATAAACATGTTCAATTCAGACAAGGGTTAATTCAAACTGGTGATCAACTTATAATGGTGGTAAATTTAAACAGATTATCAACAGACTCAGAAAAAGATGTTAAATTTAGACCGAGTATAAATTTTTAGAAATAGTCGGCTTAATTAGACAGGTGATGTGTTTCGCTGCATTGAAGTTAAGCTTTGGGCTGGAGTGATGAAATGAAATGAAATAAATTCAGGACTTTTGAGTTCATGGAACAGGGCTTATTCTCTTGATGATGACTCATTAGCTCATTAAAGTTACTCATTAGCCGAAAATCACGTGATCTAGAGGTACCTATAATTTAGAATAATATTCAAATGGTTATTGATGGATTAAACGGTTATACTTATTTGGAAAGCTGTGCCAATGGGAAGATGTTACTTTTGAAAGTTGGAACAATGTAACTGTTTAATCGCTGTATTTGATTTTCTTTGACTTCAGTTTGTCAGTTTGTTTTGGTTATTTCGTTTATTCATTAATCAATTTTGTGCTAAATATTGATGAATTTACGAGAGAAAATATCTTATCCGTAATCATAAATTGAAACTTATTTCCTTTGAAAAATTATCCAATGTTGTTACTTGACAAACAATAAACAGCTGTTCTGAAAATGTTTTATCGTTATTTTCTAATTAGTACTTCAAAAACTGTGCTATCGTTACTTTTCAATTAATCGTTTCAAAACTGTTATATCAGTATTCCTAATTGATTGTTTCATAACTGTATAAACAATATTTACTTATTGATTGTTTCAAAGCTGTTTTATCGTAATTCTTATTGATTGTTTCAAAACTGCTCAGTCCTTATTTCTTTTTGGTTTTTCAAAACCATTCTGCAGTTATTTCCGAATTGTTTCAAAACTGCTCTATCATTGCATTCCAGGAGAATGTAACAAAACTATTCTATCATTATCTCTATAGTTTGTTCTAAAGCTGTTTTACCGTCGTATTTGAACTAATAGCAAAAGCGTTTTAAAAAAACTATTTTGCTCTAACTTATTAAAAACTATTATGAAGCGCAGATAAATGTTGTTTATTTGAAATTAGCAAGGTTCTTTAAAATATTTCTTATGTATTACGTTCAATTTCTTATCTTTAAAAAACATCTGCATTAATGTTTTTCTTTTCTAAGCTTTTCACAAATTTTAAAAGAAAAACTATTTTCTCTCCCAATAAAGCTGAAAAATACTCTTTTAAAGACCATTCAAAGTTGATTTATATGTGTAAAAAAAAGTGAAGTAGCAATTTTGGCAGTGAAATACGTCGCTAGAATCCAATCAGATAGTGCAACGAAACGACTCCATTATTTCATCTAGTTTCCCAATGAAAGTACTTAGCGCATCGGCGTAAAAAAAAGAACAACCAATCAAATCACAAATAAACTTGGTGAGAGTCGTTTTTTATGGTAGACCGTGTACGACAATGACCGTTAATGGACTGTTTCATTGTAGGTAAAGAAGGAAAATAACATATCCCTGTCAATTATTTCATTATAAAAATGGATTTCAGCTATTGCAGAAGAACATGATGCTTTCCCCCTGACCCTTGTTTGATCATTAAAGCTCGTTTCCCTAAATAAATCCCCCTCATTCGGTTCATCTAGAGTTCAAAAAAAGGTCGTATTTTGGAAGTTTTATGAGCTTAGAATTGCAAGGTTCTTTGTGAATGCACCATTTTAGACCACTCTTGATATTTCCGTAAAGATTCATGGTCTATTTCACACAAAACTGTATTCCATAAATGCGTTTTTATTGCATTATATTTACATTGATAAAAATACATTTATCTTGCGTATTTTATTTATTTTGTTAATTTTATTATTTATAACGTAATAAAGTGTCTTCATAATATCATCTTGCAATGAAGTGCTGCTTGCTTCGCCTAAATTTGAAGGTAATTGAAATCACACGTTGTTTATTTTCATATATACAAAAAAAAAAAAAAAAAAAAAAAAAAAAAACTGCCAATTCAGTTTATAAAGCGTGTTGATGTATTTTTTCTAACCGTCGTTGAACATCTGAGCCAATATAGGGCTTGCGAATACAAATGTTCAACTCTTTAGCCTTGTAATTTTGAACCCAATCCTGAAGACAAGGGAACTCCTGGATCAAGTATTGGGAGAAATTTGCTTTAGTGGTGGACATTTTTTATGGAGATAACCAGCATTTGCTTTTCATGGAGGCGAAAACCTCCCTAGGTTAGCCTGACGCCAAGAAGACTCTAACTGATCCGTCTACCACTGAAGATATTTTACGTCAGCACTGTGGTCGGTGCAAGCCGGATGCGGAATTCATATCAACCATTCATTGCTGGAATTTGAACCCAGTTCACCTCATTGGAAGGCGAACGCTCTGCCCCTTGAGCCATCACGTCTCAAATGTTACGTATGTATTTATTGTTACATGTATTTATTCTCAAATGTATGTATTTGTACGCTGCAAATTTAACGTACCAAACGCAGTAACACACAATTCCTCAATTTTTGTTTTTAACTAGTGGGCTCTTTTGCTAACAGTCTCCGCCGCCGTAGATTGATATGCCTGCAAACCATGCTCTCTATTAAGTTAAATCAATTTAAAATATGTTTTAGAGTATAATCTTAAGAATTTAAAAGAATTATTAAAATCTTTAAAACTAATTCCTTTTTAAAAAATTACAAATTTTAGACCATAATAAGTTACTAAAATAAAAATTTTAAAATCAAATAAATGACGTGCAATCGAAAAACTTTCAGAAACAGTAGGGGAGAGTGGGGTCAATTGCAACAGGATACGATTGCAACAGAACAAAAATTTCTAGTGTCGCGTTCTAGATTTGGTTCCTAGGTGGCACACAAGGTGTATTTAATAAATCTACAAGTACACCCCTGCTGGCAACCATTTTCATGCACTTTTGAAAGAGTTACATCACAAAAGATATTTTCACGCTACGTAAGTACTTTTTTTTGGTATTAGAATATTATATTATAACAAAGTAATTTTGTTTAAACAAATAAAAATTATTAACCGAATGTGTAAGTGGACACCTTAATTAACATTTCAAAAAAAAGATTAGTTTTGTTAATTAACTAGCATTGTTTTTAACAAATGAAGCTGAAATGGTGTCGATTTAATACTAATAATATGTTGGATTTTTTGTTAGTTAAAAATAGTTAAGTAAAAATTTTACAATTGACCCCATTCTCTCCTACAACAATTCTGTTTTTAAAAACACAGTTATAAATTTCAGATCTTTGAGCTAACACTTTGAAACTATTATTATTATTATTGCATAGGTATAATCGAAACATAATGTAGAACCCTTTGTATGAAGAAATAAATTATTCGCTTTTAACCTTTATCGAGAATAGAATTTTCATTCAGAAATTTGTAACATGTGTGTTTACGCTTTCATGCTTAAGATAAATCATACACTTAATATTTCAATTCTCTTTTGCCAGCTCGAAAGATATATATATATATATATATATATATATATATATATATATATATATATATATATATATATATATATATATATATATATATATATATATATATATATATATATATATATATATATATTGATAAATGCAAATATTCTCCAGCAGTTGTAATTATATTTTTGTCCGCTCAAAACTAGTTTTATTGTATATAGCCTTGGGTTCAATTTATAATATATATCATTTTATAAGTATTCACCAATTAATAAGGTTAATGTCTAGTTAACCATTATCTCAATGAGTAATTAACATAAGTATTATATTATTTAGATAATGCTTTTTTTAATTTAATGCTGACTTTTTCTGAATAATTGTTTTTAGTATTAATATTAATTAAGTCACGTTAATTGCGATGCTAATTTTTATGCATTTTTTAAACTTTTTAAGTCTCGTGGAATAGGATTTTGCTAAGTTGAATCATTTCTGTTAAAAAAGAAAAACTAAATCAAACGTTTATTTACTACTCATATAGGTCTTTAAGAAATATAATTGGACATTGGAAAATCATTTTGGTTGAAATATAAATCTAAATTAGACAATTCTTTCATTCGAAGTATAAAACTTAAATCGGACTGTTATTTCGATACAAATAAAATTCTAAATCAGGCAATCCTATTAATGCTCTGGAAATATTAAAAACTGATAAAAATTTGTTAAAATATTTACAGTTTTGTGGATAAATTAAAATTTTGTATTACAATTTCTCGAGTAATAAAACTTAAACGTTGAATCCTTGACTAATTTGCTGGTTATGATTGCTTTGAAAATACGTAATTGGCCATCAAAATATGTGACCAAACCATTAAAAACTGCGAAAAATATGTTAAAATATTTACAGTTTTGTGGATAAAAAATTACAACTTTATATTATGATTACTCGAGTCATAAAACGTAAACATTGAATCATTGAATAATTTGTTGATCACGAATGCTTTAAAAATGCGTAATTGGACAGCAAAATATGTGACTAAAACAAAAATGTGCATAAGAGTCAAAAGATGTGACAAGAAAAAAAATATTTATGTGACCAAATATGGCGCAATAGATGATAATTATCTTTCTCATTCGTATAATGACGTCAGGTTTTCATTAACTTTAATAAAATTTCTCATGACTAAGCATTACTTTTTTATTCTTGCTCATAAGAAAAACTCAATTTGCATTTTTTTTCCTCTTTAAAAAAAATTCATCTTTAATATCTTAGAATATTCATAATTTTTTTTATAATAATTCAATAGACTTAATAAGTTCTCGTGTAGTTTCAAAAACTTAATTAACATAAGCGCTTTACAGTAATCATATTTTTAAAATAAAAAATTGTGAATTTTTTCAATTATTTCTTCTTTTACGAATGTCGTGGAAAATTAAAAACATTTAATGAAATTCTTGCGAAACTAATTAAAAAATTACTGATTCAAATTGAGATTTCAATCTTGCATAGAGTTCGAAAATAATCTAAGATCCCATATTCAAGTACGTATGAACATGCATTTCAAAATACATATTCAAAGTACTTAACTCAGAATATGTATTAAATAAGCCTTTACGTATTTAGTAAATATTTTAATTCTTAATAAGATTTCTTTTATGTATATCTTTAAATTTAACGCGATTCAATGATAAAATACATTAAATATATATTGTATTGAATTTTTAATTAATCATATTTAATATCAAACAGAATCTAAAGAATCTAGGAAAAAATAACTCATTGATATAATGAAGCACATATTTATGAATAAAGCACATAATTGAAAAAAAAAATATTTTAAACATGTTTTTCATTGAACTTTTAATTTACCATAACTAATTAATCATTCATAATTTAAAGAATCTAGGAAAAATGGTATATGTTTGTAACGAATGAAGTACTAATCTAAGAATAAAGCACATTGAAAAAAAAATATTTTAAACATATTTTTCATTGAATATTTAATTAATCATATTGAATAGCATCCAGAATAGAAAAATGGCAAATCGATGTAACGAATGAATCACACAATATAATCACTGAATAAAGCACAATATTCAAAAATACATTTTAAACATATTTTTCAAAGTATTTTTTAATACTGATATTTATACCAGAATTAAAAAAAACGACATATCAACATAAATAATGAATCGCACATTTATAAATAAAGCACATTATTCGAAAAAAAAAGTATTTTTTTTAACACGTGTTATAGAATTTTAAATAAATCATATTTAATATTATCCAGAATATAAAGAATTAAGAAAAAAAGAACATATTGAGGTAAGGAATGAAGCACCCAATAATGAATAAAGTTCATTATTAAAAAAAAAAGCTTTAAACATATCTTTCATTGAATTTTTAATTAATCATATTTAATATCCAAATTCTAAAGAATCCAGAAAAAAAAAACGATTACAAAAGTATGATAAATAGATATTTTCTTTAAATAGTAATGAAAAAAAAACATCGTCTTTTAATCCTGCATTTTGTTTAATTAAAAAAATATTTACACACAAGAAAATACTTAGAAAATAAATTGAACAAAATTAGTTTTAATTCCTAGCAATTCAACGGATCTTCACAGAAATTTTATAAAAAAATACTTAGTTTTACTATGTAAAAAAGTAAAATAATTCCTGTTACACGAAATAAACCAAATTTCTTTTTAAAGGAAAAAGCGCTGTAATTTATTACATCTTTTTCTTTTCCTAAAACTAATTAACCATCTGTTTTACTGCTTGGGACGGTTTTTTGCTTACTGAACAGTTTTAAAGTGATAAAAAAAATTTGTTTCTGTGAAAGAAAAAAAAAATTATCTGTATTTTACAGTAATGGGAAGGAACGATATATAAATTAAAGAAAACACGTTGTTAATGGGAAAAAAAATTTAATAAAAAAAAACTTTTAATTCTGGACTCTTGCTCCACGAAAGATAAGAATTTTTTTCACTTTACTTAATTCCATTCCAAAAGGTAAAAGAAAAAAAACGTTGATAGATAAAAGTGATGCTATAAGATTTTCGATGATTTAAGAAAAGATTAACATTTATATGAATTCTTAAAATTTGAGGGTTTATCCTCCTTAAATGTATCAGTATTGCTCTAAATTATGATATTTTTTTAAATTTTATTTCCCAATAATTTAGTATTCAAAGGCAAAAACCAGAATTTTTTTCTAAATTGGCTATATTAATATTTCTATGCTATTTGGCCATTTTATCATTTTAGTATTTGGTAAAACTTGGATTTAAGTCTGTTATTTTCTGTGTGGGAGTGATATTATGATTTTTCCAAACTGATTTTACAACAACTGAACTTAACAGCAGAAATACATACAAAAATATAGGTAGAAAGATATAAATTGATTGATAGCTAGATATACCATTTCATCTCTGGCAAAAAGACATTCTTTTTTTCTTTTTTCAAACTGATTTTTTTTGTCGTGTTTGGAGTAAAAAAACTTACGAAGATTTCATGAAAGTAATCCCTCAACTCTCGTTTCTCGAGTCATTCGCTGAGTCTATAAATTATCATGAAGTTTAAGAATTTTTAATTATTCGGAATAGCATCCTCCGATAGAAACGCAGATAGCGTCCAACCCCATTCAAAAGATAATCCTTATAACATGTTTTTCCAAATATATTAATGTATTCAAGTCCCGATTTCATCAAAATAAGGACTCCACCCATGATTTCCCATGGAAGGAAAGGGAATATAGAGTGATTAACAGTCATTATTTTTAATCTAGGGAATGCTAAGAATATAGGAGAGACCGACCAGGGGAAATGACTTAAATATAAGCAAACATAATGCTGAGAGTCACAAGGGTCATTATGTTACGTCAATGACTCTGAATTGACAAGACGGGGCACTTAAGAAGAAAGTGCCAAAATGACGGTCCTTAAAAGAGAAGTCACGTGATCTCATCTTTAGAATGATTATTATCTGGCATGCAATAAAATAATGAATGTTGTTCTAGATGTAAGAAAAATATGTTATTATATAGTGTAGCTGTTTAATATTAACTTATCACTGATACATTACGAAAACAAATTGAGCAAACAAAATGTCTAAAAAATTAAATAAATAAAGTGTAGAAAAAATAATGAAATAACAAAATAAAGACGTTAAATAAAAATTCTAAAAATTACGTTTTTCAAGAAGACTGAAAATGGGAAACTTTTTTTAGGCTGATCTAATACGAAAAACGTAGAGTTCATCTTTGTTTTAAATAAACGTGAGATTTATTTTCTATTCTAATAGAATTGAATTTATTACGAAAGTTAAAATATTTCGTTTTAGGTTTGACAAAAATAAAATGATTTACTCCTTTAAAGTCTACTTGAAAAATGCAAGTTTTTAAAATTGTTTTTGTGCTCGTTTAGCTTTGTATCTGCCCCAAAACGGGCAAACTAGTCAAACTTTAATTGCTATATATGAACATTTTCAAACCGCAAGCCGTTCGGAACTTCGTAAAAACAGTCTTCAATTTAAGTAAAATGTATTCTCGAAGTTATATTTTACTTAGATAGCCAGCCAGATGGCCAAGCGGTCAGCGTGTCTGACTGTGACGCCAGTGGCTGCGGGTTCGAATTCCGCTCAGGGCATGGATGTTTCCCTCTCTGTGTGTTGTTCTCTGTTATGTGATGTGTGAGTGTAGCCCAACTAATGAACGGGTATCTGTGGCAGGGTGGCGTGGGTAATGTTATGACTCTAATGTTATGACTTCCGTGACTTAGGTTCACAGGTGCCCACTGGGGAACGCTAAATGAGCAACATCTTTCGAGGTGAAGTACGATAGTTCAGTGCCTGCTGTTAAAAAACTACTTAGATTATAATAAGCATTTTTTTATAGAAAAAATTAAGCGGAGATTATTTTAACAACTTTAAAATTACACACATTTCAAAATTTAATTAGAAATAAAGAAATTTTCTACAGCACATTTTCTTAAACACACATTAACACTAGAAAGACTGAAACTTAGTATATACCTATACTACCCAAAAGCAGTCAAAATAACTGGATTGTAAAAGAATAAATAATGTCTGAAGAAATTTGTTTAAAATTAATTTTTAATATTTTTTATACTATTTACAGTTACATAGCATTGATTGATTGAATGTAGGGTTTAGTGGCACAAGGTCCAAAGGAGGACATGCTGCGCCAAACAGTACGGTAAAATAGTTTAAAAGTCTAAGTGCATTCAAATTTAATTGTAATACATTTATAACTGATAAAACAGTACTAGCAGGTGAATAAGACAAGATTAATTATTTAAATAAAATCAGATAAAAAGTATGAATAAAATCAGATATAAAGCATGAGTACAGTATAATACGTAGTAAGCAAAGTGGACGAAGGTGATAAGATATTTACAAAAGTGTATAAAACAGTAGACGTGTTAAAATTTTATTATGCAGTTAAAAATACCAACGACGCGTAAAAATGCTGATATCATGTCAAAGTTAAAACACAGTAAAATTTTGTGAGACAAGTAAAATGGTAAAAAGTGAATAAATCATGAATAAAATAAAACTTATATACAGTTTAAAATGCCAATAGCACGTAAAAATGCAAAAATGTTAGGATGATGAGAGTCACCCAACAAATCTCCCATAGATAAAATAGAACTACCAAAAAATGTAAGACGATGTCTGTTAAAACACGGGCAAATGATTAAAATATGGTGAATCGAAAGTAAAACATCAAACAGTTACATAGCAAGTTATTAGTAAATATTAATAATAAAAAAAATTATATGTTGTACAAAATTGTAAGAAATTGTGTCACTATATTCATTATTGCTTTTCTAATTGAAATTAAAAGCAGTCGAAATGACTTCCTTAGGCAATCTAGCGTTAAAGATAATTGCTAAAAATATTTTCTACAGTTCATTCTAATACAGATAGTTTTATTTTTTTTATTTGCAATAAAAACGCTTAATTTTTGAAATAATAGAAATATATTTAAAATATAGTTAATATGATACTATCAAATATTCATTCAATTATTTTAGAAGTAGTGATGAATGATCTTTTTCGAAAATTTCAAACGGAACATACAATTTGCAAATTCGTTCACTAACACATTTGATGTACCAATTCTTTCATTCAGTATTTTTTTAAAAATTTTGTATATATATTAGTTTACATGAAGTTTACAAAATTTAAATAGGTCCTTAAATATGTTTAAAAACGTGTGCTTGAATGTTTTTTTATTTTAATTCTTAGTTTCTGTAATTTAAAGGCTTGTTTACTTATTTTACAATAGCATTAATACATTATAATAATGTATTAATATAATGTATTAATTATTACTAGTTGCTTTCGGCTGCCAGCTAAACCGATTTCGCGAATTCAAAAATTCGAAGTTGCACGTTAGTTAGTTTATCTCACTGTATGTTTCTTTTATAATATCTTTATAAAAATTACCACTACACATATTTAATTTGAAAGAACTTCAACACCAGCGAATTAAACACTTCATTTTTTTTTAAATTTTAAAAACGAAAGGGGCCACTATTACTTTACTCACTATTACTTACCATAAAGTTGTAAATTTGGCGAATAAAATTGTGTTTTGGCGAAAGTATTGGCGAATGATTTTTTCCACTGGAAATAAAAATATATATTTAACTCGATCCTCAAAATTACGTCAAAATGAATTGTTTCGAAGCAAACCAGTATTTTCAATTCCATTATAGTAATTTTCGGTAGATGCACCCCAAAACCAATTTGAATTGGGTCCAAATAATATAAGCCTGAAACAAACTGCCGTAAAATAGTTTTCAATGGGAAAAAAATTAACCATAAGAAATTTTAATTTTTAATAATGGATATTTACTCCTTCTGGCCGTATCTTTTGATACATGTAAAATACAAGGCCTTCTCTCAATCACAATTTGAGATATAAGGCTTGTTGTATTTTAGATTATCGATTAATTCCTGACAAAATTATGCTAAATACAATATTGCAATCAACAGTTTTTGATTGGTTGTTACATATTATAATATAGTTGTCTGTTTATGGAATTTTGATTGGCATCTGTTTTTATGCAATAAACATTAAAAGTATTTTTTAGAATCATTCAAACCGGTTTTTTATCCCCTTAAACTGCTATAAAATTTTTAAAATATCTAAAAACTGACAAACATTTAGTTTTAAATTACTTGACTCAAAATTACAAATCGTATCATTTGATTGCTTCAAAGTTTTTATAAAAATATTGCAGAAGTTCTAAAAATTATGAAGTGCTATTTCTCCTAATTTAATCAGACGACCCTTTTATTTTCTTGAAAAAGATATTGTGCTGTCTAATAATACTTTATCTTCAAAAGTTTGTAAAGTACAAAAAAATATCGAGAAAACGCAAATTAAAAATTTTACTTAAAATCTAAGAGTTTTAAGTAAAATCTAACGTCGAGTTTTCTAAGAGTTTTAAGTAATCGAGGGTAGAAACCTCTTTAGCGCTTATTCCAATGATTAAATAATCGATTTAAAACTGTCAAAGAACCTCAAGAATTTTTTTATAAGTTCATGAAGTGATTTAAACAATCGTGCAATTAATACTTTTAAATTGTTACTTTGTGTCGAACGTTTATTCTGTGGGTATAATCGTGAAAAAACAACTATGGATTCATGTGTACTTTTCTGCTAAATTTTTCAGTTATTAGTGTTTTTATCTGTCCATAACACGACGCAGATCTATATACATATTTTATATGTTATATTCCGGATCCGGTCCGACACTTGTCCGACACTCGGGTGCCCGACAACTCAAGTTCCCGACAGCTTATTTGCTCGACCGATACGTTTGCCCGAATTGTACATCTGCCTGATGATTTATTTTCTCGACAATTTATTTCCCCAAAATGTAAGTTTGCCAGACAAGGCTGGCATGTAAGGAAACTAAGCATAAGATTCTTTTTCTGACTACTGTTTAACCTTTTAAACAAGGCTGGGCAAGAAAGTACAAGCGATATCAAATGACTGTTTATGTAGTAACTGTTTTGGTTGTAAACCTTTCATTCTGCTTTCTAAAAAACATGGGACACTCCAGAATTATAGTCAATTCTGGATAAAATTAAAAGGCTTTTTTTTTTCGTTTTTTTTTATCTTTTAAATTTTTTTTTATTAAATATTTTCGCTCTTTTTAAATTCTGTTAGTAAATATTGTAAGATTAATTTCTCCCTATGCTACATAAATGTAATTTAGGAGGACCAGAAAGTAATGTCGTTTCGGTGAATTTGATATTTGTTTTCAAGATTTTATTTTTAATCATTAATGTATTCCCCCCTCGTTATCAACAACCTTTCAATTCTGGATCGAAAATGAATCGAAATAGATCGAAAAAAATGAATTGGTGTTTAAGACTAACGAATATTTAATGAGCTTAAACGACATTACTTTCCAGTCCCTCTAATACTAATTATCCACTAATATTATAATACAAATTTAATATTAAATTTTATACTAATATTATCTTTAGTTTTATTAAAAAATGCTTTATTAAAGGAAAAAAAAGGGTTTTAAAGAAATAAAAAGTAACATGGTTTATACCTTCTTCAACTAAGACTTTTTCAATGTTTTTAAGAACAAGGGATATTTCTTTTGAGGAAAAGTGTTATTAACAAGCAATCTTTTTAATGAACAAACTTTTCATCAAAAAATACAGCTTTTTCATAAAAATATTCAATTATAAGAACAAAAAAAAAAATGTTTCGTAAAACTGAACATTAAACTAGTGCTAAAAGTGTTGCTAAACACATGTTCTTGCCTTTAAAGCAAAAAGTGAATATTGATTTTAATGAAAGCAGCTGTGTCTGAAACATGACATATGTGTTGGGATTTTAGTTACTACCTCATTAAGTTGTCAAGAAAATGTGTATTTATGCAAAAAATGAATACTTGTAATTAGTGTTAATCTCCCAAAATAAACGTGTCTTAGCAAAGTAAAAAAAATTTCAAGCTAATCTCCTTAATTTAAAAGAATTACTTGATATTAAGAGTAAAAAAGGTTACTTGTTGCTGCTATTAATTTTTTATTTAAGCTTAGTATTGATTTTTTTATTATTTAACTTTATTTAATTTGTGTTTTATCATATTTTATATAAAAAAAAATAATTCTTCTTGAGTTAACAAAAATTTTATATTTTTGAATAAGAATTAAGAAAAAATTTTACAAAAAAATAAATTGTTTATTTTTAAATATTTAGTTCCTTACGGGTTTATTATTTTACTTTTTTTCAATGATGTTTTTTTTGGCATTTCATTGACAAGTAATTTTTACCAAATATTATTAAGACATATCCATAATTTTAAATTAAAAAATTTGTTCTGGCTCACTAAAATGATCTTTTTAAAGTCGCATAATGTAAGTTATGCAGCACTTTTTGGAAGCGTACATTAACTTTTATTTTATTACTTCTTTCGGTTCAAATTTGGATCAGAAAATCGTCTTTCTCTTAACATTTATTTGATCACTGGCTCATTTCCTTGCTTATTTGTTTTTAGTATTTACATGTTTTAATAGAATTTTTGATTCATTTTATAAACTAGTAATTCAACCAACTTTTACTAAACAAATCTGCACAGAAATATCCTTTTTAAAGTTGCATAATGAAAATTACATAACCCCCCTCCAGAAAAGTATAAAAAAATTTTTTATTTCTATCAGATCAGATCTCCCATCTTTCTCGATTTTTTAGTAATTTTTTTACGGGCGCATCACTTTACCTTTTTCGACCCATTTTTAAAAAAGTAAAAGATTAATTCTTCCAAGTTTTGTTTAAAAGCTGTAATTTAATTAAAAGAACAAAAAACAGCTATTTTGGCACATTGGCATTACTTTTTCGAATCCGCACAGCGAAAATTATCCTACATTCTTTGGAAAAGCATTTTTACCTTATTGTGAACACTAAGAAGACTGAAACTTAGTGTATACCTACATTGCCCAAAAACAGTCAAAATGACTTGATTGTGAAAGAGTAACTTATGTGTAAAAAAATTTACTTAAAATCAATTTTTAATATTTTTTATATTACTTACAGTTATATAACAAGTTATTAGTAAATATTAACAATAAAAAAATTATATGTCGTACAAAAAGTCACAAAATTCTAAGAAATTGTGTCATTATATACATCATTGTTTTTCTAATTGAAATTAAAAAGCAGTCAAAAGGACTTCCTTTGACAATCTAGTGTTAACGATTCAAAATTGCAAAGCTATAAAAAATTTTTTTTATTTTTTTTTAAAAAAAGCATTTATTTTAAACATAGAAAAAAAAACCCTGCTTGGTGCATTCTTATGGAATAGAAAAAATTTCGTGCTATAATCTTTAATTCTCAAAAAGATCCAGATATCTATGCTCTCGTTAGCATTAAATTAATCACAGTTATAATAATATTTACTTGTAAATTACTCATTTATCTCTTATTTAAAGCAATATTTATTTAGCAATATTTATTTAAGAATAATTATTTTACAATATTTATTTAACATCCTTTCTTAGTGTTATTCTCCGTTATTATTCATTTTTCGATTTTGATTATTAATTTACAATTAGAAGTTAAAAAGTAGAAGTATTATGCGAAAATTGTATTATAATGAAGCCTCATAATTATTACCATACATACTGCATCTTTATGGAACATGTTTCATAGGGGAAATGAAGGATCTCATATAATCTCTGATAATATCACAAAATTTGTTAGAGCTTTACTGGGATGCTGAATCCAATCCACTGTAATCACCAGACCTTGTACCTCAAGATCTCTTGCTGTTTTGACTCTTACAAAATTAATGCAAGCTCTTTAGAAAAATAAAAACTCTTGCTAAAAATGCTTCACATGAAAAGAAAATTATATGGACTGAATTTTCAAGTTCAAGAAAGATGAACCAGAATCACGCTTATATAATTCAATGAAACACAGGGAGTTCCGCTAACACCGCCATTAATATATAATTTTAGAATCTTTATAAAAATTAGTCAATTTATTTATTCATTAGGTGGCGCAAATTAATATTAAAGCAAGAGAGAAACGGAAGCGTTAACAAAATCTAACGAATAACTTTTGACAACAATGGAGTTAAAAATACCAAAATTAGATTGATTGCTGTATGAAATTTAAAAGTGTTTCTAATAATCGCCTATTAACTTCTCAATTTTATCAGATTATTTTTCTTTGCTGTTTTTTTTTGTTGCTTTTATTGCTGTTTTTAGTCTAATCTTCCACACTAAGTTTTAACAACGTTTTTCCATTTTTCTCTATGATTTATTTATTTACTTAATTTCTTAACTTCATTTTCAACGAGGATTCTAAAAACATATGTTAAATTCGGTAGTTACAAAACGTCGCAAGCATATACAAAATAATTAAAATGTACTGCTCTGCACTTTTTAAAAAAAATTTGCATGAAATTTCCCCAAAATCAACCAGATTTATCACATTAGGTACCATTTATTTTAAAAATGAAATTACTGACCTTTTTTAACAACAATTTTTAGATCAAATTAGATTTTACTATTAATTTTCTTTACTTCATTTTTAACAGCGAGTTGAAAAACATACTTAAAAGTCGGTGGTCGGTAGTCGGTGGCTAAACTGTAAAAATCAGTTATTTTACAGATTATGTAAGGAATGTGCAGATTAACTAGGGTGATTCATTCAAGTTCCAAAGGAGCGTTTTATTTCTCAAATTGCCTAGAGTAATATGCAAATTACCTAGATAATCTGCACATTGTCTACTAAACAGAGCACTCGGCACAAAGTTTTATTTCTCAAATTGCCTAGAGTAATATGCAAATTACCTAGATAATCTGCACATTATCTACTCAGCACAACACTCGGCAAAGTTAAATAATGTTCTTAGCTACAACAACAGCAACATTTCTGTGTGGTTAAATTAACATTCAGTTTTATTTCTTAAATTGCCTAGAGTTATATACAAATTACCTAGATAATCTACACATTATCTACTAAGCAGAATTGTCGGCAAAGTTAAATAAAGTTCTTAGCTGCAACAACAGCAACATTTCTGTGTGCTTAAATTAACGTTCTGTTGCTCGCTAATTTTTCGCTATCTAAAAAATCAAATTACTACAGCCAAACAATAAACAAATTAGTTAAATCAATCATCAATCACTTTAAAATGTATCGAACTGAATAATATAAAATAACATGAAATATAATAATTAATGAAATTAAGGTAATATCCTGTATTTATTTTTCGATATCTTAAAGTCAATCAGCAAATTAGTTGATATAATTAGTTGAACTTTAATGATAAAAAAGCTGTTAATTTGCACATTAGAAAGGACTTGATTTCACACTTTAACGGAGCAAATCAATCAATATTCAGATCAGCCAGGTAATTTGCACGTTAGCAATTTTAGCGCTTTAGCGGTGACATAATACGAAGAAATTAAATACGCTGCGTTTTAATACACATTAACTAGACTTATCACATAAAATAACATTTATTTTAAACAATAAAATCAATGACCTTTTTTAAAAGCAACTTTCAGATAAGGAAAAATTCCACGCAATACGAAATCTTAATTGATGAAAGCTTATTTTAACAACGCATTGTAGAGATTTTATTTTTTCTTCAATTTGACATTGATAGACAAGTAAGTGTTTCTTAGACTTCTAATGATCTAAATTATTTGAAGCTACAAGATCAGATAGATAAGACTGACGAAAAATTTCGTGTTTACTTTTCTTATCAGTGTACTAAAATTCCTTAAGAGCTAATGTCTGCTGATAGATACATATCTGCTTCCAATAACAACAAAATAAAATAGATTCAGCAGTGTTTTAAAATATGTTAATTATTATTTAATAAACTGTTTAAAATGTTGCATTATCGGTTTACAAGAAATTTTTTAGAGTGCAAGCTTTATTAGAAATTGAATGAGAAGTCAAAGTACAAGGTTTGAAGGTTGACAGTATTTATTTTTATACTTATTCAAGGCCTTTCCTCTTCGAATTTACAATTGTGTACAAAATGCTTGCATATAATTATAAAATTCGCTTGTCCAAATATTTTTTGGTTAATGGCGAGCACTTGGGTGTATATCCCATTTGCCTCAGAAATGCCAGAATTGCTACTCTCTTATCATTACCCAGTGAGCACCTATGGCTAAGCCACGGCTGTGGAGTAGCTTCGCCCACGTCATACAACCACAAACCCGTTTATAGGGCAGGTTACATTCACACAATCACGCAGAAGAAAGAACACAGAACACAGAGAGAGAAAGAAACATTCATGCCCTGAGCGGGGTTCGAACCCGCAACCATCGACTCCGCAGTCAGGCACGCTAACCACTCAGCCACCTGGTCGGCATTGTTCAAATATAAAGTCATGCAAAAAATTACTTTTTAATAGTTATTTTTTTCTCTGTTTTATTTAATAATAGTCGAGAAAAAAATTTTAATTCTAATGTATACACTTTTTTTAATAATTTTAAAAGCATGTAATTTAAATGACAAAATTGGAATAAAACCGGTTGAATTGCTTCTGTTCTATCAAATTTTAGAACGAAATATTGTTTAAAAAATTGATTTCTAGAGAACTATTCGACCAATTTCACTCAAATTTTACATTTTGTCATTAACATGTTAACATTTCATGGAATCTTCCTTGGATAAACGAATTAATCAATTATGAGCAAAAATTTTTCGATTTGCTAAAAAGAAGTTATCAAGATATAGTGAAATACGGAAAAATGACATTAACATTAAGTGGTCCAAGCTTTTATACGTCTTATGCCTAAGTTGAAGGGCTATGTTTTCCAGATTAAGACTATAACCTCCTTATTTTTAGGGTTGGAATTGGAATTTTAACAAAAAAAAAAGATGTGTTTATTCAACGAATGCTCGCTTTCGAGTCTGATTTCGTAACTTAAAGCATAATTTCTTTTAATTAATTGGCATGTTAAAGGTTAAGCCCTCGAGCAATTAAGATTTAATCTTCATAAGCGAAAACCCGATCTTTAGAATAGATCAAAAATTATTTCGAGTGTTTTCTTTTTGCTCTCACTCCACACTTCTTCTAACCCATAAAACTGGTGCTATTCTTTTAAAATGACCATTTCTAAAATTTATGAGAAATTTAATTTTTTTATTGGAATTAAACACACTGATATCAGTTTAAATAAGTTATATTTAATTAACTTAATTTTTTTTAATATAATTAAAATTATTAATATTCTATACATTTTCTACTAAAAATTTAAATAATATTTTAGTATATGGATTAAAATGTTAATGTAAGTTCACTTAAATTAGTATTTTATATAAAAAAAGGAAAAACAAATTTGTAGGGCATTGTAAATTTTTTTAATAAATAAATAAAATAATTAAAAATTTAATTTTTTAATTAAAATAAAGAAAATAAAAAGTAAAATAAATTTATGTTTCGCACTTTAATAAATTCAATTTTTGTCTTAAGGCTGTTTTACGAATGCTCCGTCGTAATGTGAAATGATGTTTCTTTACGAATAGGTTTGCAACTGTTGCTCACGACTGTTAGGTCAAGTTTAGCCTATCTCAAGCCAGCGCTGTCTACGCTTATTTTGAAAATGGCACAAAACGTCAATATGGAGAAAATCCACAGTTTTCTGAAACTGAAAACCGTTTTTGGTCTAATTTTTTAATGTATAAAAACTAACACCAATGCTGCATTACCTGGGCTCTTAAAAATTTGCAAAAACTAAGAATACGGCAGTGATTTTGATAATTTTCATCTTGGTGGAAATAGGTCGCCAAATTGGCCATTTTTAAAAAAATTTAATAATTTTCAAAATATATAAGTTGGTTGTCTGTTCTAAAGTCCAGATTGTTCTTCACGGCGAGATTTTATATACAGGGTGTCCCGAAACGACCGCATAAACTCTGGACAGCTGGATTCCTCGTTGGGAGTACATAAAAACTGCCCAAAGAAGCGTTCATGTACGATCCATAGTATACGAGGAAAATACGAAAAACAAAGTATGACGTCACTTCCAGTGCAAGAAAAAACACTTTATTGAACATATCAACAGCAGTATATTATGCACAATTTAAAGCAGATGTTCAAAGTGACCGCCGTGCATGTCGAGGCTGGCTTGAGCACGCCGTGGATATGTCCAATAAAGTGTTTTTTTTTTCTTGCACAGGCAGTGACGTCAAACTTTGTTTTTCGTATTTTACTCGTAAACTATGGATCGTACAGGAACGCTTCTTTGGGCAGTTTTCATGTACTCCCAAAGAGGAATCAAGCTGTGCAGAGTTTATGCAGTCGTTTCGGGACACCCTGTATAGTTTCAAATCATTGCATTGTTTCAAGTGTACGGCGCTTAAACTATGGCTTTTTTTTAATTTTCCTTGGCGATAGATCTCCAAAAAAAAAACAGCATAAAGAGGACGCCAGACCACGGGAGAAACTTTCATCGCAAATTTTCTTTTACCTCAATTACTTATTTATAATTTGAAAGAAGGAAAAAGTGAATACTGGCAAATTTAGAGTAGGCATTGAAGTTTCAATTGCTGAAAAAAAAAATCGAAACATAAAAGTGTAAACAAAATTATTGGAAGAGAACTTTTCCATTCCGAAAATCCTGAGTTATCTTCTCATAATTTATTTTCATTTTGATACTTTAAAATTTTCTTTTCAGTATTTGAAACTTCATGACTTACTCTAGATTTGTCAGAACTCACTTTTTCTGTACTATGAATTTTAAATTAGTTATGGGGATGAAAGAGAATTTGCGACCACAATTTTCTCCCATGGTATGGCGTACTCTTTATGCCTAGCTTTATGCTTCTTTTTTTTTTACCTTTAGGGTGTTATCACGATGACAATGTGTCTTTTTTAATACAGTGACAAACTTACAAAACATACTGTTAATTTCTCAAAAAAATGGTGAATTAACATTTTATTTAATTGTTATTTTGCCATATTCAAACAATATGGTATTCAAACTGTTAACTGAGAGAAAAACCGTTTATTAGCTGCTGTCACCTAATATGGTTAAGAAACTAGAATTTTATCGCACTAGGCCTACCTATCGAAGCCACTTAGTGCCTCGCAGCTGGGCATATATTATAGCTGAGAGGACTAATCAGACAATCAATCAACGGCGGTTCGAGTCCGTTGACATCCCTCAATTCCTTTCACACTTGAACATTTTCTAGTGTCCAGCACTCCCCAATTTATAACCCTGAATTATTAATATACGATACCCTCATTCACACAAATACGACGCTATAATGCTGCTTAACAAAGAAAACTCTAGTATTTCCTATAAACTGCTTTAAGTGAAATAACTAGATAAACTAATTAAACCACATTCTTCTGTTCATTTGATAAAGCACAGCTCAACGGCAATCTAACTCCAACTCCCACTACCTAACGAAAAGGCTAGCTCCTGTTAAATTTCTTTTTTACGGTTTTAAAACCTCACTAGTAGTAAATGGTCAAAAAACCGTGAAGTTAAAATTGGTCTTGACCTCAAACTTTACGGTTAATTGGAAGGCCAGACCGTTGACGGTTATTTCACCGTAATTTTAGAATTAGAATTCTAACAGTGCAGACTACATTTAGAGATAAAAACTATAGATATAAAAGGAAGGGAAAAAAAGGAGAAAAACCTTTTAGTATCACCAACATGCTGAGAAATAAACTTTCTGAGAAATAACGTTCTATTTTTTATTAGAATCCTATCAAAATCAGCTACAAGCGCAAATTTAAACTATAACATTTATCAAAAGTCTTATGTGTTTTATTTCTTTGCGTCGCAAGTTTGAAAACATACATCACATAAACTTAAGTTACTTATCTAGGATTAAAACTGTATGGTGATAAAAAAAAAACTAAGTCTCCAGATGACTAATTTGAAGATAAAAAATTTACTTTATTTATCTTAGAGTAGTTGTATCCTGAATATCATTTTATCTTCTTTGTATAAAACATCTTTTAAGAGGCTGAAATAAGTAAAAACGTTTCTAAAATTCATAAAAAAAAATAATCTTGTTCGCTTTATCGCGGTTGAAATTAATACCCTTCATAAATTCATCCAATTTTTCCTGTTCTTAGTAAGAGTTACTTTTCACTTTTTTTTTAATTTGGAACACTTCGAATAAAACATGCGCATCATCTTCTTATTTTTTTATCTAAAGGTAATTTAAGATAAAAATTAAAAGAAATCACTTATTCATTATTATCACATGCGATTATCTTCTCTTCATGGAAACATCCTATGTTAACTTAGGGCGCAATAAAAATTTTGCTTGAGCCATTTTAATTTGAAACACAGAAGAAATGAAAGCAAGCGCATCTTCATCCAACGTTTGAAATATGAATTTAAGATAAAATATACAGAAACCACTTACTCGTTAATATTATATGTGGTTTTCTTATCTTTATGGAAACATTCCCTATTTACTTTTTAATACAAAAAAATTCGCCTTGAACTTAAGATAGAGGATTATTTCTTATTTCCCTTTAATTCGAAGCACTTTTTTATCTATTAAAGTTAATTTAAAATAAGAATTAAAAAAAACACACTTATACAGTATTACTATTTGTAGTATTCGTATCTTCATCGAAGCAATCTCTAATAACTTCGTAGAAAGGTAAAATTTTGCATTAATTTTGGATCAAAAGTTATTTCTCATTTTTATATTCAGAACACTACAATGAAAACACGTATTTTTTAATGCTTACCCTATTAAAGCTAACTTGAAAAATAGAAATTAAAAAAATCATCTACATAACTATATATAGTATTCTTATATTCATCGAAACAATCTCTGATAACTTTGTAGAAAGATAAAGTTTTGCTTTAACTTTAGATCAAAAGTTATTTCTCATTTTTAAATTCTGAACACTACGATGAAAAAACGTGTATTTTTTAATGTTTATCCTATTAAAGTTAAATTGAAAAATAGAAATTAAAAAATTCATCTATATAACTATAAATAGTATTCTTATATTCATCGAAACAATCTTTGTTAACCTAATCGAAAGATAAAATTTTATTAGAATGAATTCTAATTAATTTTATTAAAGGTAAAATTTTCTTCAGATCACGAATTATTTCTTTTTTTTTATTATTTCAGAAACGAATATGAAAACCTTTTTCACTTTTTACAATGTTTCATCAATAAAATTATTTGAGATTAGAAAAAAATTCTCGAATCCAATATTAATATACGTAGTTAATCCATGATGCCAAATTCGCCAACACTTAGGCAGAACGCTATATTGCAATTTACACTGATGACCGCCTAACGATAATACACGATAATACAATAAGAATAAGTATCGAATACAGTAATATTTTGGCTAATATTAGCAATTCTAATTACCGAGTACGATAATATCGCGATCATTATCAGTAGTAAAACATATCAAAAAATTTATATAATGAATGTTATGTATAACGATAATTATTAAATACGATATCATTGCGTGTGTTGATAAATTATAGTTAAGTAACGGAAATATTGACCAATGTAAAGCGCAATAAAAATTTATTATATTCTAATTATATGTAAATAAATATGGATACTTTTTGACAATACATGGTTTTAGTGAAATTCGTACATACCAATATTCTTTTTAATGACAACAAATAAAGCAATGACAAGCACATGGTTCCAAGCACCGAATTTGATCGAAACTAATTGGGTAATTCGAACATTTTATTTTCATCGCTACATCCCGATTTATAAAATGCACGCCACCATTCGTATTTATTCAATTTACGAATTACACAACGCAATTCGTATTCATGTAATGTATGAATAAATAACGAATTTGTAACCACGAATATTTACGATTTTTTTTTTTTTTTAATTTAGTCAAAAACTCCTCAGATATATTTGAATGCAATTTAAGAAAGGTTTCAAATAATTGTTTTATACGTCACAAATTGCAAATAAGATATCCATCTGAGACGTAACGTCCATTTCAATATTTGATACATTGAAATATGTAGTTGAAAAATAATATTTTAAATTTTTTTTTCTGTCTGCCAACCTTTACAATGTTTTGTCTATGTAGAAGTATATTTGAATTTGCCCCCAATTAACGGAGTTTTAATAAAAATGAAAAATTATTAGAAAGGTAAGAAATTTCATTTGACCTTTTTGACAGTTTTAACATGGTTTTTCGGAGCTCTCTCGCCAAGAAAAATAATAAAAAACACAGTTTATGTGCCTTACACTTTAAGTAAAGCTGTAATTTTTAAGTACATCGGCCATCTTACGGTAAGGAATTATCTTACGCATCAATAACACTAAAATATTTTAAAAGTTAATAAGCTTTTTTAAAAATCACCAATTTGGCGACATTTTTCCCGTTATATGAAAATTATTAAAATCAATGCCTTATTCTCATTTTTTTAGTAATTTTTATGGGCCCAGATAATGCAGAGTCGGAATAAGTTTTTAAGCAATTAGACCACAAACGATTTTCATTTTCTCCAAACTGTAGCTTTTCTTTATATTGACGTGACGCCATTTACAAAATAAACATAGAGGATACTGGCTCAAAATAGGCGAAACTTGATCTAACAGTCAGTCATGAGTAATTGTTGCAAACTCACAGAAGTAATGAAAATAGTATATCAGTCGCCAAAAAACATATAATGCGACTTCGAAAAACAGCATTAAGGTCTAAATGACTTATTTGAGTATAGTAGATTTAGTTTCATTGCCAAAATATGAAGAAATACGTAATAACAATAACCTTCAATGTGCAAAAAAATTTAAAATTAATATTTTTTTTATAAAATAATCAAAAATAATAATTAAAAATAATAAAAAATTTAATTTTTTAAAATTTAAATTTAATTATTCTTTTCTTTATTTTTAATTTTAATTAAAATAAAGATAAATTAAATTTTTTTTTTTTCGAAAAAAAAAATTATTTTATTTCATGGTTTTACTTTCTTCTAAATTACATATTGGTAAGGAAAAATCGTATTTTCTGTCATGATTTAAAGCTCTGGTCTCAGAAAGATAAGTATTCATTTGGCTCCAGATTTTCAAATAACAAAAAAGCTATAAATTTAGCACCTCGAGAAAGTTCATCAAGTCACTCGTAAATCTTTTTCTTAGCCACTTAGTCCAGGTTATAAAACAATTTGAAACACAAACATAAGGGTATTCACTTAACGGCGACCTTTCACGTAAAAGTAAATATAAAAACTTAGGAATGTTTTGAATCTATCTTTGGCTTGGGCAATCATCTGCTTCACGATATGGCTATCATAATTCTGTTTTCGAGGATCGGTTATCTTTATAAGAGTCAAAAATGCTTCCGGAAACAGAAACTCGATATCCACTCCATCTTCGAAAATATCTCCAAAATTGCGCAAGTCCCAGAGAAGACTGTCTACTGCAACCGGAAAGAAGTAGCGATAGACGGATTTTTTGGAGACGGAATTATTTCTTGAAAAGCGATAAGGAGCTTATATTCTGAGCTTCTCTTGCCTTTTCTGAAGCTTTGCTGAATGTCATTGGGGGCTTATTGCTGAAAAAGATTAAAGGAAGAACAATTTGAAGATCGCAGTTGGAGTTGGACTCTGGACTATTAAGATTAATTCCACAGTGTGGATATTGTTTCATGGTAAAGTCCATTGGACGCGTGTGGGGAATTTAAAGACATTTTTGTTATAAAATTGACTGAAAGAGAAGTGACGGCTTAAAAACATTCCCTGAAAACTTCTTAAAAATCATACAAAAATCTTTTTTTACCTTTTTTTATAAATTAGTTTATTTTAATAAATTAGTTTTACTTATTTATTTTATTTCATTTTGTTTTAATTTCAATTTTTTAATTTTAATTTTTTTATTTTAATTTTTTTATTTTAATTCTTTTATTTTAATTTTTTTATTTTAATTTTTTTATTTTGATTTTTAATTTTAATTTTTTACTTATTTTTAATTTTTAATTTTATTTTGCTAGATTGTTTGAACCATCGAAGATAACTTTCTAAATTCTTAAATGAAACTTAATACGTTGTCTCGTTTTAATCACTTTTGGCCGGGAAAACTTTGAGGTTCACCAACTAAATGAAATGAGTTTAATTACCTTCTGGAAATTCTGCGTAAGTTTACTTACTGAAAATTTTTGAGAAAAACCAGTTTGGATTTTAAGAAGCTCTCAAGCGCTATTACTCTCAGTCTGATTAAACGATGGTTAATTTACCTCTTTTTTTTTGAAGATATTGCACAGTCAAATGATATGTTATTATCAAAATTTAAGATTCATTAAAAACGTCAGATATAAAGCTTGAATTACAAATCCATAAAACAAGAAGTGTTGATATTCGTGATCAGTAATTTGGAGACATTTCATTACTTTATTCTTTTATTTCTTAAACAAAAATAACAGCTGCTAAACATAAAGACTTGTGATGCGCTGATCAAAATATTCTGAAAAAAATCTAGCAAGATTACAGCATAAATCCGATAAATTGAATTCTGAATGAGAATCTTATTTTCGTAAAATCAAATCAAATTGAATCCAAGAATCACATCAAAAGCAAAATAACTCAATCTCCTCAAAACTCTTTATTTCATTAAAAAAATTTGAAATGTCATATATCTTTCCATAAATTATATCTGTCCTGGATTTATCGATAAAATTTAAAATTATCTAGAAAAAAGTAACTAAAATATTTTCATAGCAAAAATTCTGCTTGTGGTTCAGGCATACTATAAGAAGATATCAAAATAAGAAGATTAGCTTACATCTTTCTTAGAGGGACAAATAAGAAATTAATTAAAAGTACAAATCAAAAATAAAGTAAAAGGGAAAATGAATAATTGATAATAAATATAAAAGAGGTCGAGAAAGTGTTAAATGTATAAAAATTGTCACATGGGTAAAACGAAAATCATTTATTTCACCTAAAATTTAAGCTGGGAAATGAAGAGAACTTTTGAGTGATGTTTTAGTGACATTTGAGTGGCATTTATACTCAACATTTATGTGTCTATTTAGTGACATTTAGATAAAATGTGTGATATAAAAAAATTGCATCATGGGTAAAACTAAAATAATTTATTTCACCTAAAATTCAAGCTAGGGAATGAAGAGAACTTTTAAGTGACCTTTTAGTGACATTTAATTTGAAAGAGAGAAGTCAATAAATAAAATTAAAATATTTAAAATCACACAATTACGAATTTTGTGAAACACCCTACACGGATCACCTTATATGGAAAACAGTGTCAAAAATCATTTTAAACTGTTGATTGATAATGAATAATTACTTCTACAAATTCAAGAATATTGTCGTTACGATTGGAATATCATATTTCATAAATGATGAATTTAAAGTTTTTACAATCACTACTTAAGGCACTGAAGAGTTTATTGACTTCAAACCTCTTTCAATTTATTTAAAATTCTAATGTTAAGTTCCACCCGACGGTTATTTTAAAAATTCTTAAGATTAGTTTGGATTTTTTAATGGCAGCTTCTTAAAAAGATGATGAATCACTTTAAACTTCCATTCAAGGACAGCAGGACGATTTTTGATTACCATTTGAGTAATTAATCATTGGAATATTTTATAGTTTGATTCTTAAAATGAATTGGACTGACATCGTATTTAGAATATTTATTTGGAAAAAAATATTTCAAGTGAATTGAAAAATTTCTGCTAGGCGCTTTCTTATTAGGACTAGTTGTTCGTTGACATTTTAAATAATACTAGTTTTTACTGAAATTATATTATTTTCATGATAATTTTCTGTTTTCTTACAATTATTGCCATAAATTGTCAGAAATTTTTATTATACATTTTCAATTTGGGAACCAAATTGCGGATTATTAACTCGAAAAGAAGAGAAGTGTTATGCTTAACCGCGTAAATTAAATCAGATTTAATTGGATACATGTAAGCAACGTCACGTGTGAATCGAACCTGATTGGCTTCTGAATCGACAAATGCCAATATTTTCAACACATATTTTCATGGAGCAACTCACTCCTTTCTCCATCGGGACAGGAAAGAAATAGAATAAATAAATGAAGGGAAAAAGGTGTCCTGTTGAAATAAAGTTCCTTCTGATTATAGCTAATATATCTGATATGTTTATATGTGACTTGAAATTTATGATATTGCATACCATTTACTGTGTCCTGGAGGATATTAGCATAAATAGTGTCGAGAAACTCCGAGGAACTATTTGACTTTAAAATTTAACCCTCACTGCAGCGTAACCGCAGCAATAAGTAAAGCAGAAGAAGAATGATCGCCTCCAAGTTATGAGGTTGGAAATTTGCTGTTCCTTTTTAAAATATTAATGTGTTCGTTACGGTTTTTGTTTGAATATAATATTTTCAAAAAATGGACAGGAGTTAATTGACAGACCCTGTACAATGACAGACCTTGTTTATTTTTACTAATAAATTTTTTTCTTTCTAAGAGCAACGACCTTTTGAAGAGAACGAAAAGCATTCTGTCTTCCTCCGGATAAACAGTAACTTGAAGAGTCAGCAGAAAATACAGGTAAGGTAATTTTTCCTTTACCTTTAAGAAGTGAAATAAATATAATATTGAAATTACTGATTTTTTTTCTAAAAATGGTATCCCAGGTTTCAACGATGGCAGCATTCAATTTCTGTTACAGCAAAAACTGTAAGCGTTTTAACATACCCAGTCCTACTGATAATAGTACCAACATTTTATTGGGATTATAGGTTAGATATAGCAAGTGTCCAGCTGATATAGCAAGTTATTCATGACATGCTCCACGTTATCTATAACGTGATGGTCGATGAAGGCCTAATCTATGAAAGCCAAAATCCAACTCTAGGAAGATTTTGCAACGTAAATGGAAGCATTGTCCTACGGGAAAAATCTTACTTGGAACACCAGTTTTTTCTGCAAAGGACAATAAATGAATTTCTACAAATATTTTATTATCGGCAATCCTTATTCAGCCTGGGGGACATGCTAGGTTAAGTTTACCACCATAGCTGAAGCCTTTTCATACAATTAATGAGCCTCCAACTTGCTGTTGGACAGAGAAGAAATCCTTTTCTTATAATATTTTAATAGCATATAAAACTGTCTGGGTTATCTTAATCTTTTATTTTCTACTCTTGTTTGCTTAAGGATAGCTTTCAACTCCGGCTACAGCTAATTTTTTTTATCTGGTTGTATGATTTATAAAATAAAACAGTAGACGAGGAAAAAAAATAGAAAATCTTCTCCAAATGGGAAGCAAAGGATGGACAAACGAATGTACAATTTCGAAGATTCCATGAAATGCTTTGGCTATGGTGGCAAACTAAACATAGCCTTTCCCTCAGGCTACATGAAGACTACTTATAACAAACAAATGCTATAAGCTCGTTTATTGGCATTTGATGCGAGAACTGTCAACTCCAGTTGAATTTTTCAGCAAAAGAATGCCTTCACATACGTTTCACAATCTTCAAAGTGGTGGTCTTAAATGTACGTTATGAATGGTCTGCTAATTTACCTGACCTATATCCCCAAGAAAGTACCTCAGTTGAGCTGTATATGCCTAAAAGTAGCAGTTTCAATTTGTGGCAGAATTGAAGGCTGTCATCATTGAAACCTAGGATACTATTTATGCTTAGATCTTCCGGGGATCGGTAAATGGTATGCAACAATACCTAGGATACTATTTATGCAATGTCTTATTAAAATATGGCGGATATTTCGATTAAAATCAGATAACCCTTCAGACCCTCCTTCAGACACCCCTTCTTTTTTACTTATTCGATTTTTTTTCCTGTCCAGGAGGAGCAGGAAGACTTGTAAATGTTCCTTAAAATATTCCTTATAAATGTGTTTTGATGTAGGTTTTCTTGGCATTTATGTTTGGTTCTTATTGTCTTTCTTTGTGTTCAGTTATGACACAAAACCAAGGTGGCTTTTTTCAAATGGAACAAATAGCGTAACTAAATTTAAATCAGCATTTAGCAAAAGGTTTAAATTAAAAATAAATTAAGCATTACAATAAAATCATGGCAAATGAAAAAGAAAAAAGAAACGATTAGGATTTTTAGATAAAAATAGGTTTTAACTTCAAAACTCAAATTTTAACTTCGTTTAAGAATTTATTTATTGGTGTTAAATAAGTTTGTTACACAAAAAATCGTTTTTTTTCTTTTTTTTTGGTCAGATTTTTAATAAAAAAACTATTGAAATTTTTCTTAAAAGTTAAGTTTTTATTTCTAAAATATTTATCAGAAAAAAAATTTGAGAAGTTAGAAGTCACTTTAGTTTGAAAACAAATTTACGAACCAAATATTAAATGAAGACCATTGGAGGGAAGTCCGTTTTTTGTCCATTGGTTTTGCTCGTTTTTCGTCCCAAAATTGACGATTGGGCAGCCATCTGTTGCACTTTGAGGATAACTAAGTTTTGACAAATCAATAATGTGATAATCAGCTTTTTCCGAAAGCTTAATGTAATGAAGATTAGCCGTACGGCGGAAAAACATTACCTGCCAGCGGGCAATTTTTTTTTTTTTTTTTTTTCAAAATTAGTTTTTATGAACATAAACCTTTCTTCCCCCTTGGTTTTCGAATGAAAGTTCAGCTTCCATTACAAAATTTCAATTAAAATTAAAGCAGCAAGTTTAAAAAAAAATTTAAAAAAACTTTCATCACAATCCAATTATGCCATCCTACTTTTTAAAAGAAAGTTTTAACCTCCAAATTAAAAAAGAAAAAAAATAGAAAAAAAGGAAGAACGAAGCATGAGTTACTATTTTGTTAGATCAACATAGGGAAGTACGAAAAGATGATTCGCTCTTCCTGTTCAAAACTAGCTCTAATCGGGTCGTCCTTTGAGGTTTTGTAATTAAATATAAGAATTTATTATTAAAGTTTACCAAATTTGTAAAAAAAAAATTCGTTTTATTTTCTTCAAGTTCCAAACATTTTATTGTGCTGTGATAGAAAAAAATATGCGCATGACACTATAATTATAAAATAAAAGTCTTTCTTCTATTACTCCACTTAAACTAGCATCTAGACTAGCGGCCAATATAAAAATGGCAACCTACTTATCAAAAGAAAGTGTTGTCTTTCGGATACAATAAAAAAAAAGCCATTCATTAATGAGTTACTATTTTACTAGATCAAAACAGGGAAGTACAAAAAAGATGATACGCTCTTCCTATTCGAAATTAGCTCAAATTAGGACTTCATATGAATAGGTCAGAAACATTCACAGAGCTATTTGAAAATAATCACGTGATCTTGTTTCTTCTTCGGGTCATCTGAAGATGTCGGAAGAATACTTAAAGTGTAACGCTACAGGATGTAAAACATATTCGATTCAGATTATTTAAAAGTTATGTTTCAGCAACCCATTGACCTAATGCGGAAAAGGACCCACGTGACCAACTTGTAAACAAGAGAATTGTTAAGTAGGGGGAAAAATCGCCAATCTCAGTTTTTGAGAGTCTGTAAAATCTTTAGTTCAAATCAATTTGGCGACACGCTCCGGAAGTTTTCTCAATTGAGTGTGTAATTTGGTTGTTGAAAGTAATTGGTTATTTGTGGTTATGTTTGCCTTCAAAGAAATTCTTTGTTTATTATGAGAAGTGTTTCACTGTTATGTACTTTAAAGAAAATATTCTTGGAAGAAATATGACAATTTTTTTTTTCATCGAGAATGATTTAACTTTTTATGGGCTACTTTTGAATGAGTAATTTAAATCAAGCAAATAAAAAATAATAAAAATTTTACATTGAAACAATTAACAAAAGAAAAAGTTTCGCAATTTTTTGGAGAAGAGATTTCAATTTTTCTGAGCTTAGACAAGTAAGTTCTCTTCATTAAAGTAATCAGGAGTTCAACTGTTAAAGATTTTACATTAAAACAATTAACAAAAGAAAAGTTTTGCAGTTCTTAATAAACTCTAATTTTTAAATCGAAATTTGGACTAGTGAGTCCTCTTGATTACTTGCTTACATCTATCATCTAAAGTCGCCACACAGTTCAGGGAAAAATTAGCAATCACCATCAGCTACTGGGCGACTGAATATAAAAAAATGCAATTAAAAATTTGTTTGTTAATCTACATCCATTTGCCCCTTTCTTCGCCAAAAAAGCCCCCAAGTGCACCAAAACACCAGTTTTCAGCTTTTCATGTTATTTATTACAGTTTTAATTATCATAAAAAGTGTAATCATCCTAGGAAGGAATACGTTGAGGCTGTTTTACACTGGTTCAAAATTTCAGGGGAGTGAATTTTATCAAAGGTTTCTGATCAATTGAATCCCATTGTTCAATCTGAAATGAATTCTTGCTCTTACCTTTTATGACCGCCAATTTGAATATCCAAATAAACCTTTATTGATTTTAATTACAAATATGACGATTTTACAGTAAATGATATATGATAATTATAAAGTGATGAAAAGTTTGGGTAAGTTACGAGCGGGAAAGCCGCTTCTCTGGATGCATTACGTCTACTGTTTTCAGTTTTTTAAAAATAAAAATTTAATATTTCTTCGGCGCTGGCCACGCCATTTGGGGATAATTTTCTGGGATGAGGGGGATGACATCTGGTAATGAGGGCTTTTTACACCCATGTTATTTTTTACCCATTGGCAAAATGGGTGTTGTTTTGGGTTTGATGGCAAACGCACCTTATTTGGACGTCATCACACTTTTCAACAGTTTTCAAGAGTAATAGTAGACAGTGCGCATGCGTTGCTGTGGCAACCATTGCCGTTTGATAATTTTTTTAGAATTTTTTTTTTACTTTTAATTTTGTTATGCATTAAGTTGGTGAGTTTATTTTGGAGATATGAAACCAGAGAGATCCCATAAATATTTATCGAGTTGTGTTCAAAAGCTTTTTTTAAATGGTTAAATATTTATTGATTTTTGTTTTACGACTGATAGTATTTAAAAATATTCTTGATCAATATAATTTCGCCATTATGATTACCCTTAATTCAGATTTAATTTATTACGAATGCATTTTATGTTTGCTCGTCAACAAAAATTTTATGTTGCATGATTAGTTAAAAACTTGAACTCTAAAGTTGAAAACATGGTATGCAATGCTTAAATTTTACATTAACTTATTTGGAAAGTCCCGCAGTGGACTGATCATGAAGACACGGGCACCAGTAGAACACTGAAGTCAAGCATCACTGGCTGCGGTCAGTAAGCGAATTTGTGAAAACTTTGATAAGCCTACGTAGGGACCGAGGGAGCGCGGTATCGGTCCTCGTTAAACTGTTCTACCTACCGTTAAGTGCTCGACTTCGCACTCAGGTCGTTGGGCTACCAAAGCGGAGGAGCCATACCTTCTGCAGAGGATCAAAATTGGGATGGCATGTCTTCGGATCATCCTCAGGGATGTTTCCCAGACAATCGCCAATAGGCCACTGTGCAGCTTTAGTGCGACGTAAATAAAATACCTACCTACCTACCTTATTTGGAAAGGACAGGAAAATATTTCTTCGTGTTAAAAATTAACTTTGTAGTGTTAACCATATTTTGAGAAATTCTTTATAGTGAAAACATCAATACATTTGAATTTTCGATTTTTGAAAACGCGGCCACTATTGAAAATACTTTTATAGGCGGCTAACCAAATTTCTTAATTTTGCCTAATGTCACTGAGACTCTCTTCAAAGACCTAAAAAGCAAATGCTTAAAAAAAAAAAAAAAAAAAAAAAAAAAAAAAAAAAAAAAAAAAAACAGTAGAAAGAAAGAAGGAAAGAAAATCCAATTTCCACTCTCCCCCTTTCATTTAAAACATTTTAAGAACTTTTGACTTATTGCCCACTATTGTTTTTCTATTTCTTCTTCTGATTATCATTTAGTAAGATTTAATTATGTTGTAAGTTTTGAAATATAACAATAATAAACTGCACCAAGTCAGATATCTTCTGGCATTTCTGCCTTGCTACTGCTATTGGTAATGTTGGTGGACAACAGTTTGGAGACTGTTGACCTATTCTTTAATCTACTTTAATTAATCTAGTTTATAATTTAATTACGCGCCTTTTTACAGAACTCGTTAACACAAAAGAACGGGAAATTTAAATTATTAGGTACATTTTTTACTTCTTTTTAAATATTTTTTTAATATTAATTTAATCATATTAATTTAATTTAATTTAAGAGCCGCGATGGCTCAGGGGATAGAGCGTTCACCTTCCCATGAGATGAATCGGGTTCGAATCCCAGCGATGGTTGGTAGTTACGAATTCCGCATCCTGCTTGCACCGGCCACAGTGCTGACGTGATATATTCTCAGTGGTAGACGAATCATGGGTTAGAGTCCCCTTGCCGTCAGGCTAACCGTAGGAGGCTCTCGTGGTCTTCCTTTCCATGTAACGCAAATGCGGGTAAGTTCCCTCAAAAAGTCCTCCACGAAGGCAAAATTTCTTCCAATACTTGATTCAGGAGTTCCCTTGTCTTCTGGATTGTGTTCAAAATTACAAGGCTACGGCGTTGAACATTAGTAGTCGTATACCCAAAACTTGGGTCAGCTGTTGAATAAAAATAATATTAAATTTGAAAGTTTTCGGGAAATCTGTTGAATAGTTCACGAGAAGAGTAAATTAAAATGTATCACATATGTAATTTTTACACCGGAAAATATTTCTGGGGATTTCGCTCAAATTTTATGTTATCTCATTTCAAATTGTGTATTTTATAGATGTAAAACGATGTTATATCTTTCATTTGAAAGAATTTATATCTTGCATTTAAAACAAATTTTGGGATCTACATTGGAGATAATTTTATCTTTAAATAAGCGAATTTTTTTAATTCAAAAATGCTTTGTAGTCACGAATTTATTTCCAGATTTGGTAGGTAGGTTTCCAAGCTATTTCCAAGTCACGTTTTTTTTACCTCTTCAATGTAAGCAGTCTCTTCAATTTCTCTTTTCAAGTCTCTTCAATATATGATTTCACGATTCTGGGCATATTGTGAACTGCTTGAAATAATCATTTTAATTGATCAATCAATGATTCATTTTTTCTTAGAAAAAAAGACATGCAGGCTTACTGAAAAGAAGCTGATTAGAAAGTGCCAGGAATTTTCTTAATTAGCCTGGTGCAATTTTTTTTCGCAAATTGCTTAAAAAAAATAAGATTAATTGAGCAATGAATGATGCATTCTTTTAATTCACCAAACGATATTCAGTCTTACTGCTGAAACGCTGATTAGAAAGTGCCTCGATCTTTTCCAGTCAACCAGGTGCGAAATTTATAGCAAATAGCTTGAAAAAAATAAGACTGATTGAGCAATGAATGATAAATTTTTTTAAATTCACCAAACGATATTCAGGCTGACTGTTGAAACGCTGATTAGAAAGTGCCACGAATTTTTCCAATCAGCCAGGCGCGTAACCAACTGAAGGCTGCTGTTTGCAAAAAATTTGAATACTAAATATTCTGAAATTTTTTATAAAATAAAAAAAACACCGACTCTTTCTTGCATCTATAAAGTCTAAAAATATAAAAAAGATAATTGGTTTGCAAAAGCATAAATAAGAGTAAAAATATTTAAAAATGATGGGCTGACAAAAGCATAAATAAATTAAAATAAATAAATAAAGAGATAAATTTAAAAAAATAAAAGCAGACGATAAAATTAGAAGTCAATTATAATTCATATTTGTTAGTGTTTGTGTTGTTTGTGAATAAAAGTTTTTATAGAAAAACTGAACAGTTCTTTAATATAGCTTGATAAGCTACACATCCTTCTCTGTATGACCTTGAATATGCGTTTTACTATTCATGAAAAATAGGTAAACAAAGATATCTGTAATAAAAAATAAAACAAAATTTTACATTAATTAAAAATAAATTAGTTGAATAGAGAAAAAAAAGTTTTGAAACAGCATTGAAATTCGCCGCATTCCATTCTGCGAACCATTCAGATTAAAAAGTTTATTTAAATGAAAGCTGTCAGATAAAAAAATCTTCTTACTATCTACTGAACCACTCTTTCTACATACTAATGACAATAATTACAACCATTTTAACAACATCTGCAGTCAATCAGTTGTTTTCAAAACGATGCCACAAAAAAAAGGAAATTTTTTGGAAAATGAGGTTGACTAAGTTCCGCTACTGGTGACACAGTGCCCTTGTCTTACCGTCAGGTGGCGCTTTTACTACCAGTTCGTTTCCATAGAAACCGGCCCCAAACTTGTATCATTTGTATTGAATGTGAAACAATTCGCTTCGATTGTGTTTGAAATGGAATACACCTTTTGAATTCCGCAAATTATTTAATTTCAATAATAGAAAACATTTAAAATTTATTTTTTAAATTATTCGAATTGTTTTTGACGATTATTCTAGCTTCATTGGAAAAAGGTAAGCATATAATTATTTTTTTTTTGTAATTGTTTAAGAATTAAAGTAACAGTTCATTCAAAATAAAAAATATCTAATTTTTTTTTAATAAATTTACTTATGTACCAATTATAAATTTGTTAAACAGTTATATTCATGGAACATGCTAAAATTTTGGCCAAAAAAACTATATATATTTTCTTGTGATTTGTAATAAAAATATTAATTTGTGTTTTTTCTTTTGATATTTAAAAATGTACGGCTTAAGATTAAATTATCCTGCATACATTATTTTCATAAAAATTAATTTCCTTGTATATATTAATTCAGTAACGTGGTTTCATGCAGAATTTATTCGTATTTTAAAGAAAACAACTAAAGCAAAAGCTTTTACATTTAAAGTATTTAAAACATAAGTTATTTTTAATTTTTATAAGAAAACATGAATTATTCAAAATTTACGAAATTATAAATGTTCTTAATTTATTATTTATTAACATATTGTTAGTCAGAAATCATAGTTTTTAAATTCCTTGTCATAATTTGTCCATAAACTTTGCATAATTTTCCAAACTACAACATTTATAAAACCACTTGCTAGGGATTTTCATTGTAACAGTAAAACAATGTAATTTAAATTGCAATATTTTACATTTCAATGTATTTGTTGTAGTAAACGTTTACGTTTACACTTCACATTTATTAGATTATGAACAGAATGCCCGTTGCGGAACTTTGTCAACTTAGTGACATGCGATCTAAATTTTAAAAAAATTAACCAAAATTCTTTCTATAAAAAAAAATTAAATTAATTTAAAAATTATATTAAAAGTTAACTTTAAATTTTTTTTCAGTAAAATATAAAAGTTTTAGCAAATTTTTTTTTTCGAGGCTATATTCTAAAACTATAGCAAGCTAAGACTGTTTTATTCTTTTTCATGTAAACCTAAACTCAATGCCCCCTATATGTCATACTTATATATTCGCATTTTTTTAATTTTTTTTTGTCATCGATTATCTGTATTGTCGAGGATATCAGAATTTTAATAACATTGGATACAGTAAATTTCACCAATTTGTATTATTTTTACATTGAACAATATATTCCGTACCCAACTAAGCATATTTCCTTTTTTTTTTCTAAATTGTCTAAATCAATTTAAATTTTCGACAAAATAAATTATCGTAAACTAACATATACTCAGGATAAAATAGTATTTGATATTTATTCATGCCGATAATGATCGAGATTACTTGACATTTATCGTAATCTTGATGGTTATCATAACAAAATATTCTAAAATATCGTCCTTACAATTTTGTAAATTTCCAATAGTTAATGATGTATCACTAGCTTTAATTACCTTATTTTTTTTAATTTCGTGTCGGACATAGTTTCTAGCACTAATTAAATTCGTGTTTTTTATGAAGCACTGAAAGCTGGTATAACGGCAAAATATAACAGCCATTTTGTGTCATTAACTTCTGAATAGCATTGAATGCTTATTTAATTCAATCTGCCAGTTTGTAATCAGTTTGTAATTAGTGGAATTCAGGTACCAAATAAAACTGCTTTTTTTTATAATTTATCATTCGAAAATTAAATAAGACACTATAAACAGAACATTAAAGGCATGATTAGCAACTGTTCGTACTAGAGATGTACCGGGTCCTAAAATTTTGCCAGTTCCGGGTACCAGGTGAAAATTTAATCTTTTACTTAGCCTAGTCCAAAATTTTTTTATTTGTTACCTGACTGGTTCCGGCTACTCGGTAATATTTAAATCTACAAATCGGCCGTTCCCGGGGGTACCCGGCCTGGTATTATAGCATTTTAACTAATTTTGTACGATATTTAATGTGCGCCTATATAAATAAAAACACCAGTTTTTATTTTTAGATTCAATTAAAATAAATTTTTAAAAAAAATTTCTTTAAAAAATTTTATTTAATGTTTTGATGTATAATGATTACGGTAAAACTATGCAGTGGAGACATCTGATAATATAATAAGATAATCTGCTAATATAATAAGATATCCTGCTAATATTATAAGATAATCTGCTAATATAATACGATAATATGCTAATATAATAAAATAACCTGTTAACATAATAAGGAGGCATCTGATAATAATTAATTTGATTTACTTCAATTTTTAATTTTACTTATTTGTGTTGCTTCTGTTAAACGTAGGATATTTTAAATACATTTTAACAAAAAAGACGGTATATTAAAAGAAAAATGTTTATACTATCAGGGTTCATTTTTTAATAATAAGATAACTATAACGTAATCTATGTGCATTGAGATCTACCTAAGTACGATCTCTAAGGAAACTTTTCTTTGCAAATTCTCTTTCACCTCAATTTAAAATTTAAAGTATAGAAGAAGTGAGTTCAGACACACCTAGAATAAGCCATGAATTTCAAACACTGGAAAGAAATTTCTAAAATATCTAAATGAAAACAAATTATGGATGGATAACTAAGGATTACGCAATGGAGAAGTTCTCTTCCAATAATTATACGTATTTCAATATTTTGAAATTATTTTTCTGCAATTAGAACTACATGGCTTACTCTAGGTTTGCCTGAATTCACTTTTTTCTGTACTTTAAATTTTAAATTACTTATGGAGGCGAAAAAAATTAGCCACGAATGGTTTCGCTTGCGGTATATAGCGTCTTCTTAAGCATCAGTCCAATGTTAAATAGAAGATTATTATCGCTGTTTTTCTGTCCTTAAAATTAGGATTCAAACTCTGTATTCTACATATAGTAATTTTGAACCATCAAAAGATAAAGTAACTCCCAAATCAAGCAGCGGAAAATAGACAAATTTAATTTCATGAATAAACTCAATCTCTCTTAAACTGAAGCATACTTCCAATAAGAGGACGGCATACCGTAGGAAACACCTTTCATCACTAATTCTATTTCACTACCATCACAAATTTAAAGTTTAAAGTATGGAAACGGTGACTACGGGCAAACCTTGAGTAAGCCATGAAAGATCAATTACCGAAACGAAAATTTTAAAATATCAAAAGGCAAACAAATTATTGGAAGAGGGATTCCCTATAGAAAAATGCTAAGTTATCTTCTCATAATTAATTTTCATTAAGATATTGGGAAAATTTCGTTACAGTATTTGAAACTTCGTGGCTTACTATGCTCGTCTGAACTCACTACTCTATACCGCAAGTATTAAACTACTTATGCAGGTGGATGAAATTTTGAGATAAAAAGATCCCGTGGTATAGTGTCCTCTTAAACGGAGGAAAAAAAACTCGAACATCTCCCGTGTTTAACCATAACCGTTTAACCCGACGTAGAAGAAGGTTTACTAGAGTGGTTGAAACACGCTTTCTGTTTAAAATTTAGCTTTTTAATTACCGATAGCCAATTTTATTCATACATGCTTCTTTTTAATATTAAACAAAAATCAGCTTATATAGAATACGTAATTAGATGTTTTCAAGTGAGTTTTTTTTTTTTTTTTTTTTTTTTGTTGAGTTATGTAAAAATAAAAGGTTTCCTTGTTTTTAAAATAAAAATTACCTTCAAAAATGTATTTACCAATTTTTGTTAAAACAACTGACTCAGTTCTAACGTGTGCTTTTAGTTACCTAGAAAATTAATCTTCCATGATGTTTAAATAAGTCTATAAGCTGAAATAATAGCAACATGTTATTGCCTTTACTCATTTGCCTAAAGTAAAATCATGAGAGTAATTATAATGAGAGAAAAATCATTATGAGAGAAATCATTAAGAGAGCAAAATTATTAAGAGAGCTAAATTATTAAGAGAGAAAAATCATCATGAGAGTAATCATTATGAGAGTAAAATCACTATGAGAGGATCCAATCAATTTTCTACAGTTATATTTGAATATTAATCATTATAATTTTATTAACTTCAAAAAATATCAATATAATTCTTAATTTCTAACATTGTATTTATCTAACTACCATAATAATTTAGTTAAGATAGTTTTCAGAATTAGATTTCCATAATTTTCCTTACCTTCTCCTAATTCGACTCCTCTCTTTAGAGAACATATTTCTTTATCTTCAAATCTACCAAGGTTTTCTATAATTAAAATTCTGCAAATAGTAAAATATGTTGTTTCTAAACACTTATATAGGCTTTATTTATTGAGAAACTGGTGGAATACATGAATTTCCAAAGCTACAGATATAAATAATTTTAAAACAACTATAATTCTGCACATGGTTTTGTCGAAAATAAATGAGCGTTACGCAGCACTGGTCATCTAGTAAAACTGATACTCTGTACCGGCTAATTGTGGGTACCAGGTACATCTCTAATTCATACCTGTACGACGTTTCCATTTACTATCTTAAATTAGATTATCTTATATTAAAGATGTATATAAAATGTAAGTTTATAATATATGTTTGTGGTGATGTGATTTTTGTGCGATAATTTTCCCCCGTGCTACACTGTTAACTCTGCGATAACCTTGCCACACTGTTAACTGTGATAAATTTATCCCATGCCACACTGTTATAAAAAAAATAGACAGGTGAAAAAGTTTTTTTTAAAGAAAATGCAAGTTTAAAAAACAACACACGTGCAACTCTAGTCATTCAATTCCAAACTATGGTTCAGTCGATAAGAGTGGACTATTCATACAGGAATGGGCTGTTCCATTTCTTTTGCAGGTGGAGAAGCCTAGTGAATATATGCCGGCATTTTTCCTTTACGATTTAAGCTGACAATTTATTTTCGATTTCTGAATTTGGAAATGACAAATAATGTATATTATATTTCAAGTAACAAAACGTATTTAAAAGCAATTCGATGCTTCGAATTGGTAAGGCTTTGCATGAATTTTAATTACATTATCATAGGGTAAACCAACCAGTGAAGGAACACTACCCAGTGAAGGAACATTTCATATATATTGATTAAAAATTAGAATTTGAAAGTTTTTCTTTAGATTGATTGGTTCCAATAGCTTACTGCCAAACAATAGGAAGTCATCTAGCAATGTTTTGGATTACCTGGTCAAATAGACTTCTCTGGAAAAATTTTGAATTTGTTATTATCTCTGCAACACCTTGTTTCTTTGAAAAAATTTTAAGGTGAGTGTTTGTATTTATATTTTTGAAGTGGAATTAATTGCATGTAATAGTTTTATTTTTCTCACTGTGAAAAAGAGTAGTCAAAATATAGTTATTGAAGTTATGTTTTATTTTTTTTAAGCATCATAGCATAATAAAGTACTGAGATAAGGGAGTGTTTATTCACTGGATCACCAAACGATGAAAAGCCAGTGAAGGAACAAGTGTTCCTTAACTGGGTTTTTTTCTAAGTTAGTGAAAATAAAAGATAAACTTTAATTTTCTTGTACCTTTGGTGATGTTCCGCATCAAAAGTATGTTAAAAATACGAAAATTAACTTCTAACCAGTGAGGGAACAGTCATGTTCAGTTACTGGGTATAGATTTCCCAGTGAATGAACGGTATGTGTTAATATGTTGACACTTTAATTTTCAATTCATGATCACAAAAAAAAGTTAACATTTTTCAAGTATTTATATGTTACAATTTCAAGAATAGACTTGTTTTTAAATATTTGTATGGCTTATAAATTCATAAAGAGCATTAAAAAATAACCAAAATTAAGTGTTCCTTTACTGGGTGTTCATTCAGTGGTAAGAGCTGTTCCTTCACTTGGTCTTCTTACTACTTGTTATTTGAACCTCCAAAACTTTAAAACAATATTATGTAAGTTCTCTACAATTTTTTTACATAATTTGCAATTAATAACAAATATGTTGACACTGTCACTTAACTAAAATTACGAATTTTGAAATTAATATGATTTTTTAAAAGGCAAGCGAAGCTTAAGTGTTCCTTCACTGGTTAGTTTACCCTATTTATTCATTTTTCATCAGTGAACAACTTAATTTCTTTTGTCCTGAAGTGGCTACGAACTTCCCGCAATTTAGATTAGAAAAAATTTTAGTGTAGGAAATGCATGGACATTGTAGGAATATCCTTTACACTTAAATAAGATATCTATGTAAGGAATACCGGCAATTATAAAGAAGAATTAAAAAATAGAAAAAAGTTTATTTTTATTTTTAAAAAAATCGAACTATAGCATTAAAACTCTTAGCTTTACGTAACATCTATTTCTTAATTTTAAACGGGTAATTGGGCGAATTATAAAGAAAAATATCTCAGGAATTATTTTTATTTTTCTTCTTGCACCAAATTCTCTTCTGTAAATTCAATTCAAATATCGAGAAGACGAAAAGTAAATATTTTTCTAAAATAATTCACGCGGAACATTTTTCATTTTGTAAGAAAAGGACACCCAAAAATGTGACTGAATTTTTCCTCCATGTCTGCTATTCCACGCCTGTTATACAATTACATTACGTAATATAATTTGCATATAAAGTTTTTTTTATATCCAGTTTATAGTGCTTTGTTCTCTGGTCATTGACCCCCATTTTTAGAAAAAGGAAGAAAAAAAATATATACATGAAAAATCAAAGAAAATAAAATAGTAATTTCAATTCGATGTTTAGAGAAATTCTTCTGAATGCTTGTACTTTATTTTAATTTTATTTTACGAACATTCCAATGTTCCCAATTGTTATTTCAGTGCATAGTTGGATTTCCGGGGAATGTTTTCAATTGAATTTCGGTTTATTGTATACTTTCTTGAAAAGTACATAATTGTGAGTAACGTTTCGATGTATTTTTTTATTGTTAATTATTTACGTTTTTCCTGTAGTTAAACAAGTTTTCTTGTAGGTATTTTAAATTCACGTATTACTGGAAAAAAACGTCAAATAAATTCGATATTTTGTTAACAAATTAAAAAAAAGTTCGTTAACCTGTGCTTGGGACTGGTTCTAAAAATTTAAAATAATTCTAAAAAGTTAAAAGGACTTATTTTTCAAAAGTAAGTTTAGCATAAAATTTTTAAGCATGTATTTCTTTTAAATACTATCAATTACATAACCAATAAAGTAAAAATTAAATTTTTTTTCTTTTGTTTAAAAAAACAAAATTCGATAAGTAGTAGTGCAGAATAAAAGTCAGTTTAATTTTTAATAATTTATTTATTTTCATTTTACAATTATTTTCCTAACAAAAATAATTTTTAAAAAATACCATTTATAAATACGTTTTTTCTTGACAGCTCTCATAACTTTGAATTTGATAGTTATTTTTTTAACTATTGTTTCTTTCCTTTTTAATTTCTCAAAGCTTTCCCAAATTTACATTTTTTACTTATATTTTCAAATGTAGGAAAGTGTTTTTAAGCAGAATATTTTAAAGTATTATTGCAGAAGATTAACTTCGTGACATTTGACAATAATGTTTAAAGTGTTATTTGAAAATTCTTAACTTGACTATAATGAATTAAAATTGTTTAACTCATAATAATCGTTTAACTCATTAGTTTAATTTATTTGCGATTTCAAAATTATTCATCAAAGAAGCCTTATTTTTGAATTTTCGTTTCTCAAGAACTATTTAACCGATTTTATTCAAATTTTGTATTTTGTCATTTAAAATTGCAAAATATAAAATGGCGTGACAATTTATATACCTTACAAAAAATGCTTTATGCGTGGAATTATCATTTAAACGAATGCAATTATCAGTAACGGTGTGCAATTATCAATAAATGAATATTAAAAAAAAAAAAAATTGAAAAAAATTCAATTGTTTTAAAAACTTTCCCAGGATATAGAGAAATACGCACTAAGCGAAATAAAAATTATGGGGCCCAAATGTCGATCTCTCTCTAGACTAAAGTTTTGGGACTGTTTTTCTACGCTATCTCTTTATTTAGATGTTCGAAAATCTGAATCCACTAAAAAAATGGTCTGCTTATTTAGAAAAAGCACGTTCCTTTGTTTGATTTCGTAACTTAAAATATAATATGCACGAGTTAATTAGCATATTTGAGGTTACCCTCTCGAATTGTTAGAATTTAGTCCTAGAACGTGAAGATCTGACCATTAGATCAAAAGTTATTCATTGTGATCCAGCTTTTTTTTTCTTTTACCCTGTACAATAAGCATATAAGTTTTTATTCACTATATTATCTATAATTTACCTAAAAAGGAAAAATAATGAATGTTTTTAAACTATTAGTAGCAATAAATAAATTAGTACAGATATTCTGAGATATTCTAAGATATTCCAAGAACAGGTATTCTAAGATAGCGCTTGTAGTTTATATTATCTGCAATAATTAATCATCACCCCCCTTTGAAACCATTAAAATTAGAACTGAGCGAGAATTTGAACAGATAAACGCCAGCTATTTTGAGTGATATCTTCCCCCCCCTTTTTATGCACACTTTTTCACATTATTTGTCTTCTTTTAGATGCATATGATGATTTACAATAATGAATAATACGAACAAAAAAAGTGAGTGGTAATTAAAAATAATTTAATATAATAATGGCAATGAAAATAAATAAATAAAAATGGCAAAAATATTATAGTTTTTGGAAGTTAAGACTCAGAGTTTAGAAAATGTCAATGATCTCTTCGGATAAAAATTTCAACGTCCGTATTTGGTGGCGATTTTACAATCCAGCTGATTTTAACGATCCACTCTCCTGTTTCGCATTTTTTTAAAAAAAGGAACATGATTTTTGAATTTTGTTTTAGTTCAGGTAACAAATTTTAAAAGAATGAGAAGTCTGCAATATAATTACGACCAACAACAGACATGAAGAAAATCTCTTAAAAAAAAAGAGAGAGAGTCTTTAAAGGCCGTTGGATTGCAAATTAGCTTCTCGGATATTAAAAATTTATATAGTATACATTCTTTGGGGGGTCTTTTCTGCAGACAGTTAAGAATTTAGGAAAGAGTGTGACAAGAGTAAAAAAGTGGTTAATTCCTTACTATATTTATTAAGTTGTTTTTGTAGAATTCCAACTAATACTTTTTGGAATTTTTATTTACACATGAATAAGAAACGATACAACTTATTGTTTCAAAAGCAATAGAAAAGCATTTTTGAAAGTATGCACGGTTGTCGACCTTTCCTGTGGATAATTAGTGAATATGATTTGTATCAAAATATTTTCGTTTTCAAATCTTAACTTGGAAACAGACAAAAACTTAAAGGTTGGCACTCTATGGGTGCCTTTTCATAAAGATAAATTAGAACGTGATTTAACATGGTCAACACCCATCCTTTTTCATTGAATAAAAAGAATGGAATTCATGCTCTTGAACTTGACATTCTCTTCAACGAATTTTTAATGAGCTTTTGCAACTTTCTCTCTCAATGAATGAATACCAACAAAGAGTGGATATGAAAAGAGATAGAAATTGTAACTTTTACAATAGGATCTATTGAAGAGAAGAAAGTTTGTCTTTGTTACTTCTTATAACTTTAAGTGAAACTTAAGTTTGAAACAGCGATAGTTTTTATTTAATAGGAAATTTGAACCTGGATATTTTTTTTCATTCTTTGTTACGCTATGTAAATATTTTATTTAAATGTTTTATTCAAATTTATTTGTTTTCAACGAAACAAAAAAAAAGAGTTGTTGCAAAATAAAAAGCTTTTTTTTTTGGCTAAAATAATTAACTATATTAGTTATTTTTTCCAAAAGAAATAGTTACAACTAAAAAATTTTTGTTTTCAAGTTTAAATAAAAATTAAATTTTGAACAACTTTAGTTTTTACTTAAATTGGAATGCTAAACATTGGAAATTTTCTCTCTCATTTTTTTAAATTTTTTTTGTTACATGACATAATTTTTTATTTAAATGCATTACTCAAATTTTTTTAATGATTTTATATTATAATAATTGTTTTCTTTAAGCAATAGTTATAGTTTATAGAAATAGTCGCAACAAAATAATACGGAGTTTATACAAATAGTTGCAAATGAAAAAATTATAGCTTTTAATTTAAAATAAAAAAACTAAGTTTAGACCAATATGTAGATTTTAGAAATGCTGAACATAGATTTTCTTTTGTTACGCTACTTAAATATTTCATTTAAATATTCAAACTCATTTCTCAATTCAAAGTTATATCCCAAAAATTAAATTTTAACTTTTTTGTTGAATTACTAAGTACGTAATTATAGACTTAATTAAAAACTACTGAATAAAATGGGCATTATTAAAAATTTTCAACTGAAAAATGTCAATATTTGTTTTTTACTTTAAACTATATGGTTTTACCCAAGTGGTTTTAATTTAAAATTTTTATATGTACTTTCCATTCATCGCTGATTTTTTTTTCTGTAATAGTTAAAACTGATGATGGCAGTTAAACACTTTTAAACATAACAGGTTACACCCTTTGAATGCTTGAATAATGTGTTGAATCTAATTATTTATTTGTAAGTTACAATTTAAAAATTTGCTTAATTTTCTCAGTAAAAACTTAAGAAATTTTTTTTTTACGGGACATAAGGAAAGTGTACATAAATCTTTAATAATTCTGAATATTAATGGTAACAAACTAATGTTTCCAGCGGGGATATTTTTCTTTTATATCTTTTTTATACGGGGATTGGAGAAAACTAGATAATTCTAAAGGTATTGAAAGAAGATGTTGTATTGTAAGTTTGTTCAGATTCTAAAGTTTGTTTTGAACTAAAAATTGTTCTGAATTCAAAGTTGGTCTGAATACGATGTTGATTTTAATTCCAGGATGATTTTAATTCAAGGTTTATTTAAATTCGAAGTTTCAATTTTTTTTTCAAAGTTATACTTTAAAAATTAAATTTTTTGGTTATGCTACTAGGTTCGAAGCTGTATTACTAAATCTCATTTTTTTTGTAAAAGTACTTGGCTAACCACTAAAAATTTGATTATTTAAAAAAATTGTTTTGGTAGTATAAAGTATAAATTAGACATGAATAGTTCTGAATATTATTTGAAACTAATTAGTTCTTTTCAACATAGATCTTTTGTTTAAATCTTAAGTATATCAAAAGAAAACATGATTATATTAAAGCTGTAAAAATAAAGCGTTGTTGTTCTGAATACAAGACAAGGTAAATTTTGATTCAGTGTTAATCTGGATTCTTACTTAGTGGAAAATTGAACTATAAGACATGCATAACTCTTAAAACGAAACTATAAAAAATACTTAATAACATTTTCTTCTTTAAAATTAAGCGCCTTTAGAATTACAGTTAAACTGCATTTATGAATTCCTAGCTAAATAATGCTCAAAAATTGAACCATTTTGTGTAAAAAACATATCAGGGATAAATCTTGCTCTTAATCTGATCTTTATTTTTATTCAACAAATTTTATTTTACTTTTAAAAAAGCTCTAATTTGAAGAAGAATATTGAATTTTGATTGCTTTCTCCAAAATCACTCCAGGGCTTGTCAACTAATTGTATTCTGTTTTCTGGCAGGTTGTTTTCAACATATCACTACGAATTCTTGGTGAAACTTTAATAACATTTTATGCATAGTTTCATGAGCAACCCACACGGGTTTCATCCAAAGTGTACATATGGCATAATATTCGATCTTATCGGACTACTATTATAAGTTACAACTTGAAATGATAATAATAAAAAAAAATCTGGTACAATGTTACTTTTCATATTCAGTGTCAACTTCATTAAATCTAGTCACGTTTCGTTTGTTACGTTACATTTTTGTTTTCTGTCTATCGTTTAAAGCCTGCGACTAATTGTGAAAGGTTTCTTGTAAAATTTATTCTCTTGCAAATTAGCCTGCGTGGGTAATTTTACAACAGGGAAGATTTCAAAGCAAATTACATTCCTTGTCAATCTGATCCTATAACCTATTCGCCCACAGATCATTTCTCTTTTAGTTATTTATTTTGGAAAGAAAATATACGAAGTTAATGCCTAAATTCATTTAATTTTTTTTAAAGAACGCAAATGGAGACAAGACATATGTATAGTTGGGTAAAGTGTGATATTAAATGTAAACAAATAAAATCTTTTTGCGTTTAAAATTTTTTGGAAATTAGGTTTCAAGCGTGGTAAATCAAAGGGTCTCCTACAGCCGGAAAAAGGGATTTTTCTTCCCTATAATCTACTCAAATTTATTCGCTATATTGTACCTAGACACCACTTTTATTGCCGTTTCTAATGCCAATCCGGCAAATCTGCTTGTTAAAAACAAACTTATTTAAGACAGAGGGTGCGTTTCTTATTTTTCTGTGGCGCCATCTATGGCCAAAAATACGACTTCAGGCACACACGTCACAACCCATTTGTAAGGTAAATCTATTCCTACTTCCATTCATCCATAAATCGTAATTTTGACCTGAACCAGAGAACGTTCAATCTCCAATTCAGTACCCCCAGTGGTATGATTTGTTATGGGAACATGGAGTACTTTGTAACCTCAGAAATTTAATGTGCATCAATCACCATTTCTACACGGGGAGTCTTCGGCTGGCGGGGATCGAACTCACGACAGCTTGGACATGGGTCCAACACCCTACCTGCCAGCCTATCGGATGCCACTTTCATTGCTATAGCTACTGCTTTTTGAAAATTAAGTGGGTACAGAATTTAATGGTATGTAAAGGGTAAATTATTGAGTGTTTTCTAATAGAAAATACGAATTGATAGTTTTCCTTTATTTCAAGTGATAAGACAACTCTTTTAGATAATTCTTCGTTTTCATTTTTTCTTATCAGAAAATTTGCAAATATTTTTTGTACGCAATATTTATGATAACATACTTCTCTTTTAATTCAAATTGAATTTAATCATTGTACTACGAAAATAATGTTTTCTGTACAGTAAAAGAATTTCAATCTCTGAAGAATAGCAAATATTTCCTGAAATAAACACGCAACAAAAGTTTGTTTCCTCTATTTTCTTTGTTTCCTGTGAAACTGCCTTAACTGGATTTTCAGAAAGAAAATCGTTTCCAGTCAAGCATATATTGTAACGCTTAAATTAATTTTATAGATAACATGTTTAAGTTATAAACTTTCCACTTTCTTGGTTTTAAATTGCAAATTTATTTAAAATGCCTTCTCTGTATAAACTTTTTTCCTTGCGATATTTTTATATGCTTCAATTCCATTCAAAAAGAGAATCATTTCATTAGGTATGGAAAATATTAGGAAGAAATAATTTTTAAAACGACTAGCTTTCGAATAGCTTTCTATTTTTTCGTATTTATTAATCACATTTTTTTATGTATAAACTTTGCTTTATTGTTTTTCTAACACAATCATAGTTAAATTGTTGATACTTTTTGTTTCAAACTGATTGCTAATTTTTAATTAAAGCAATTATTTTTCTTCTTATTTGGTTTCTGATTCCTATAACTTAGATCGTCTGACTTGATTTCTTTCTTTTTGTAGTCCGATTTCGGTTTCTGATTTAGTGCATGCTAATTTTATTTTATTTTATAACCGTCGTTGAACAGCTGACCCAATTTTCGGGTTTACGACTACTAATGTTCAACTCCGTAGCCTTGTAATTTTAAAGCCAATCTAGAAGACAAGGGAACTGCTGAATCAAGTATTGGGATAAATTTTGCCTTCTTTAGAGGATTTTTTGATGGAACTAACCCGCATTTGCGTTACATGGAGAGGAAAACCACGAGAACCTCCCACGATTGACCTGACGGCAGAGGGACTCTAACCCATGATCCGTCTACCACTGAGGATATTTAGCGTCAACACTGTGGTCGTGGACACCAGTCATCGCTGAGATTCGAACCCGGTTCACCTCATTAGAAGGCGAACTAGGAAAGTTAATGGGAAAATTTTATTAAGTTTAGAAACTTCAAGAAAATGCTGTTTTATGGGGTCTAGCCTTAAAACACAGAAGTGCCTACTTTTTGAAGGATGCTTCCCCCCCAAAATTTTAATTTTTAGGTGCTTTATACATAACATTTTAATGCGTGCTTTTTTTTTCAGGCTAATAAATGCTGGAAATCGTGTGATTTAGATATTAGTAATGAAAAAAAATTGTTCATAGCAGAGTTGGCCGTTGATTACAGTAATCGATTACAACTGTAATTGATTACAGATAATTACAGCTATGTAATCAATTACTTGTAATCACGATTACAAGTAATCAATTACTTGTAATCGTGATTACAACTTTCAAAAAATTTTGATTACAGCTGTAATCATGATTACAATTTTGATTACAGTAATCAATTACTTGTAATCGTGATTACAACTTTCAAAAAATTTTGATTACAGCTGTAATCATGATTACAATTTTGATTACAGTAATCAATTACTTGTAATCATGATTACAAGTAATTGCGATTACAAGTAATCACAACAAAAACGATTACAAGTAATTATGATTACAAGTAATCAAAATATATGATTACATGTAATCATGATTACATGTAATTTGATTACATGTAATTGTGATTACTTGTAATCAAATTATACGATTACAAGTTATTACGATTGTATACTATAGTCAAATTTTTTATGTAAGTATTCATGTGTTTACATATTTTTATGTACATAGAATGTACGTACGCATGAACGTACAATTTGCGATTCCTATACATACAATGTATGCACAAACGTTGTTTGTAAGTACAATATTCACAATTATATTGTAATATACTTAATGCAATGCGCATATGCTTAGTACATATAATTATGCATTTATGATACATGTACGCATGTATGTTAGTTTGTACAAAAAGGCAATGTTTTGTATCTTTGTATACATAGACAATGTATGTATGAACGTATATGAAAATAATGTTTATGCGTTTGCATGCTTTTATGCACTTAAGTGCATATATTGTATAAATTTACGATAATAGCACGTATATACAATGTACGTTTGTATATAAAATTGTACGTATTTGCGTACAATATGTAAAAATGTTATTTAAAGGTACAATATATGCACATAGTTGCGTAAATAAAATGCGTACATGTATACATGCATATTTATATGTACATCGATATATGTGCACGCAAAGTATGTACTTATGTACAACTTACGTATGTACTTGTATAACTACATACTTTGTTAATACTTATGCGCATGTAATGCATGGATGTACAAAAAAATAGTTATATGCACAATGTATGCATGTGCATACAACGTATACATGTACATAAGTACAAGTTATGTACAAATACGTGCGTACATTTAAATATATGTAATTACAATATACACATACATTGTGCATACATTAAAAAAATTTATATGAGTAAAGTTATTAAAAATTTTTTTAAAATTATTCTAAGGTATATGAAACTCGACCTCATATTTTTTAGAAAGCAAACGATAATTTTATTTGGAATTTCTAAATATTAATTCCACACATAAAATTTACCGTTTTTCTTATCATTTAAAAAATTTCTATGAATCATGCATTATGTTATAAAAAAATAAATCTGTATTGTCAAACATTTCATGAAAATACCTGAAAATAATTTTTTATTCAGAGAATTTCAAAATGATATAGAACAATTAAAGCTGAAAACTAAATTTAAATATCGTTTGATTTTGTCATTTAACTTGCTTGAGTCATTAAAAGTTAACTTACATGCATTTTATTCATTGCATTGTACACATATTTAGACATAAATGTAATGTACATATGTATACGTGTAATGTATGTACGCATGTACAATGTATGTACATACATTCATGTATTGTACGTGCATATATAGTACATATGGATATGCATACATGGAACATACGTGTATTGTACATGTGTGGATACATTCATTGTACATATATACATTGCACCATATGCATAGATAGGGATAGCATGCATGTACACATGTAAAATTTGTACGAAAGAATTATGCCCAATATATTTATGCACATACGTACTGTATATGTACACACATATGTACATTATATGAACATTATATGTTCATTTCATCATATGTACATTATGTGAATATACCTCTGTACGCTATATGTATGTACATCTGTACGCTATATATATATACATCTGTACCATATATGCATCTCAAATGTGTGTACGTACGTTATGCATGTCGAATGCATGTATGAATATATGTGAAATATAAATACGCCCAATGTACGTACAATAGTTCACAAATGTATTATGCATATTTGGATACTTACATTGAGCATGAACATATTATGTACATGTACATAAATACACTGGACATGCATATCATGTACATGTATACATACATATATTGTACATCCTACAGATATACCTATATTGAACATGCATACATATATTGTACTGTTCATAAATAAATTGCACATACATGCATGGGACATGCATTGTACAGACAATGTATGTATGTTCGTACAAACACAAGTACTTGTATATACATGCGTACATGAACATAGATATACATTTTACATACACAAATATTTGCATAAAATGCATATATTCATTGTGTATAAATGTACATGTATACATGTAGAGTGTATGTACATGTGTGTGATACTAAAATGTCTGAACATATGCACTAGATAAAATCATATGTACATACATTTCAGTTACATTCATTTGTACGTATACAAATACGTACAAAATGCAGTACATGTTAATACGTGCAAAATGTATCTTTATAAAATACATTCTACTATCTACTGTGAAATATAATCATTTATAAGAATACAATAGTCTTGTAATCGTGTAATTAGATTACATGTAATCATGATTACATGTAATCAAATTACATGTAATCATATATTTTGATTACTTGTAATCATAATTACTTGTAATCATTTTTGTTGTGATTACTTGTAATCGCAATTACTTGGAATCATGATTACAAGTAATTGATTACTGTAATCAAAACTGTAATCATGATTACAGCTGTAATCAAAATTTTTTGAAAATTGTAATCATGATTACAAGTAATTGATTACTGTAATCGACTATGTAATCATGATTACAGCTGTAATCAAACTTTGTAATCACGATTACAAGTAATTGATTACTGTAATCAATATTGTAATCATGATTACAGCTGTAATCAAAATTTTTGAAAATTGTAATCATGATTACAAGTAATTGATTACTGTAATCAAAAAATGTAATCGATTACATTTTTGGCCAACTCTGGTTCATAGGCATTAAAAAGGACATTTTTCATTATTGGATCCAACATAAGTGATATTTTAATATTTAATTATTGTATAGAATTGTAAAAAAAGTTGCAAAGTGGATATCCTCTAAGTCTAAACTGTAAAATTAAAAAATATTACACGAGTAAAAATTTTATTTTTAAAACATTGTGGTGGTAGACACACTACAGTACTCCCCCACCAGAATTGTAGCTGGGATAGAATTTGATGAACGGATACCATTAGTTGATTCATTACTGTTTTGTGAGAAGCCGGGAGAACTGTATTAAGATCACCGTGCTTTTTCTAGTGCTGATCGTAAGAGCTGTATTAAGTTCACAGTCGTGGTAGCTCCTGTGTTGCTTTTAGCAGTCGAGTAATACGTTATACGTTGTGTGCGATCGAGGCTGAGAAACAACAGCTCGAGGAGGACAATGTCGCAGTCATAAGTAGCAAGTCAATTGGTCAATGTGGACAATCCATCGAAGTAGGCGTGTTCAAATCGAAGTGGGAGTTTCTGTCAAGGTAGGCGTGTTCACATCACGTCTGATGGTCACCAATGTGAGGAGAGAAGTTATAGACAATGTCAACTTTCATTTATGAAAAGGTACCCCATCATAGAATCGTTTTAACATGTCAAGTATACTAGTGAATTGAAATTGTATTTTTGTATTGTAGTGGTAGACACACTACAACATAAAACTTAAGGCTTTAGGGAGAAAGAGGATTGGTATCCTCCGTTAATAGGAATTGCATTTCTTTCAATGCTAGAATCCATGTAAATAACGTTGTAACGTTTAGTTGTTTAAAGTTTAAAATGAAATCTGCGTGATAATTCTATTTGGAAGGAAAATATAATTTATAGCTTAAGGTAGCCGCTAGGTAAATAAGGCCAATTTCGATGAAAATTCCGATTGTGAGATTATTTTATTTTAATTTAGAGTGAACTTTTCTGAATCCAGAACAGTTTCACTTTTGTTTCTACGTTGCTTAGATCCGGAGTTATTGTGATTTGAATAAAAGCAGTCGATCATAGTAACAAACCGGAAGTGGGATTTGGAAACCGAAACTAACTATTTTTCACGTTCTACGTTGTTTCTTTTAGCTTTTTTTTAATAGAAATGTTGTCAATTTTCAACTTTTAAATTTGTGCTACTTACACAGCCCCATACATCAGTTTTTTTTAATTATATTTCTGCAAAATATATATGGCAATACAGCCTTTAGTTTGTTGCTTGGATTCTTTAGTTTGTTGTTTGGATTCTTTAGTTTGATGTTGTTTGTTTACTGTGTTCTTTATTCTATTACGCTTTATAACTACTTTTCTTTAGTAAAAATACAATACTTTATTAGTACCTATATTATTTAATCTTTTTTATTTATTAAATATGGGAAAAGCTAGGAATTATTCGGAAAAAAAAAACGAAAGTTTCATGGAAATCGTTTCTGTAAAGACGAAGTAAAAACAAACGCGTCAGTTGAAAATTCGGATTTGCTCAATATTTCTACTGCAAGTTCTTCCAAATTGGAAGAAAACATGAAATATTTTGAAGAAAAAAAGTCGAAAAATACATCGCAGTTGACAGGCAATAGAGTTTTGGACATCGAGATTTCGATAAATATGATAACAATGCTTTGTTGCCCTCAGTGTTTCGCTCCAAAATTGGACTTCAAAGAAGACTCAATGATGGGATTATGCTCAAATTTTACAATTAATTGCAAAAGCTGTGATTTCTCTGTGCGATTCTCTTCAACTAAAAAGATAAACAAGAACAATATTATCAATACACTAATGGTATTTGGCCTTCGACTGATTGAAAAATCTTTTTTCTTTTATTTTACGTTACAATTCTTGTCATCAGTTGAAATGTAAAATAATTTCTTTTATAATATTTTGCAATATTGTTTATTATAATGTATGAAATATAATTGACGAGCAACTCTAATCCAAAACATATTTTGTGATTTCTGCCCTCATATGTATAGTATATATGTAGAGGACGTGTATTTTTTTTTTAAATTTATGTTTTCACTATATAATTTCATAACATACGTAAATACTGAAATATATGTTTAGTTTGTAGTTCAGAACATTCCAAAGGGTCTCAGCTAATTGTATTAAAAATATGAAAGAGATATATCAATTACTTTTTTCTCTAGACCATTAGTCGTTTCTTCAAAAAATATTTTGAATTGTCGATTTTTTACAAAATTCATAAACAACCACAACAAAACTAAACAGAAAAAATAAGAAGGAAAAGGGAAAGAAATTATGCTAAAAAGGTAAAAAGAAGGTTTTAGCTATAATCCTAGAGACTTTTTAGAACTTTACTGCTTTTTTTACATTTATTTCAGTTGCTTGAAAACTTTAACTGTCGTTTCTGAGAAAGTAGTTTTTAGCTCATTTTACCCTACGACTTTTGTGATAATTCAAAATGTAAAAGAGATATCTTTAAAATAATTGGCACAATTGTTCGCTATAATGTATAGAGTGTAATGAACTACAAACTTTGTTCCAGCTATTTTATTTTTCATTTTATGTCCACTTTAAGTGCTGGTAGATAGTAATTTTTTTAAACATTTTTATGTAATTTCAATGTATAAAACTATTTTATGTGTAATTATTTAAATAATTCTTAGTTTTTAGTTCATAACACTCTTAAAGGTATCAAGTACTTGCAATAAAAAAATAAAAGGGATATGTTAATAACTTTTTTGTGTAGAGCATTAGCCGTTTTCGTATTAAAATCCAAAATTTTTGCTAAAATATTACCATTTTTCAAAAGTTTAAATAAATAATGATTGATTGTTATTGATTTCACTGTTTTTTATCTACAATACACCAAACACAACGTTTAAAATTAGAGTTTTTAATTTTTTTTAAAAATTCTGTGCCGAACGTAGACGGATACCTTAAGAGAGGGTAAGAAATGTCATTAGTAACACTCACAGTCCATAGTAAAATTACCAATAAAAAATATCTTGAATTTTTTTTTTTTTTTTTTTTTTTTTTTGTCGTTTTTAGATCAATTATGTTAAATTAATGGAAATTTTATCTAGGTTAATTATTTAAATCAGAAAGCGAGGAGAAATTTTATTGCTAATTTTAAAATTTTAAAATCCATATTTGTAACCAAAACAAAATAAATTGTTTAAATAAATTTTTTAATAATTTTTTTTTCTTTTACAAATTATTCTCTAACAGTGAATGAATAAAATTATCTGCCGCAATATATCACCAGCATAATTATCTAATTAAGCTTTTTAAAGGATAAAATATTGAAAGCATTTTATTCATTTAAAATTATTTTTATCAAGTTTTAAAAAAGAATATTTAGATTTTTTTCTTTAAAAATTCGTTATTAAACAATGAATTTAGTTCTAATTCATTGTTGTTGCTTATTTTTTATCAATTTTTCTTAAGATTTTAGTTAAAAACACTGGTTCGAGAAAAAAATTACTTTGAAATTATGCTTTGAAATTTATTCAAATTTGTTGTTAAAGCTGCTAGCGTGACGTGAAATATTTGTAGTTTATAATCTAAAATTTAATCTAATTTTGAAAAATATTTTATAAATTTTTAATTGTGACTTATAATTTAAAGGCCCCTTGTTACTGAACAAAAATAAAAACTGTAATTTAGCCTTTTTTTAAAAAAAATATTGCGTCTAAATCAATCGGATACCTTTATTTTACACTAAATAATCGAATATACTTTCTTGCCGATCCGTTTTATAATGATTAAACGCTTCTCACATTGCCTGGATATTGTATGAAATGTAGTGTACAATCCAAGTGGTAAATAGGCAAAGTATAAAATATAATTATTGTTATTATTATTTTAATACATTGCCGAATTTTTATCGCGATGCAATTTTCGTTATAAACTTTCGATTTTTAATTCATTACACTTCACCTTCATGCTAATTAAAATATTTTTTAAATTTTTGAACTAAACAATATTTTTTGAATGTTTCTTAAAATCCTGTATAGTTTGTTCACATTCTTGTGGAGAACATTTCTCCATGTCAATTTTGTTCTTTTCTGAAATTTGACATAAAATTTTATCCAAATACTTTTTAGTTATTTATGCATGTAGGTAGTAGCTTAATATTAAGTTAATATTGTAACCAGTTTTCAAAGAGAAACGCATTGCTAATTTTAGCATCTTTTATCCTCCACAGAAATGATTTTCGAATGCTCAAAAGAGTCAAAAACAATATTTCAAATTTAAAAAATAAAAGCGATCATCATTTACTCTTTTGTGACGCTTTTATTGAGGACAACCAATGTTTAAAATGAATTTAAATTTTTACAAGTGTATTAATTAATAATAAAATATTTTTACTGCAAAAATCGATAATTAAAAACTGTCTATTTCTGCAGACTATCATAAGTCACGCTTCTCGCTCTTAATTAATTAATTAATGGAAATTTTAATCCCTAAAGATTAAATAAACAAAAAAACTGGTAGAATGTGAGGGATATTTTCTTATCTCGTTCACGGCTTTCGTGTCAAATTTTTGTATTAAAATAAATCATTTGGTAAAATTTCACGAATATTATGCGCTGCATTACCAGAACTTTCACTAAAATTTACATAATATGTTATGAATAATTTATCAAGCCTCTTAATGATAGAAAATATATCACATTTTCTATCATCATCGTTCAAATTTTTTCGTATAAAGCAATTGAAGAATACTAATTAAAAACGCATTTATTCGAGAACGAAATATTTATTTAATTTTCGAGAAAATAAAATTTTCAAAGTAAATCACGTAATAACGAAAACTCTAATTACGTTATAATTGTATTTCTACATTATTATAAATTTTTTTAATGAAATATGTACTCCATATTAACATTTATATGATTTTTATATATAACTGCAATCATTTTTGTCTTTAGTATAAGAGGTAAAATCAAAACTTTATAGAACAATTTTAATTTTCATTCTATGTACATTGGAAGTATTTTAATGCTTTCTTCCACAAAAAAATAAAAGAGTTTTGATATGAAAGGAACGTTTTCTCGAAAATTGTGGTTTGAATAAACTTAATTTTAATATTCATATTTCATATATTATAATATGAGGAGAGTTTTTGGTCAAAAAAATGCATTAAAAGCTGCTGTGACTTTTCGTATTTCTTCGAAATATCTGTTACTATGCCAAACAAATATATTTTTTAAAATTTCTTCATAAACTTCCTATAAATTAATGACAAGAGTAAACTCACTGGTGGGAAAAATTCAACTTTGTCATGATTTGGTAAATATTCCTATACACATAATGTTAAAGGTGACGCATTTTAGCATTATGTGTATAAGTGAGATGTTATTTGAAATGATACGCTTAAAAATTTTTATCAAAGAAAAAATTTAAAAATCCATCTGATTACCCCCAAAATCGGAATTTGTGGGTAAGGCATTTCCCGCAAAATATTGAAAAAGAAAGAAATTACTCTGTTTATTTTATCAAATTAAAATACCACTTCTTTGTTTATAAAGAGAAATTTTTATTATAAATTATGTATACAAATTTAAAAAAAGTATGATTATTAGTACCCGCTGAAAATGTGAAAGAGATTCTGCTAGATATCGTGATAAAATATTATCGAGCATATGAATAAGTATGGTGGGGCCGAATCTCGCACGTAAAAATATCGTAGAAAAAATTCTAGTTCAGATAAATATCGTTGGATAAAACCCCTCGCGGATAGACATAGTTGGACTGAATCACGCACGGATAGATATTGTTGAACAGAATCTCGTGTTGATATCGTGGGACTTTATCTCAGACATATCAATATCATGCAGAACCAATCTCGCGCGAATAAACATCGTAGAACATTCATATTTATGTAAAATTATAGTTTCTACTTACATGAAATAGGAATTATATTTACAACAACAAATAACCTTTCTAGGCTGTTGATAATCCATCTACAAATACTAACGATTTCGTACAGCATATTAATTAATAAATCCTATGAGCTTTCGAAGTTTCAATAAAGCAGAGTTATGAATGTGATACTTCATCGTATTTTAATTAAAATTAAATTATACAAGTATCATTAAAGGTAGGTACAATAGAAACAATGGCAATCATAATATCCTTTATTTTTATCTTCCGCCATTTTCATAATAACAGCGTCAGCGTGAGCAAAGAATGTTCAGAACAAATACGTAACTCATAAAAATTCTACCCTACTGTTGTTTACAACTAAAATCGCATTCTATATATTTTAAATAGCATATAATTATAAGAGCTAAATCATTATAACTCTGGTACGAAAGTTACAAACGAAAGCACAAAAGAGGCTAACAACCTCCATATTTAAAAAGAGCATTGACATCATACTATCGTCTGTTGAAAGCTAACATAGAATTTTCAAATATCTATTTTTACATCAGAGAAAAAATTGACAAAAGAGTCAAAGGCTTAATTTGGTTGTCAATTTAAAATGAGAAATTGGAAATTTTTTATATATGTATAATGAAAAAAAAAAGTGAAAGTTTCCTTCGTTTGAATGGCAACAGTGAAAGTTCTTTGATGACACGAATGTATTGTGTAGAGAAAAGATGATGGTTTTCTTTTGAGAAATAAATTAGTTTTGTGTTTCAAATTCGTTTGTAATGCGTATGAAGAAAAAAATGGTGGTATTGATAATTGTTTTAATAAAATGAGAAAATAGAATAATTATAGTATGGGCATAATAACTACTTATATTCGTTTTTCTCACATTCACAGATTTAAAAAGTTACTTCAAAAATTTATAAAAAAAAAGTACTTAGAAGTTATAAAATTTTTACCTTGGATACATTATAAAACCACAGTGCTAATAGCTCAGTTTATTTTTTTTAAATCATATTTCCGTTATGTAAATATTTATATTTATTTTCGTACTAAATTGAATCATATATTTTTTTCTATAAGAATGCAAAAATGAGTTTTTAGTTCCATGCTCTATTTTACATGTTCATTTTCTTTCTTATGCACACAGTGTACCATAATCACCACTCATTATTCTATACACATCTTTAATCCTTGTCTAGAAATACATGTCAAAAAAGTACACATTAGTACATTAAAGATTGCAAATAAATATTTAAAAAATTTAAAAACAAAAATACAAGCGAAAATTAGGACTGAAAACGCCAAAACCAGTTTTATTTCCTGATGAATTTTAAAGGTATTTCTATCAAATCATTGCCTTTTAACTCCTTTCATTTTCCTCCGGCAATCAAACTGATTTTGATTATTTCAGTCCCACCTTTCTCAGCAGTAATTGGTTAAATTTCAATAGTGCTTTTTTTCTTCTTTAAATATTAATTTGCCACTACACTGATAAAACTTCCTTAGCACGTATTTATGACGAAAATACTTAATATAAATATCAAGGGTTGTGATTACGGTACACTTAATACGTAGGAAAATTAAATTAAAAGTAAATTATAATGCATATATAATACAAATAAATATAATGCATATATTTATTTTTTACCACGTTTATATAAACTTGCCTTCGTGTATGTCTGTCCGGGTGGAATTTTGTAATCGATTTTAAACTAACTTTCCGACTAACTACAAACTTCAAATTTGGCACATAGTTCAGAATTGGATGACAATGCATGAAAATGAAGAGAAAAAAGACATACAAAGTAAAATTAAATTAAAATTTAAAAAAAAAATAATTTTCGAGATTGTCTTTTGTTGACGATTCCATTATTTCAAATTAGTATTACACGTCAGGTGAAAAGATTTTTATTGTCGGAGTATTTTTATTGGCTGAAAAATCACGTGGTAGGATCCAGTTTTTCCTCATTCATTTCCAGATTGCTTTGGTTGTCATTAGCATAAAACTAATGAAAGTCGTAATGGTATTGTTTTTCTATAAAGATTTTTGTATCCCTAATTTAAAATGAAAGTTCTATTATTTTAGTAGTGGTCTTGTAGTAGTCTTGACTACTCTTGACTAAGAAAAATAATCTAAATAAAAATATATATATTTAAAAACCGCGTTTTTCGTAGTGAAGAATAATAATTGAAAAGTAATAATTTTTAAAAAATATAAAATAAAAATTAAAAATTAAAAAAATTATAATTTAAAATAAAAAAATTCAAAATAAAATAATTAAAAATAATATTTTCAAAAACCACGTTTTTGTAGTGGAGAATAATAATTAAAAAAAAATTGAAAAACGAAAAACGTGGGGTGCATGAAATACATAACAGTACATATACACATACATATACACATTTTCTTACTCATACGCATGCACAGCCACATATACATCCACATACATATGCATAAACACAAACATATTCCACGTCCACATTCAGATACAATTACAATTACAGATATACTTACACATATTCTCAAGAGCACACATACACACACTAATATAACATTACTGTTATGTATTTCATGCGCCCCACGTTTTTCGTTTTTCAAATTTTTTTTAATTATTATTCTCCACTACAAAAACGTGGTTTTTGAAAATATTATTTTTAATTATTTTATTATAACATATATTGATAGGGGATTTCGTAATTCTTAAATTACCAACGATTCATATATCTTAATAATCAAAATCACATCATTATTGTAGAAAACTATAATTAATTTATTTGTCTTCGTACTTAAGTTAAGCACCGTTTATACGCTTTTCATTTATCAGCTTCTTTCATTTATACAGTATTTTAATGCCGCCTAGTTTATAATTAATTTTTCCCCACGAAAATGTTTTTGCACATTATTATCTACCTGTATGGAATAGATTGTATAAATTTGTGCAGTCAAACTGTGAGTTAAAAATATTCTTTTTTACTTTGTAACAGATGTCATAATTTGAATTACAATTGCTTTTGCCTCTATACCAAGTAAGTGTTAAATTAACAATGTTATAACAATATCACAACTACTATTTTTACGATAAATTTCCCCTTTATTTGTGCAAATTTTCAGTTATACGTTGATTTACATCGGTCCCCTGAAAGGCGTGTAAAAGTTGCTTTACTGTTCTTAACATTCGAGCGTTATGTTAATTGTTGATCAGGAATCCAAATTATTGCAGGTTTTTCCTTTACTTGTTACTATACTGTTCTGAAAATTCGAGTGTTATGTTAGTTGAAGTTTTAGAATCCAAATTGTTACAGGCTTTTCCTTTACTGCTCTTGTTGCTTTACTGTTCTTAAAATCCGAGTGTATTGTTAATTGTTTTTCGGAAAACAAAATTATTACAGGTTTTTTTCCTTGCATTTAAATTCCTTGTATTCTTGTACTAAAAAAATTGATTCATTTTATCATTTAAAAAATATTCTTCAATTTTTTTTCAAAACTATTTTTTAAAATAATTTTAACCCTTCCCTGCAAAGCTAAGTTTCTAATGCTGAGAAACAAAGTTCATACCTGAAAAGTTAATTTTGAATTAGACTTTTCTCAGATGTTCTCCATAATTTAACATTGAAAACTGCTTTGCGCATCTGCAAAGTTGCTTGTCCTCGTACGGAAAAAAGTGTAATTAGTCTGTGCTAGCTTCAACATTGAAAGACGTGCTGTTTCTCCTCGTTCGTTAGTTATGTGATAATGCAATTTCGGTTAGAGAGATTATGGATATATCTAAGTAAATTTCAATTCATTACTGTTAACTGCCAACCGATCATAAAGCAAAGTCGCAAATATTTCCCTCATAAAAGCTGATTCTTTGCTATGAACCGGTTCTTAAAAATTCCTCAAACCGGTTCTGAAGCAAACGAAGAGATTTTCCTTTCCTCTTAAGTATACAGCTTTACTTACTTAGGAGATCACTTTATAGTTTGTCTATGGAAGGAACTCCTCTAGCCACGAAGTCTAAGGCAGTCTGCTACTATGGAAACAAGAAATAGGGCAATTCAAAGAGAGAAGTTTCTTTCTCCCCTGATTCCCTTTCTGTCGCCAGCCCGAGTCAAAACCGATCTTAAATGATGCCCAACACCCCTACTTGAAATAATTAAACCTCGTAACCATAGTAACCACCATCACTCCAAACGAATTGTATGGGGAGTTCTTTTCAGAGACAAACTATACTTGTGAGGTTTGTTATGAGGTAAACAAAACGGTCAAAAGGATCCCCATTCGCGTCATGTATTGCTGTTTTAAATCTCATGTTCTTATTACTGCAATTTGAAGCTGCAGTCATTTTACTTCTTTTATTTCAGTTTTTTTTTTTTTTTTTTTTTTTTTTTTTTTTTTTTTTTTTGATTTTATGTCTATTACTGCAAAGATTCAATTGCTTACATTTACATTTGGTACTTGTGAATTCGCAGTTTTGCAGATATGCAAAGTGAATAAAAATGTTTTCCTTCCCCTAAATAGATCTTAACTGATTTTTTCTTCTTCTGTATTTTACGGTATTCCTTGATCAATCCTACAAGTAAAAATAGTCATTATTCTTCACTTTCAAAAAATGTGCTGTGAAGGGTAACTAAAAAAAATCTAATTATTACTAGTTTTTCTTCCGGTCAAACCCCGGTTTATCAAACTCCGGTTTAACGAACACTGATTTAACGAGCCCCGATTTAACAAATTTTGCGATTTAATGAATTTTATGAAATTTATGAAGCAGATTTATCAATGAATAGCGACTCAAAAGTCGATGATAGTAATCAATCTCCAGTAAAAACTGTTACTTTTTCTGATGCTTTGCACGGTTTGGAAACAGTGAAAACTTACATAATGCAGCAAGATGTAAATGAAGGAGTATTTTCTTCTCTTCATGACGTCGAAAAAGAACTCTTTAAAGTAAGAAATCCAGGAAATTAGTAAACCTTACTCACAAAATGCTTTAAAATTTTAAATTAATCAGCGCGCATTCATTCGCTGAGTCTTCAGTACCTAAATAAAAAGAGTAAGATTTCTATTTCTTTTGTGTATTTGCTAATTTGAGATGTTCAAATTTTCCATAAGGTTAGTCAATTTTTATTTTTATTTTGCCCCCGATATTACGAATTATCGCCAATTTAGCGAGTAATATTTTCGATCCTTATGAATTTGTTAAATCAGGGTCTGAATGAATTGCAATTAATAATGCTGAAAGTCCAATTAAAATGTAAATAGACTCATGACTGCTTAAAATTCTTTCGTTGTTTAATCTAATTTAGTCTTTATTTTTCAATGAGATTACAATCTCCATAAAAAAAAAATTAAGTTCATTTAATGAATTACAGTTTTTTTATTATTCTATTTTTCACGTTTCCAGTTTGTACAGCCAGATACATCTTCAGCCAATGTAACCTAAGGCCATTGACGTATAGGGCAATTGCCAAACTAGCTCTTGATGAAAGTGAAACTCTTTTTTTCTTCTCGTTACTCTAAATTATTGTTACTTTGAGAATTCTCCCGACCTGAATAAAAGTCATTAGCTACTTCTAGTGGCACACTCATTGAGTAAAAAAAAAGTAAAGAATAAAATGCAATGACTTTTTTATTGAAAAATTACCGCACGTGCAGAATCTTTTATAACAAAAATGCATATTGCAATTTAAGCGTAAGGGCGTACTTAACACTACGAAGTGAAGCATGCTTTGATAATGTCGACATCAAAATGTAAAATTAAGTTTTTTCAAACATTTTTATCCTAATTTTAAATCGATTAATCATTTCATCTTCTTTGATATATGAGGAAATTCCTCTTTGAACTCTGTATCTTTAATTGTGATTTCTAAGCTATTTTTATCTCATTTCGTTTTTTCTCTCACTCATTTTTTTATTGCTTTTTTAAGAATACATTTTATGATTTATGTTTACGTATATAGAAACGTACATGGAAGCATAGTTCTTTTTTTCCTTCTAACAGTTATCTTCCTGATGCAGTTGCATTGCTGTCAGCTGTAATGGTAATTTAGAAGATTTCTAAAAGTGGTTGCATATTAATTCTGAGAATTTCAATAATATTAAGAATCTTTAATTTTTGAAGTGATACTTTTTATGCGACTTCCAACAAGGTTGCGTTAAACGTTTAACGCTACATTTTTAAAGCCCGGGAAATCACGTGGTAGGATCCAGTTTTCCCTCATTCATTTCCATGTTTTGGTTCTCACTAGTATAAAAATAATAAAAGTCATAAAAGTATTGTTTTTCTATAAATATTTTAGTTTGATTCGATACACATATAATTTAATAGGGTAGTATTTTTTATTTTCAAACTTAGTGGATAACAATTGTAAAAAATGAGTGAAAACAATCCCACGGACAATGCGGCGGGTTTAAGGTTATGTCAAGGTACGTCTCTTGTGAATATCAATTGATTGTTAGGTTTTCTCTTTTCTAATTGCCATTTATATTTCACCAAATGCAGCCATGAGGGATATTAAATTATTTATTGCAAAATCTTTATTGCCACTATCAACTGCAGGTTAACAAGCTCTGTCAGACGTTACTGGTGAAGAAATTGATTATTGTGTGATCCTTGCAGGAGATTTTAATGTGAATTTCTCGTTACCTGAAGCTGAAACATTATTAACCTTCCTTTAAGACAAATTTGGATTGGAAATGATAAATGGTAGTAATGATCCAATAACCAAAGGGGGAACTACCGTATCAATTGTGAGTTGTAAGCAATGTTAATAAAGTTTGTCTTAAAGAAACAATATGATTTCACTAAAAATCAATTTCTACCCCTTCCTATTTTCATTTCCACATTACAAAGTTTCACTTCTTCCGCGAGGAGGGACTCCACGCACTATTTTTATTTTATAACCGACATTGAACATCCGACCTGATTCTAAGTTTATGACTATTAATCTTAAACTTTGTAGCCTTGTAATCTAGAACCCAAACCAGAAGAAAAATGAACTCCTGAATCAAGCACTAAAACAAACTAGCCTTCTTGGAGAATTAACCCGTATTTACGTTACAAAGAGAGGAAAACCACGAAATTCTCTATGATTTGCCCGATGGCAAGGGGATTCTAACCCTTGATCCGTTTGCTACTGAAGATGTTTTACTCCAGCACTGTGGTCGGTGCGAGCGGAAGCAGAATTCATACCATCCAGCCACCGCTGAGATTCGAACCTGTGTGGTCACCTCATTAGGATACGAACCCTCTATCCCCTGAATCACCACGGCTCTTGTTAAGAATATATTTTTTATTTTATAACCGCCGTTGAGCAGCCGAACTGTTTTTCGGGTTTACGACTACTAATGTTCAACTTCGTATCCTTGTAATTTTGAACCCAATCCAGAAGACAAGGGAATTACTGGTTTAAGTATTGGGAGAAATTCGCCTTCGTGGAGGACTTTTTCATGGAACTAACCCGCATTTGCGCTACATGGAGAGGAAAACCACGAAAACCTCCCATGGTTAGTCTGACTGCAAGGGGACTCTAATCCATGATTCGTCTACCAGTGTGAATATTTTGCGTCAAAACTGTGGTTAGTGCGAGCCGGGTGCGGAATTCGAATCAAACAGCCATAGCTGGGATTCGAACCCGGTTCACCTCATTGGAAGGCGAACGCTCTATTCCCTGAGCCATCACGACTTTGTTAAGACTATTAAGAATTTTGTGAAGATTAAGCTACTTTACCAACACTTTAAAGCCTAATTGCAATACTATCAACATCTTTTTTATGCACATTGCGCAAAATACAAAGGTGAACAACCTAAATAACTTTTGATTTACACTTATTAGGACTCAATCTCTTAGATTCAAAGATCTATGACTTTAAATATGCTAATTAATTAGTGCAGACTGCTTGAAGTTACGAAATCAGACACAAAAGCATAATTTTCCGAATGAACATACCTTTTTTTCGGTGGAATTGAAAGGCCTCGTTGGAAGCTACTTTCCAAATATGAAAAGATGGTGGGTAGCGGAATTCTGCAAAACATGGTCACATTAATTTTTAGTGGGAAAGTGATAGAAACTTTCACTTTTTCATTCGCCATCTCAACTATTCGAACACGAACTATTCGAGCTATCTCGAGCACAATTCGGATAGTTTTGTTCAAATTTGGTAATTTGCCATTAAAAATTGCGAACTTTAAAATGATGAAAACATTTATATACTTCACACTTTTCGACTCCTCTTAAATAAAGTGATAAAAATAGAATAATAGGTTTTAAATAGATTCTTATTAAATAGAATAATAAGTATTTGATAGAAATTACTTCTTATAAGGAATTATCAAACTGTCCGAAAAATTATTTTACTTAAAAAGTTCACGAGAAATGAAATTGACATTAAGGAGTCTGAAGTTTCGATCATTCCCCGCATTAGCTATAAATGCCATGTTTCGAAACCAGACGGCCTAAGACTGACTCCTCGTGTAGTAAATGGTGACTAGAACATGTTAAATCTGTCGGGTCACAAAATCCTCCTTATTCCCATAACAAATTATTCTTCTGGGGGTTCTGAAAAAGAGATTGATCATTCTTCTGTTCAGGTCAAAATTACGATCTGTGGCTGAATGAATGGATGTGTGAATGTGTCCATTCTGTTAACGGGTGTGGCAGAAGTCGAATTCATAGAGGGCGTCACTGGAAAATAAGAACAATCGTAACCCTCGCCCTAATGGCCAATGACAACAACAGCCATATTTTTCAGATAGTGGCTATCCCGTCTCCCTCTATAGAGAGTCAGAAATCCAAATCCGTCGAAAGAAAAGTATGATAAAGTACGTTGTTGAGTCTAATTTTGTTACTTAGGATATCGTGAGTGCTAATTTATTAGCATATTTAAGGTTTGGGCCTTCAAAACGTTAAGACAAACATAAAATTCGATCGTGATGTAATCGTGAGGGTATTTTATTTCGCATAGGTCTCTGCATAGGTCTGAATTATTTTTTTATCATTATCGGTAAAATAATTTAAAACGTAACTTTTAAAATGATTTATACGTAAACAAATAAATAATGTTACCAGTAAGAAAACATTTCTAGTTGGTACGTTTCTATTTCAAAAATTCTTTTTGTTAAAGTCAGTAAATTTATATTTTAATCGTTAAAGCTAGTAAAATATAAAGCAAACGAATAAATATTTTTATTCATACAATTAGATTCTTGCAAGTGACTTGATCAGCCAATCAGGTTCAGCACGCACAGCTGTGACGCCACTTGCAAGCATCCAATTAAATATGATTCGAAAATTGATTTAGTACGAAAATAAAAAAAATAACATTAAAGCTGCCACGTTAACACGCCATGCACAACCATGTAACCATTAACTTAGATTAGACACAATTATGTGATTAATTGCAAATACTCAATTATTTTATAAATATACTTACACATTCATAAAATTTATATAAAGATCGCTGAAACTTACTTTTTTTTAAACTTAATTATCAAATAACTAGATTTAAGCAAGTATTACAGAAATTTTAATGAAAATAACCTGTACAAATTTTACATAAGTACATACTTTTTAAAAGATATCCATTCAACCAGGTGACCTTCCTAACATTTATTGACAGTTAACGTAGTTTTATTTCTTTTTTTTTCTTCTTTTTTTTTCAATACTACTACCTCTAAGAATAATTCTTTCCTAAAATAATGAAAAAAGAACTGAGTAAGAAAAAAGAGCCCTTTTTCCGCACGTGCGGAAAGGTTGCAAGAAAAAAAAATTGCTGCGGTTCAAGCATATGTGCATACATAAAGGAAAATACTTAAACAAAAATTTTGTTATGTTAATATTTAAAAAAAAATTTTTAATTGTTGTTTGCTGGCTTCAAATGCTTTTAACTTAGTTTTGAATCAATCAATCTCATTCCCTTCCTTTGATTCATCTTGTTTTATGAGAAAATCACCCTTGAATTCTGTAACTCACAAATTGGAAATATACAGCTGTCAAATTAAAAATGTAATATAATTGCGACAATTTTTTTAACAGTGAGCAACACAGCTGTCTAATCGTAAGCAACGGTCTGTCATCTTTTTCCACAAATCCACCATTTTACTTTTCTGCACACTTCTGTTTTAAAACTAATTCCAATATATAGGTAAGTTCCAATATACAGATATTCCAATATATAGATCTATCAATTCCACAACCGAGATATTCACATGAATTATTAAGTTTTTATTATAGCTTAAATCTGTGTACATGAAAGATTAGAGCAATATAATGATAAGCCACAGTTTCAAGTTGTTCAAAAGCTCATTTTGGGAAGAAAAAAAAGTCAGGATTTTCAAATGAGCAAAAAGATGATTCTGTGAATTGTGCTACAACCTGGTTAAAATTTATAAAGTACCTTTATGAAAATTATTCAAAGGAACAGTTTTCTGAAAAAATGTCACATTTAGAAAAATGTTGCCCATCATTTTATCGCACCCAGCAGTTTATGTGCATAATATCTGCAGTATAAAAATGTTAATCAGGCATTTATTCGAAATATTGAACATTCTGTTTGCAATTATATATTTTAAATATTTATCATGGCCGAGATAGCTCGGTGAGTAGTGCATGCTAAATCAGTCGGGATCACAATGTCCTCCAAGTTCCCATAACAAATCAATACATTTGGGGGGTACTGGGTTGGAGATTGATCGTGCTCTCTAGTTTTAGGCAAAATTACGATCTTCGGATGGATGGTGTCTGAATGTGTCCTCCCTGTGAAAAGGGCTATGACGTATGTTTGTGGCGAATAGATGGTGCCACTGAAAAACAAAAAGTACACTCCTTTGCCTTAAAATGGGCTTTCAGTATTGACAAGTTGCATAAGACAACAACAAATATTTATCATCTTCTTTTTTTAATATAAATGAAATAAACAAAAATTGTAGTTGCGTACAATTTAAAATTTAATGTTAGCAATTTAAAATTTACAAATAACTATTTTAAAATTCGCCTGATCTAAATCTTTTAATTCGGGTTTTTATGTCATTGTTTCTTTTCTTTAAAAAATTTATTATTCTTTTTCTAAAAAAAATAAATCCAGAAACACTCAAATTCAACAAATAAACTATACAGTTCTTTATAATTAAACTTCAACTGAAAAATTAAAATTCTATTTCCGCGGAAGAATGAACGGAAGTAGGAAATAATTATGTAAAGTGTATTTCGAAAGGGAAAAATGAATTTTAAAATGAGAATATTCGTATTGTGTCATTTATATCAATATTTAAAAGATTTCTTGAATCAATAAATTTAAAATAAAGTCATGTAACATTAGAATTCCTAACGTGGACGGATATTAAGTAATTATAGGCAGAAGAAGAAAACTTATTTTTAGAAAACTTTTTTAAATGGATTTTAAGAAAAAATTAGTAGACGTAGTTTGTTAATTTTTTCTGCAAAACAATGAATTTATTAAAATTTTTATAAAATGTTCCATAGTTCACCAATTAGTGAACTGCGAAAACTAATTTTTTTCTGAATGATGTAAAAAAAATAATGGTATGCAGCTTTGCGACCAAACTAGTAATACTTACAATTTTGAAGTTAGAATCAAAACTAAAAATATTTCGATAATATCAACAAGTGTCTAGGATTTAGTTCATCGCCGTGTTTTTGCAAGAACAAAGTGCTTTTCAAAGGGAAAAATTTTAAATCAATGTAAAATAATTTTTTTTAGTACCAAGTAAAATATTGTTAATTCATATTTCTGATTTACGAAAATTATCTGTGAAAAGTTTACATTCCATCTATTTAGTATCTTTTTTGAAACTTTACGCAGAAGTATGAATAATAAAATTTTGAGTAAAATTATTTAAGATTTTTTAAAAAGTAAAAGTTGTTTTAAATTTAAAAGTCTTATTTTTTTAAAATTCAAATTGCGTTGGTACACTGTTTGAAAAAATACAAGAATTTAATTATATATTATATAATAACTGTGCCGAAAAACAGACAAATTAAAAAGAAGAAAAGGCTTTTTTTTAAAAATATGTTCAGCTTTTTCAGAAAACTCTTATTATAATAAAGATATAATCATTATTTTATCGTTACGTAATTTTGAAATGAAGCATAATTTAATAATGTAAATTCTCCTTTTGAATTCTCCGAAAAATTCTCCTTTCAGACTACAATGTAATTAGTGCAACTTACAAAAAAAATTTATTTTGCTCTACTTTAAAAATCATTATTAAGTTTATAGCAACGCTTAATTTGTTACTTTTGCAAATCTTTATTACTATCTTTAGTCATAGGTTAATGTATTTTTAAAATCAATTCCATACTTACGTATTTTTACTATTTGAATTCGTCAACATACAATGGCGTGCATGTATTGAACGTTTTGACCTCTAAACAAAATTGCCAGTTTTTTGCTTTTATTGAAGATGGGTTTTGAGAACAATAGTTGATCACGCGACACCTTCACAGGGGCCCCCCAGGGTTAAGTTTAAATTCATGACTATTCACTAATGGTGTGCCGTGCTACACGCAAACATTAGCGTAAAAGGGACCAAAGAGATAATGATGGACATTTGATGTTCGGGATTTGACCTTGATGAATTAAACTTGATGTTTTCGAAATTATTAGATAATCTCATATCTTTCAATCTGAATTAGGAAATAAGGATTTGGATACTAATAGAATAAATGCTAAAAAGAAATTATTGTTTATTTATTTTGTTTTGTTTTTAGAGATATCACTAACTTCATTTTATTAATATATTTGTTTTCTTTATTTCCTTTTATTTACTTATTTCTTATTTACATGGTGCGTAACGTTCCTAAAAAGTGTTTAAAGGTGCTTCTATTTTCTCTCTTTAAAAGCCCTTAAAGGTGCTTTTGTCTTTGGATGTTTCCAAAAAGTGCTTAATTCTCTCTTTTCGAAAATGAGATTTTTTTTTCTTTACCGTGTCGATTTTCGTCACGTATAAAGTGGGCTTTTTACATAGTTCTGTTCAAAATTTTCCCAATTCATTCAACCAAATTCGGCGTACGGTCTGTCCATAGCGTATGAAAGCACCAATCATTTCTCATGTTTGATGAAATACTTGCGAGTCAACTTGTGCTTCTACTGAGCTGGGTTCGGTGAGATTCTTGCACTCTCATTCTCATGTGCAACTGTGCTGCATTTTGCAATATATTCTCAATTTCAGACTTCATTTTTCACCTTCTGATATCGAACTGAAAAACCTCTTGATCTTTTTATAATGGGTAATATAATCAAGAAAAGAGTTCTTTGTCAGAAACTGGCTATTTTATCATTATCATGTAAACTCTTTGAAAATTATTTTGTAATTTGTTAGTATAAAGTGTTTAAAAATATTTTTAAGTGCTTAAAAAGTGCTTATTTTTTGTGAACGAGCTGGCTACACACACTGATTTAATCTTTGTTATTTTTTGATTTATTTTTAAATTTTAAATTTTCGTTTTAGTACAAAAAATTTGCAAAAAATTGGAATAAAATAACATGATATAATTAACTTTACAATTGGGTACTTTCAACTCGTGAAGTAATGAAGCGATTATGTGATTAGCCATGTGATTAAAATCAGATTTATTGGATATTATTTATTGGATCAAATCTGATTGGCTTACGAATCGAATAATGAATCAATTTCCCAACGATGACATCTCTAGCAGATATCCAATTATTTATTGTATAATTTTCTTTAATTCATATCGCCAGGATTTCCTAAATATAACCAGTGTATTCTACATTTAATATTTGAATATAAATCTATATTGCAGGGTTAAAAGAATATTTTTACCCGAAAAATTCTCGTCGATTTTGAAAGAAAATTGAAACACTATAAATTTAATTTTTGGTATATGAAGAGGTTAAGAACAAAAAAGAATTTAATTACACTTATAAAAATTTACAGTAGTGATAAAGAAAATGCTGCGCAATAGTCTAAATTAAACTTAAATTATTTTATGAAATCGTACTAAGCTATGTTAATAATGGTTATTAATTTTTAACTTGGTTATTTTTTACCATAAAAAAATTCAATTTAGTGGTTGAAATCTTAATTTGTTTTCTCAGAAATTAGATTTATATATTGAAGTAAGACTTTTTTGTTTGTTACTTATTGATTTTGTGTTTTTTGAATGAACATTTTAGAGTAAATTGTTTTTTGATTGTACATTTTCTAGAATAAATCTCATGGTTAGGCTTTTACAATATAATGTTATACTTTGACCGGTAGGCCAAGTTAAGTTAAATTATAGTTATGCTAAGTTAGACACTGCTATTAAAAATACAGTAAAACAGTAAATTAATTTATAATAAATTATATGACTTATATTTTTACTTATTTTTTAAATCGACTTATATTTTAAATCGATAATTGATTATAAAATTCAGATAAAACACTGGTTAAACCAACGATATAAAATAATGCTCACAGACTGAAGTTATTATAAAAAGGGAGCAACGATCATATACGGAGAAAAAAAATTCTAGGAAAATTACCGTATCATATGGTAAGGACATTTCTGGTTAAAAAAAAAAAAAAAAAAAAAAAAAATCAGGCTAATAAAACTAAAATATACGGTTTTCAAACCATTCATTTAGTAATTTTCCCGCTCATATGGAATCATCGTTATTGAAAATTGATTTTCAAAATTGATTTTCAAAATTATAGTTCTTATTACCACACATGTAATAAAAAATATAAAATTGAAAAGTAAATTTAACGTAATAAATTGTTTTTGTGATATGGTCTAAAATAGGGGTGTCAAACTCGCGGCCCGAGATGAACATTTTTGTGGCCCAGTCAATATATCCGACGCAAAGTAAAAATAAATTAGAAATGTTAATTAGAAAGGAAACTAGCATATGTAAAATTCTAATTATTGTATGTCATGTAAAATTCTAATTGGCTTGTGGCACCTGCCATTCCAGGGATACTGTATCGTATCAAAAATAAGCAGAAAAAATTTCAAATCTTAGAACGGAATTTGAAACAAGGTTTAAAGATTTTGATTCCTCGGAAAACAAATTTTGTTTGTTTTCGTCGATTTTCTCAATAAATATAGACTCAGTACCCAGTAGTATGCAAATGGAAGTGATTGAGATTCAGTGCGACTCAAATTTGAAAGCAAAATTCATTGAAGTGGTTATGCCTGAATTTTACAAATATTTTCCGGCAAGGTTGGAAAATACTCGAAACTTCGCATATGAAATTATTTCCATGTTTGGAAGTACTTATCAGTGCAAGTAATTATTTTCTGTTATGAATGAAATAAATCTCCTGTCCGAAACCGTATTAATAACGCTAATGTTGGGTCAATTTTGAAAGTAGTCTCGGCCGAAAAAATTTCTCCCGAAATAGGAAAGATAGTAGCAGAGAAGAGATGTCAAGTATCAAAAATAATTTAACTCTATATATGTTTATCACAATGTGCTATTCAAAATAAAAATATTTGTTTCTATGAACATTGATTTTTTGTTTTGTTTTTGTTTTGCGGCCCATCTAAAGTTAAGCATTGTTTATTTGGCCCAAGTTAGCTTTTGAGTTTGACACCCCTGATCTATGATATCATGATAAAACTACCAAAGCTTAGCACATTTACTAAATTATATCATAAATTATAAGGCCATACTTTATTGTTGATTTTACTAAAAGCATTACCAAAGTGCTTCAGTAAAAATTACCGAGTTTTTTAATGTACTCATAGAACCAGAAAGACGGTAAATTTTTACCGCATTCCGGTATATTTGAACTTCTTTTCTTCTCAGTGTAAGAATGTTAACTACCTTAATAATTTAACTGTTTTTTAATGATTTTTTTTTGTTGTCAAATCTTTACATTTTGTCAAGTGATTACAAAATGTATGTGCTTTAAATGTGACTTTTTAAAACAATTTTTGCCATATATGGATGTTATCTCGCATTGCGATTATCAATAGCTAATTTGGCTCTCATAACCAAAAGAATTGAATTTTGAAAGTAAGAACTTTAGCTACCTTAATAAATTGGCTGTTTTTTAATGATTATTTTTGTCAAATCGTTACATTTTGTAAAATGATTACAAAATGTGCATGTATTGAAGTGAAAATATGACTTTTTAAAACAATTTTTACCACATTTTGATGTTATCTCGCCTTGAGATTAACAATAGTTAATTTGACCCTGATAACCGAAAGAATTTGACCCAGAGCTACATCTACAGGTAACAGCCAATTCAAATGCAAAATACCGCTTCATTCATATGCCAGTCAAACTTTCTTGTTTCACAGTTTCTAAATTATCAAACTATATAATCAATATTAATTGCCTCTCTTTGTCATTCCAACTTTCAGCTCATAAACACGGTCTTAGATGATCCTTAACGTCCCACGCAAGATTGCTTGTAATGCTACAGTCATCACTTACGTCAATTACGAAGCTTGATAAATCTCGTTCTTAGGTCAATCTACCATTTTTAATCACCCATCCTAGAACACTTTTTTTTTTTACCATTAGGTATCTCAATGGCATTGTTTTCTCATCCGGTGCCCCCTACACCCCACACACCTCGTCGTCTTAATTTTTTTCTTTGAAATTAAGAAGACCTGAAAGTAACAATGCTGTAGGTTGGTTTCAAAGCGAAACTGATAATAGGAGAGAGCGAAAAAAAAGAATATTTACATGTCAATTGCGGTTCTTCCTCAACAACTTTCATCTTCTGTTTCAGGCTGCGTTTGGCGAGTGAATTTTCCTTTTCATTTTATTCATGAGTCTTAGTTGCTTGAATTAAAAGAAGATTAAATCCCATTATTGTATATTTTGGTGATTCAACACAAACAATAGGGATTTTTTTTATAATTATTATTGGAAGATGACACTTCGTATTTTTAAAGATATTCATTTACAGATGGAGGAACATTGTGCTCAACATTTAAATTCTTACTCAGTGCATCGACAAATATATGGTTCAGATCTTCGATTTAGTCTCTGGCTTTACAAAGTTCTTCAAAGTTATTGACTTTACAAAGTCGCCAATGAAAAACAAAAGTCACAATTTCAGTGCCATAAAATGTAATCAAAACCCCAGAAAGATACACTATCTTGCCTTATCTAATTAGTTATCAGGTCCTTAAAAACTTATTGAAACTAATTAAATTGTTAATTGGCTTTTCAAATGCACTTTTTATGATCAAATGCACCAATTAGGTGAAATTGTTTCAACCCAGATAAAAGTTATAAAAAATCAAAAATTTTCAAGTTTTGAATTTTTTTTTTTTTTTGTAAACTTATAGGTTAGAGTTAAACTTATAGGTTAAAATCTCATAATATATTGTGGGAAGCATATTCCACACGTCATGCACACTACGATACTCAAGTTAGGGTAAGAGAGGTTCGTAAGGAAGTAGTACAGCACGTAATGGAGAATCGAGAGGGCTTTTCTTTCTTATCTCAAGACAGAGATGAGAATAAATTTAATACTTCTGCTGTCTACAAAGCTGAAATGTCCCGGACTCAGACTTACAGTGCTTTGTGTGATAAAAAGGGCTGCCAGGCAGATTTTAAATTATTTTCTAAAATTCTATGTATAAAGACAATATCGAGGAAATCTCTTTAAAAAAAATAGCTAAAATCGAAATACTTCCATGTGGACCACAGTTAGACAGTGAAAAAATTTGGTTAATATATTCTTTAAAACTAATTAAGTTATTACGATTAAAGGTGGGTTTGAAAAATTAGAATATTTAAATTCAGTTATGCTGTTCGGGTTGGTTACCATTCGGGTTGGTTACCAAGTTTATTTATTGTACAAAATAATTTTGAAAGGTGACCAAGCTGGTCACCAAAGACGGCTAGAATATGCATATTATGTTACATATTTATTTTTTTTATTCACGATCTTATTAAATTCAATACAAACTAAATTTGGGGAAAGTGAAAATTGGCTGTAGAATTCAAATTATGATGATTGCTATATATTTTCATATCTGTCATGAATCTCAATCATCTTATCTTTTTAATAACAAAGTCTAAATCTAAAGACGGTGACAAACAAAATGGTCACGCGGGGTTAATTTCCTTAAGACCGGACGTGTGACGTCACCAATCGTATGGACACGCGAGATGTCGCGTGAAAGTTTGTTTCAATTGGAAATCTCATCTTCTTTTTTTCTTTTTTCTTCATTTTATTGCTCCACGCTCTGTGCGCACTATAATGAAAAGTTTTTTTTACTGTCCAGTCTACACTCACTTTAAATGACCATGACATTAAGTTATATATTTATGTTCTATTATAGAATCGTACCTTCCTAAGGTTCGAAACTCAATCCATGCATAACCAATAGATTGTAAAAATATCAGAAAAATTGTTGGAGTTTTTAATAATATTTATGTCCTGCGAGCTATTTTTATAAGTTATTGTAATTGGGAAGACTCTTATTTCCCTTAATTTTTAAATGGAGAAAAAAATAATTGCAAAGCTTTTAGCAAAGTGTATTGAACGGAACTTTCAGAGTTCCCTTCAATACTTTAGAAAATATTAGAATAATTTAAAATTAGAAAATATTAGAACAATTTACAAAATATTAGAATAATTTAAATATTCGAATCGATAGAATTCTAAAAGAAATATTTTTATTAAGAGAAGTTGTTTAGCAAAATTCTGCTGTGTGCATGATAAACTATGTAATGAAATATGTTTCTTTGCATGACAACGCGATTATATCCATGCCAGAGTTTATTATTTTTAAGTTTCTTTGAAATTTTTCTTTAATATAAAAATGGATGCATTGAAATTACCAAATATAAGTAGATTTAATCCAATTTATTTTTCTATTTTTAGGTTAGGCATATATATAATTAACACTCTGATATGATTTAAATTAAGAGCATATTTCAGAACATGCCCCATTAAAAATACACTGAAATTAAATTATAGTAAATGAAGAAGTTGTAACAATAATGAATCAGCAAGATTGAAAATATTCCTAACTGATTAAAAATAATAAAACCATATGCGAAGCAAAATTACATTCAAATAGTGAAATAACGTGATATAGTGAAATAACAAGTATTAAGTAAAATTGACATTTAATGATCTGAAAAAAAATTATGATACATTTCACTCAAAAACATCTTTAAGCTCTCGGATCTGATAAAAACCATTTATCGATGATAAATTACTCCCACGAAACGTTATCATCATTATTTCACTCAATTGATTTTAATATTTCAAAAATCATTTCGATAGAAGAAAAAATTTTTCTCTGAAAATTCTATTTTGAGTAGTATGCGCCAAATGAGGTGCTTTATTTTTATTCTTATCTTCATTTTCTCACCAAATTTTAAAGAGTTTGAAATAACGAGACTCCAATTTATCTCTTCTATCGTCCAATTTCTTTTCTAGAATTTCTAATGATATAGTCTTCTTTTTTGGCTAACATATTCCGTTAAAAAGATGTGCAAATAAAATTAATTTAATGATAAACAAGATATAAAATAAAGTAATGAAAATCAATTTTGGTTAAAGATAACAAGACATAATTTTACAGACGAAATAAAAAAATATAATTGAATTTTAATAAACTAAAAGCCAAATACTTTCCTTTTAAAATCACTTTAACATCCGGATATGGTTAAAATGATTTATTCCAGGAGCTATTATTATCCTTATTTCACTCAATTGATTTCGATATTTCAAAAACCATCTCGATAAAAGTATTTTGTATAAAAATATTTATTTTAAGCAAATGAGCGCAAAATCAATGCCAATTATTTTTCTCATATCTTCATTTTCCCACCAATTTTAAAAAGTTTAAAACAACGAAACAGAAATTTACCTTATTAATTTTCAACACTTTTTATAGACTCTCTAACAGTATTTGCCTTTTACTATTTGTTTACTTATTTGTTTATTTATTTATTTTATTTATTTATATATTTTCATTTTTTTATTTATTTAATGAATTAGATTATTTATTTGAATTTATTTTTTTATTTAATTATATTTGAATTTATTTTTATTTTATTTAATTTAATTTTAATTCAACATAATTTATTTAATTTTTATTTTATTCATTTATTTTTATTCATTCATTAATTTTTTTATTTATTTATCAACCTATTTATTTATTTTTAATAATTTTTTATTCAATTTAATTTAATTTAATTTAACCAAATTAATTTATTTATTTAAATTTATTGTATCTTTTTTAATTAAATTTTAATTAATTTTAATTTAATTTAAATTTAACGTTAATTTATTTATTTTAAGCTATGTTTTTATTTTATTTAAGTTTAACTCAATTTTTATTTAATTTTTATTTTTTTATTTTAAAAGCACATATTCTCTTAAGAGGATTTTATAACGCCTGAGGAATTTTTCAAGGCAAGTTCTGCTTCACCTTCATAAATATTTTAAAATTTTAAGTTAAGGAGAACGCGAGTTCCGTTGTTCAGTTTTATCTAGAATGAACCATGACGTTTCAAGAATTGAAAAAATGTTTTCAAAATATCAAAATGCAAACAGATTATTGCTGGATGTCTTTTCCACTGAGTAATTTTTTGTATTTTAATACATTGAAAATATTTTATTTGCGTTTTAAGTTTATTAGCTTTAATAGCAACAGTTTATTAGCATTTTATGTCATGTTTTATTCTAGGTTTATCTGAACTCACCTTTCACTAAACTTCAAATTTTAAAATACCATTGGAGGTGAAACATAATTTGCCATGAAAAAATTCTCCCGCGATATAACGTGTTCTTAAAGGAGAGAAGAATTCCTTATTAAAATGAATGTAAATAAAAGGAATAATTAAAAAGACAAATTATAATGATAATAATAAATCATACATACATATTTCTCTTCACTCTGAATTGTAACATGGGGCTCATATCATAGCTTTCCATTTAACTCTATTTGAAACCAGATATAGTTCGTCTATAGAAAAAACTCCCCTCTCCACAAAGTCTGCGGTCATCTGCCGCTATGCAAGCAAGAAACATCTCATAAGGGGGAGCTTCTCTTTCCCCTGATTCCTTTTCTCCCTCTGACTCGAGCTAAGACCTGTCTTAAATATTTACCTAACACCCCTACTTGAAATAGTTAAGCCTCGTAACCATAGTCACCGCCACTGTTCCAGACGAATATCGAGGGGAATTCTTTCCATAGACAGACTGTATTTTGATTCTCTTCAGGTCTTTCATATTGTTTTTCAATTCATTTACATTGGTACTGAGACAAATATTTTTGGTTCTTTCTCTTTTTCTTTTGCCTTTGGGTTCCAATCAAAAACTTTTTTTACTATAAATCTTTCAGGTTTACGTAGAACACAACCAATCCATTTACGTTTTTTTTTTCTTTTTTTTTTTTTCTTAAATTTCCAGATCAATCGGTTTCTTTTTTACTTTTCTAAGGATTTCTGCATTACAAATTTTATGGAATCACTTGATACGCTGGATTCTTTTTAAACAGTTGTTATTAATTATTATTCTTATTCATATTATTTTTATTCATATTATTTTTATTGCAATGCCATGTCTCAGATCCATCGAGTAGGACATTAGCATTGAAAAATCTATAATTTTCGTTGAATTGGTTATTTTTGTTAATAATAAATCGACTGCATTGAAAATTTTCAGTTTTGATTAAAATTAATTAAAATAAATCCAAGGCAAAATTTTATCGACGAAATTCGATGACAAATAATAAGTGAACACGAAATGTAGTTAAGTGAAAACAAATTACTTTTCTTTCTGAAACATTAACACTAAAATCTGATAAAAGACATTTATTTCTGGAAACACTATCACCATTATTTCAGTCGGTCGATTTTGATATTCCGAAAAATCATATCGATAAAAATATTTTTGTTCTTAAAAACTTCTATTTTAAGCAACGAACGCCAAATGAATGCCATATGTTTTACTCTTATCTCCATTTTCTCACCAAATTTAAAACGCTTGAAACAACGAGACGCCTATTTATCTTATTAATCATTCAATGCCTTTTCTAGACTTTCTAACGGTATTGTCTTCTTTTTTGGCTTACTGATGCCCACGAAGTTTTCAACCTTGGACGATCAATTTTTGAAAATTGGATGATCGCCCACGAAGTGTCCTTTTGACTTGACTTGCTTTTGTGTCTTGATGTCAGAAAGTGATTTTATTGTTATATTCTGTCTTCACTATCGTTAATTTTCCTACTCTTCAGTGATTTGCCACTTCTGGGCTAATAAGCTTAACTCTTTGTTTTGTTTACGATTTTGCCAAACAAATTAGTATTTCCGTTCATTCCTCATTTTCGCAATGGAAAAAAAAATGTGTAGAAGCACAAAACTTGCTGGTCTTAAAACAAAAAAAAATTCAGTTATAAGGAAATTATTATTAAAATACGATAGCGGATATAGTACTCTGTTACTCACAATTGTGTAGCCTTGTCAAAAAATGATATAAAAGAAAACACGTTTGGGAATAGGAACATATGGGCCGGGATAGCCTGGTTGGCAGGGCCCTGGACTCTCGTGCGTGCGAACGGGAGTTTGAATCCAGTCGGCCAAAGACTCCCCGTGTAGTAAATGCTGCGTTACGTTAAATCTGTCAGCTCGCAAAGTCCTCCATGTTCCCATAACAAATTATACCTCTGGAGGTACTGAGTTGGAAATTAGTCTTGATCTGGTTCTGGTCAAAATTACGATCCGATCACGAATGAATGGATATATTAATGGATCCACCCTGTAAATAGGTGTGGCGGAAGTCGAATTCTTAGTCATAGATGGCGCCACTGGAAAACGAGAACAGCCTCTCTGCCTTAATGGCTGACGACAACAACAACAACAATAGGAACACATTAGGCACCATCTTCCGAAACTAGCACTCGATCTTAAGTAATCTTTTATATAGAAAACTTGAAATTTTGAAAGCTGCATGTAAGTTAAATAAACAGTTTGAAAAAAAGAAGCAAATGTAATTAAATGCTTTTTTTTTCTCTTTCTAGAACATCAAAAGAAATTTTCTATTTTTCTTACATGATTTTTTTTAATATTTTTTTTTTACTATTTCTATTCAAATGTAATTTACTCAACGATCACTTTTCGAACCACGTAAATCATAAATCGCAATAAAAATCTATGTGATAGCTCACTTATTAACACAAACGAAAGATTATTAAGATTTTCCGCTTGTTCCTGTCTCTCAACCTGTTGATTTAACTATCTTACTTCACTTTCATTCAATACCTCTTTTGTACAAACAGAATGAATAACTCTTTCAATTCTTTTCAAAGATAGCCAATCCTTATTTCTTGTTTTCATCTCTCAAGCATCGGTTAGCAGGATTGTTATTCGAATAAGTACAATGAACCGGTAGTATAGATAACATATAACGAAAATTAATTTGTAGGAAATCATTACTTATTGTGAGAAGATGTCATTATTTCCCGAAACATAACATAGAATGTATGTTTGTGACGATGAATAATTTTCATTCCGTTTGCTTCTTTTTGATTATTAAAAATTTTGACTCCAGTGGCTTGTTTATAACGGTTCCATGTGTACATATGTGATAATTTACTTGATTACGGCGATAAATTAGATTCAGACTTCTTGATTATGACGAGATTATTAATAATTTTGATTTAGACAGCTTTATTACGACAATTAATTTTGACTCAGACTGCTTGCTCATTACTCTTAATGATTCTTAATGAAGTGAGTGGGTTTAAGGAGGAAAGCGAATCTGCAGGATCTGAGACTCAGAGTGAATCTGCCAATGGGTGTACAAGGGACTCAGTGAATCAACCCATTTTCGAATCAGTGAATCGGCATATTAGTAAATGAGGGAACCAATGAATAGCCTCAATTAATATTTGTTCTTCGTTGATGTGATTTAACGTATGTCATTTACTTTTTTCATTGTGATCCTTTATTAGTTTAATTAGTTTACAGAATGTTGATATAATCTATGAAATGTTGATGTAGCAGGGAAATCAGGTTTAGAGAAGAGTTGAACCAGTACACAAACAAATTTGTACAAGAGGGACCAATTTGTAACGAATTATATGAGCTTATAAACCTTCAATTTGCGCTGAAAAGAAAGCGATCACTTTTTAAAAAAAATCAAACTAAACTAAACTCAGCGGTGCTACAGAAATTATGTTTTCTAAAATCTAATAAAGTTTATTAGTTGCTTCAATTTCAGATTTTATTCCTAATTTCTGGTTTCTAAATGCTAAATTTTATAGATTTTTTCCCCAGGTTTAGTTACATTTTAAGACTAATTACAACAGGAAGGTCAATGAAACTTATAATATTTAGCAATAAGGATAATTTTTTTTTTCCTTATTTAGTATTAACTATTGTTCAATACTTTCTCAATTACCATATTTTCGACCGTGAAGTTACTTTCTTTGATTGCTCTCCCGCCTCCCCCTACCCCCCCCCCCAAAAAAAGTCAATAATTTTTTCAGCATATTCAAAACGTTTAAAAATTACCAGTGGTTTATTCCATTAAATCATTTTCAAAATCATCGCAAAATGAACGGCTTGCTCATTTTATTTTTTCACAACTTAGGTTTTATTTCTTTCGCTTCAGTAAACATTTATTACAACTCACTAAATTGAAAAAACCGTTTCGACGAAACAATACCAAAACAAAGACAAATCGAACGTTACCTAAGAGCACTCACACAGGATTATAGAAGTTTTTTTTAAATTTTTTTATCCTCAACTCATAAGAACGTAACCTTTAAAAAAGAAACGAAAAGAAAAATCAAACAAAAAAAGATGGAACTTTAGAAGATTTCGAACAGTTGTTAGATGAATTGAAGATGTTCCCCCAGGCGGAAGCGATTAACCACCCACCGCTTTCTCCGGACCAGTCTGCGGGGGAAGGTCAGTTTTCGAACGTTTTCAATCGTAAAGTCCTCTTCATTTTAGTTGCCACCTGTTTGCCACACCTGTCGCATGGACTAGCCTCATCCTCGTGTTGAGCGTGCTTTTCATCACATGTGCTTAACATTACGTCACGTGTTCTAAAAACAGGCCGCTATGCATTTTTTGTGATTGATTGTTTAGCGGTAAGAATGTTTTTTTTTTTCCTTTTTTTATAATATTATTCTACAATTAAATTTCAACTTATTATTTTATTTGCATCCCCATATAAATATTTTTGCAAGTAGAGATTCGTGTATTCATATTTCTATCAACATGAATACATATTCTTTGGGTAATATCTACTATTTGTCATAATTATTAATATCTTATTTAATAAAATAATTCGTTAATTCACTAAGGAAATTTAAGTGCTTTTTTTCCTTCTTACTGCATTTTTGTAAAAATATTGATTTTTTACCGGTAAGAATAAATTTTTTTCACTATCATTATTCTATATTAAATTCCAACTTATTATTTTATTTGCATCTCCATATGAATATTTTTGTATGTAGAGATACATATATTCATATTTCTATCAATATGAATACATACTCATATTCTTTGGGTAATATTTACTATCTGTATAATTATTATTATCTTATTTAAAAAAATTCGTTAATTTGCTCAGAAAATTTCAGTGTTTTTTTTCCCTTCTTCTTATGGCATTTTAATATAATTATTTTCCTACGTAGAGAATTCTATATATTAGGCACATTTCTGTCATATTTTATTGTTTGATTATAATTACTAAATCTGCACTAATTATTGCAATCTTGTTTAAAATAATTTGTTGAGGAAATTTAAGGGTTAATAATTTTAGTGTAGGTTTTGCATACTGTTTTTAGTTTTCGTATCTCTATGTAAATATTTTTCTATGTAGAAATTCATGAACTTATGAAATTCATTTATTATAACATCTATCATACCTCATTATTTTATTATAACTATTAATAGTGTAATAATTCTTGCAATAATCTCTTAAATAATTCGTAATAGAAATTTGAGGAGTAATAATTTCAGTGTAATTTTGCATTACGTTTATGTTTTTATTTTGCGTCTCTATATAAATATTTTTCCATGCAGAGATTCATGTATTATAAATATTTCTATCACATCTAATTGTTTGATAGTTACTACAATTTGCGTAATAATTATTAAAATCTTATTTATAATAATAAGCTACTGTTACAGAATAATCTCTTTCTGTTTAGAGATTCGTGTAATATAAATTTTTCTATCTCATCCCATTGTTTGATAACTATGTACTACAATTTGCATAGTAATTATTAAAATCTTATTTGAAAGAATATACTACGGAATAATCTTTTCCTGTGTAGAGATTCGTGTAATATAAATATTTCTATCTCATCTCATTGTGTGATAACTACTACAATTTGCTTAATATTTATTAAAATCTTATTTAAAATAATATGCAATGGAAATTTCATGACATTTATTTTTCGTGAAGTCTTGGCTACCCACATAACACGGCACAAGTTTGATCAGGAGAACGCGTAACATGTAAACCACTCAAAAAAGAAATTATTTGAGTTTTATTTATTCGTGAAATTTTAGCTATCTATGCATAACGACACACGTTTTATTAGGACAACATGTACAATCTCAGAAAATAAATTATTTAATTTTTATTTTTTTCGAAAAATTTTAGACGACATATTACGACGCAAGTATCATTTTTTGAAATATATACAATATATATTGAGAAACTTTTAGCTACCTACATATCACGACACATGTTTCGTCAGAAGAAAATATAACATGTATAATCTAAAATATAAGTAAAAAAAAATACATTTATGTCTAAACTTTATTTTTTTAGAAATTCCGTTGAGAAAAATTTCGTTGACCTACCTTTTTATGATCTCAAGACCTAAATTTAGGTCTGAACTCACAGACTGAAAACACCTTGCTTAAAAAATAGAAGAAACACTTCAAATATTTTGAGAAAAAAAATCAATCATAAATGACAAAAAAAAAATTTAATATAGATAAAATAAAGTTTCCAAAATGACAGCTTTGAAATTGAAATAGAAATAAAAACGTCATCATCAACTTCAAATATTTGAATAGAAATAAAAGCTTTTAAATATGAACTGGAAACGTTGAAATTGAAAAAAGTTCCTAATGAGTTCTTCTATTCAATTTGAAACTTTTTCATCCACAGTAGCTCGAATTCTTTTCATTTATTTTACTCACATTTATTTTAATCCGAGGTAAGATATTATTCCTTATTAATTTTTATTTCTGGCAATAGTTAAGTATTCACAAAAGATTTATTCTTCATTGATTTTATTCGAAGAACTTTTTCTTTTACAATTAATAATTCGACGATAATGCTTTAATTTTTTCCTTAGATAAAGCTGTTTTTAAAAATGTAAGAATCTTAAGTGCATTTTCTGTTTTATGAAATTTTAATGTTTTATTGGAAAATAGGAAATTTGTTCTCCATTAAAGGGAGCTATTTTTTTGGAAATATTCCTCGAGTAGAGTGAATAATAAATGCTTTTGCATTTATTTTTACGTTTTGAAGTGCTATTTAAAAGAAACATTAATTGCACTTAAAAATTAAGTAAATTTTTAAAAGTCCTTTAGTGTTTTTAGAAAAATGTTTTCCTCTTTTTAAGTTATCTTTCTAACGTTGCATGTTTAATAAAATAAACATTAATTAAAACTAATTTCGGAATTCTACTTTTTGTATCTTATTAATCTTACGACTAATTTAATTTTGTCGTAATTAGTTTGAAATTGCTTTTTAGTTATTGACATTTAAACTCGTTTTCAACGAGCGTAGTTAGTTTATATCTTTAACTTTTTAGCTACTCATTTATGAATTATAATTTATGAAATATAAATTATGAAATATATATGTATAACTTATTTAGCTACTCATTTATGAAATATAAATTTTTTAAATACATAATTGAAAAAGCCCACTCATAAAATCCATAAAATTGTTATTAAAAAAGGAAAACTAATAATTTTAAAATGAAAATATGACTGAGTTAAAATAAAAACTATTTGTAACCTAATTTTTTTAAAATTTCAAAAATATAATCCATAGCTATATTGTTTGAAGACGTAATAATAGGTAAAAATTGAGAACTATTCTCTGTTCATTGAAACGTATGCTATCATATTGCTATCTATTATTGGAATAAAAATATTTTGGTATTTATTATAACAATAAATGTTCGCAATGTAAGTTAACATTTTTGAAACATTTATTCACAGTATTTGCAGAAAATGTCAGAAGTATTGTTATCAATTTTTATCATAAAACACCTTGTACCACATGCTATATTTATCAAAACATTTCCAAAACTTATCATAATCTCGATAAACGATATAAACAAGACAGAATGATCTAAATTTACAGTGAGTAGAAAATGAAGAGGCATCAAAATAAAATGCTGATGTTCTTATCTATTCTTTTATTAAATCCGCACAAAAAAAAAATCGGTGATAAAAAGTCATCTAAATCCTTAAAATAAAATTTTTGTATGATTATTAGATATCAATTAATTCCTATTTTTGGAAGTGCTTATATAATAAATAAATCGTTGTATGGCAATCTTTTATTCCAATAAACTCTCTTATCATATAATAAACATTATAAGAGTAGTTTTATACACTGTTTGCAGAAAATGTTAAACGTAAAGCTTTAAACTTTGATCATAAATCAATCTCGCTAGATGCTATAGTCACCAAAACATTCCCAAAACTTATCATTATTTAGATAAAAGATACAAACACAACAGAGACTACTGAGTTCTAATGAAAACGGAGGAGCATCAACATAAAATGCTGATACTGTTCTTAGCCGTTTTGTCACTAAATCCTCAATCAACAAAATTCTATTGCGTGTTTATTATATGTATGGAGTCTAGAAGTTCCTCAAAAGATAAAACTATACCTAAACACATTCTAAGATTATTTAGGTTATCAGACCGTATTGGCAGTTTCAGAATAATGTCTGTAAACAGAGCAAGATAAGCAACTGCTGTAGTTCTGTCTTTTATCCTCGACTATTTTTTTCCCTTGTCTCTTCTGCGAATGACATAGCGTGTCTAAGTGGCTATAATATTAACCAGAAGAAGAAAAATAGCAATAATATCAGGGTTTGAGAGTTTTACTGGAATGTAAATTTGTTTCGTGGAAAATAAAATTGCCATACTTAATTTTGGAAATTTTTCTTGCCTAATTTTAGAAAAAGTAGTGGGTTTTGCTAACTTGAAGGCAAAGGGTACATATACCATACCTCTTTGTAGGAGGCGTGGTTTTTAATCCAATCTGTGAAAAATCGGTTAAAAGCTAAGCCATAATATTGTTACCTTATTGCTTTACCAATGTTTTTTAAAAATTTCTTTTAGTTTACTTTCAGTTATAAACTTTTAAAAAAAATTAGCCTCCTCTACATGTTTTATTTTTTATTATTATTTCAAGGAAAAAAATTGTTAATAAAGTGACAAAAATTTAATTTTGAAAGAATAAGTGTATCGCACTTTATTATCGCACCTTTATTACTATTTACGTATTAGCGTTCTTGAACTCTTAAGTGCAGTTTTTACACGTATAAAAAAAATCTAATCAAATTACCGCTCTGTATAGTAATGACATTTCTGCTTAAAATTACAAAATTCTGGTTTATGAAGCAAAATATACGGTATTTGAACCATTCATTTGGTAATTTTTCCGTTAATGCGGTCTACAAGAAATTCTAGTTTTCAAAACTATAATTCTTATTACCACAAACTTGGTAAAAAATACGAAATTGAAAAGTGAACTTAACCGAATAAATGGTTTTTTATGTCATGCTCTAATGTATCATGATTAAACTACCAAGTTTACCACATTTGACAAATTAATCACAATATCATAAAACCATGTTATATTATTAATTTTACCGAAATCATTACCGAAGTCCTTCAGTAAAAATTACCGAGCTTTTTTATCTTTCCATAGTGCCTGAAAAAATTATACCATATTCTGGAAGTTTTGACCATTCTTTTTTTTTCTCAGTGTAAAAATGTCTTGTTAACCTTGATATGCACATGAAAACAACATTTAATAATTAATATTTTTGTATTAAATTTAATAATTAATTTTCTTATTAAATTTAATAATTAATTTTTTATTTAATAATTAATTTTTTATAAAATTTAATAATATATTTTTTTAAATTTAATAATTAATTTTAATGAACAAAAACTAATAAATAAATTTGTCTAATAATAAAATTTTATGCTAATAAATTTATCTCTAAGAGATATTCACTCGCTTATATTTTTCATTACAGTAGTCTGGTCTGTTATGAAACTTGTGTCTAGAAGCTTTAGCTTTAACATTATGACCTAACAACTCATACTCATCTAATTTTTTAATTAACTTGTCTTAAGTGCGATTCTCTATTTTGAATTTTTAAATAATTTGTGTGAAGTGTAAGAAAAGAAACAATTCAACATGAAATACCAATCTTTTTAAGTTTTCAACTTCATGTTTAAAAAAAAAGAAGAAGAAGAAAAAAACAGTTTATTTAGTGTGATAACACATCCTAGAAATTTCGGTTTCCATTTCTCGAACTTAACAGTATCTATTTTATTTCATAACTAACATAATCGTGCAGACTTAACATTTTTTATCTTATCTTTATCCCATGGAACTCCACTTTTTATCTTGTTATTGTTTACATTTGTGAAAGTAAAAATCGAAACTAACATTAACTTTCATTATTTTTTTCGTGCTCTGTAGAATTAATTCAGTTAATATTTTTAACCAGTGCATTCATAAGAAAAAAAGTATTCCGAAAATTTTGTCAAAAATACTTTTAAGCAGAGTAGGGGCGGATTTTCAATTAAAATAATTTCTATTTATTGTACTTATATCTAGGGATAGGAACATACTTTTTTCTTAATGTTGTTAAGATAAAAGTACAGCCCATATTTTGAACAGAAAGTAATAGAAGTGGTATTTATGATTTTCTTTCCTAATTGGAAAGAAAATCATAATTGACCTTTAATAAAGGAAATTATTAATTTATTTATTTTGTTTACATTTAAATAATTCTTCGGTGCTACATAATTAAAATTTTTATGAATAAAATCTTTAATAAAACCATTCGATAACAAAATTTTTCTAGATTATAGTAACAACATAACGAATCAGCGTTATATTTTTCTGGAAGTAACCAAAATTATTAATTTATTTGTTTTGTTTATTTTTTAATGACTTTGCAGTGGTACCTAACCATAACTTTTGTAAACAAATTTTTTTATAAAATTACTTGATGATTTTTTATAAAATTAAGTTTTTTTAGATTAAAGCACAACAAAAATGAATTGGGGTTTTATTTTTTTGGATGATACCAAAATTATTAATTAACTTATTTCTATTTCTTAATGAATTTGCAATGTGGCTTAATCATAATTTTTATAAACATAATTTGTCATAAAACCACTAGATAACAAAGTTGTTCCAGATTACAATAAAAATTAAATGACTCAGAGTTTAGTTTTTCTGGAATGTATCAAAATTATCATTATTATTTTATTTACTTTTTAATGGTGCTCCAGTGCGTTTAAACATAATCTTTATTAAACTATTGGAAAACAAATTTATTCCAGGTTAAAGTACAAGCATATATTTTTCTGGAAGTTTCTGAAACACCTATTCAATGACAGAAAAAATGAAAATAGCGAACTCTTTTATTAGTTTTTTACTCATTTAAATTAGAAATTATTTTGAATCCAAATGTCTTTTAAAATAAGCCATGACTAATTTATAAATATTTCATAGTACGAACAAAATATCCCAAGGCATTAATATTTTTGTTTATCAGCACCATCATTGTGAATTGGAATACATCAATGCACACGTTCCAATAGCTCAAATTCTGATAATACACACAAGCAAAAAAGTAGTACACACCTATCAGTTTCAATTATCGACAGACTTTGCCATGTGTCATCAAGGTATAATTTTATGAATATTCAAAAGAACAATAATAATATTAAACTACCACTTTGATAGCCAATTAGGTCATCCAAAACCAGATGATCTCGTTCCCTTGGGTAGAATTGTTTCCGCCCTTTGTTCTTCTGAATAGGATAAGGTTATATTCATTGATTATCAAACAAGAAACAAGGCGTCTAAAACGAGATCATTAACATGGAAGCAACCGCACGAATTTCTGTAACAATCCGCACCAACTAGCCGGAATTGACATCCAGATACCAGAAAATAAAAATTTCGAAGAACGTACCATCTTAATGGAAATAGGTGAATGCCCTCATTTTGTTCATCTTCCTAATTGAATGAAAATAATAAATACGATTCCATAACAAGATGTTATTCAAAACCCTAAATTATAAAATTCTATACGAATAACTATAGAATGTGTAGTTTACTTATTTTTTTTTTCAAGTTTGAACTTTCTGTTCTGCTTCTTAAAGAATTCGTATTGAATTTTATGTTTCTGAAAAGAATTGAATTTGAAATTCAGATTTGCATAAAAAATATTGGAGAACATGCCATCTTAATATAAATAAGTGAATGCCCTCATTTTTTTTCCTCTTCCTAATTAAATGAAAATAATAAATATCTTTCCATAACATGATCTTATTCTAATCCTTAAAATATAAAATTCTATGAGAATTCTTTAAGAAGTACTACAGAATGTATGGCTTACGCATTCTTCAAAATCTGAACTTTTAGTTCTGCTCCTATAAGAAATCGTATAAAATTTTATGTTTTAGAAAAAGATTGAATTTGAAATTCAGATATCATAAAAGAAAAATTTCGGAGGACATGTTATCTTATTAGGAATTTGGGAATGTTCTCACTTTGTTTATGTTCGTAATTGAGTGTAAATGATAAATACTTATCCATAAAAAGCTCCTTGTTCTAAGCTTAAAATTAACAAATTTTGTGAATTAACAAATTTTGTATTAAAATTAACAAATTAAGAAGCAGAACTAGAAAATGTAACATTAAGTTTTCTTTAATGTTTGCATTCTTTACAGTTCGAATGTTCTATAATTTATCTTTAAGCATTTAGAGATCATTACTTTGGAAGGATACTACTTTTATTTATTTTTTTCAATCAAAATCATATTATGCTTTTAACGAAAATTTTTTATTGATTATCAAAATTAACAATTGGATAGGAAAAGTCACAAGTTATAAAAAAATATTAATTTTTATTTTTAATAATTCTCCTTAACTTCTTTTTTGTTTCACGATTGATCTTTTTGATTTCTTTTTATTTCTTGATTGATCTTATCTATGATCTTTTTAAAATTTGAACAACTTATTTAAAATTTAGTTTCTCAGAAACTATTCAACTGATTTCGCTAAAATTTAAATTTTAAAATTTACCTTCATTAAAATGATGTAAAAATTTGTACAATTTACTATTCAAAATATTTTTGACTATTATTAAATAAAATAATAAATAATAATTAAAGGTTATTTTTTTTAGTGCAATTATCTTTGGATAAACAAATTTTGCAGCTGAAAAAATTTTAAAATTTCCCAAAATATGGCGAAATACGGAAAAAATAAAATTAACATTAAGGTGTTCAAACTTCAGAATTCTCTTCTGACCAAACAATTAGGATCATTTTCCCACAATGATGTTACTTGATGATGTTATTAACAGATTTTGAAGGTACGAAGTCAAAATCTGTTGAAAAATGTTTATTTTAGAAAATATGTTTTTGGTAACTTAAAGATATCGTCTACTCTAATTAATTAGCATATTTGAGGTCTTCCCCTCGAAACATTAAGATTGAGTCCTAGAAAGTGAAGATTCGATCATTTTATCTGAAGTTATTTTGGGTGATTGGTTTCCTTTTTTTTCGAGCTGTACCATACATAAAATACTATAAACTAATGTCTTTTTGCCTTCTTCTTTTTTTTAATTAAATTTATAACAGGCAATCGATTATGATTCTTGCACCAAATTCATGCAACAGGGAATAAATATGTTTCCCTAAGTTTCTGTTTTAAGCTCAAAAACTTTCTGTGGTAAGTAAACTTATGGCAAAGTAAACTTATAAAAAGAACTGCAGAAGTAAACTCATGAAAGCGATAGAAGGTATTAAAAATCCCTTCAAAATTTTTTCTAAATATTTTGATGAATGAAAATAACGATAACGATATTTCCGACATGCCCAGAATCAGTCACAATTGCGTTTCTTAATCGGAGTGCGAAATTTGCATATAACAAAACGCAACGAAAAAAAGATTGTGGAGGAGATTTCTAGCATCATCTGGTGAATATTTTTTTTTTTACTAAAACCAAGAACTTGGGAGGAAAAAAGTATGCTTCGTCACATTAATTAGCTGCATAATAAAGTTGATATTATTTACTGAAACATGTTCATTTATTTTGTTTAAACATTGCTTTTTGAAATAGTCTGTCTGAATAGACATACAATGTATAACTGAAATTACTTGATCTAAATGATAAAGCAGTTTATATATATATATATATATATCCAATAAATAATCATAAAGTCTTTTTTAGTGACGAAAAAAGGAGCTTTTAAGTAACTCAAATAATATTATGTAAAATTCAACTCAAAGATTATTATCTATAGAAGTAGTTGTGAATCATCATTTTTAGCTATAAATTTGAATTATTTTGACATTGAAATTTATCATGTGGCGACATTTGGCATCGTCCCACGTGGGATTAAGTTTTATAAGGTGGGAGGCAACTTGACAGGACATGCAACGCGTCCTCACCTTGCTCTTATCAGCAACACTCGGAATAATAAGATATGTAAGAAGATAAGATGATTTTACATCCAAAACAAGCAGAATATGATTTATTAAAGCGATAAAAGAAATCAATAACCATTACAGTTTAAACATGTGGTAATTCTTAAAAATGTGAATCATTTTTTTCGAAAGAGTGGACGAATTGCATTTTTTTTATATATATATATGCAGTTGTTTTCGTAGTTAGATTATTTTTTATACTTTAGTTCATATTTTAAATTATTTGTCTGCATCGAAAGAATAAATAGTTATAAACTTTGTTCATTTATTATTAAAATTTTTAATACAATAAAATTATTGCACTACAAGTTTATTACTTACTAAACAATATATATAGAGAGAGATAGATATCATTAATAGAGATTGAGAGATTAAAATAGACACGTTGAAAATAAAAATTTTTGTATTTTTTTATTTAATTTTATACACGCTAAAATTATTTTACATAATTATAAAAATATCGAAAAATTTTTAGTTTTAATTATTTTTAATCTGACGGTTCTCGAGTTACCACCATTTTAAGCAGTTGGTAGCTTTTTTTTAAAATATTTTTCTCGGTTACAGAGCCATCTGTAATGCAAAATGGATAAGCCTACAACTCAAATAGGGTTGCTTTTTTCCGGAGAATTCGAATCTGCAATAAAAAATAGTGATTTATTTACTTTTCGATCCTATCTATATTTTACGAGATATTTGGCTGTGTATATATATATATATATATATATATATATATATATATATATATATATATATATATATATATATATATATATATATATATATATATATATATATATATATATATATACAGTATAACTCCAACTATCCGAATCGCTTTCAGAATTCCTATGGAAATATGAAAATATAGTAAAAAGATAAGTTTCTCTTTTTTTTCCTCTTTTTATATGAATGAAATAAAATTTTAGTAAAGCCAAGGAAAGATTTATGCAGAGAAAGTTTGCAGGATAGGACAAAGATTTGTGGAAAAGCTAAGATCTTTGCTGAAAAGCTGGGTTATTTATCTTTCAAAGCAAGTAACGACTGGCTAAGGAATTTTAAGTCTAGGCACGGTATTCGTGAACTAGATTTAAGTGGTGAAAAGTTATCTGCAGACTCCAAAGCTTCTGACGAGTTTATTGAAAAATTAAAGTTATAGCAGCCTCTTATTACGATTCCGACTTCTTATACAACGCCGATGAGACTGGTCTAATATGGAAAACTTTACCCAAAACCACTTAATCCTCTAAAAGAGAGTGCAGTGCCAAAGCCTCCTAGTGCTCCAGGGCATAAAGCTAGTAAAGACCGCGTTACTGTGCTTAACTGCCCGAACTCAACTGGGAGCCATAAAATATCCCTTCTGTTAATAGGGAAGTCAAAACGCCCAAGAGCATTTAAAAATGTCAAAAAACCTTCCCCTATTTTATAAAAACCAATACAAAGCTTGGGTGACTGCAGCACTGTTTACAGAGTGGTACGATGAAATTTTCATTCCTGAAGTGAAAAAACGCCAAAAATCTGTTGGAAGTCCTGTGCTTTTGATTGTTGATA